>NC_080539.1:110429053-111629053 GCF_028640845.1 Ahaetulla prasina | reverse complement strand
CGGATGAAGAAACCTGGCTTGTTTGCTTCTTATAAGGAAAAGCCATTACAAGCACACAGCTCATTCCTCATAACGATGACTTATGATTAAATGTAAACACGACCAGGTAAGATTCATGGGGTTTTTTCTTTTTGTTATTGCAAACTATACAGAAAAGACATGAGTTATTATGATCTAAAGAAAAACACTGATCTGCAAACAGATTTCCCAGGAAACCCAGACCAGAGGATTGGTCTGACCTTCAATAGACAAAGTTCACCCTGCAAATGTTTTTATACCTGAAAGCATGGAAGGTATTATATGGGCAACAAACCTGTTTTAAACAAGGCATTAAAAGTGCTTTTTGTAGGATTTTAAAAACTAAACATGTTTTCTTTTCTTTCTTTTTTTAAATGTATCTTTATATAATGATTTTTTTATTCACACCAATACTTGGTATAAGATACTAAAAAACAATATAACTGCTCTCCTATAATTTGGCAGTAATATGATTCTCACATTTTACACATACTTATAAAGCTGACAATATAAAAAATTTAAAAAGCAGTGGTTACAATTACAATGGGAAGAATCAGCCATCTTTAACCTAAGTGTACGTTAAGTGTTTGCCTTGGCAAATGTCTATGGAGATTCTCAGTCATCCAGGTCATCAAGGTTTTTTTTCCAAGAGGTAACTGGACTTCCTTTGTTTTTTTCTTGAAGACATTTCGCTTCTCATCCAAGAAGCTTCTTGGAGATTCATCTGTGTCCTCAGGGTCACCTGAATAGTGCAAATGAGTGTAGAACACCCATTGTAAACACAGTCCTTTCAGCAGTTCAAAAAATCTTCCACACCTATTTGTACTATTCAGATGAGGGCACAGATAAACCTCCAAGTGACCTCAACGCAAGGGTGAAATCCAGCAGGTTCTGACAGGTTCTGGAGAACCAGTAGCAGAAATTTTGAGCAGTTCAGAGAACTGGCAAATACCACCTTTGGCTGGCCCCAGAGTGAGGTGGGAATGGAGATTTTGCAATATCCTTCCCCCCAGGAGCGGGGAGGGAATGGGGATTTTGCAGTATCCTTCCCCTGGACTGGGGTGGGAATGGAGATTTTGCAGTATCCTTCCCTTACTACTCCCACCAAATCATGCCCACCAAGCCACACCAGACCCACCAAGCCACACCCACAGAACCAGTAGTAAAAAAAAAATGGATTTCACCACTGCCTCAACGACTTTTCAAAAGAGTCTAACGACCAAATGACCACAAGGAATATAAATCCTTCCATTCCTCACCATTCAGTCAGAACTGAAGAAGCTTCATGGATGAGAAGTGAAATGTCTTCAAGGAAAAACAAAGAAAGTCCAGTTGCCTCTTGAAAAAGCCCCTTTGGGGCTGCCTTGGAAATATATCATATACAGAATGGAATCATGAAGCATAGGCATAGATGTACATAGTACTGTAAGTGGTTTCAGTGGCTGTTAATGTCATTGTGAGAAAGAAGGACAGGGCTCAAACCCTGGCATCTTCCTGACTACTAGTGCATCAAGTTGGGATATAACCACCACCACCACCACCATCATCATCATCATCACCTCCCCCTGAATTGGAACAGGAAAATCTCCATTTAGAATTCAGAATCCTTGAAAACCACTATTAACGAACAATGACTAGCAGTGCTTATAGCAATTTCTAGGGTCCTATGAATTCACATATAAAATTCCGTTCCGGAAAACACTGAAGCAACACAGCTAAAAGTAAATAAATCTTCTTCATCACAGTGCAAGTGCTGATCATTATGTAAGCAATGCAGCATCACTCCTTAAGAAGACAAGTCAAATTTGCTCTTGTTCTTCCCTAAATAATTCAATGCATCCACTGCATAGCTGAGTCTTCAGATTTTGCACGGCAGAATCAGAAAGTCATCAGGCAGGGTGCGGTGAAAAGGCAGAGCAGGAAGAACCAAGAGCAATGATGAAGATATTAAAAAAGAAAGGGACTAAATTCTAACTGGAAGATGAAGAAAAAGGAAGTGAGAAAAAGCAAAAGTTGTAAGTGAAAAGATAAGAGGAGAGCTGAAAATAGAAGCTGTACCAGTAAAATAACTAAAGAAGAGAAATGAAAGATAAACCAAAGCTGACATGAGGAAATCAGAAATATAGATATGAAGACAAGTAAGCAAAAGAGAAAGTGACACTAAGCCTTGTACTATTACATGCAATATCTGTGTATCTGCAGCCATAGTAACAACAAATTACACTAAAAACTCTTTATCAACAATATCAATTTTTAAATGCTATCCTAACCACATACCAACATTTGAAATAAAATCACTTACCAACTCTGAGATTCTTGGTTTACTGAAGAAACAATATCTACCCCAGCTATAGGTGTTGGAATTCTCTCTGAAAGCAAACTAGTCTGTTGAATGATAAAAAAAAACAGACATTTGGATAAGAATAAAACAAATTTAAGTACTGATAATGAGAAATAAAGCATGGTAAGTTAAAATACTCAGAAAGAATTTTTCCCAATGGAAATTTTTGTACCCTTTATTCAACTGAATAAGGTTGTCACGGATGCTCAGCAGTGAAGACACTGGGCTTGTGGGCTAGATTGCTGGGCAGCCCAGGTTCAAGACCTGAGTGCCATGAAATGGGGTGAGGTCCCGTCCATACCCCAGCTCTTGTCAACCTAGCAGTTCAAAAGCATTCCAATGTGAGTAGATAAATAGGTACCACTTTGGTGGAAGGTAACAGTGCTCCATGACGTTATGCTGGCCACGTAAGTGCGGAAATGTCTTTGGACAGCACTGGCTCAATGGCCTTAAAACGGAGATGAGCATTGCCCTATAGTTGGCAATGACTAGCAAAGTAAAATCCATAGGGACTTCTTTACCCCTTTTTTTTTTAATTATTCAACTAAATTCTATAATTGTGTTTAGAAAATATTGCTCTGGGTTTGTATGTTTTTTATGACTATCATAAAATAATTGGGTACAATTTTTTTTTGTACAATTGAACAAAACGTAGCATTTTAAAAACTTGTCAAAGCCATATTATAACCACAGTAGCAAATTCAGCCTTCAATTTAATTGGGAGGAGTTGATGCCTATTATTCACAACTGTCTGTTTAATTAGAAAATATGTCTCCATGGCGACTTATGTCAGTTGCATGTTGATATCATTAGGCTAACAATGTAAATCTCCATGGACATTGGGTATCTTCTTTTCAATGTAGCTAGAAACTATAAATTGAGGTTTATTATACAAAAATGCTATAGGACAATCGTGCCTCAGGGAAAAAGTAATATATATTTTAGCATTATTCCTTGATAAAGTGTATGTGGGGGGGAACGGTAGTAGGAAGTTATGAGTCAATCTTGATTCCTGGTAATGCCTGAACAAATTTTCTTGGCAAAATTTTGTAAGTGGTCTGCCTCTGCCTTCCTCCTAGGACTGAGAGTAATTGACCCAAGTTCACTCAGATGACTTTGTGCTTAAGGAGGGATAAGAACTCAGGATCTCCTGTTTTCTAGACCGATTCCTTAACTACTACACCAAACTGACTCCAAAGTCTAGACTACAATGTGTTTATATGAACAGTGACATTTCAGAATACATGCATCCATGGTAGAACTTCTCTACAAGAACAAGCATAAAGGCTACCTTTTTCCAAGCTTCAGCAATAGAGTTATGTAACTGATAAGGCAGCAGCACCTCTAAGCCTTCACAGGAACTATACATTTGGCGGCATACAAAGATAAAAGCTCCTTTGAGGACTGGTAACATCTCAGATCCAGACAAAACAGAAATATCTTCATCAAGAAGCTTCTTCGTAAACTGGGCAATAACATGTGCACCTTTAAGGCTAGAGACAAGACAAAATGTTTAAAAAGCAGTGATCCATTAGCTGACATAATATGGATGCAGGAATTTGACTCCGTGTCTACAGAAAAGATGGGGAGTGCAACCTTCCAGCTTTTTTGCCCCTTCCTAGAGATCCTAAGGTTATCAAATCAGTCAAGTAAGATTACATCATTACTATGATATCTGCAGAAATTAACTAGTTTACTAAGTGTATTTCCAACTTCTACTCCTGACTGTTAGAATCTTTTCATAACAAAAAAACCAAAAACATACCTCAACAAAATGCAGGAAATCCCTTTTCTCGATCCCCCAAAGCTATAAATCCAAATTACTTAGCTAAATAGCCAATATATTATGATAATCATGTTTTTCCCATTATCCGATCTGTATATTGCAACCAAAAAATTTAGCCTACTTTACCATATATTCGTTCACTTGTTCTTCCTTCTGTTTCAAATTTTAGTGGAAGTTTATACATTTTACCAATTGCATGTTCATCCTTCACCTGATATAACTCACTCATGGTTGCCTCTGAATACAACTACACATTAATCCATGAAGAAACTTGACAACTGTCTAAATACTTTGCAAGTGATTCCTAAACAAAGTGCCTTGATCTACCAGTTCATAAATTTCGTAAGCTACAAAGAAATCATAGCATAATCTCAACCATGGTATTTGCTATAAAGAAAAACAGTTTATCAGTGGGATAGCTAACCTCAGTCTTTAAGGATGTTGTCATACCTTGTGCTTTCTGTGGCAGGCGGCTTTTCTCCTCCATAAAGAAGTAGTGAAAGACCATCGTCTGCAGCAGCAATTCGCGCCAAAATATCAGCTATATGTGTTAGAGTTGTTTCTGGACAATTCACCTGTGTGTATATTTAAAAATGTCTGAAGATAATCTGTAAGCACAGCTAATAGCAAATATAATAACACTGTTTTTAAGGCATTTTTTTTACCCTAATTATAAACAAATTTTGTCAATGAAGCTACAGGTTTTTCTTGATATCCTTTCTTTCTCATTTCCTCGGTGAAATCCTTCTGTTTAGATTAATTTCATAATTTCTGAAAACCTTTTTTTTTAAATGGCCCAATCCCTTCAACTCTTCACGGATTTAAACTAAATGTTAAACTGTCCTGACGGTGGTCAGTCAGTTCATAGACAGAAGTTTCTAACAATTGGATGTACACATAGGCAGAGAAAGGTGAAGACTATTTGGGCTAATTCTCCTCTATATCCGCTACTAGCCACCTACCCCCAACTCAACAGAAGGCTACAGAATGTTTTAGTAGAGTGGTACTGCAGTTTGCACGGTAAAAGTAAACTAACCCCAAACAACTGGCAACTATGCCACTCCACATTGATCTTGGATGCAAATAACTCCTGGGAATACGTCCTTCTCTTAGCCGAAGAGCAGATTCCGTTCCAATCCATTATGTTTCGTTTCACTATGCTTGCCAAACTATTTAGAATTTTGCTTGGCTTCAGTCACCACAAGTGCACTTACAAGCAAAAATATCACCATCCCTGTTTAAAATTACAGCAATTATGAAGAAAAAAAATAACACCTTAAATACCACCCAGATGGTTTGTTAGCACTAACGCATAATTATAGGCAAGTAACCTGATGCGCAAAGTCAATTTCACATTGCAATTCTATATTGCGTGGCGAAAAAGGCCCATGGAATTCAACAGATCTGATGGAGATAGCAATTAGATGTGAATTGAACACTTCTAAGTGAAGCTCCCACAAGTATCTGAACAAAGATTCAGGTTTCTTGTGTTTTCCAACCCAAATAAAAATGTATTCTCTTTCACTTCACTATCACAGATATAGTCAGCTATATCAGAGCCATCACTTTCACCATAGATCAGCGATGGTGAATCTTTTCGGCACTGAGTGCCCAAAGCGTAACATGTGCATGCCGGAATGCTGGAAACCCGAAGACCAGGTGGCCGGTGCACATGCTGGCTTCTGGCTTCCGGTGCTCTGGCACACCTGAAAACCAGGGGGCCAGCATGCATGTGCACGCAGGAAACTCGAAGACCAGGTGGCCAGCGCATGCATGCATGCCAGCCACCTGGTCTTCGGGTTTCTGGTGCGCCAGCATCCACGAAGACCAGCTGGCCAGCGCACATGGGCGTGCCGGAAACTGTAAGAGGACCTGGTGACAGCGCATATGCCCACCGAGAGGGCTCTGTGTGCCACCTCTGGCATGCATGCCATAGGTTCCCCATCACGGCTCTAGATGGAATACTGCCATTGTGGGGTTTCCTCATTTGCCCCCTCCAATAGGAAATTGCATAAAAATGAAAGATACCTCTGTTCCTTTCAGTAAATAATGTAGGGGTTGAAGAAGTTCTTCTATCACTGTATTTGTATATAGACATTCAGTTGCACATTCCTTTCCATCACAAAGGACCCGGAGTATATCAGTAATGAGGCCAGCTGGAGAATAATTACCTGAGAAAATGCAAAAAAACAAGTTGTTTCAAAATAATGGCAAGGCAAAAAAATATATATATACAATAATGTGCTTCTTTATTTACAAAACTTACATAGCCACCTGTCTCATATAATAATCCGACATGGTTCACAAAACCTCATAAAAATAAAAGTACCTTTCCCAATAGAGACATCAGACCAAACAGCCTTCTAGCTCAACCGGCATTCGAGTCAATGCTTAGTGGAAGAGCCAGATCTTCTTCACAGTCTTCTGAAAGGCTAAGAGGATAGAAATCCCCCAAATCCCATGTGGGAAGCTCTTCCGAAGGGCTGGAATGGCCATCAAAGAAGACACGCTTCTGAGGTCCCATTGGATCAGAGTTCCCCAACCTTTTCAGCTTTGCAGACTGGTGGAGGGGAGGAAGGGGATGGTTCCGTGTACATGGTGGGCAAGAGCGCACACAAGCGTTTGCCTGCTGTTTGCATGAGCGGGGATGCACGCGTGCGGCCCGGTTCTGAAAGGCTCAAGGCCCAGTAGTGGACTGTGGCCTAGAGGTTGGGGACCCCTGCATTGGGTGAAACATTTAAAGGAAGGGACTATCCTATCTAATGTAATAGGACACCTTCAAGGTAAGGTGGCCCTTCAAATAATCTGCTCCTGTTATTATTTTTTCCTCCCTCAATTCTACTCCAAAAGCCAGATAATAAAGGCTACCGCAGCTTCCTAGCACGTTGGATATTCCTATGTCTACAAACACTGAATAGATTAATCCTCAGCAGGCACACTTCCCTCCAAGCAAGTTGTTTATAAAATAACTGCATATAAATGAGAATTATTACCTGAATGCACAGTAAGGGATTTGGGGCAATTTGGAGAACAATAAATAAGACGCGTAAACATTATGATGAGGTCCGTCAGTGTCATCAGATCTAGGAAAATCAGAAGGGGGAAAAATACTTGAAAATGAAAGCAATGTAAAATACTTTTAGTAACAATGAGTGAAACAATATTTATGTACAGATTCAATATAAACAAATGAAGCAGCATTTTCATTTCTTTCGGCTTAATCAACTGAAGCCATTAAATTCACCATAATTAGCTAATTTCAAGTACAGTGGTCTTCTAGCAAGGTCAAAATAGTTTGTCGGATTCATTTATTCCTCCAAATAATTTAATCAAAAAGGTTTGTTGCTGTTTTAACAGCCATGGAGCATGGAGACCATATAAAGAAATTCCATCTTTATTTTCTAGGATCTTTTCCTAATGTTTTGACAAAGGTGCAGGGAAATATTGCAGACAGGCAATCCTCAACTTATAATTGTTAATAATTTAGTGACCATCTGAGTGTCTCCATAGTCACACAATCAAAATTGGGTGCTTGGGAACTGGCATGTATTTATAATGACTGCAGTGTCCTGGGGTCATGTGATCACCATTTGCAACTCTCCTAACAAAATCAATGGGGGAAGCCAGATTTGCTTCATTGTCATTCACTTAATGACTGTGGTGATTCGCTTAATGACCACAGCAAAAAAAGGTTGTAAATTGGGCATGACTCACTTAATAACCACCTTGCTTAGGGCTGGAAGTTCTTGTCCCAAATGTGGTCATAAGCTGAAGACTACCTGTACAACATAAAGAAATACATGCATACTACGTGAATGGCCACAAGATGGGATGGGATGGGACGGGATGGGATGGGACGGGAGAAGAGAAGAGAAGGGAAGGGAAGGGAAGGGAAGGGAAGGGAAGGGAAGGGAAGGGAAGGGAAAGGAAGGGAAGGGATTTTTTAGTGTAAGCACAGTGGCCCACATTAAAAATGAAATTCTGTTGCCTGCTCTGAAAAGAAGTCTAGCAAATTACTTCTACCAAATGACCATGAAAAAACTAAAGTTATAATCATAAACATGTAAGTGAATGGCATATAAAGCGACATGGTAAAGGACCCCTGACAGCACTTTGCTGCTTTCCTCATCCTTGCACCACAATTATTTTATCATAATTCAATTGTGATTATTTTGTAGCACTAAAAAGAGAGGGGGGGGGGGAGAAAGAGACATGATGGTCCAATCAGGATCAGTTTATATAGAACAGGGGTGCGAAACTCACGGCCCGCAGGCCAGATACGTCACACACTGGCCACGCCCACGCCCTGTTTAGTGAAGGGGGAAAAAATCACAATATGTCATGTTATGACGCCATGATGATGCAACTTTGACACCCCTGGTATAGAATGAGAAAGTTAATCTTCATTGGATTTCTTTTTGGTCATAAAATCTCCAGCTAAAAACTATGAAGGGGTCAGGCAAGATATACACATTTGAACATGGTAGAATTAACACACTAGGACTAGTCATATTTTGGCTTAAATATTATGCAAATCAGGGCAATGTTTAAAAACTAATTGTAGCTATAAACAAACTAGGAAAATGACTTTCTTGATGACTCAGCCTTATGCGAAAGTGGCATTGTAAGAATCATTTAGAAAACATTCAACCCAATCAGGGAAGAAGAATATATCTCTCTTTGGAAACTATTCCCATTTCCCTAGAAGAAGTCATTAATTTAAATGGGTTTAATCAAGCGACTGATGGAGAATAACAGCCATGCTGTGAAATCCCAGGGATTCTCAAAGGTTAAAGTCTCTAATGCACTTAGGTAGCTATGTTTGAGAAGTTTTAGTTAATATAGTCTATGATTTGGTTTATTTTAAACAATAACTCATTACTTCTGGCTCTTCTCAGCTGGATTCTTTAATAAATGAATTGAGTTGAAAAGTAGAATTGATTATATTGTACAGTATAGCCTATGGAATGCATTATTTATATAGCCAATCAGGAATCTCCATTCTTTATAAAATGATGGGCACATTGCAACTTTTGGGAGCATGTTATGAGTGCTTTTGAAATGGCTGCCATTTACAAAATAAGACTCTACCAGGATGATGTTACCTATTGCATTCTCTTATCTACCATACCATAGGCCTTTCCCTGATTATTTCTGCCCTTGCTTTGACCCGAGGAGCATATTTCAAAACAAAGCTCTTGACTTTGTAGCCATCCATTATTTTCATTTGTGCAGAGAAGAGCAACAAAGATGGTTAGGGGGCTAGAAGCTACAACATATGAAGAACAGTTATAGGAATTGAGTATATCTTGCCTAGCAAAAAGGACGACTAGGGGAGACATGATAGCAGTATTCCAATATTTAAGGGGTTGCCACAAAGATGAGAGGGTCAAACTATTTTCCAAAGCACCTGAAGGCAAGGCAAGAAACAATGGATGGAAACTAACTGAAAGAAGCAACCAAGAACTAAGGAGAAATTCCCTAACAGTGAGAACAATTAACCAATGGGTGGCTTGCCTTCAGAAGAGGTAGATGCCCCAACACTGGAGGCTTTCAAAAAGAGACCGGACAGCCATTTGTCTGAAATGATATAGGGTCTCCTAACTCAAGCAGGGGATTGGACTAGATAGCCTCCAAGGTCCCTTCCAACTCTATTATTCTATTATTTTAAGTCCAGAAGCCTTTTTGGAAATAACAATGGTGCTTATAGCTAGGATTTTGCCATCAAGAATGTAAGTCTCTCATATTTCATTGCTATGAGTTCATGAACTAAATGTGATAGGCAGACAGATATTTATAAGTATGTTTGTTTGTATGGATGGGGTAAGCATATTGGTACCTCCAGCATTAAATGGGGAGACTTACTTCTTAAACAGATTAAAGGGTAGCTCTGGAAAAGTGTTTTTTTCTGGAGGTGCAATCCAGATTCTATTATGTTTGGGAGGGGGGATATTAAGGATTATTTGTAATACAAGTGATGGGAGCTGTTCTTCTAAACTCTTAGAAGGGTTGGTGACCTTTCTTACTGGCAGAATTACAAATGTATGTACTATGATTGCCCCGGTAAACTATAAAAGGAAACGATCTGTTTGCAATCATGCTGGAGAAGGGAAAGAAAAATACAGGAATCCAAGACATTTTGTTATATGCATATGAAGATTATGATTTGCTGTTAGCTGAATTATATTTTTTCCATCTCATCTCTGCTATTGGCAGTCTTCTGAGTGTCCATAAAACTTATATACTAAGTTTTCTATTCTCTTCCACATCATCAGCTATGGTATTCTTTTTTTTTTTAACAAAAGATGAGTTTAATATATCCCAAATGGGAAACATTTGAGAAAAGCAGTCATAAAATAGAACAAATTGTTATCTTTTTCATTAAGTCCTTACCTTTTCGGTTTTTCAGTTGAATAGGAAAGAGTTTTCTGCCTTGTTTGTATATTAATAATCTGCCTAAGAGGCTCAGGGAATGAACAAAATAAATATATTGCAATTCCTTTCCTGTGTAGAAATTCTTTTGTTTATTACCTTGAAAGAAGAGACAACTTATATCAGTAAAAGTGCTTTCTTTTACCCTCCCCTTGAACACAGAGTATCACACCCCTATAATTAACACTAATGTTTATCAATTTTATACAAAATACATCTGTTAGCAACAGCTAGTTTCAACATTTCAAGAGGAAACCTTTACAAAATAGAGAAAAACAATCAGAAAAATGGATTTAGGAATTTTGAAACTGAATATATCCCAACAGTTGTGATACTGCAACAGTAGTAACTATGGAAAAAAATCATAAGTCATGTTTTTCAGTGTAACTTTGAATGGTAACTAAGCAAATGGTTGTAAGTCAAGGACTACCTGTATAGAGAGTTGGTTAAGATTTACATCCTTTGCCTACCAAACATGTAGGGAAACAACAGGCCTACTCTATAGTAGCCCTCACAGTCCTCTATATCTGCAGTAGCCTATAAAAATCTCCCTTTTTAAAACCTTGCAATCCCTTAATTCAGGGTAGAGTTGGGGCAACTGGATTCAGTTGAGCGTTTACTGGCCAGATGCCCTTCCTGACTTCATAGCAAGTATTTTAATCTTTGTGATGTAGGAAAGAAACATCTGCTGCTACCTATGATTGAACTCTCAACCTTCCGAGTGGGAGGCGAACATTTTAACCCCCAGGCTATCACACTGCTTTTCTGTGGTAGCTCTATCTATAGTAATCTATAAATGATTAAAATCAGTATTATTCCAGCAAGCCTTTGACACAAGTGGATCAAATTGTGAGCATCTATCTTAGTTATTTTCTACATCTTAGCTACTTTATTCTCATTCAGTTTTGTTGCAGTTTTCCACATTTTTGGTTTAATGTTACAATTTTTTGTGTATGTTATTATGAGCAGCAGTCTTAGAAATGATGATACAAAAAGAAATAAAACTTGCTATTAAAAGCCTTGTCAATATACTGCTACTCACTATATCCGAGCACTGAAAATAATAAAAGGACTTTAAAAAATGTTATACAGCAAATAGAAATAGCGCGTACTATTATGTGGTGTGGAAAATATATTAAACATTCTTGATCCATTCACTGCTGATTCACAAGCTTCCAAATAGGTGGCACACTGCTCAACAGTTGCAATGATCTAAAACATAAAATAACGAATCATATGAAACTTTACCACAAAGACCATGTATTATACAATTTTTTAGACCTTCCAAACAATGTTTCCCTCCATTAGCAAAGTTACTGTCAGTTTGCTTCACTCCGGTACATTTTCTATATAAAACATGCATATAAGCGAATAGATGAAACATAAAGTGTCTATCTATAAATTATATCTAAAATGTGGCAACTGCCTATAGGCTCACATTGGTATGCAAGTAGAAATGATGAATTATCTGTATCTCTTAGTTCAGTTGAAATTGATATCACATACACCTCATTTCTTTTATTGATACAAAAGTGCCTTAACTCTGGGTTTCATTAAATCCAGTGCCCAAATGCTCACAAAACATAATTCCCCAAGACATTTTGATTAAATGTAGTAACATTTTAAACACTTAGAACTTTTGAAAACTATAGTATCTGAAAATCTGGGTAGCACACACTTACCAAAGATTTGTATTTCTTTTCAAGTAGCCTTAACACTACTGTTCTGCTGTAGTAGGAATGCTAATATCACAAAGCAGAGGTATAATACAGTTAGCACTTGTTTCTGAACAAAATTTTATTCAATGCTTTCTTCAATTATTATAACAACATTGCAAATTTTGTAACAACATTGTATAAAGAGGAAGTAGCACATTCTAACATAAATTCTATTCACTGCAAGATATCAAGCCATTTTAATGAAAACTCTCACCTTTAGTGGAAGTCAAATGAACTTATAACTGCACAAACTACCATAGTAGTTATAGTTTATGTCTGAAGTCAAAATAACAAAAGATTTGTTTCCTCCAAATGTTCCATTTAAAAAAAATTATTATTTCAAATTTGCTTGAAAAGGTCGTGCAAAATTCCCACAAAAAAAGTTCTATTTTCATTTTCATGCCTATTTCTTGTTGTCACGGATACTATTTCCAGTTAATAATGCAGAATTTACAAATCTATAAAAACAATTTGGCTGCATTCAGCCAGTTTCCTATGGAAGCAAGTATACCTTTGTCAGCAGGTTTCTGAGCTAGCACACTGTTTTCTTATTTTGAATCTGCAAAAACATAAATTATTAATGAATATGCAAATTTACTTTTAACTTTGTGTCATGGAGAAGCTATGTCAGCTTCTACTCAGCTTTTCAGGGAGACATGAGGTGGCAAACTACATTGCTGCACTCCCAGTAGATCTACATCAACAGGGATTAGTTTTGGGCCTAGTGTGGTCATACAGGAACCAAATACTGAAGCTAAATTCAAAACATTGGTTATATCCATTTAGCCTGAACTGCCTCTCAGACAAAAGTGGCGTATAGGTAGTCCTTGACTAACAGCAGTTCATTTAGTGACCATTCAAAGTTACAATGGCACTGAAAAAAGTGACTTATGACCGTTTTTCACACTTATGACTGTTGCAGCATTCCCATGGTCACCTGATCAAAATTCAGATGCTTAGCAACTGTCTCATGACGGTTGCAGTGCCTTGGGGTCATGTGATCAACTTCTACAACCTTCCGACAAGCAAAGTCAATGGGGAAAACCAGATTTACTTAACAACCGTGTTCCTGACTTAACAAAGGCACTGATTCACTTAACCACCGTGGCAAGAAAGGTCGTAAAATGGGGCAAAAGTCACTTAATAAATGTTTCACTTAGCAACATACATTTTGAGTTTAATTGTGGTTGTAAGTCGAGGATACTTGTTTTTGTCTTGAATGGAATTAATAAAAGTGAGATGAGGGGAGAGGGATCTAAAAGCACGAAATTTTCCAATTTGTGTGCCTTCCTTATTGTATAGTTTATCCTTGGAGATCTGGATGCTACTCTCCCTGAGAGCATTCAGAAGTGTTGAGATTAATAAATATCTTCATATAATTGTACGAAATGCAATTGCCTGGAAAAGTGCATATTTCATTGAATCCTTAAGTGAACAAAAGCTGGCCCAAACTCTCCATGGTATAAAGTTAAACGCAAATGCCAATGCATACTTATGATTCAAATCCAAAATAATGAAACTGTGAATGTTGCAGGTATAATACTGTCAGCTGATTTAATGCTAGTTTATTTTCTTTCTTTTTATCATAAAGGTTTGCTATAATAAGGCCCAGAAAAAATATTTGACCTGTTTGGCCTACCATTTAAGGCCAGTGAAGACAATTCTACAGGTGAACAAACCCACTGATCCTTCCAACTTCTCAAGATGTGATTGCTATTTCTTGTTAATTTTCAACAACTATGGGCTCCTCTATGATGTTTTCTGAATATTTGTAAATAAAAATAATTCACTTCTAAGAACAAGGAGAAAACCCTTTCAATGCCTGTAGAGAACTACTTCAACAGTGAGAAAGACTATTAGAACATAAAAACATAAGCAGTGTCCCGCTGGATCAGATACCTGGCGCATCTAACTCAGCCTACCTATTCTCACAGTGGTCAACCAAGCACACAATGAATCCCACTAATGTTTAGCAGATGCTCTTCAGAGGCAGTCATGCTGCATCAAGGTTAATCATCTCTGATTCCCATGACTTACATGAATTGGTCCAACCTTCCTTTCTGGGACCAATCAAACTGATAAACTCGCGTAATAGGAAATTTCAAAGTTAAATTACACTTTGTGCAAAAACTACCTTTTGTCTATCTTTATTCTTCTAGGATTCAATTTCATTGAGTGACTTCTAATATTTCGTGAAAGAGAAAATAACTTCTCATTGTTGGCATGCCAAAAATAGGAGACTCAGGGGTTTTTTAATTAATTGTTTTAATAGATTTTTTAAGGGGAGTTTTAATGGGAATTTTAAGGGGAGGGTGGGGGGGAGGAATTTGACGGGTGGGGGAGAGAACCCGTCGGGGAGGGATCCAGCCCCTGTGCTTGTTCGCCGCACTACTTCATCTGATCTGAAGGCAGGGGGGGAGGGCTCTGTTCCAGGATTAGAGGGTTGTTCGATCTGTATGGTAAGTGGGAGAGGCAGATATGGCGGGGGGGGGCATATCGAGAGTTGGGAGCACGTGTTCGATGTCTGAAAGCGATCACGTGCTCCGGCCCCCCAGTCCCTACCCGTTCCTCGGGCGGCCATGATCCTCAGAGCTTGGATCTTCGGCTGATGTTGTGTAATGCCCAGTCCGTGGCTAATAAAGCTCCCCTGATTTGCGATCTTATTCAGGGGGAGTCCGCGGACCTGATGGGCATTACGAAGACCTGGTTGGGTCCAGAGGGGGGGGTTCCCCTTGTTGAGCTGTGCCCTCCAGGTTTCCGAGCATTTCATCAGCCG
Source organism: Ahaetulla prasina (assembly GCF_028640845.1). NCBI lineage: Eukaryota > Metazoa > Chordata > Lepidosauria > Squamata > Colubridae > Ahaetulla > Ahaetulla prasina. Next base: position 111,613,982 of record NC_080539.1, on the reverse strand, counting down.
AGGGCCCAAGGTAGGGGTGGGGGGGTGGCGGCTGTTATTAAGGAAGATCTAGAGCCGAGGGAGGCCACTGTTCCTCAGATTGCCGGCTGTGAATCCCTCTATGTGCGGTGGGGCCATAAGAATCAGTTGGGCTTGTTGATCGCGTACCTGGCTCCTTGCTGCGTGACCACAGCCCTGCCTGAGCTGTTGGAGGTACTTGCCGCTGTGGCGGTTGAGACCCCCGACTTATAGTCATGGGGGATTTCAACCTTCCATCAGCTGGCTTGTTATCGACGGCAGCTCGGGAGTTCCAGGCTTCCATGACGGCCTTGGACTTGATTCGAGTAAATGATGGCCCTACGCACATGGGGGGAGGCACACTGGATCTGATTTATATCTCTGGACAGTGGTTAAATGATCTGGAATTAGATGATTTAGTAACAGAACCAATGTCATGGTCCGATCATTTTCTCCTTCGCCTAGACTTCCGAACCGCCACTCACCATCGCAGGGAGACGGAACCTATACGTTGGTTCCGTCCCAGGCACCTGATGGACCCCGAGAGGTTCCTGACGGAGCTTGGGCCATTTCCTGAGGATCTGGCCCACGGCACGACTGAGGAACTAGTCGTGGCCTGGGAACAGGCCGCAGCTGGGGCCTTGGACCATGTCGTGCCTTTGCGGCCTCTGACCCGGCGCAGATCTCGTCCAGCACCTTGGTTCTCCGAGGGGCTGAGGGAAATGAAACGCCAGAGAAGACGCCTAGAGAGCACCTGGAGGTCCAGTCGTTCTGAAGCTGATCGGACACTAGTTAGGTCCTATTCTAGGACCTACCTAGTGGCAATGAGGGAGGCGAGGCGTTCTTACGCCTCCACCCTAATTGCGTCGGCAGATAACCGCCCGGCAGCCCTGTTTCGGGTGACCCGCTCCCTCCTTCACCAGGAGGTGCGGGATGACCCTTTGCAGGGACGAGCCGAGGAGTTTAGTGGTTATCTATACGATAAAATTGCTCAGCTCCGGGACGGTCTGGACCGAAATCGGGATGATCCAAGCGAGGGAGAGGAGACACGTCTTGTTGAGCCGGTTTGGGATGAGTTTGACCCTGTGGCTCCCGAGGACGTGGACAGGTTGTTGGGGAGGCTTCACGCCACGACATGTTTACTGGACCCGTGTCCTTCCTGGCTGGTACTGGCCACTCAGGAGGTGACACGAGGCTGGCTCCAGAGGATTATCAACGCTTCTCTGTTGGAAGGGGTTTTCCCTGCCGCCTTGAAAGAGGCGGTGGTGAGACCCCTCCTCAAGAAGCCCTCCCTGGACCCAGCTATTTTGGGTAATTATCGTCCAGTCTCCAACCTTCGCTTCGTTGCGAAGGTTGTAGAGAGTGCTGTGGCGCGACAGCTACCCCAATACCTGGATGAAGCCGTCTATCTAGACCCATTCCAGTCCGGCTTTCGACCCGGATACAGCACGGAGACAGCTTTGGTCGCATTGGTGGATGATCTCTGGCGGGCCAGGGTCAGGGGTTATTCCTCTGCCCTGGTCCTATTAGACCTCTCAGCGGCTTTTGATACCATCGACCATGGTATCTTGCTGCGCCGGTTGGGGGGATTGGGAGTGGGAGGCACCGTGTATCGGTGGTTCTCCTCCTATCTCTCCGACCGGTCGCAGACGATGTTGACAGGGGGGCAGAGGTAGGCCGCGAGGTGCCTCACTTGTGGGGTCCCGCAGGGGTCGATTCTCTCGCCCCTGCTGTTCAACATCTACATGAAGCCGTTGGGTGAGATCATCAGTGGCTTCGGGGTGAGATACCAACAGTACGCTGATGACACCCAGCTGTACTTTTCCACCCCGGGCCACCCCGATGAAGTTGCTGAAGTGCTGTCCTGGTGTTTGGAAGCCGTACGGGTCTGGATGGGGAGAAACAGGCTCAAACTTAATCCCTCCAAGACGGAGTGGCTGTGGATGCCGGCCTCCCGATTCAGTCAGCTGCAGCCGCGGCTGGCTGTTGGAGGCGAGTTACTGGCCCCAAAGGACAGGGTGCGCAACTTAGGTGTCCTCCTGGATGATCGGCTGTCGTTTGAAGATCATTTGACGGCCGTCTCCAGGAGGGCCTTCCACCAGGTCCGCCTGGTTCGGCAGTTGCGCCCCTTCCTTGATCGGGATGCCTTGTGCACAGTCACTCATGCGCTCGTTACCGCTCGCTTGGATTATTGTAATGCTCTCTACATGGGGCTTCCCTTGAAGTGCACTCGGAGGCTTCAGTTAGTCCAGAATGCAGCTGCGCGGGTGATAGAGGGAGCTACGCGTAGCTCCCATGTAACATCCCTCCTGCGCAGACTGCACTGGCTACCTGTGGCCTTTCGAGTGCACTTTAAGGTGTTGGTTACGACCTTTAAAGCGCTCCATGGCTTAGGGCCTGGGTACCTACGGGACCGCCTGCTGTTACCACATGCCTCCCACCGACCCGTACGCTCTCACAGAGAGGGACTTCTCAGGGTGCCATCCGCCAAACAATGTCGGCTGGCGGCCCCCAGGGGAAGGGCCTTCTCTGTGGGGGCTCCCACACTCTGGAACGAGCTTCCCCCGGGTTTACGCCAAATACCTGACCTTCAGACTTTCCGCCGCGAACTGAAGACACACCTTTTCATCCGCGCGGGGCTGGCTTGAATTGAATTTTAATGTCAAATTTTTATTAATTTTAAATGGGGTTTTTAATGTATGGTAAATTTTAAATTTTCAGGCTAATTTAAATAAGTTTTTTAAATCACATTTTAAATTGTACTTTGTATTGTTTGTTTTATTTTTTTGGGCCGGTGAATAGCGCAGGCTGGTAATGCCTGTTATTAAGAACACAAAGCCTGTTATTAAGAACACAAAGCCTGCAATTACTGCAGGTTCGAGCCCGGCCCAAGGTTGACTCAGCCTTCCATCCTTTATAAGGTAGGTAAAATGAGGACCCAGATTGTTGGGGGGGCAATAAGTTGACTTTGTAAAAATATACAAATAGAATGAGACTATTGCCTTATATACTGTAAGCCGCCCTGAGTCTTCGGAGAAGGGCGGGGTATAAATGTAAACAAAAAAAAAAATTTGCCTGTACACCGCCCTGAGTCCTTCGGGAGAAGGGCGGTATAAAAATCAAATAAATAATAAATAAAATAATAATAATTGTTTGCTTTTTATGTATCATGCATAATTTGGTACACCTCAATCATGCCCCCTCTCATTTGCCTACTTTCTAAACTAAGAAGCCCCAAATGGTTTCTCAAATGGAAGCTGCTCTAGCCCCATGATCATCTTAGTGGCCCTCCTCTGAAACTTCTGTAACTCCACTATATCTTTCCAAAGGTTTGGCAACACACAACACACAACACAAAGATGCAGTTGTACCATTCATTTATATATGGGTGTTGTGATATTGACACCTCTATTTTCAATACCATTTCTTATTGTCTCTGTTGGTCTTTTTGGATGCATACTGTGTCAACACGTTCACTGAACCTTTTACCATTATTTCAAGTTCTTTTTCATCGTCATTCACTAGTTCTGATCCCATTAGTTTGTATAAGTAGCTAGGATTTTTGCCACCAATTTACACTAGTTCCCACTGAATGACATCTTCCATTTTGGCACCCATTTCCCCAATGAGTAGAGATCTTTGGAACTCTGTAATCCCTTATTTTTACCATTCTGAACGATTTAGTGTCATCTGCAAACTTGGCTATTCCACTAGTTATGTCCAATTCCAGAGCATGCATACATGCATACATACATACATACATATCCTAGGATAGAACTCTGGGGGATCCCAGTAGTTACATCTTTCTTTTTTTTTTTTTTTTTTTTTTTTATTGAAAGAGTTTTAAAAAAAACAAAAACATTTTCCCCCTTTTTTCCCCCTCCCTCCCAAAAAAAAAAAAAAACAAAACATCCCCCTCCCTCCCCCACCCCCGGCTTCCCGGGTCAATCACAAGGTAAAGTCCAATCCAAATAACCACATCCAAATCTTTTCGTCTCCCAACCCCCTCCCCATTACATAAAATAACTTTCTAATTATTCAAAGGCAATCTGATATTTCTTAATCTGATATCTGTTTTGTAAATAATCAATCCATTTTTTCCATTCAATTAAATATCTTTCCTGCGTATTGTCTTTTAAAAACGCTGAGATTTTAGCCATCTCAGCCAAGTTAATAACTTTCAATATCCATTCTTCTATTGTAGGTATCTCTTCTTCTTCCAGTATTGTCCAATCAACAGTCTTGCTGCTGTTATTAAGTTCAAAATCAGTTTAGTCTCAATCCCTGTACAATCCATTATAATTCCCAAAAGGAAAAATTGTGGCAGGAACTTTATCTTCTTCTTCAGTACATTTTGAATAATCCACCAAATTCTTATCCAAAAGACCTTAATTTTCTTGCAAGTCCACCAAATATGAAAATATGTAGCATCATCACAATCACACCTCCAACATTTCGCTTGGATATTAGGATACATACATGATAATTTTTTGGGATCTAAATGCCATCTATAAAACATCTTATAAAAATTTTCCCTTAAATTCTGTGCTTGTGTAAACTTAACATTTCTAACCCAAATTTTCTCCCATGTTTCCAACATTATTGGTTCCTGAATATTCTGTGCCCATTTTATCATACAATCCTTTACCAAATCCTTTTCCGAATCTATTTCAAGCAACACATTATACAATCTCTTTATATGCTCGTGGGTCTGATTTCTAATTTGCTTTATTAAATTTTCCTCCCTTTGCATTATACCAATTTTTTGATCTTCTTTCCATCTAGCACTTATTTGCCCATATTGAAACCAAGTATAATTCCTCCCTTCTTCATTTAATACCTGTAATGATTTTAGTAGTTACATCTTTCAATTGTGAGAAATGTCTACTCCTAATCTTTGTTTTATGTTGTCTTTTTTTATCCCATGGATATTTAATTTACTGAGAAGTCTTTGATTTTATCAATAAATGATAAAATATAATGAATATAATATAATAAATGATTTCATCAAAGGCTTTTTAAAATCTAAGCAGATAATATCTATTAATATCCGCAAAGAGCTGTAGAAATCTAGTTGGGCAGGATCTTCCCTTAGTAAAATCATGTTGGAATATTTGAGCAAGGACTGTCTCTAAACGTTGGATAATTTTATCTTTAATAGCAGTTTCTATTATTTCCCCTGGCCTCTAATTTCCTGGATCTCCATATGAAGTCTTCTTAAAAATTATGTTGGCCACATTGCAGTCTTCAAACTGACTATAGAGATGGGTTATATATTTTAATTATAGAAGTTCTACAATCTTAGCTTGGGATAGATGCCATTTGGGTTTGGTGATTTGTCTATGTTAAGCAATGGAAGTTATATGGAATTGTTGAGGTCAACACAAGACCTGGACAATCAAGAAAAATCAATCCTTAAAGTAGCCTCTTGGGCAAAAAAAAAAATACTAACTGATAACTGCAAATGACTGTCTGAAAACTTTAGATTCACAAGCCTACAATATTATGTAGATGGAAGGAAGAATCAATTCAGTTAAATATTAACATTCCTTGGAAATTGGTGTCCCACCATTAGCAGGGAAAAACACTGAAGCTGGTAAGAGGATGGATATCTCATCAATACTTTTTGTAGAGATACACTGTTGCTCAATCCACTTGCACCAAAATAAGAACCTTGAAAATGTAACAAAATAAGACTGAATATAAAAAAAGTACACATTTCCTTACCATCCATTTTTTAAACCACACAGCTTTGAGATCAACCAAAGCCAAAAAGTATACGGGATCCCAAAATTCGGAAGAAGCCATCTGACTTAAATTATTATGCCTTACAGCCAGAAGGGATAAAGTACTCTCCATTATTTCTTCCATGTACCTAAATAAATTGGGGGGGGGGGGGAAGAGCTTCATAAATATCACAATGTTGGTATGGGTGCTACATGCTACTTGTGCTTAAGCTTTCTGGTAAAATATTATTTCAAATTCTACAAATTGTCTTATTGTACCTTGTACCTTGGAGAATTAAAAAATTTAGACTGCTTTATGAAAAACTGGAATATTGTGAGGTTTGCTGGGAAAGAGTGCTTATATTATGAAGTTAGGCTGGAAAAATAATTTAAATTAAACAGAATGTCATTGTTCAAACTGAAACAAATCTAAAGTCAAATCAAAAGGAAAAGTTATTTTGATTCTATTTATGTACATTGAGAGCATATGCACCAAGACAAATTCCTTGTGTATCTAATCACACTTGGCCAATAAAAATTCTATTCTATTCTATTCTATTCTATTCTATTCTATTCTATTCTATTCTAATTCCACAATCTTAGATTAAAATAGCCACATAAAATTTAAATGGGATACATTCCTAAGTAACAAACATAAGACTGTCGCCCAAATATAGCATGTGAAATCAGTTGCAAGTAGACAAACAGTAAATTGGGGGAGGCAGGAAAAAAAAATCAAGGCTCTTATTCTCCTTACATATGATCATGCGTTATATAAACTTATGACAATTTTTTGTAAATTCAGGTACAAAGGTTTTTCAGTTATACTGAGACAAAGGCAAAGCATATGGATAACCTAAGCAAACTTTTTCATGCCTATAAGGAAACTGATAACACAAATGAAAACAAACACAACCACATTAAAAAAAAACATATATACTTTTCTGGATGACGTATCCAAAAAGAAGAGACTTCTCTCTGGTACTCATTCAGGAGTCGCATCTATGAACAAAAGGATAATTGTTCTATTTTAAAACCCTTGATCAAAAACTTCTTAAATAACTAAACAACATTGGAAATAAGTATATTGTACCTTTTTAAGTAAACGTATTACGTCTGGGTTACTTATGTCAATACCCATTGATACACTAGGAATGTAATTATCTTCAGCAAGAAAATATGCCTCTAAGTACTTTGCTGTAAAGAGAAAAATAATTGCCAATTAATTTAAGAGATCCAGTGAAAACTGTGGTCATTTGTTTCTGAAAAGAAGTAACTTGAGCCTCACCTAAGCTTGTATAGAGGTCTCTTGTCATATTTAATGGAGAGGAAGAAAATGTCTTGGCATAAAATTTCAAGACTTTATCCTGTTAAAAAAATGAATTAAAGCCAAGTTACTAGACATGGACATCAGCTAACACTGATGATTTCAAAATGATGACATCTGAGATGTAGTATCAAAGTCAAGCTCCACCAGTAAAATGTATTTGGATATGTTAAACTGTATAAGATATGACATGACCAATACTCTGTTCATAAACTATGTATGTGTGTAGGGGGGGAAATTGAAAAATCAATAAAAACTTGTTTAAAAAAAAGTTATATAGGCTCAAAGTATATCTCTTGTAAGTAGAGTGAATGTAGAATTTTCTATTTTTCCATAATGGAAAAATTCACTTTCTTTAATGTTCGTACAAGTGGGGATTTTGTGGGAAGTCATTATATACTAACATAGTGATTTATTTTAAAACCTGATATTTTAAAATAAATATTCTTTGGGGGGGAAAGTCAAGCTCCACCATTTTGTACATGCGTTATGACACTACATACAAGTATGTAACAGTTGTGACACACATTTAGTTGTTTGCTTTTTCTTGGTCCCACAACTCAGCTGCATAACTAGGTTCATACAATCCGAACCAAACCTGTACCACAATATATACTGGTTTCTTTTGTTTATTTTTTCCCATTTATATCCTGACTCTCCTTCAAGAAATTTGTGGATTCTAAGATTATTGTCTTTATTATTACTAAGATTGATTGTGCTCTTTTCCTTCAGAAGCAAAACCCCTCCAAGCTAGAATGAGCTGACATAGAGATTTTAATCCAAAATCATCCAGTTGGCTTTCCTAGCTGATATATTAAAATTTGTGCCTCCCAATCCTATAATTCAGCCTCTTATCCCTTACATTATTCTTGCTAATTTTGCAAAAATTTATTCCCAAAGAGCAATGCTGATTTTTACTTAAAAAACAATGTCAGAATTGGACATTCTAGAAAACTTGGAACAACATGATGAAAAACAAGCCACATTATTTTATTTTATTTTTAGGTGCAGGGAATGCTTTGAGAGTTTGAATTGGACTTTTCTATTTAATGTTTTGGGAATTTTGGACTGAATTTTATAAAATGGGTAAAATCGATTTACTGTATATTTCACAGAAAACAGAAATTGTGAGATCTAACAAATGTTATGTGAAATACAAAAAGGAACAAGACAAAGTTTCTCCCAGTCTTCTCTTCTGTTTATTTTGCTTTTTGAAATTCTGAGTAGAGATATAAGATAAGATGAGAGGATTGCGGGAGTAAAAATTAAAAAGAAAAACTTAAGAGCTTTTGCAGGTGCAGCTGGTTTTGGAAGATCCTTTCAAGGGAATTGAAACACTAATGGGAAAGCTAAAGGATTTGGTGCATTAGCAAGTTTTAAGATTAACAAACAGAAGAGAAAGACAACAACAAAATATGAAGATACAACATCAAATTTATGTTGCAAATGTAAGGGGACATTTTATCATGCTCATTTTATCATGGATGTTCAACAAAGCCAGAAAATTTTGGATTCAAATACACACATTAATTCAGAAGATTTTAAAAATGAATAATTAATTAAAACCAGAATCTTTTCTTTTAGGCCTGATTGATACCGTGTTTCCCTGAAAATAAGACCAATATTTTTTTGAACCCTGAAATAAGCGCTTAGCCTTATTTTCAGGGAGGTCTTATTTTTTGGGGGCGCATGGAGCAAGATAGGGATCCTCTTGCCATCTTACCCGATTTCCAGCTCTGTCTCATAACCCTACCCAGAGGAAATGGTGGGGACCGGTTGCACATGCGTTTAAATATTTTCAGGGGAGAGCTTATTTTCGGGGCAGGGCTTATTTCAGCGCATGTGCTCAAAAGCCCGACTGGGCTTATTATCAGGGGATGTCTTATTTTCAGGGAAACAGGGTAGTTGGGGAAAAAAATCATGGAATGCTATTTTTATACAGGATACCTGTAGCAAGATTATTCATGCACACAAGTGGAAAGATTCCAAATTTCCAACAATGGAGAATGGTTGATGAAAAGGACAGAACTTGGAACAGAGAAAACATATTAACTAAATTTATTGCTGACTGGAATAGACTTTTTGCATGAAATAGAAAAAAAACAAAATTGTGATACATGGCTTTTATGATAAGAAAAAATAAGATTATAGGAAAAATTAAAGCCATGCTGTAATTAACAAGTAATAATATAAAACAGATAATAAAAGTAAGAGGTAAATTTATAACTGTTGTAAAAAAGCTGAGAATCTACTTCTTTATGTGTTCTTTCCTTTTTTTTTTTTAGCATTTGGACTTTGTCTTTTTTTCCCCTTTCCTTTCTTTTTTCCTTTCTTCTAAACTTTAGTTTCTGATAGTATTTATCTTTATTAAAACCTAAATAAAGTATATTTTTTAAAAAGTAAATTAAATACTGTCCAATGGTTGGTGAAAATGACAGATATGAAAATTACTGTGCAAATGTATCAGCTACAATGAATTAATTAGAATTACATTCAAGTTTATGTATACAGAAAGCATTATCTATTTCATATTACTAACAGATTAATAATTTTGCATCCAATATTTCTGGGGCTCTGGCACGTTGCACGTCTCTAATTCAAAGAAAATTCTATAATATTATCATATATTAATAACATTCTTCTGGCTTTATTTATTCAGGAGTTATTCGGGCATTATTTATTAAGGCATTATTCAGGAAACTAATGTTTTTTGAATAATGCCTGAAAAAGTAATAACAATATGTCTGCTTCTTTAACCAAATAGTGAGAATCACTTTGAATTACCAATTTATTAGGCAGATGGTAAAAATGTTTGGAATTTATGTACTGTATAAATTATAAACAATGGAAATATTGGTTAAGAATAAAAAGCTTATTAGTATCTTTACACTGAAACTGGAATCAGGATCCGAGAGTGCTGTTGCAAGATGTTTACGTAAGGTACTCCAACTTTCACAATTTAAAATATCAGATGGGGGTGCAGAACACAAGGTTTGAATGGCTTCTTGGCGGACCTAAAAAAATCAAGGAAAATGGAGTAAGAAAACTGCATTATTAGAATGAAATTAAAATATAAACCTACAATAAAGGTTATGTCAAAAATCTAATTCTCCATCATCACCCTAATCATTAAGAATGATGGTAAGGGGGGGGGGGTGTTCTTGAAAAAATATTGATTACAGAACTGTTTTTACTCTCAGATGTATGCACATAGTTTTGCTCTACTACATTCCCACCTCTAACGAATAACTTTTATCAAAGCAGTTGATACTAGTGAGACTTCTGAAGAACCATCTCAGGCAAAGGAGTAGAAATAGACTATGCTTTAAGTATAAGACTAAGAAGAGGAATAGTTAAGCCAGTAGGAAACAGATTCTGTCCCATTAGATCAGAAGACATATATTTCCATCCATCTGACAAGTATCCTTACCCCATTGATCACATCTCCACCCCTTTTACCCTACCCTATGTTGTTCCTCGAGTTTTATGTTTTTTAGATTACAAAAATGAAACCACTTTACTGGACTGAGAAGCAGTTCACCAAATATGAGCTTAACACATGACAAAACCAAACTTAATTTGTCCATGCATGTGCAAGAGAATTTTGTTTTCCCGAGCAATTTTTTTAAACTTACCTCCTTAGGTTGTGTTGGATCCAGTCTTTCTACAAGCAGCTGTAATTGTTCTTGATTCATAAACGTGTAACTCTGTAATACATTGTAAAAATGCTCACTAACCAAACCCAACTAACTGAAATTGACTTTACAGGATTTTAGATTGCTATTAAAAAAAAGAAAGAGCACATTGTAATTATTAAATCTTTTTTTAAAATGATATAATGCTATAAAGCACTCTCCATAAGAATCCCATGAAGAAGTAGGTTAGATAAGTGATGGGTCCAAAGTCAATCACTGAACTTCCACATCTATGGATGGATTTTTGTCATAAACTGCTACCTGTTTTTCTAGGGCGAATTCAGTTTATGCACACTCCTATAAATATAATGTAAACCCATCACTCATATGTTATTTAGAGAGCTGATGAGCTAGCTTAAAAGAGCTAACATCTCCAATGAAATGGAGATTTAAAAATGTTTAAAAGAGTTGACATCTCCAATGTTTGTAGGCCTCTTTCTCCTTTGTTCTGCAGATCTTTGGACCACACCTTCTATCTATTTATCTATCTATCTATCTATCTATCTATCTATCTATCTATCTATCTATCTATCTATCTATCTACCAATCTACCGTCTGTCTGTCTGTCTGTCTGTCTGTCTGTCTATCTATCTATCTATCTATCTATCTATCTATCTATCTATCTATCTATCTACCATCTATCTATCATCTGTCTGTCTGTCTGTCTGTCTATCTATCTATCTATCTATCTATGTATCTATCTATCTTACTCATTCCTTTCCATTCTCTCTCCCAGTTGTCAATTTTTCCTGTCCTATCCTGTGAACTGTTTATGCCACTGCAGTGGATGGCGGAAAGAGCTATGGATATTTTGTATGCCTCTCCTACATTACATTATAGTGAAGATATGTAATTTAATTCCCTTCAGCACTGCAGTTAGTGAGAAATCTTTAAATGGGAGAATATTGTTTGTGCCCCAGAGTTTCTGTAAGGCACTCTCATGTATTTTGTCTTCCGCCAAAGAAAGCGCACGTCTTTAAAAATCAATAGGCCTCTAGACTTTGCTTTAAATGGAATAGATTTTATTTATTGATTTTATCATAACAGTTTCAAGAAAATACAACTTTAAGTCTAACAGCGTAAATTAGAGAAAACAATCTCTCATTGCCTTTGTCAGCAGTAAACACTAAGAACCACAAAGAAAGAAATACCTATTCTCCACTAACTTTGGTGCAAAATCTTCTATCATGCTGACATAAATTTATGTGAGCAAAAAACCTGGTATGATATGTTAACAAATACATAGACCACCCTAGTCTTCCATATCACATCCCAATTTCTGCTCATTTTGATTTTACAGTGTAAGAAATTTTTTAAAAACCTATTTATACTGTAATCAGGATATGCAATCCACTCTTAACCTCACATATTTTCCCCTGACAGTACCTTGACTCACTGCCTCAAGATGCCACTTTATCTCTGAAAATGGCGAAGGATGAAATTGGAGGCACTGATAGCAACAATCACAAGGCATGGCTGCATATGCATAACTTTCATCCAATATAAATATGTACTTATAGAAATGCAGATCTATTTACTAATAAAGAAAAGCATGAACCTTTACCATCCATAGAATTAAAAGAAACTACATTCAGTACAGTACATGCACTAATAGCTGAACTAGCTAATTCAGACGCATACTGTATCTTTACATTGGCCAATACAGAAGTCAAGCTGAAAACATTGTTTCAGAGCTAATCTTTTCTCTTCTCCAAGATAGATCAGCTGTGCCCCCCTTGATAATCCACATGCCACCTCGATACTGGTATAATTTTCTTTTCTGCAGAGGCATTTGGTCATGACTAGTAATTAAGGTCTGTGCTACTCTTTCCTAGCATTGTTCTTTCTGTTCTAGTTCCCAACATCTCTTTCCAAACTATATGCTTCGATTTGCTCCTGTCTTCACAAGCAACTTTTGTCTCAGAATATTCAGATACACCATCTCTTTATCTAATGGGAGCATACAGTACTCTAATTTGACTAAGAAGCGTGAAGCTTTTGCCAATTTTTAAAATGATAAACAGCTGGAATCTAACAAACAATCTATGCTCAAGACATTTCTTTTAATTATCTGAGACCTGTTTTCTGTTCTCCTTACTATCAATCACAATAATTTCAACAATTATGCCCTATTGTTCTTCATTTTCCTCTAAAAATTTCTATTTTTCAAACTAATTATGTGTGCATGTACTTTTAGCTTTACTGGTTAGAGAGCACTGTCATTTCCACATTGCCTCATTCTTTGGCATATGTTTTCTTCTCTAAAGCCATCTTTTTTTTTTCCTGGGAGGGCAATGAAAAACAGCATACCAGTTCAAGGAATAGGAACTAAATATATTATTTGAGCCATTTTTCTCTTTTGAAACATAGATGCTTCTGTACATGTTAGAAATAAAGTCTGCAAGTTTGGTTATGAATGATAACTTAAGACATCCGTTGAGATGATAAAGCATAAATCTGTAGTGTGTAGCCTTTGACAAGCATTCAGACATTTTTCTCATTGTCTGAAATATATGCAGTTTATTAATTGGGTATACAAATGAGCAAAGAATGAAAGTTAAAAATTTTGTTGCATATTTGTATTCAGTGTGAGACCACATCGTTTTGCCAATCCTTCCCTGTTAAAGATATAATTGCAACCCAAAGCAGGTTTTATCAGGATAACTGTTTTCTAACTTTAAACAACCATGACCTAAAAAAAGAAACAACCAACTGCTTTGTCCATATTCAAAAGGAATATACTTTGGAAACTGAATGGTGAATTCCCTTTTTCTCCTTTACGGTCTTCAAAACACTAACTCTAAGTCAAGAGAAAACCCTTATCACTGGGCTATGACAACAAAGCCTAGGCTTCATTTGATTCCTTTTTGTTATCTGGGATACAGCAAGAAAAAGAAGTATAAGAAAAAGGGGATCAGAAGAACTAGAAGGTTAAATAAATGACAAAGGAGATGGAAACCTAATTTGTGAAAATATTATCTTCAACAGTGTTGCAAAGCTCCAAACAGTCTCAGTCAGTCAGTCAGTCAGTCAATTGATCAGTCTCTCTCTCTCTCTCTCTCTCTCTCTCCCTCCCTCTTTCTCCCCATCCATTCCTTTGTATAATTGCATACCTGGTTAAAGGAAGAATCACTATCAGAACAGTTATCTGCATAACTGTTGGGTGGTTCTGTTTTCACTTTTCTTTGCATCTCCTTGTAGCGCATTTGATCTTCTTCAAACTTGTTAATTAGAGATTCAACTACAACCATCATGACATTCTTCAGCGAATGCATCATTTCTCTATACCTTCAGTTGAAAAGTTATTTAAAAAACCAAATTATTAAAATCCATGTGTTGTAATATGTACAAACTAACTTCCTAACCAAGTTAGGAAGAAAATCTTACTGAAACCGATGAGCACTGTTTAAAGAAGAGTATACAATGAAAAGTAAACATGCAATCTCACATATACCTATTCAGAACCAAGTCCAACTGAATCCAACAAAATTAACTGCCATATATATGAGCTCAGACTTGCATCCTAAGTCATTCTGAATTCAAAATATTATTTTTCACTAGATCAGTTCAGGATAATATAAAGAGGGACATTACAGGTAGTCCTCGACTTACAACAGTTCATTTAGTGACTATTCAAAGTTACAAGGGAACTGAAAAAGGTGACTTTTTCACATTTATGATCATTGCAGCATCCCCATGGCCCTGTGTTCAAAAATCAGACGCTTGGCAACTGACTCATATTTATGACGTTTGCCGTGTCTTGAGGTCATGTGATTCCCCTTTTGTGACCTTCAGACAAGCAAAGTCAATGGGGAAGCCAGATTCACTTAACAATTGCAGTGATTCAATTGCGGCAAGAAAGGTTGTAAAATGGGGCAAAACTCACTTAACAAATATCTCATTTAACAACAGAAATTTTGGGCTCACTTGTGGGTTGCAAGTCAAGGTCTACCCGTATACCACATTTCTTAAACAAAAATAATCTGCTTTATTCAAAAATTCAAACTGGTATTGGAAGAACAACACCATCCAATGTTTTAGATACCCAAATATTTAGCAGAATATAGGCATGATACCTAAACATTACAAAAACATCAAGGTTATTTTTAGTAGCAATTCTTATAATTCTTAGATGAATGTATTCAGCACTTGTAATCATCTGTGCGTTTTGGTTGGGATTACTGTTTATATCTGCTTGTGATTACAACTGTATTATTATGCTCTGGCAGATTCTAATGCTGTTATTTATGCATTTTCCTAAACAAAATTTCCACCTCTTGGAACGGTATGTTGTGTTAATAAACCAAGGAGAAATGTATGAATGCACAACACATGCATAATTCTGATGAGATTATGTAAACGTAAGAAATTGTCACAGACCCTTGTGAAATA
Organism: Ahaetulla prasina; assembly: GCF_028640845.1. NCBI lineage: Eukaryota > Metazoa > Chordata > Lepidosauria > Squamata > Colubridae > Ahaetulla > Ahaetulla prasina. The sequence continues at coordinate 111,598,845 of NC_080539.1, read as the reverse complement.
AGATGAACTGAGCAGAAAGCTTGAGATATTGTATACCATTTTCAAGCACAGAATATGAGGAGGGAGGGAGGGAGGGAGGGAGGGAGGGAGGGAGGGAGGGAAGGAGGGAGGGAGGGAGAGAGGGAGGAAGGAAGGAAGGAAGGAAGGAAGGAAGGAAGGAAGGAAGGAAGGAAGGAAGGAATTAAAAATTGCAAAAGTGTATTATAGAGATTTTAGAATTTGTTTTGGATATTGTATAATTATAGGCCGTCATACAGGTATGACTGCTGTATGACTAGAAGATAAACAATATTTATGTTTTTTAGGGACTGACTTCTTCCATTAAGAAAGAAAAGAAAAAAGAAAAAGAACCTTGCCTAGCTGGCTCAATTCCTGAATGTAAATAAATGGCTTATTAAAAATACAGCAGGCCACACATGCTAATTTATAAAAGCAATTAAGTACTGATTAAGTAACAAGAGTTTTTCACAATGACATTTCTAATTTCCTTTTACAGAACGTGGCCATCCACATATCACTGCAATTAACTATTAAAACGTTTATAAGATTGATCTCGTCATTAGAGTTGGACACTGAACGTTGCTGCACAGGGTTCATTTCACTCTTGGTATTTCTGCCTTTCTATCATATGAACTACTGCCTGCCAGTGATTTTAACTTTGAACTGTCACTAAATGAACTGGTGTAAATCGAGGACTACCTATAGTCTTATTTTTTACTGTACTTCTTTACAGTAAGGTATTTTGCACTATAAAATTGTTAAGACAGGCAAAATTTTAATACTAAAAAATTAGTATTCACTGAGGTTTAGTTTTTTTTTTCCTTCTCAAGTTATTTTTCAAAGTCATTTTTTATGTTTGCTTAACAACCCAGAGGAGATTATATTCAGAACACATCCTTCCTTTGTACTACTATTTGGAAGGAATCTTGTATAGCATAAGTTGACTATATTTCTCACACTGCTTTTCCTAAAGGTATTTTATGTAATAAAGAACAGTAAAGCTGAATATCGGAATTTGCTTTAGAGGAAAACAGGGATAGAATCGTAAACTGGTATGGGGCCATTTTAGCAATCAATACTAATCCTTTGTTCAGGGCAGAAAAGCACTGCACTGCATAATGGCAAGTTTAAAGGCCAGAGCCAGTTATTTATTTATTTATTTATTTATATATGAGAGAATATATATATTCATATATATATACATATATATATTTGTTTTCTGAAAACCAAAGACCTACATATATATATGTTTTCTGAGGTTTTCGCAGGTGTTTGTATGTAGGTCTTTGGTTATTCAGGTTTTCTCCCGCATAAAATTGGAAGCCTGAAGATGACGAATGAGACTGTGTCGAAATGTCGCCAAGACACTTCCAATTTTACGTGGGAGAAAACCCGAATAACCAAAGACCTACACACACACACACACACACACACACACACACACACACACATATATATATATATATATATATTCTGAGGTTTTCGCGGGTGTTTGTATGTAGGTCTTTGGTTATTCGGGTTTTCTCCCGCGTAAAATTGGAAGTGTCTTGGCGGCGTTTTGAAATCCCATTCGTCAAGGTGACGAATGGGATTTCGTCGAAACATCGCCAAGACACCTCCAATTTTACACGGGAGAAAACCCGAATAACCACATATATATGCACACACACACACACACACACACACACACACACACATATATATATGAGAAATAGGAGCTACATATTTATTTGAAAACAGGCAGCTTTCTTCAATTACATAAAATGAACAATAATCTGATAAAACAAGGACCAAAGTGAACAAGAAGAAATTTTTTAGAGTCATTACAATATTCAGAAAAAAAAAAATACCAGAAGGAATGTAGCACTAACTCAAAAACAAGGAAAAATGAGTAATTCACAGGTAGTCTTTGATTTACAATAGTTCCCTTAGTGACCGCTTGAAGTTACAACAACTGAAAGTGACTTATGACCATTTTTTACATATGACCACTGCAGCATCCTGATGGTCACATGATTTACATTTGGATGCTTGACAACTGACTCACATTTATGATGTGGGGTCATGTGTGGTCATCTTCTGCAATCTTCTGACGAACAAAATCAAGGGGGAAACCAGATTCTCCTAACAACTGTGTTACTAACTGTTTAACAACTGCACTGATTCACATTCAACAAACGTGGCAAGAAAAGTCATAAAAAGGGGCAAAACTCTCTTGACAAATTTCTCACTTAGCAACATAAATTTTGGGCTCAATTGTGGTCATAAGTCGAGGACTACCTATAATTAGGCATTCGCTTTTGGAAATTGCGTTTTAGATATGTACATATACTTACTCCTTTGATTCCCGCGTCTTTTTAGTAACATGCTGTACCAGAGTGTCATAATTCGAACCTTCCCCCTGATTTTGGGCTGAGGTACATTTTTCAGTTTCTTCTTCTATTACGGACCCCAAGATGTTACTTATATATTCTCTAAGATACTTTACAAATTCATAGCTGTAATAACAATTAAAATGTAAAACATTATGTTTCATGTCAATCTGTTTTTAATAATAAACATATTTCATTAAGTAACTATAAGAATATTCCATTAACTATGGTAAAGAGTACATGGACATTTTGGAAGAATTTCAGAAGTGAACTGAAATATTAAATTCAGACACCAAACAGCATTTGAGACCAGTATATCAACTGAAAATGTTGCATATCTTTTTCCCTAATTAAAGAAAACTATGGCTTAGAGCAGGGGTCTGCAAACTTGGCTCTTTTAAGACTTGTGGACTTCAACTCCCAGAGTTCCTCAGCTTTGCTGGCTGAGGAACTCTGGGAGTTGAAGTCCACAAATCTTAAAAGAGCCAAGTTTGCAGACCCCTGGCTTAGAGCAATCTCTGGCCCGTGACCCACTACGGGGCCGTGGCCTATTTGGACTTGGGCCGCATGAATGGCTGACCAGAGTGTGTGTGCATTCGCAGCTCAACTTCTGCAAGTGGCGAGCTGACAGGCAGTTGCACACGTGCTTGCTGGCCTGCTGCTTGAACAAGTTGAGTTGCATGCATGCACACCAATCTGCCAGTCGCACAAGTGCTACGTGCACATATGTATGCATACCAGCCTGAGGCTCGGGCAGCCCAGTTCCCCTCCTGCTCCCCCGCCAGGCTGCCAGATTAGGGAATCTGATGGTTGGAATAACAGAAGAAGTAAATACAAAGGCACACTGGATGCCATATTCCAAAGCTTGAAATATTGCAATTAATATCTATTAGGAACATTCTTAAGTATTATACAGTCCTATTTTCTTGGCAAAATTTAAGTGGTTTGCCCTTGCCTGCTTACTAGAGCTGAGATAGAATGAATAGCCAAGGTTACCCAACTGGCTTTGTGCCTAAAGCAGGTCTAGAATTCCTGGGCTCCTGGTTTCTAGCTTGTTGCCTTAACCACCAAGGAAGAATTGTGAAGAAAGAGTTTCCCTTTTAAAATTATCACGTCACAAAATCATGTCAGTAAATTACTTATGAAAGTTCTCATCTGTTTCTTCCAAATGGAGTAGAATCTCTTCAGCACATTCTACGGATGGAGCTCCTGTGATTTTTTCTTTGACACTTTGCAATAACTGTCTGAGCATAGGTTGTAAGAGAGCTTCATCTTCAATAGAAAAATGAGACATCTACAGAAAGAAACACAGAAGCAAAATATGAGTGATCTACCCTGCAATATCTTATTAACCAGCTATGAAGTAAACAGAATCTGTCTGTTGGTCTGTAAATCCTGTGTGGGGATGTTAAAAGTCTACATTCTAGCCCCCATTTAAGAGTCAGATGAGAGAGACTAGAAATTACAGTTTTTCATTTATGGTTCCATTCTCTGGAACATCCTGTCTAAGAATTCCATAGATAGCACTCTCTCTTGGTATCGAAGAAAATGTTAAAGATGTGATTCTTCAGGAGAGAATGCTTATTGCTTCAGACCATAGTTGAATCTGTGACACATATTAAAGAGTTATAATAGTACATTTAATATGCTATTTACATTTAAGGAGAAATTGCCTGACAGAACAATTAATCAGTGGGACAACTTACCTCCAGAAGTTGTAAATGCTCCAACACTGGAGGTTTTTAAGAAGAGATTGGATAACCATTTGTCTGAAATGGTATAGGGTTTCCTGCCTAAGCAGGAGGTTGGACTAGAAGACCTCCAAGATCTCTTCCAACTCTGTTATTCTATTCTATTCTATTCTATTCTATTCTAGTCTAGTCTAGTCTAGTCTAGTCTAGTCTAGTCTAGTCTAGTCTAGTCTAGTCTATTGATATATGGCTTTCAGTTTATCATGAAATTATATTTTGTCTTATGCTATAAATTATCTGTAGTCCTTTAAGTATAAAAATAAAGTAAAGAATTAAAGACTGTGTATAAACATAGAAGGCAAACAAAAGAATAATATCCTAAAGATTAAAAAGGAAGTCACAAGGATGGACTATCTCTAGACTCAGATATTCTACCTCCTTCTGCAGCAAAGAAACATAAGGCAAAAGAGGAGCCATGTGCCCCAACTTCAGGGTGAAAAAATGGAATTAAAAATGTTACCTGCTAGTATAATTGATGTAGTTCCCCTGCAATTCTAAGCCAAAATTCTATGAGTTTACTTATTGCTTCCAAATATTTACAAATATTTACAAATATTTGTACCCAAGATTTATAAATAAACTTGGATTCTTAAGCAACACTTTAAATTTTGCCTCACAAGTACATGAAAACTTTAGGTTGTTCTCAAACATGTCACAGATACTACCAATATTAGAATACTAAATTCTCTTAACTAATAAGGAAAAATCTCAACTAAAGATCGCTTGTGCCTCTTTTCACTTATTAAAGTAGAATTTGAGGTTCCTTTTCACCAATAGCCAATTGACTTCTTGAAGTCAGGATCATTATTTTTATTATTTTGCATTTTTATAAATATATTGTTAATTAATTATTAAGAAGCTTGTTTGGTAATATAGTTAAAAGTGCTGGCCTAGAAATCAAAAGATATGAGTTCTCAGCCTCTCTTAATCCAATGGGCAAGAAACACCACTCTCTCAGCCCAACCCACAACACAACACAGGGTTGTTATTGTGGGAAAAATAGAGGGCAGGAGTATTAGTTATGTTTGCCACCTTGAAACAAATATAAGGTGGGGTAAAAATATAATAATAATAACAACAACAACAACAACAACACGCCAGATATCACAGTTGTTGAAAACCAAAACATACAATTTATTGACATTGCGGTACCAGGAAATGCCAGAGTTGAAGAAAAAGAACTGGAAAAAATCATGAAATATCACAACCTAGCCATTGAAACTACACAGCTATGAATGAAACATGTAACAGTGATACCCATGATCATCAGGGCACTTGGTACCATGTCCAAGAATTTTATAAGATACATCAACAAATTGCAGCTTCCTCCAATAACACCAGTGAAACTGCAAAAAACTGCACTACTTGGAACATCGTACATCGTAAGAAGGTACTTGGTTGATACTTAGGATGCTAGCAGCAACCTGTATCAACCATTAACACCAGTCAATAGTATTTGTGATGCATTTTTGAATGTTCAGTTGACTGAGTTTCATGTTTAATGAATAAAGTATATAATAATAATTAAAATTACTTGATAAGATTTCACTTATCAGCTATCAAAATTTGCTCATTTGGAACTATTAAATGGAAAAAAGGATACCCTCTCTCCCTAAAAAATGTAGCTGTATAGGTAGTACAATAACTGGAATATATGATCTCAGTTTGCCTCTGGCTGGGAAACAATTAGAGTATAATCTAATTGTTTTTACAGCCATGGATATGGATAATTAGAATACATCCACAAATTTTTGTTTAAGATTTGTTGTACTGTATATCCTGTATTCCTCAGTATATGAGCAAAAAAATTATACAAGACTGAGGGATTTGATAGGAACATCATTTGGACTGTTACCTCTTTTTACAGTCTGTCCCAGTTGACAGAAATTATAGGACCTGAAGACATATGTAGTACAAAAAGTACTCACTTAACAGAGAATAAAAACATTGCATCTAATTCCTAGTTGAGTAAAGTCAAAGAACGGGAACCAGCAATGGGTATCTTTTGCAAACCCACTTAGTACAAAATAGTAAACTCTACAAAGACCTGAGTTTGCTTCCTGATCACAACTGTGACACATACATGTTGTGGGATGGGGATGGGTGTTGGTGGCAACGATATATAAATAATTTGCTTTTGCATTCTTTGGAAATATTATCATTCAGTCTTAGGGGTTGATTTCCCATCCGAGTCTTAATCAAGCTTAATCCTGTTTAGCTTTCCCCAAAGCAACCACCTTTGATTAGTCACTGCCACCTGCTGCCATCCAGCAGCAAATTATATAAAGTACCCGTTTTCTTACAAAAGGGGCAAAGCTAAATTTGGAGTAAGTCCTATCGAGCCTTCCAAGGGTACGTAATCATACACGAAGTATCAAATCGTGTGCTGACATTCTCTCGAGTTCAGGGGACGAGCTTGGCGTTAACACAACGTTGGAACAACGCTTTATTGGAAGCAAGAAATGCGACATCGGGTAAGGAGGGCAAATAACCCGGCGATGGTACAACGCTGGCACATCAGAATCTGCCGTTCTCTTAAATGCGTGGATGTAGAAGCACCCCAAGTGCGTGGATGGTTATGGAGCACTGGGCACGGGAAACAGGACAGCGATGCTGAAAAATCTCCGAAATACGGATAAACCTAGATAGAGTAATGAACGGGTTGGGTGGGGAATTATGATTACCATTAATCTGTGTTTTGCCAAGCAGAAGCTCTTTTCAAAGCGGGACCGCTCCAGCCAGCAGCCGACAGTCCAGATCCCAGCAAAATGCCCGGGATTTGAGGCTGGGCGGATCCGACGATGGCGGCAACGGCGGCGGCAACACAAACGGATGAGAAAATAAGCGAAGCACTCAGGAAGAAGAAACGGGGGCAGTGCTTCCGCGCCAGAGTCGCAAGCACAGACGCCTCGCCCCTCTGGTTTCCTATTGGCCCAAGCAGAGTGGGGGAGTGGCCATAAACCTGGGTATAAGGATGCTGTTACACCGCGAGTTAAGGGTTTGGGTGTTTAGTCAGCTAGTGTTAGGTGTAGCGGGCGCTCTTGTGCAATAAAAAGGTTCTCTTCTCTCCCCCAAAAATCCTGCGTATTATATCATTACTGAAAATATGATGGATTTACTGCAGGGTAAGCTCAAGTTTCTGGGTTTCCCTCCCTCTTTAGCCAAATGCTCCTACTGATAATGTTGTAACCGTGTGTATGCTACTGCTACCAGACTCAACTCTGGGTAGAACACAATTTATCCAGGTGGGGTGGTGATCAGAAAGAATACAACATTTGGATTTTATTTTCCATATAAAGTTTTCAAACCATTAATGTTTTAATGGTTGTTGTTTTTTTATTCTGGGCTCTTTTGCTTATGCTGTAAATCGTTTTAGTTTAATACTACATTTTGTAACATCCATTTTATTCTCTGAATTCATAAGAGACCTAACCCTAATTTTAAGTGGATTTGCACCCTAAGGGGATTCTCAAGTATTTTACCAGGAAGTAGATAGGGCTGGCTCAAAAAGCCAGAGACCTAAGCATACCGATGCACTATGAATCTATTGGTGACATCCATTTCGCTCTCCGAGTTCATGGAGACCTAAACATAACTCTTAAATGGGTTTGCCCCACAATAGGATTTTTGCATGTATTCGTAGGAAACATAGATGGCCATGCTCAAAATGTCAGTGACCTCGTAAGCATAAGGTGCACCATAAATCTGTTGGGAACATCCATTTTACTATCCAAATTCATGGAGAGTTTACCCTATGTGGATTTGCCCCAGAATTGCAATTTCTCATTTATTTTAGCAGAAAGTGTAGATAGGGCAGACACGAAAAGTCAGCGTCCCCCTAAGCATACTAATGCACTACAAATCCGTTGGCTATGTCAATTTTACTCTCTCATTTTATGCAGGCCTAATTCTAACTGTATTTAAGATTGCCTCAGGGGTGAAATGTAAAATTTGTTACTACCAGTTCTGTGGACGTGGCTTGGTGGTGGGGGGTAATGTGGCTGGGTGGGCATGGCCAACTTTTTTTTTGGTTTTTTTTTTACTTCTAAAAGAATTTTTTCTACAACCTCTTGGGCGGAAGAGCTTGTAGAAAACATGCTTTTAAAGGGTTCTGATGATCAGGCAACTAAGCTGGGATCATCAGAGGAAAAAAAGCTTTTAAAGGGTTCTGATGATCCCAGCTGAATTGCCTGATCACCAGAACCTTTTAAAAACATTTTTTTACAATCTCTTTGGCCGAAAAAATGCTTTTAAAAGGTTCTGGTGATCAGGCAACTCAGCTGGGATCGCCAGAGGAGCCTTTTAAAAGCTTCTTTTTTACATCCTCTTTGGCCAAAGAGGTTGTAGAAAAAATGCTTTTAAAGGGTTCTGACGATCCCAGCTGAGCCACATGATCATCAGAGGCTTTTTTTTTTACTTTTAAAAGCATTTTTTCGGTGAAAGAAAAAATGCTTTTAAAAGGTTCTGGTGATCAGGCAACTCAGCTGGGATCGCCAGAGGAACCTTTTAAAAGCTTCTTTTTTACATCCTCTTTGGCCGAAGAGGTTGTAGAAAAAATGCTTTTAAAGGGTTCTGACAATCCCAGCTGAGCCGCATGATCATCAGAGGCTTTTTTTTTTTTTTACTTTTAAAAGCATTTTTTCGGCGAAAGAAAAAATGCTTTTAAAAGTTAAAAAAAAACCTCTGATGATTGCGCGGCTCAGTTGGGGCAGGTGGGGGCAGGGATTTTTGCTACCAATTCTCTGAACCGCCCGCTGCCATCACTACCGGATCAAGCGATCCGGTCCAAACCGGGAACATTTCACCCCGGATTGCCTCCAATGGGATTTTCCTATGTATTTTACCAGAAAATATAGATAGGGTAGGCTTGAAAAGTCAACTCCTCATAAGCTTACCAAAGCACTTTGAATCCGTTAGTGACATTCATTTTGCTCTCTAGGTTAATAGACTCCTAACCCTAACTAAGTGTCCCAATGAGAGTTTACCTGGAAACATAGATAGGGTGGGCTTGGAAAGTATGCCCTGTTAAACATACCGATGAACCCATTGGCAATATTCATTTTGCTCTCTGAGATCATGGAGAACTAATCATCCTAGATGTGTTGACCCTCTAATGGAATTTTCCCATATATTTTACCAGGAAACATAGATAGAGGGGTCTCAAAAAGTGAGGAGTCCTGGTAGCGCAGTACTTAGAATGGAGGCTAATTCTTCCCAAAGTCTGGTATTTCACCCTGACTCGAGGTTGACTCAGTTTTCCATCCTTCCAAGGTCGGTAAAATAAGAACCCATATTGTTGAGGGCAATATGCTGTCTTTTTAAAACAGACACCTCTGGACATTAAATGTCATTTAAAAATATCCCAATCTTCTGAAAAAGTAAAATGGTGTATGTTAGATGCTAAGAAAACTACTTTTAGCAAAAGTAGCATTCCTTTTCTGTTTTTCTTTTACAAGATTTTAATGAGATGCTATATTGCCTCTTTTATTTTTCTAGCTTTTGCTTTTTGCTAAATCACTGAATAATTATACTGCTGCTACATTTCACTTATTATTCTCGCCTTATGGTGTTGTTAGATATTAGATTGTATATAACTTAGTATAATACCAAGCCACTGATTTTCAACATTTCAACAGATGTTTCTGTTGCATATGGGAAAAGCTATGAACAAAACATTGTAAATTGTTGATGTTACTTCTTTAACATGTATTGAAGGAAGAACAGAATGCAACAACTACCCTCATTTCAGGGATATATTAATTACAAATAGTACAAAAATGAGGCAATGCATGTTTGAATTCCATGTCTTTTGTGAGTTTTCATTGTTAAATTTGCAACAGATGGTGCCATGTTATGGCCATATTGTTTGTCTCTGTACTTTCTGTTCTTCCTAAACAATGGAGAAATAGCATCATCCAGAACTCTGCTTTGCTACTGTGTTGTTAATATACTTGTTTTCAATGAGTCATTCCTGAGCTAAAATTTGGATGCTTACTGTAGAAATCTAGAGTGAAAATTTTTGACTGGGGCATGTGGACATTATGAAAAATATGCTTGCCTATATAGGCGTATGTCCACATCTGTCTGACTTCCATGTATGTTATGTCTTCTATCATGAGATAGTTATCTACTACCGGTAATCACAGGAACTTAGAATGACACATAAACTAAGCCTCACAAATAGGCTTTAGAACTGAATATCTTACCAACGCAAAGTTCTGTGAGAACACATTCCAAGTATTGAATTATCTATCACTACTTTTTATTTCATTTTCTTGCTTATGTAAAAAGTCTCATAGCAATAAAATTTGAGCGCTAGGAAGTCTAATGATCTTTGATATTCTCTCAATATCCAAGATACTTTAAAAATTACTTTTTAAATCAGCAAACTGAACAATGTTATTCATATCAAATTAAATTCTATATGTGAATGCATATTGGCAAATTTAGTGTGAAATCCAACCTGTGAGCAAACAACAAAATCTCACCCTTTTATTTTTTCTGTCTTTTTCCTCCCCCAAATCTGGTTCTGCTTATTGACAGAAACTCCGGGAGTAGATTTGGCTGATGGGTATATTTTTATTTACACAAAAAGAAGACTGGGTTTCTCCCACAAATAATTTACTTTTAACATGGGAGAGTTTGTTTATATTTGACAGAATAATGAATGTGGAAACAGGTGAGCTTTCTTCAGTATAATGTTCCTTGTTTAGGAGGATCATCTTAAATTCAGATACATTTTCCTTTTAGGGAAGTGCAGAATTTTTTAAAAACGATGAACTTCACTTAAACAGTGGTCCCCAATCTTTTTAATACCAGGGACCAGTTTCATGGAAAACATTTTCTCCACAGACTGGGGGATGCGGAGGAACACACAACCTAGATCCCTCACATATGCACTTTACAGTAGAGTTTGCACTCCTATGAGAACCTAATGCCTGATCTAAGATGGAGCTGTAGCTGTGACGCTAGCACTGGAAAGTGGCTACAAATACAGATGACACTTTACTTGTTTGCCTGCCATTCACCTCCAACCAGAGGTGGGTTTCAGCAGGTTCTGACCAGTTCTGGAGAACCGATAGCGGAATTTTTGAGTAGTTCGGAGAACTGGTAGTAAAAATTCTGACTGGCCCCGCCCCCATCTATTCTCTGCCTCCCAAGTCTCAGCTGATCAGGAGGAAATGGGGATTTTGCAGTATCCTTTCCATGAATTGGGGAGGGAATGAAGATTTTACAGTATCCTTCCCCTGCCACACCCACCAAACCACACCCACCAAACCATGCCATACCTATCAAGCCACAACCACAGAACCGGTAGTAAAAAAAATTGAAACCCACCATTGCCTCCAATTATGTAGCACAGTTCCTAACAGGCCACAGATTTGTACCGGTCCATAGCCCAAGCATTGGGGACCCCTGACTTAATGCCAAAATGTTCTCTTCTGTAAAATCCTAATTCTGATTTTGTGCAGTCAAGCGGGGATTTTCTAAGGTCCAGCCTACTTTTGTCTGGCTCCCATAAATCCATTCGCATTTTAAGGCCCTTGCAATGATCCTTTAAAAGCAAGCCAATTAAGATTCCATCTGTTTCCCAGTTAAAATGAGTATACACTAATTCAGGTGATAGCTCTTGCAGTTAGTTAATGACTATTCCTTTTCTCTCAGACTGGTTTAAGCACAGCTGCTAATTCAATAGTTGCAAGTAAAGTTGCCAAATTTGTTCTTGACACCCAGTAAGCAATCTGCAATTTAAAGAAAAAATGATATGGATAACAATAATTGTTTCGAAATTGTTTTTGTTTATGAATCTTTGAATTGTGTGCTAGCCACCAGAACCACAGGTGAATTGATTAGCCATATAAATAGCCATATAAATTTAAATAAAATGAATAATGGAATAATATACCATTGAAACCTTGCTTTTTACATCAGGGGTCTCCAACCTTGGCAACTTTAAGACTTGTGGACTTCAAGTCCCAGAATTCCTCAGCCAGATTTGCCAAGGTTGGAGACCCCTGTTTTACATAATAGTTTTTACCATATAGTTTAATTTTGTTGGTTTGTTTTTAAATTTTCCAGGTGTCAACCAGAAGAAATAACAAAGATGAACAGTTCTCTTTCTGTATCCTCAATTTCTAGCTCCTAATATTATGTATTTAAACATTTAAAAGGAACATCTTACTGGACGTACGAGGAATATGTATTGATCACTGAAGCTGTGCACTATGTGTGAGATTTGTGTATGGGTATATTATTATTATTATTATTATTATTATTATTATTATTATTATTATTATTATTATTTAGATTTTTATACCGCCCTTCTCCCGAAGGACTCAGGGCAGTGTACAGCCAAAATTAAAACAATTCAATATACAAAATTAAAATAACAATTAAAATACATATTCGATAAATGGCCGAGAATTAAAACCGTCGAATTGACCCATGCTAAAATACCCCAGTAAAATTATTAAAAATTCAAAAATTTAAAAATTTAAAAATCAAGCCAGTCTTCAATGAGTAGGGCTGTGACTTTATAGGTCACAAAGAATTTTTCTATTTTTTTTTCTATGCTGAAAACCCAGAAGCACCTGATGAAACACATGACATGAAAAACATGGAATTCCAGCAGTAAATGCTGGAGGAATAGAGAACATATTAGCAGAATAGTGCACCCACTTCAGTGGAACCAGAGCTTGTTCAGTAAGGTAGAATGCAGCAGACAGACCAAACACTGGCAACAGCTGGAAAGCACCACTTTTGAAATAGAACAAGGGAAGAAGCATGGAAATTCCCTTCATGGTGACTGACATGGGTTGAAGGCAATGTGTGTTGCTATCTTTGCAAAATGGACTGTCCTCACACCAGGGCAAGCAAGTTTTGTGGATGAGCCTGAAGTCTTGCTGGTTCTGCAAACACACCCTCTGTTTTCAAACTGTGGTTTAGGGCTGAACCATCGCATAGGAACCGCAACTAGCAAGTGGCAGCAAATGGTGAGGACAGCAAGATTCAGAACAAAGGAATTAGGCTGCATTTCATTTTACCAAGTTGTCATTTAAAGCTGTGAGGTCAATAAAGCCTTTGAATTGTCCATTTCTACCCAGCCAGCAATACAGGAACCTGAAGAATATTATTTTCCTTTTTTTCCCTTCCCGCCTCAAAGATCAATGCCCACTGAGTGTGGACAGTTTTCCAAGGCCAGTTGGGCCATAGTCTGTTATTACGCTTTTAGTTTCTGTTATAGTTTTGCAGATGTTTGGGTGTACACAAACATATAAAGTTTCGTATTTTTCGGAGTATAAGATGCTCCAGAATATAAGATGCACATTATTTTTTGCAGAGGAAAACAAGAAACAAGAAGTTCTGCCTCTGCCTACCAGCATCCATTGGTAGTCATCTGGCTAGTGTCCTTGCAGCAAACAGCCTTCAGCACGTTATCACAGTCTGATTCAGCATGAGCAGCTGATTGGTGGTTGGATTGGTCTCCTGGAATACCACCAATCAGCTGTTGTAGGCTGTGGGGATCGCCAGATCCTATCGCTGCCTCTGCGCATTGCGTTTTTGGCCTTTGCACACTCTGGTTTAGACCCATTCAAGGTGGCAGGGATCGCCAAAGCACATCACCACCAATCCCCGCTGCCTGGAACTGTCCAAAAATGCGATGCGCGGAGGCCAAAAAAAGGGGTGTGCGGAGGCCGAAAATGTGATACACAGAGGCAGCAATCAGCAGCGATATGCTGTGATGATCCCCGCAGCCTGGAATGGGTCTAAAATGGGGCGGGCAGAGGCTGAAAATATGACACGCGGAGGCCGAAAATGGCTGAAGGGTGGGGACCAGCGGGTAGGCGGGGCTTCAGCAACATTCAGTGTATAAGACGCACTGCAATTTTCACCCACTTTTGGAGGAGAAAAAAGTGTGTCTTATATTCTGAAAAATAGAGTACTTCTCTTTAATTGCTCATGGGCCCAATATTGCCAAATTGCATCTTCCTGTTTTTTTCTTGTGCCCCAAAATTATTTTGGGAGATAAAGAACAAGAGAAACAGGGTGGGGATTATGTTGCCCACTTCTATGTGGCTTCCAAATAGAATTGGGGTGAAGGAGAAGATAGTCCTCTATAAACTGTTTTATTGTGTTGAATGGCAAGCAAAAATGGTTCATATGCATTGACCTTTGACACTTCTTGTTACTCTGGTCATCTGCATCATCAGATCAATGGATAATAAGGTCGGGGCACATTCTAATGACTCCATGTACCTTTCACCCAGGACAACAAAATACAGATGCATCAATTATATCATCCATTTAAGTTTGAAATACTTTGTTGTATCCTTCCAAAGAAACCACACTGAATCATTTACTCTAATTTTATCTTTCCAGATGGGTTGGGTGGGTAAGAATGACTGGCATTCTCTATCATTTTGACAGCTTGTGCTGCTTGTTTTAACTGAGACAAATATTTCAAAGAAGGTAATGAAGACTATTGCACTTCTAAGGGAAAGCTTTTTGTAAATACAACATTAAAACATGCTTCAACAAGTTGATGCTTTTAGTCACTCTTATTCATAAGCTGTCATGTTTTAATAACAGTCAAGGAATGTGTTCATTATTCTACCATGCTGTACCTATCACAAGGTAGCTAAAGAAAACTAATCCCTAGCAAATAATCTTCATTGTGTAAGCTGGAAATGAGTAGCATAAGGAAAGCTGTAAACCAGTATGCCTAAGAATGATAGAGTTTATTAAACTGAAATCATTTTGTTCTTACAGCTTTAGTTGACTCTGAAGATACAATAAATCCGGTCTCTTTGTTTCTATTCCATGAGATCTATGTAGAAACATATGTGGGTAGTAGCTTTAAATGTTTTGAGGACAATTTTCAATTTTAATGCGTTACATAGATTCACGGTCTGAGTTTAAGGTTTTGACAGCAGGCCTGTTCCCTCAATACCTTTATATTATTGAGCTGTGCCAATTTCAAAGGACTAAAGAAAATTGAATCTGAGGCATGTTGTTTTCTGTTAAATGTCAGAAAGGCGTAATGGTAGTTGTTTCCCAGCTTTAAAATTATATTTATTTTTCTGCAGCAGTCTGCTTAACTAATCAAATGCTGCAAGTGCTGTTTTATTAGTTTTATGTTTTAAATCCCAGCAGGCAGCAAGAATGTAGAACAGAGTCACTGAAATTGTTTGAAAATTGTTGGTGATTTCAAGCTTTAGTTCTGTATTAGAATAGAAAGAAAATTAAGCTTAGGTATAATAGATGAATTGGTCAAGGCAGTAAAGAAATGGAGTGGTGAATTGTTTTCCAACTACATTATAGAGCTGTCTTATAAGTGAACCTACTTATGAGCTAGTAGTCTGAAGAATAAATGGTTCTATAAACAAGATTACAGAAGCATTCAGAAAGTTTGGATTTTTATTTAGAATATTATTCAAGGGTTCTTTAAACTCTGTGAGACCCTAAAATAACTTCTGCAGGGGCAGGTGTGCCTCTCATCCGTGCATTATCTGGAGACGGACTGAGGTACAGAAAATCTGAACACTGTGTTGGAGCAGTACTTGCAATGCTTCATTAACTTTCAGCAGGACAATTGGGTGGACCTATGGGTATTAGCTGAGTTTGTGCACAATAATGTGCAGCACACCTTGACACATATGTTGCCATTCCTAGAAATGGTTTCCATCTGTGCCTATTCCAGGGGTGAAATGATCCCAGCTTGGACTGGATCACCCAATCCGGTAGCAATGGCAGCGGGAGGTTCGGAGAACCAGTAACAAAAATCCCTGCCCACCTCCAATGCCCAGCTGAGCCGCGCGATCATCAAGATTTTTTTTTTAACTTTTAAAAGCATTTTTCTTTGGCCAAAAAAATGCTTTTAAAAGTAAAAAAAAAGCCTCTGATGGCTCAGCTGGGATCGTCAACTTTTAAAAGCATTTTTTCTACAACCTCTTCAGGTTTAGCTCTTCAGCCAGAGGTAAAAAAATGCTTTTAAAATGTTCTGGCGATCAGGCAACTCAGCTGGGATCATCAGAACCCTTTAAAAACTTTTAAAAGGCTCCTCTGGCAATCCCAGCTGAGTTGCCTGATCATCAGAGGCTTTTAAAAGCATTTTTTTACAACCTCTTCGGCTGAAAAGGTTGTAGAAAAAATGCTTTTAAAAGTAAAAAAAAGTTGGCCACGCCTACCCAGTCACAATAACCCCCATCACCAAGCCACGTCCACAGAACCGGTAGTAACAAATTTTACATTTCACCCCTGGCCTGTTCCCTTTGGCGCTATGGGACTCTCCAGTACTGGCGATCACAAACTTCCTGCAGGAACTTGTAGCCACACATTGAATCATGGACCAGTTGAATCATGCCAAAGAGGGACTACTCACACCAGCACCAATGTGATGTTGCTCCCTTGACAGTCAGTGACCAGGCTTGGCTCTCCACCCAGCATCTTCCCTCAGAATTGGACAACTTATTCCTGGACCCATTTCTGGTGGAAGCCAATGTCAACCCAGTGTCCTACCAACTGACTCTACCTGCCCGGCTTTATATACATCCAATATTCCATCACTACCTGTTGGTACTTGTGACACCAGCCACTCCCCACCAGATGTCAGAACCACCCCCTGTACCAGTGCTAGTGCAGGATAGTCGGAATATGAGCTGGCATGCATTGTAGATTCCCATATTCCCTGGGGTGGGAGAAGAGAATTTGTTGATGTCGCTGCAATTTTTAAAAGCAACTGGAATATTCCCTCTTAGGAGCTCGAAGCTGCAATGGCTATGCCCATGCAGTTGTAAATTACTCTTATGTACTTCATAATGATACTGAGTTCTTCTGTAATAACTATAGGTCTTTAATGCCACTTTCAGTTGCTGTGCTTATTTGAAGTGTTTTAATAATAAGGAAAAGATCAGTCCAAATGTTTGCAGGTCATTTTGCATTTTGATGTTGAATAAGTTCTTTGCCAGCTAGAAGGTCTCATCCTTTGCTTTGTGTTGAGTGCATTATCTTTTTAGATTTAAAGGTCAGCACTTGGGGATGCATCAAGGAGCAGTTTTCTCCTGCATTCCTATGGGGCAATTTGAGGGCAGTAAACTGTTGCATGTTGATTTATTACCGCCTCCATCATAATCTCATTGTGTATTTCAATCATCAGTCAACCAACCATTTGTGTATCTACACTTTCAAATTAGCTGGATTGATGGCTTGGTTAAAGTTGCAAGTGGATATCATATAAGATCCTGCTTTGAAATTCAATTAGAGGAAATTGCCTATAAAATAAGTACTCTGTCACCCTTCAGTTTGTCTCAGCATGTGCATAAAGATGAAGTGATAGGCCTGGTCCTGAGGCAGCTACAGCAGTAATTTCTATACTGTGATGCCACAATGCGATCCACAACATGTACCAACTTGCCAACTAATAAAAAATAGTGACATACTGAAATGGAAGTAAGGAAAAGTGAACTATGCATTTGAAACTTATGGATGAATTCCAATGCTACTTTACAGAAAAACTGAGATGAAAGAAAAGAATATTTTCTAAATCAGATACATTCAAAATTGGATGGCTCTCTTTTGGGCTACTGAGTTCAAGTCTTACTTTGTACAACCATTAACATTAAAGCATCCTCAACCGAAGACTCTCCAGCCTCCATTTGAACATCACTTGTGAGCAGCCCACAACCTCTGGGAAATTAGTTTCTGTTTTGAATTGTTCTTACTGTTAGGGCATTTTTTTTCTCATATAAAGTACACATTGTATTTTAATGTACACAATGTAAGTTAATTTGCTTCAATGCATTTGCTTTCAGAGGATGTTTTTAGGTGCTAAAATAAATGGAAAAATAACTGCAAAATCTTTTTTAAAATAGAGGAAAGGGGTAACTATCCGTTTAAGTTCTTCTCAGTTTCCTGAATGTAAGGTTGTTTAACCACTCCAATATCTATTTGTGAATTCATCCCCCAAAATTGATTGGGAATTTCAAGAATATGCATGGGAAGTCAGGCTCTTATCCATACTTTCCAAGTGCCCAGTCTAAAAAGTCTTAATTATTTCACAGTTGTAGCTGTTTTGACAGTCGGGTGTATTTTCCTCTCTAATTCTCCAACCGCTGCTCTTTTGTTGCTCATCCTGTTGCATAACATCACAAGGGCATTTCATCCTGAACTTGTTTCTGCAGATATACATGATTGTGTTATTTGGATTATTTCCGTGGATCTTTCAGGCTTAATCCTTATCAATCCCATCTTTGAGGCAGGTTGTCAGCTCAGTTCCAGAAACTGCCTCCCAAAAATGCTTTCCCTCCTGTTCCTTATCCTCCAAGCTGCTGGTAATTATAAAAGGGTGCTACAAATGACAGTGTCAAGGCCTCTGGGCCATCTTCACATTCCAGATGGCTACCATATTGTGGGTTGTGTGGTTGTCAAGGCTTTTATTTCTGGGCAAGTTCAGCATGGACATTTAAATCTCAGAGAACAAAATATCTAGAGCAATCCATTGCTACTGCGGAAGTAATTCTGGCTAGGCCAGGAAAATTGTTTTAGAGCAGGGGTATGAAATTCATGGCCCGCAGGCCGGATCCAGCTTACAGGGTGCTTAGATCTGGCCCGCGGGGCCGCCCTGGAAACAGCAAAGGACTGCCTGCAGTGCCTCTGCCTTTGAAAACAGAGCTTGGGAGGGCCACACACAGCCCTCATGAGTTCCATTTTTGCTGGCAGAGGGTTGTGGGAGGCTGTCACAGCCAGAAATGAAGCTCAGGAACCCATTTTCACTGGCAGAATGCTTGGGCCACAAAGGCACCCCCTGACACATGTTATGTCGAGCTGGCCACCCCCACCTTGGCCACCCCACCCCAGCCTCCTGAAGTCAAACATAACCCTGATGCGGCTCTCAACAAATTTGAATTTGACACCCCTGTTTTAGAGAGTGGATATTAGACGTAACAATATCCCTATGCTGTCCCACAATCAAAATGTAACAGTAGATACTAAGAATTGATAGAAAAGTTAGATGTACTTCCTTCTCAGTACAATAAAAGTTCTGTAGACCAGGGGTCTCCAACCATGGCAACTTGAAGACTTGCGGACTTCAACTCCCAGAAACCCTCAGCCAGCAAAGCCTGCTGCAGATGTGACCACTGGCCACATTGTCTCCCCATTCTTCAATCTTAATCTATTGTATCACAAAAACAAACAAACTGTGATGCAGCTTCCTCCTCTTTTTTTTTTCTGCCAGATCAGCATTTTCATAAAAATTAAATCCTGGGTTACAGATGCGTTCAAGCGCTTTACTTTCTGAATCATATGGCTGCAAGTCATGGAGTCATATAATGCCTAGAAAGATAATTGCAACTGTTTTGGGGCAGACTCTCGTGTTAACTTCATAAGCAAAAAAAAAGGTTCAGAGTGCTAGATACCAAAGCATCACATCACTGCTTCTTTTTGCAGCTCAGCAAAATATTGGGCTTGGCAAGCGGCAAGGGCTAATTGGCCAGTGGAAATATAATTGTTTCTATGGCCATCCCTATGACATTGCAGTTGTGGTCCAGTTGCATAGTCAGCATGCCTGATGCACTAGACATGCAAAGTTTGAACACAATACAGTGAAGTCTTCTCACTGGGTTTTCTGCTTTTGCTGCAAGCTTTCAGAACCAGTCTAGCTCAGTAGGTTGGAAATCCAAATGACTATGTAGGACTGCCAGGATAGTCTGTAATCCCTGTAGTCTCATATCTTAGTTCTTAGGAACTCTTTCTTTAAACTAACAGCTCTTTTAGCCAGAAGTGAAAGATGGTGTACTGTTGAATCTGTTCATAAACAGCTGACAACTTTGACTAGCCCTATAATTTATTTGAAAGTGCTGGCAAGTCTTTTTGTATGAATAGAAGACATATAGGAAGCTGCTTCTTCATTGTCAAAACTATCGTGGCTTCAGTGTTTAGAATGATTCCTAATCCAACCTCATTATAATATAGAACAGTCTGAAATGTGGCCAGATACAGCACTGACTGTCTAGGCCTGCCCTCCACTGGCTAAGAACAGCTCTTTTAGCAGTCCTGTCATTAAATTTGGAGTACAATCCACAAGTGGATGTGTGAAATCAAGTCATACAGGTTTCATTTCCCCGAAGATTCTGCTCCATAAATACTCCAGAAAGAAGAAAGAGCTCTGATGTTGACCAGTCTTTGTAAGGATAGTGGGGAGGAATAGTGTGATCTAAGAATCACAAACAATTGTGTTTATGAGTGTGTGTGTGTGAGAGAGAGAGGGGGGGAGGGAGGGAGGGAGAGGGAGAGAGAGAGAGAGAGAGAGAGAAAGAAAAGGTTTCTCCTTTTCTATACCATTTGTCAAGTATGAGAGTAGCCTATGGGATAACCTGGTATTCCATCTGTGGGGAACGGAGTGAGTTTAGTGGATGAGGTCCTTTCCTATAGCAGGAATAGGGATGGATATGATAAAACTAATACTGTTAGTGCACATTGGCTGCTATAAAGGGGAACTTCCATCAAAATGGCTGGGGTAAAGTAAGATGGTACTTCAAGCCCTGCAGTCATTTCATCCTATTCACAATTTTTTAAAACTAACTTTCCCCAATCTGGTATCAAAATATGGGTCAGGCTCAAAATAATGGGAATTGCAGTCTCAAAATTTTTATATGCCAAATTGTGTACAGCTGGTTTAAGACAAGCATCGCTCACTCCTAAATACCTTACCGTTTCTAGATTATTTATTTATTTATTTATTTGAATTTATATCCTGACCTTCTCCGAAGACTCAGGGCGGCTTACACTGTGTTAAGCAATAGTCTTCATCCATTTGTATATTATATACAAAGTCAACTTTATTGCCCCCAACAATCTGGGTCCTCATTTTACCTACCTTATAAAGGATGGAAGGCTGAGTCAACCTTGAGCCTGGTGGGACTTGAACTTGCAATAATTGCAAGCAGCTGTGTTAATAACAGACAGTCTGCTGAGCCACCAGAGGCCCTAGATTTGAAATACAATCTCTTGAAATACAATCCTGGAATTTTTGGGATGATTTGAAAAGTAAATACTTTTGAAATCTAAGACCCCATTCTAGGGCTGTTTCATATGTAATATTTTAAAGACAAATCTGAAATGTTTTATATTTCCCATGTTTACCAACATGAAAAACTGCTCTTTAATAAGCATTTCTTACTCTATTTAATACACTGCAATGATACTTGTAAAATATATAAACACTAGGTGGCAGAATAAGGTTACAAAAATGTGTCTAATGCCACATTAATGTTTGTAAAATGTGCAGCCAATGGGAAAAAAGTCATCATGTGAAAGTATTTTGGGCAATGGTGCTTTAATTTTCTTTATTCTTTTTCCTCCTGGTTCTGTATGTTTTGGACAATTATCAACTTACGGTTTCAATGTCTATTTGTCTCATGTAGGTCAGAAAAGTAAAACATTGTCTTCATGCAACAAGGTACTAAAGGTAAAAAAAAAATCCCCTTACTTATTTACATATCCTTCTTCTAGGATATCTCTCAGCATCCTGTGTAACTTACAACCTTCGTGTTTCCTGGCAATCTGCAATGCAAATACTAACTAAGGAAGCCTGACTCTGTTTAGCTTCCAAGGCTGCTGCTGCCACATGCTGAGTCAAGATGAAAAGTAGAAATAGCCCAATTGAAAACAAAATTAGCCAAGATATCAGTCAAGGAATTTGATTTCAAAGTAGATTAGAGGTGTACAAGGGATGACCCAGACTGGAATCTTAATCCATATCGAAGGAACTTTATTTACTTTGTGCCCACTGCAATCCCAGCCCAGTAAAAATCAATCAAATACACTGCTTGGACTAGGGGAAGGGGAGTCTATGGGAATTTTATCTAACACAAATTGCCTATGTTGAACAATGATCAAAATTAGTATCACAATAGGAACAAAATGTTACTCTTTGTCCCTTTCCCAAGAATGGTAAAAACCTGGATTCATTGGGAGAGGGGGTGGGAGCATACAGTGGTGGGTTGCTACCAGTTTGCCCCAGATTGGGTGAACTGGTGGCGTCAGCAGGAGGCTCTGCCCACCTGCCTGGATGCTTCTGTGCATGCGCACACATGTGAGCATGTACACGCCCACGGGTGAACCGGTAGCGAAGGTTTTTGGAACCCACCCTGGGGGCACATACCTCCAATTTACTTTTTAAAGTTAGACTGTACTTTGATTAATTATATCAATTTTATGCATGAATTGACTTACGCTGCATGAAAATTTACACAATAAATGTAAAAGTTATATCTAATTTTAATTAAAGTTGAATAAAATTAACCCCTTTAATTCTGTGCCTTACTATTCTTCCTGCAATATGTGATGCCTGAAAAATGTGGATCACCCCCCCCCCTTTATATCTATAGATTTACACATGGTAGTAGATGTCCAAATATACAGTCCTGTAAACCAAAGTGGTATAATCATGATTATGTGGTTTCCATCCTAAGAGGTCCTTCCACCCTACAGAGACCCAAAATTACAGAGAAGGTTTTCTGCCTTTTTTCTCAATATAATAATAATAATAATAACACTAGTACTGCTAATAATAGTACCAATAGGTGCCTTGGGCAGAATCCCAAAATAACTGGAGCACCACCTTCAGCATTGACAAATTCACCATCGGTCAATTTCAAAAAGCAGCTTAACTCGAAACATCAACATCTATCTATCCCAGCTCCTTGGAAAGGACTCAGATGGATAAAAATGCCAAATCCAGTCTAAACATCTGTTTGACTCGGCGACGAAAAATAGTTCATTAAATGTATATGCTGCTTGACTCCTAATGACTTGAGTGGTTTTCAAATGGTTAAAAACATTAAGAAAAAGAAACACCACAAAACACACACAAAACCACACAAAGTAAGAGGGACAAAAATGTCAGAGAAAACAAACCCAGATGGGAACAAAAGGGAAAAAAAGATAAGTGGCCTCCATTATCCTCTTCAAAGTCCTGAGTGAATTTTCTAGGTATAAATATATTTTTCCTCCCAGTAAAAAGACATCCATCCTGAAATCTTCTACTGTTAGGCCACTCTTAGCTGGCAAAAAGATGGCTAGGGGTTGTCAAGGTGGTTTTTGAGGCCTTTTGAACAGGGTTCTGACAACTGGAGTTCAAGGCCTGACCAAGTAACTGTTCAGCCATCTTGAACTCCTTTGTTAATCTCTTGTGGGAAACCCAGGGTTAAAAACTTGTGTGTGGGGTGGGGTGAAGTGGGATATACGTTGTTCAAGGAACAAAAAGTCTGGCACAGGAAGAAATGAGCTATAAGATCACAGCTTGAATTGTCTAGCTGAATTGGATTATTATTCCTATTATGAAGATGGTGTATTGTATCCTACCTGTTGCCAGAGAAGTATTCAAAATGATTAAAACACAAACAGTTTATATTTAATCAAACTCTTTGGAATCAACTATTAACTATTTCAAATTTTGACTTATTTTCTGAAACCTGAAAAAGCAAGGATTGAATGTGCTTTACCTCTTGGATAAAACACTCTATTCATTCCAAAGGGTGAATAGGCAATAAATATTTTTCTTTTAAAAATAGCAAAGATGTACTTATTTTTTTTTTTTTAAAGAAAATTAGCAATTAACTTGTCTAGAATGTATTCCTTGTATGTCTTAATATGGAAAAGGATTTTCTCACAGACCTGTTTGTTCAAAAGTAAAAAAAAAATGCTTACGTGAGTCAAACTAAAAAGCCTACATTAAATTATGCTTTATAGTTTGGGAAGATATTATTTTCCAAATAGCTGTGTGATGAAATAACATTGGAGGGATGAATTTATTCCCTACGTTTAACTCTGTGGTGCCCAGAAGAGGGAGCCAAATATGAGAAAATGTACCATATTCTTTCTTTACTTGCTGTATACTTGAACCTCTTTCTCTATTTATAGAACCCATTTCCTTGTGCCATTCTTGTTTTGTTGTGTTTATGAAACATAAACTTTCTTTCTACAAAATGAACTAAACTGAACAAAAACAGTGCACAGTTTTTCAGCTGAAGGGTTTTTTGACCAAGCATGTTATGAGATGGGACTGAAAGGACTATCTCGTTAATTTAGAACCAGTTGGCAGCCAGCTGCAGTTGAGCTGTCCTGCACAAAAAGATGGGCAGAGAGAAAAGGCCATCATTCATCGCAGTGCAAGGACAGGGAGTTGCAAAGCCTTCTGTTATAATCTGTAGCATTTGGAATGCACTAGGAAAAGTCAGAACTTGTTAAGTTATCTAATCAGGCTGCCACAGAGAAAAAGGGAGTGAATAATGAACTGCAGCTGAATTCAGAAGAGAACAAAAGTGTACAAAGAGGATGGCTAGGATAAGGTAGCCACGGGCTCACACGTTGCATGAAAGACCATGCAAGGCGGTGGATCCTGGTTGTAAACTCCGCTCTCTTCTTGGAACCCAGGGTGACTCAGGAGGCCAGGAATGCATTTCATTTGCATCTGCTAGGAAGTTGGATTCATTTGCATCTGCTAGGAAGGACTCTGTCAAGCTTTCTTGCAGTTTACATCTCGAGGTAGGCATCGACTTACTACCATAATTGGGACCAAAATTTACACTGCTAAGCAAGGCAATTGTTAAGTGAGTTACAACTTAACTCACTTTTATAACTTTTTTTGTCAAGTGATTAAATTGCTGCAGTTGTTAATTGAAACACACAGCTGTTAACTGAACCTGGCTTACCCCACTGACTTTGGTTATTGGAAGCCATCTGGGAAGGTTGCAAATGGCAATCATGTGACCTTTGGGATGCTGCAAGTATTGAAAATACAAGCTGGTTGCCAAGCACTCAAATTTTGATCATGTGACCATGGGGAATGCTATGGTGGCCATAAGTGCAAGGACTGGTCATAAGTCACTTTTTTCATCTGGGACCATGGACAACTAGCTTGAAGGGCTGAGTTTTATTGCATTTATTAAAATACAATATTTTTCAAATAACCCTGGGTATAAAAGTGAGGTTATTTGTTCTAAATTCAGTTTTCCCAATCCATCCAGATTTCAGCTTCCATAATCTCCAACTGTCATCTCTTACCTCGGCACCTCAGTGTGTTTCATTCTCATCTAACTATTTAAAAAAATGACCTGATCCTAATTTATAAATGAATAAATGTAACATTAACTCAAACAGGCTAACATATTTTGACATTTAGTTTAGCACTGAGAACCCTATGGTGGTAGTCTGAACTAGCAAGCCAGAAAAATAGGCAGATTCCCAGAATACTTTTTTTTCTTAATTGAATATGCATTTTAAAAAAGCCAACAAATTTAAATAAAATTGGAGCAAGCAGGGGTTGTATTAATTGGGGTGCTGAAAACAGATTATACTATAGATAGTAATAGCAATAGCACTTAGACTTATATACTGGTTCACAGTGCTTCACAGCCCCTCTCTAAGCAGTTTTACAGAGTCAGCATATTGCCCCCAACAATCTGGATCCTCATTTTACCCACCTCAGAAGGATGGAAGGCGGAGTCAACCTTGAGCTGGTCAGGATCGAACTGCTGGATGTGGAAGGCAGAGCGTGCCTGCAATACTGCATTCTAACCACTGTGCCATCACAGCTCATGAGGTAGTCCTCATTTAGCAACCATAACTGAGATCAGCAACTTGGTCATTAAGCAAAGTGAAACTCTGACTGTTCTTAGGATCTTAATTCAACTTTCTTTTGTTTTCAGATCTGTGAAGATCATAGCTACAAGGTTTCATCACAAAGTTACTTTTTTTATCACCATTGTAACAGCAAACTTTGCTAAACGAAGACTACCTGTATTTTACAATCAGGTTTCCATCATACGGTACTACAGTACACAATTTTTTTTTTTTACTGAAAAGTCATTATGTGAGTGATATTTCAAAAACTGCTTAGGTAAGTGCAAACTCAGCTGCACTGGACAAAGTTGGGTGGACCATGAATACACCCTGTTACTTTTGTCTCTTTCAGTCAAAGAATGAACATTTCAAGCTCCACAAGAAAATACAGTATTTTCCAGACTATAAGATGCTCCGGACTATGAAACACACCTAGCTTTTGGGGAGGAAAACAAGGGGAAAAAAATCTGCCTCTGTCTCCCAGCATCCATCTGGTATTAATCTGGCCCATTCGCCACTGCAGCCCATTCGCTTCCATGGCCCATTCACCGTAGCCCGTTTGCCGCTGCTGCGGCCCGTTTGCTGTAGCCCATTCACCGTTGCCATCACGGCCTGTTGGCCACCACCACCCATTCACCACCGCCACAGCCCATTCTAGAGCAGCTGATCTGCAACCCCACTCCCCCCCACTGCAATATCTGCTGTATAAGACACACAGACATTTCCACCCACTTTTTTTGGGGGGTGGGAAAAGTGCATCTTATACTCTGAAAAATATGGTAAATGATTGCAGCAATCAATCTTCTCATGACTTAAATTAACTGAAATTTGTGAAATTGTCTAACAATTTATTGTTAGTTCCAGTTGATATTCTGTTGCGTGAAATTCAAAAAGTATGTAAAAGTGCATGAAGTGTAATATATGAAAACTTGGAAATTAACACTTGCATAATTTTGTGGACAATACCACAATTTAATGAGGAATTTAATTTACCTGAGTTTTTTTTTAATGAACTCTTGGAGGAAGAAGGTACAGTATTGCACTTAACTGATAACTTAACATTTCCATCATTATTAATTTCTTCAAATGTCCCTGGAACCGGTCTTGAAAATCAATTATATTTTTACCTTTATTTTCCATAAAATGCAATTCATGTATATTTCATTACAATCAGTCCATCACATTAATTGATCCAAGTGGCATATCCTAGAAGGATACAGATTATTCTGTAAGATTTTATATACAAAGCATATGTCCCCTTTCTATGTTATTGCTCATCTCACCTAACCTGGTGAGTTTAACCTGGTTTAGTGCTTTAAGGAGACTGCTACTATGTAAACAATATTTTAAGATAGCATATAATACAGGGCATCTATGGTTTCTGAACAAGGATGCAGTCCTGATTAACTGCCTAATCCTCTTCAAGTGCAGAGAAGAAAACCTGGGCTTTATGTTTACTTCAGCCAGCTCCCTTAACTATTTGGTTTCTGCACCAGATGTATTAGAGCCAAACATTAGAGCTTGGCTGCAATCGGCACAAAGAAATAGTGTCTGAAAGCTAGACTTTCCCTAAATTGAGCAACACTTAAGGCCAAAGAGGATGCTTGTGTGATCCTGTGCCAGTAATTTATCTGAAGGGATGTGGTGGCTCAGTGGCTAAGATGCTGAGCTTGTTGATCAAAAGGTCAGCAGTTCAGCGGCTCGAATCCCTAGTGCTGCGTAACAGGGTGAGCTCCCATTACTTGTCCCAGGTTCTGCCAACCTAGCAGTTTGAAAGCACGTAAAAAATGCAAGTAGAAAAATAGGGACCACCTTTGGTGGGAAGGTAACAGCGTTCTGTACACCTTTGGCATTTAGCCACATGACCACGGAGACATCTTTGGACAGTGCTGGCTCTTCGGCTTTGAAATGGAGATGAGCACCGCCCCCTAGAGTCGGGAACGACTAGCACATATGTGCAAAGGGAACCTTTACCTTCACCTTTAATTTATCTGATATTATGTGGAAAACACACAAATACAGCTTGATTAATCTACACACATGCGTGCACACACACACACACACACACACACAAGCCTTCCCTCAGTGGCTATTCAGGGTGGAGATGGAGGAAAATAAAATTTTAGTGCAAGAAAGCTGAAGAGCACAAGAAGTTCATCACTGGATCAAATCAGTGGTTCATTTGATTTAGCATCATCTTCAGAGCTTAACATCTAGTTCAAGAAACTTATATCCAATAAGAATGGCTATAAAGGGAAAAAAATCCCTTTTGCTGCTCAAGAGCATCATGCATACAGAGGTCAATCCTGAGAGCAGTGGTGACGCAGCAGGGGTGAAATGCTCCCGGTTCGGATTGAATCGGCCAATCTGGTAGTGATGGCGGCGGGTGGTTCGGAGAACCAGTAGAAAAAATCCCTGTCCCCCCCATGCCCACCCAATGCCCGGTTGCCCACTTCCCCACTTGCCACTTCTTTTAAAAAATGCTTTTAAAAGGAAAAAAAGAGGCTCTGATGATCACAGCTGAGTTGCGCGATCATCAGAGCCTTTTTTTATTTTTAAAAGCATTTTTTACAACCTATTCAGCCAAATAGGTTGTTTAAAAAATGCTTTTAAAAGTAAAAAAAAGATTGCACGCCACAGCTGATCACCCCCCCCCCCGTTGTCGTGTCCCACTCCTCCACTGACGGCCGGGTCAGGGAAATCCGAATCAGGCGTGCCTCTGCAGCTCTGCCAAAGTCCTAGCAAAGTTCTCAAGGCAGGCAGGAGACCAGAAAGTTCGGATTTCAGCAAGATAAGGTAGACTTTGCCTGACTCAGAGAATGCCAGAAAGCAGATCCTTTATATAGGCCATGGAGTGTGGCTCCATGACTCAGCACTTATCCCGGCCTGCCCCTCCCTTCCTTCTGTTGACGCCGGTTATCAATTCTCCTGAAGCGAGGGTCACTCCAGTCTGCAGCTGTTGGTAATTGACCTTCCTCAGGCTCACATGCTGTGGGGGAGGGGGAGGGGTCTAGTTGCTCCGTTTGCCTGGGCATGGAGCCAGGGCTGGGGGCTGGAGGCGCTTCTTCTTTCTCGGCCTGTCTGGGCATGGAGCCAGGGCTAGGGCCGGGAGGCATGCTAGGACATTCCTCAGCGTTCGGAAGCAGATAAGAAGGCCCCAGCTGCAGGGAAAGCGGACGAGGCACAACACCCGTGTGCTGTTCTACTTACCCAATGCCTTCTTTTGGCGTGCACTGCGCACGGGTGTGTGCACCTTGCATTTGGTGCTTGGTGCCCACTGCACATGTGCACACACAGCACATGTACAGTCAGCGAACCAGTAGTAAACCAGTTCAGATTTCCCCACTGTGACACAGTGGTTAGAGCACAGCACTGCAGGCTACTTCTTCTGACGGCCGGCTGACTGCAGTTTGGCAATTCGAGTCTCACCGGCTCAAGGTTGACTCAGCCTTCCATCCTTCTGAGGTTGGTAAAGTGAGGACCCAGATTGTTGGGGGCAATATGCTGACTCTGTAAACCGCTTAGAGAGGGCTGTAAAAGCACTATGAAGCAGTATGTAAGTCTTAAGTGCTACTGCTATTCTGCTAAATATTAATATTCTAAAAGAGTGGCCCCCAACCATTGCAGCCTGGCAGTCTGGTTGGGGGAGAAAGGGGAAGTGGGATGTGTGAGTGGTGGACCGGCACGCACACGTGTACCTGCAGCTCAACTTGCACAAGTGGCGGGTTGGCATGCACACGCATATACACACACCTCATCTGCAAGTTGAGCTGCATGTGCATGTGTATAGATGCTGGCCCCACACCTGCGCAAGTCAAACTGCACACATACATGTGAACCAGTCCACTACTTGCGTGGCCCAGTTGCAAATAGTTCCCGGGTTTGGGGTCCCCTGTTCTAAAATGTCCAATGCTTCATTACATGAGCATTGTTTTTGGCCTATCTCACTAAGCTCTTTCTCATTTCCATTATCAGCCTGAAGTACTCTGTAAGCCTAGAGAATTTCTTAATTCTTGTCAGACAACTGCATGGGCTGTCAAGGATTGCCTGGAGCCAGGGCCCCTGCAGCTAGTGAAGAAAAATAAATCATTCCCATACTTGTTTAACAGCCAGGAGCAGCTTCTATCTATGAGGATGGTGAAGCAATATCTGTATCCCTATTCACACTCTTTCTCCTGTCTATTTTCTATACCTGGAGCACACGGTATGGTTAGTGTAATAAGTCATCTTGCTGCTATGTTTTCAGGTCTCCCATCAGCAAAGTAGGTTGGGAGGCTGTTACTCCTCTTGACCACTTCATGCCATTTTCTCCCTCCGTTTGGAGAAATAAATAATGATAAAATAAATCCACAAGGATGCAATTCCCCACATGGGAGATGGCAATTGAAATAACATTTTTCATCCCCAAATCCCCAAAATTTAAACCTAAGACTGTCTACTATTGACCTCACCCCATTCCTAAGAGGTCTGTAAGGGACGTGCATAAGAGCACCAGCGTGCCTACCGTCCCTGTCCTAATGTTTCCTTTATTTGTATCTATTTTATGTATCCAGTCCATGCTTATACTTATTACCTAATACATTCTTGACAAATAAAATAAATAAAATAATATAATATAATATAAAATAAATAAAATAAAATAAGAGAGATTGCAGATGCTGCCTAAAGAAGTCCAATTTTAGATGCTTCTGAAAGATTTTGTCTCTTTCCCTAATTAGGACTGCTAAATGGTTTACATAATTTTAGGGATGTTATTTTGACTGGAAATGGAAGGTTTAATACCAACTAAGGCTGAACTTATTGATGCCAATGCCTTCTTGATTAAATGGCTGAGATGATTAACTCAATTTTGAATATTACAGGATAAGCTTACTTCCTCTGAATCATGTGCTGTGGAAAAAAGGTCTAAGTGTTTGTGTGGTGTGTGTGTGTTGGGGGATGGAGTTGCAGCTAAGAAGAATCAGTACAGAGATGTCACAATGTTCCTTGTGGCCTTTGGACTGAATGATGGGCAGCAGATGTAAACTCAACGTACCTAAATTCTTTATATTCGCTTCATTTTCCCAGTCTCTGGGTTAATGGAAAATTGAGTTTGCAATTTATTTGTTTCTTCCTTTGTATGCATTTTCTCAAGCAAGGGACATATACTGTGAGGACCTTATCTTTAAATTAAAGGGTTGCCCCAAAGTTGAAACAAAGCCCTCTTTTGTCAAAGCCTGGCTGCTTAATCTTTTTGATGCTATTTCAAAACAATCAGAATAATCTCCGTCAGCAGACTATCTTGTCTCTCTGGTACAATCTACAACTTTCATTAAATCAACCCAAGTTGATTTGATCTTTAACTGTCTTCCTTTCAGCAGTTCTCTGCTCTCCCTACCCCCAACTCAAAAAAGGTGAATTAAAGACTCAGATACTTTAGATAGCTTGAGAGCAAATTTTAGATTTACAGATTTCATAGCATTATGTAGCAAATTTTAGATTTATGTAACTTTAAGCCAGCAAATAGTAATAAACCTCCTTCGCTAACTAGGCATTATTTGATGTCTTCAAAATGTAATAAACTGGTCCATTTTTCTAAGTTGAGTCCTGGACAATCTCCCAAGATCCCACTCTACTGTTACCTTCAAGGAACAGAAAATTCCAGCTTTCTGTAAGCCTTCTGCAAATATTATGGTTATTGAGTTTCTATGAGTTAGGATCAGGGGTGCTATTCAGCAGGTTCTGTCAGGTTCTGGAGAACCGGTAGCAGAAATTTTGAGTAGTTTGGAGAACCAGCAAATACCACCTCTGGCTGGCCCCAGAGTGGGGTGGGAATGGAGATTTTGCAGTACCTTTCCCTTGGAGTGGGGTGGGAATGGAGATTTTGCAATATCCCTCCCCCAGGAGTAGGGAGGGAATGGGGATTTTGAAGTATCTTTCCCCTGAAGTGAGGTGGGAATGGAGATTTTACAGCATCCTTCCCCTGCCACACCCACCAAGCTGTACCACGTCCACCAAGCCATGCCCACAGAACCAGTAGTAAAAAAAATTGAATTCCACCACTGGTTAGGATCTTTAAAAAAATTGACATTAAAGAATATTTCCTTTGGTCTTTCCAATGTCTCCTATCAGCCAGTTCATTGTGTGTACTTGAATTCTAGAGTTGTGACAGTCTTCATTACTTGATGATTGTTACTTCACAGTGCAAAGATCAACGGTATCAGTTGGTAACATAGTGAGGCTCCAGAGATAAGGGTGGGTTGTATTTTAGATTCAAAATAACAAAGCCTTCCTATATTGTTGGAAAAATTCTGAAACTTTTTTTTCTGTGCTTAATTTATTTTATCCTGACATTTCTGTGATTCGCTGATCAGGGCAAAATATGCCCTCGAAGCATGTTTTCTTTTCTTACTCAAATATGTGCCTTAATGAAAGCCGGCAAATAGTAATAAACCTCCTTCGCTAATTATTTGCTGGCTTAATGATGATTAATGAAATCATATCTCTTTGGCTTATCTAGAAAAGAAGTACAAAGTGCCAAGAATCAGAATGTAACAAAATGACAAAAACCCAGCTACAAGCCAAGCAAATGGCTGCAGGTTTTCTCCTAAAAACAGATTCTTGCTTCTTTAAGAAACCAATGATATTAGTATCTAGCTGATTAGTGGTGTTGTTAGAGTACTCTGGGAAAAAAGTATATGTGTAAGTAACATCAATTAAACTTGGGGCAAAGTGTTCTCTTGTTAAGAAAATAGCGACAGTAATATGAACAATTTTGTCTGAGGAGTTTTGGGAAGACATAACAAAGGTTAGGGTTTGACATAAACACTCTCGGGAGTATGTCTTATTGACCTCAATAAAGTGTATTTGTAGCATTGGATTGTACTATTAGACTAAATCTTGCAGGTGGCATATAACATCAAAGAAGGGGACTCTTGCTTCATCTCTTCCACTCTCCTTGCTTCTCCTCAGATTTACTTCTATATATGTAGAGCAGATTTTGAGGGAGCTCGGAAAGTTTCAGGGAAAAGCGAAATTTCTCTATTTCTTTCCCACTGATTTGAAGTCATTCCCTCTACGCATAATTTGAACAGCAATCAGGATATCAAAGTGAATCAAATAATTCCAAATGTGGGAATCATCAGACTGCTGGATAATGTTGTAGTTAAGATTATGGAGATCCAGGTTCAAATCCACCCTCAGCCCTGAAATCTCACTGGAGATGACTTTGGACTAGTAGTTCAGTCTACTTTGTGGGACAGTTATTGTTGGGAAAATGGGAGGAAGAAGTCACCCAAGATTCTAAGGGAAAGGTGGGATATACAGTACATGTAATAAACATATATTTAGCTAAAGATCTATTTAGACATGGTATTTACATGTGTTGCATTACATTAATGTACGGATGTCAAACCCGATTGCGTCACGTGATGTGTCAAGAGCAGAGGTGGTATTCAGCAGGTTCTGACCAGTTCTGGAGAACCGGTAGCGGAAATTTTGAGTAGTTCGGAGAACTGGTAAATACCATCTCTGACTGGCCCCGCCCCCATCTATTCTCTGCCTCCCGACTCCCAGCTGATCAGGAGGAAATGGAGATTTTGTAATAACCTTCCCCTGGAGTGGGAAGGGAATGGAGATTTTGCAGTATCCTTCTCCTGCCACGCCCACCAAGACATGACACGCCCACCAAGACACGCCCACAGAACCCGCAGTAAAAAAATTTTTGAAACTCACCACTGTCAAGAGGTATTGCAATGTTTTTTGCCTTTGTGGATCCAGGGTGGGCATGGCCTGTGTATGACGCATCCGGCCCACAGGCCGCCAGTTTGACACCCCTGCATTAATGTAAGAGATGGTATAGGTGTCCATAGGTTCTCAATGCTCATAGAAAAGAGATGGGACTTGGGTCATATCTTTGCCTCTCTATAGCCATTGCCATGAGACATCTCCTTTGTTCTGTTTATTTCTTTATAGCCTAATTAGTAATACAAGATAGGATTTCAGCAGCGTATGAGTAAACAGCATAGCATGAAAGTTGAACACGAGAGAATAATGGAAATAGATCAACTTGTCAAGATATACCATGGTTTCTCTGTTACTAAGATTGTCTAATGATATCAAAAGATTACAAGGCCAGAATGAATATTATCTGAGCGCTGGCCTTCAGTGAACCTCCTGAAATCTAAGAAGCGGTGCAAAATCCTCAGCTGTCAAAATATAGGAACAGCACAGAACAATCAGCTTGTGAGTTGTTTAAACCAGGGGTCTCCAACCTTGGTCCCTTTAAGACTTGTGGACTTCAACTTCCAGAGTTCCTCTGAGAGTTGAAGTTCACAAGCTTTGCTGGCTGAGGGACTCTGGGAGTTGAAATCCACAAGTCTTAAAGGGACCAAAGTTGGAGACCTCTGGTTTAAACAGCATTTGCTGCTGGAATATCTGTTATGCCTTTCAAGGAATTGCTGAGACCTCCAGAGTCAAAATAAGAATAAAGACCATTTTCCAAGGTGAAAATTACAACTGATATTGGCTGCTATTCTGTTGTTTTTCATTTTGCTTAAGAAAAACTGGAAGAGGGATGTCTCCAAATTACAATGGAGCAGCAGAAGCTGATTAATTATTATTTTCTATATTTTATTCAATTCCACCTTTATTATTTTTTAAATAAAGGACTCAAAGCGGCAAATTTACCTAATATTCCTTCCTCTTCCTCTTTTCTCCACAACGACAGTTGAGGTTAATTGG
Organism: Ahaetulla prasina; assembly: GCF_028640845.1. Classification (NCBI taxonomy): domain Eukaryota; kingdom Metazoa; phylum Chordata; class Lepidosauria; order Squamata; family Colubridae; genus Ahaetulla; species Ahaetulla prasina. The sequence goes on along the minus strand of NC_080539.1, from coordinate 111,564,377 downwards.
GCTGAGAATCAGCGATTGGCTCAAAGTCACGCAGCTGGCTTTCAAGCCTAAAATGGGATTAGAATTCATGGTCTCCCGGTTTCTAGCCTGTTTCCTAAATAAATTATTACTTTATCAAATTTTTAAAGCCACCCATCTACCTCACAGAGGAACTCTATTAAGTCCTTATTAGAAGATTACCACTTGAGGAGAGCTATTTTAAAGGAGAAACACACACACACACACTTCTTCAACATACACAATTAATATTTAACAATATGTAAACAAAACAACCTTTAAACGTGGAAGCTTTCAAGTAAAATTAATAATGCTGAGCTGTTTGAACATCTTGAGTTCTCTGCTGGAAGATTTCAAGGAAAGAACTGGAATATAGGATAAAGGTCAAACTATAAATTGCATAGTTGTTTTAATAATAACAATACATTATTAAATGTATATGCTGCCCAACTCCCAGGGACTCTGGACAGTTTACAAATGGTTAAATACATTTAAACCAAAAAAAAAAAAAATACAAAACAAAGAGCAACAAAGATGGCAGATAAAGAAGAAAAGAAGTGTATGTCGTCCTTGCCAAAGGCCTAGGTCAGGAGTCAGCAACCCGTGGCTCTGGATCCACATGTGGCTCTTTCATCCCTGTGCTGCAGCTCCCTGTTGCTGGTTGGTAAAAGGAAAAAGGATGCCGCGGTAGGAAGAGACTCTATGGTGTGGGAACTGAACTTCCGGTCAGCTCCAGAATTGAACAGGAGGCTTCCTGTTAGGACCTTTGTGGCTCTTTGAGTGTTTAAGGTTGCCGACCCTGGGCCTAGATGAAGGCACACATCTACAGGGCCCTTCAAAACACCAGGAGGGTAGCTGCTGTTCAAATTTCAGGATGGAGGAACCTCATTGATAGAGAAATAATGGAGAAGGCATACTTCCAAGGTCCTGGTAGGTGGCTTTGTTTAAGTGAAGGAACTCTGTTGGAGAGAATATTAATTTTATCGTTTCTTCTCTGCCCCAAGTTGCTTGAATAAGGACAAAGGTATCAATATATAAAAAATTCACAGCAAAGTGCTGTTTTGCAAAGGGCAAAGAATGAGTTTAAGGTTGCTTTTGGGGAACTGACATTGTCAAGCACTGGCTGAAAAGAGGGGACTTGCTAGTTAACTCCTCATCTGTTCTCTGTGCCTTTTGTTGCCTAACTCCTACGAAGAAATAAACGTGAAGAATCTCAGGAACATTTGTTTATCTCACTCCTTCCATTTCTGGCAAATCTGCAGCTGGAAATGAGTAATTGAAGATGGGGCAACTGTGGCATTTACTCCAAGGAAATTCACCCAAATAAAGAGGAAGACGAGCTTGTCCAAACACACACACATCCACCTCTCCAAGCTGCATCTGTAAGGAAGTTTCTTTTCAAACTCCTTTTCCCTAGAACTCTGTGGCTTGCTGCCTTCAGACAGAAGAGGGAGAATCTGTTGTTGTTTCAACATACACATGGCAATTCAGTTGGCTGAATTGTTCGCATCCCAGTGGCAGACTTCTCTTCTTTGCCACAGGGATCCCCATGAAAGGAAGCAAATGCTCCAATCATCAGAAGCTCAACCGGATTTAGGTTTATCACCCCGCATGGGTTCTCAGAAAGAGGTTTTACTGAATGCACTGGAACTTATTTCTGAGTAATTGTGTATAAGGATTAACTTGAAAGGCTTACTATTTTGTGGGTTTGTCAAATTTAAAATAAAACTAAAAGAGCTGCCAAGAGCATTATTTATTAAATTTTTATCTTGACTTCATTACTTTATAAGTAACTCAAGGTGCCAAACATAGCTCCATCCTCCTCTTATTTTCCACACAGCAACAACCTTGTGAGATGAGTTGGGCTGAGAAAGAGAAAAAGAGAGAGAGAGAGAGAGAGAGATTGGCCCAAAGTCATCCAGCCAGTATTTTGTGCCTAAGGTAGAACTAGAATTCACAGAATTCTACAGATTTCTAGGCCAGAACCTTAATTACTATACCAGGCTGGCTCCATGTCAACTCTTAAAAGAAAAAAAATCACATTCAGGGCTCCAATTCAGAGATGAGATTTCTAATTTCTTGAGCTCCGGTTCAAAAGGTGTGATGTGAGTCCAACAAAAACAAAATCTAAAATAGTGGCATTTGCTTCAGTTATGGCAAAAGCACAGGCACTCTTGGTTTGTTTATACTGGTGATCAGAGAACTTCTTGGAGTTGCAGAAGATTACAGGAATGAGACAAATATGTTTGTGTTTCCACTACAGCAACAGAGCTAGGAAACTCAGCATGGCTGATCAATGCCCTGAAATTTAAATAAAGATAAAAACAAGCACCCAAAACAAATAAATATGGAAATGCCAAGGTAACATGCTTGCATTTCAGTCTATTAAATATTTTTCCCCTCAGAGTATTGTTCTAGGAAATCAAACTAAGTTTATATCCAAATATTTCCATATTACCGTAGTTATAAATTGCTGATTAAAAGGGGGCATTTAAAATGAGACTAAGGTCTAGAGCAGGGCTGGGCAACTATGGCCCCTTTATGACCTATGGACTTCAACTCCCAGAATTCCTGAGCCAGCATGCTGGCTCAGGAATTCTGGGAGTTGAAGTCCATAGGTCATAAAGGGGCCATAGTTGCCCAGCCCTAGTCTAGAGTTTAGTTGTAAATGGCATACGGCCGGGTTACTTACGGGACCGTCTACTGCTACCGAATACCTCTCACCGGCCCGTGCGCTCTCACAGAGAGGGACTCCTCAGGGTGCCGTCAGCTAGGCAGTGTCGTCTGGCGACGCCCAGGGGAAGGGCCTTCTCTGTGGGGGCTCCCACCCTCTGGAACGAACTCCCCCCAGGACTTCCGGACCTCCGAACCTTCCGTCGCGAGCTTAAAACACACTTATTCATCTGCGCAGGACTGGACTAGTTTTTAAATTTATAGGGGTTTTAATTGGTTTTAATATTTATACTATTTTTAATAATTTGGCTTTTAGAATAAGTTTTTTAATGGTTTTCTTAATTTGTACATATATGTTTTTACTTGCCTGTGAACCGCCCTGAGTCCTTCGGGAGATAGGGCGGTATACAAATACGAATAAATAAAATAAATAAATAAATAAATAAATGTACTTTAATGCACTATGATGCTCAACTTCCTATGCATAAAGTCAAGTGTTGACTTCAATAAGCCTGGCTCCCAAGGGACCATGTGTTGGAACTGTTACCATCAGTTATGAACCAAAATTGAAGTTTAAGCCTAAACCATTTTTCCCCCACTAAATCCACCTTTAAATAAATTTAAACAATGTCCCTCTTTAATTTTAATCAAACATTGCATCACTAGACTGCATTACTCAAGATGGCCACTTGGTGGCAGCACAGAGTTAGGATTTTCTGAGCCAGATATGGGAGTCTATTTAAATTAGTCATTAGCTTCACAATAAAGCCTTTCAATTTGGTGACTTGTCTATATGATTTTTTTTAAAGACATAAGTGGAAGTGGTTTGTAATGGAAAAGGGAGTGAAACTAATTTTACCCTCTCCTTCTTAGCCACGTACATAGTTGTAGTGCAGCTGACTTTGGATGAGTCTGTATAGTTGATCCCATATCTGCATGGCTACAAATGAGCCAGTAAAGTTACATCATACAAAGGCTTTCGTTGTGGTAGGGAAAGTATACAGAGCACAGCTTCCAGACTTCTTTCCAACTCCTTAGTAGCTGCTCTGCCCTGGGTGACATCACTAGGAGGGAGGGGGCTTAGAATGGAGCGATCCGCAGCATTCCATGCCACTGCCCGCCTTCAATTCCCAGCTGGATGGAGCCATTTTTGGAGCTGACCAAAGCGACACCATTTTTGGGTTGGGTTGAAAAGAATTAAAAAGCAACTCGCTGCGGAAATAATAAAAAGTTACAACATTATCTAGAGAAAGTGAAGTAATAGGGCTGGTTCTCTCCAACTTTCATTAATTCAGGTAATTCTTGACTTCTGTCTGGTCATTTAACGACTGTTTGAAGTTAGTGATGGATCCTGAAAAACGAACTTACAGCCCAGATTCTAAGTTCTGGGATCAGCCCTTCTGGGGTCACATGACCACATTTTGGGCACTCAATAACCAGCCCACATTTATAGCCGTTTGCAGTGCCTCAGGTTCCCGTGTCTGTGATTTACAATGTTTTTGCTGAAAAACGATGTTTATTTCTAGTTCCTGGCAAAACCTGACCCGAAGTGAAGAATCGGTTCGCTAGTGACCACCGTTTTCATTCTACAACTTCTGCCTTTACTTCGTGACCATTGTATTCATTTAATGAAGGACCACGATCACTTAATGATCACTGCAAAAAGATCATAAAATCAGACACAGTCATGTGGTTACTCACTTTACGACTGTCATGATTTGCAGAATCAATTATGGTCATTAAGTCAAGGATTTCCTGTATTGTCAATCTATGTCCATGACACGAATTAGCAGTAGATTTGGGAGGGACTAAAGGAAATACTGTCATTACCTGCTAGAATTTGCTGCCTGGAGAAGCAAAAGGTTGGCTAGGAGCTAAAGGAATTTAAGGATGTCTCTGAAGACTATTGAAAAAAAGCCTATGTATCGTGACTTTTCTGTACAATAGTATATACTTGGTCTAGGTCTTTGATAGCTAACCTTTTCTGGACCGAGTGCCCAAGGCGCACCCAAATGCGCACGAATGTGTACACACGTGCCAGAATCCCCAAAATGCAATGCGTGTGTGCTCCTGTGCATGTGTCCCATCCCCCATGCATGTGGCCCCCGCACGTGCCTGCCACCTGCACACCTCTCTTCCTCTATGCATGTGCACGCCCTGCGCAGCCCCCCATCCCCTGCACATGTGCGGCAGAGACCCAAAGACCAGCTGGTCAGTGGGAGGTGTGTGTGTATGAGCGGCGGAGCCAGTGGCGGGTTGCCCCTGGTTCAGACCAGTTCTATAGAATCGGCAGTAGAACTGACAGGAGGCTCTGTTCACTGACCTGGATGTCATCATAGGTGATCTACGCATGCAGAGAAACTTCTGCGCATGCACAGAAGTTTGGCACACGTGTGAGCAAAGCATGCATGTGTGCATGATCCCGTTGCAAACTGGTACTAAAGGTAAGAGCTGAACTGGGGTGACGGCTCACGTGCCCACAGAGAGGGCTCTGTATGCCACCTCTGGCGTAGGTGCCATAGGTTCGCCATCATGGGTCTAGGTGGTTAAAGCATCAGGCTAGAAACCAGAAGACTGTCCTAGTGCCACTAGCTGTGAAAACCAGCTGAGTGATTTGGGGCAGCTGTTCTTTCTCAGCCCAACCTGCTTCACAGGGTTGTTGTCATGGGGAAAATAAGAGGAGGAAGGACTATTAGATATGTTTGACACCTTTATTAAGCAATTTTAAAAAAATCTTTAAGAAATCTAAAAAGAAACATGCTGAATAGAGGTAGCAGGAAAGGAATTCTTTCCAGAAGCATTGATTAAAGTGACCACTGTAGAAATCAGGAAGCCTAACTTAGTTTGTGTTTTATAGTAAACAAGGTTGATCTAATAGTATATCTTGGGATAGATAATATACAACATTATTATTATTCTCTTCTTTGAAACTCAAAGCTAGGCTGTTTACCCCATACACACATACTAGCATATATACCCATACAGACACCGATCAAATGTTGTGCATGTAGAAATCACTGTGAATATGAAGAACTATATAATTTGAGCTTGCTTCTCATCTTTTCCTACACTTAGTTAGGGTTAAGAACTTAGTTCCTAGGATTTTTGGCACTTCGTCCAATTACCAGAGAGTAGGCCTTGTTTTATGCAATAGCTGGCTATTCCACACCAAGATCAAGTCTTTGACTCCAAAACTTTGCCACATTTCTTTAGTAGCAGTTCCTCTGTCGTTCTTATTATCCTCCTTCCCTCCAACACTTGGAAAATTGTTCAATTGTGTAGAGTCTTGCAAGGAGATTTTTTTGGGGGAATGACGGCTCAGAAACGCACGGCTGAGGAAAAAGAGCAGTGACGGCATCAAAGCCAACGTAAGTCAACCACTAGGGGGAAGCCACTCCAGTTGTCTTTCTCCATGTATTGTCCTACCTTCTGAAATTCTTCAGGAAAAATTCATCCCGAATTGTGCGTACACACACGTTTCTGATGCCATGGCTTCTGTTACTAATTCCCATATGCTTTTATTTCTTTTATTTCTTTGTTTTTGTTATTTTTTGGTGGAGGGAGGGATACTGAGTTGTGGCAGGCCAGCTGCTGATGAAATCCGGTGTAACTCATCACTGGCCCATGGCAAACTCAACATGCAGGTACTTCACACACCTTTGAAGGGTAGTGTTTCACGCAGTAAATTAAATTGTGTCACTTCCCTCCAGCAAGAGCAGGTCTGGATACCATCCCAGTTTGGTCTCTTTCATGTATCCCCATTCTTTAAAACTATGTGCTTACTCAGCCACTTCAGTCTCTCTGTCTGTCTGTCTCCCCGCCCCCCCAACCCCATTCCCCCCCCCAATCCGTCTCCTGCTTCTGAGTCTTCTCTTGAACTTCCTCCTCCCCTCCTTTGGCAGTCCCACCTCTAATGCTCTTCACCCCTCCTCTTGAGCTCCTCCCTCACAGCTAGTGGCTGGAAAACTTTTAAAAAGCTCTCTCAGTTCTTCAAGTTAAGAGTGACAAAAAGGGGGTGTTTGGGATGTGAGGGAGGCTGTGCTCTTTTCTTCCCCTCTAAAGGCCGCCTCAGCAGTTTTCTTCCAGGCAAAAGGGGAAGGAAGGACACCAGCCATCATCACCAGAGAACAGACGGAGACTTTAAAGTTTAAATAGGCAGGTCTGAGTGCCTGAAATAGGCACTTGAGTTTTAACCTCTGGAGAACTGAAAAGCTGAAGCCCTTCTCTGCTGAGCAGGAAGGTAAGGATGGGGGTGGGGGGGGGCAGTTTCATTTTGAGTTCATTCCAAACAAACTTTCTTAAAGATTATATATATATAATCTTTAATATATATATAAAGATTATATATATATATATATATATATATATATATATATATATATATATATATATATATGTGTGTATGTGTGTGTGTGTGTGTATATATATGTATATATATATATATATACATACATACATAATTTTAAATATGCATATAATATGAAATGTTTTGATATCATTTTTAATGTTGCCCAGTAACAATCGTAGCTTCCTTTGATATTAATGCTTTTTTCCAGAACTTTTTTTTTTAATGTGACTTTACCAGATGAACCAACTCGGGAGGAGCCATGTGTTTAATAGTTCAGTTTTCTCATCGAGTATAATTTTGTTTAGTTTTCATCTTATTTACTGAAGGAGAATGTTTTTGTCTGTGTAACAAACATTCTTTGCAGCAAACGGGCAGCCAACTTTGAGGAAAGGTACCCAACGCAGTCTGCAGCAGTCTGCTGCCGTTTCTCGGTTCCTTTTAACACTTCTCCAGAAACCTGAAATTACCATTAACTTCTTCAATGCTCCCTCCCATCCCCCGCCATAAAGATGCACACGTACGCACATTTTGTTTTCACATGGCAATGTGTGGTTCGTGTTTTCGGGTTCGTACCAAGCATGGTCCTTAATTGGGGCTTTGTTCAAATGCTGCTGCTGTTAACTACTAACCGGATGGCGTTTCACGTGGTCTCCCTCACCTCCACCTCCCTTCTCGTTAATGGAAGCAAACGTTGGAGAAAGGGCTCGAAGCGAGGTTGCGTGCAACTGAGTTACCTTGAATCTTAGGAGCCCGCAGATTCCGGCCGCCAGAATCGCTTCTGCCTTACTCCGTTGGCAGCTTTAAACCAAACTTTTTGTTTGTTGCAACCTGACATTGTGCAAGAGAGGCGTTCGGGGAATAGTAATCTGACTGTGGCAAACTAGTTCCTGGGATCCTAGTAATCGCGGCTCAGCACTGGAAGGAAGTCCGTGTCTATGTTTGCTGGGTTGTTTTTTGTTTTGTTTTTTGGGGTTTTTTTGGGTTTTTTTTCCTTTTCCTGAAGGCAATCGTTTTTATTCCTTCTAGTTAGCATTGGGAAAGTTTTTGCTCGCTAAGGAAGGCTTGAATACCAAAGCAGCCAATCTCGTTTTGGTGAACTCCTTTGCCCTTCTCTTATGCCAGCCTCCGTTCTTCCTTTACTTCTGCCCTTGTAGATTTGTCACTCTTCTGTGCCTACAATTTTGAAAACAGAAAACTTTTAGGAGAGATTTGTTGGCAGGGTTTTGTTAAAGCCAGCGAGGTCAACTGAACAGAGAGAATATACGAGCCTCTCTTTTTCAGAAAACTGCTGGTCTCTTTGGGGAGAGGATGCAGAGGAAGGGGGCATCCCTTCAGCCATGAGCTTCCAAAGTTTGAAAAAGTATTTATAGCAGCTTTGGAGAAAGGCTGGTGCTAAATTGTGATAGGTTGGATAGCCTACAGATGAGAGAGGCACTTCTGGAAATCCCACAAGAAAGAAATTAGACGTCCTGTGTCTTAAGAGAGAAATACACTTTTGATTCACAAGGAATAAAGTTTGTTTAGCAAGAAGTGCTGTGTTTGCGGCTGAGCGATTGACCTGGATGTGGGGAGATGGCAAATCCAGGCCGAAACGAGTGATTTTGAGGTTGTAGTGATGAGGAGAAAAAAACTGCCTTAAAGTTTTGAAGGGAAAAAGGAGATAGGATGGAAATAAAACTTAGTGTTCTCAATGGGTGAAAGAATTTTTTAAAAACAAAAACTTCCAAAGTGAGTTGTTCCCATTTTATAGCTGGGTAAATGAGGCTCGGCAAGATAAGTAACCTTAAGAGAATTTGGAGCTGAATTTAGTGATTAAGATTGTGTTCAGTGAAGCTTATCCCTTGGTATAACTTTAAAAATTGCAGCTTTAACTTCCGTAACAGAGGAATTCAGATTTGTAACTCTTAAGTAATTTTTATTGCATCCAGTGAGATTTAATTTTGCAGTAAATGAGCTTGGGCTTTTTACATAGTATTGCAAATATAATGCAGATTTACTATGAATAAGTCTCTCTGAATGTTATGATTTAACCTTATATGTGTAGGTTAAGCTGCCTGTCAACCAGATGTAAAACAAATCACACAAACACATACATAATGTGTATGTGCCTACCCAATTGACTCAACTATGTCTTTTCAAAAAACATTGTTACAGAAAACTACATAGCTGTAAAGAATAATTGTTCATGCCGGCCCAGCGTGTTTTTTCAAAATGTTCCATGGGTCTTAGTAGACATTAATCATCAGCAAATGTGTGTAGTTTTAGCTATAGGATAGGATTTAGATGTAATATTATTAGGGCTCCAATAGAAATTATTAGAATTATTACAGAATTACAATTATTAGAATGATTACTGCTACCAGATCTGCCTTGTAAAACTCCATATAACTACCAGATGACAGCAGTAATCTCTTAATATTGTGGAAAAGTTTTGTTGCCTGGTATTCTGTACTTTTCTTTTCCTTTTTTTTTTTTACATTTAGCCTTCTCCAAGATCCTTCAAGTAGTATTTAAAAACCATCACCTCCCAATCCCATCTCACCCCCTCAGCGCCAAAACTATGTTAGGCAGATTAGGCTGAGAATGGTGACTGGCTCTAGAGTGCACAATGAGCTTGTGGCTGAGTAGGAATTTGAACTTGGGTCTCCCTGAGCCAAATCCACTTCTCTAACCATAACAGACTGGCTTAGCAATAATCCCATACATTAGGGTCCTTTCAGGTCTCTGCTGTAACCGGATTTGTATTCTTATAACAGAGGCTTTTTGAAGGATTTCTTGGTGGTTTGGATTTTTAAAAGGAAACTATCAGCTAAGGCATCTTCCAGTATGAAATTCCCTACTATTCATCTGTATTCAAAGACATCTGTATTTGTATTCAACTTTGCCCTGTTAGTTAATTACTGGCCCAGTTTTGCTATTCTTTGAGCAATTTATGATGTCTGTGGAGTATGTGTGACACAGGTTCTTTTTCTAAATCATGCCCAATTCAGTTGCCCAGACTGGAGAGAGATGCAAAGCACTGGTCTCTGGAGAGGTGCTTTTATACACACACACACACACACACATCTTATACACACACACACATGAATGTGTGTGTGTATTCTGCAAGTATATACATACATCATCATCATTTTAGCCATTGTCTATCCGTGTAAATGTGTGTGTGTGCTTTCTGTATTTTATTGCTATTTTTACTATTACAGTATGCTTTTCAATTACTTCTGTGACAATATTTATACTAGTACCTATTTCTCTATTATAATTAGCTATATCCTATGCTCTATACTATGTATTACTCTTATGCATTAATGTCTCTTTCTTAAACCTGCTCTGTCTTAAGTCCCCGGTTTCTTTTTCCAGCATGTAGAGAGCCCCTGCATGTTTCTTATGTGGTGCTTTATTTTTCTGAGGAACGGGGTGGCTCAGGGGTGGCTCAGGGGCTAAGACGCTGTTGATGGGCAGTGGGTTCGAATCCCTAGTGCTGCCATGTAACACCAGTTACTTGTCCCAGCTTCTGCCAACCTAGCAGTTAGAAAGCGGGTAAAAAATACAAGTAGAAAAAATAGGGACCATCTTTGGTGGGAAGGTAACAGTGTTCCATGCGGTTGAGTCATGCCAGGTTGAGTCATGCCAGCCACATGACCATGGAGACTGTCGGCTTTGAAACAGAGATGAGCACTGCCCCCTAGAGTCAGGAATGACCTAGCACGCTCTTTTACTCAGTTTGCTGGTGACTGCAAAGCTCCCAAACTCCTTTGCATCTCCGCCATTTTCCTCCCACACTTGTGTCAAGGTTTATCTGCACCTGTGCAGATGCTGGAGGAAAGGCTCAAATGGGAGGGAACGTAGGAAGCACAGGTGCTTGCAAGTTTACTAAGCAGCCTGTTCTCCCACAATATGTAATAACCCAGCACATCTGGAGAATCTAATTATTGTACCTTTGTCATCATATACAGTGTAGTATCCACATTTCAATCCCTGGAACACTCTTTTCATTAATTTTCTGTCAGCCTTTTCTATCCAAAAGCTAGATGTTGAATTGCAAAAGCTCTCACATGCAGAACTCTGCATCACAAAACTCCACACCACCGCTGTGACTTGGAATTATGTGGGCTTCCTGAGACTCCACTCAGTTATCCATATTGGATACTTAAGGTTCATTGCACATCCTGGAAAACATGAACCTTATAATATGATTCATAGACCAACTTCCTTCATATTTCTATTTCCTTTCTTTTCCTTTTAAAAGAAGCACAATGACAGGTCTGTAATCAGGATTGAGTCTGCGACTTTCCCAACTGTCCTGCTAAAAATAAAAACCCCTGTCCATTTATTATTGAAGTACAGGTAGGCCTCAACTTATGACCACAACTGAGCCCAGCATTTGTATTGCTAAGCAAGGAGAGTGAGTTAAGTGAGTTGTGCCTCATTTTACAACCTTTTAGCCACAGTTGTTAACTGCAGTCACTGCAGTCGTTAACCGAACCTGCTTCCCCCCATTGACATTGTTTGCTGGAAGCTGACTGGGACAGTTACAAATGGTGACCATATGACCTTGGGACAGTGCAACTGTTATAAATACATGCCAGTTGCCGAGCACCCCAATTTTGATCACATGATCATGAAAATGCTGCAGTGGCCATAAGTGCCATTGTAACTGAACGGTCACTAAGCAAAAGGTGGTGAGTCTTGAGAACTACCTGTAATATATGAAGAGAGAGGGGCACTCTGTGGAGGGCTGTAATTTCAATTTTCCTGCCCTTCAAAAGTTGCCCAATGAATGTGACAGTCCTTTTCTACCAGCCAGGTTGAGCAATAACCATGTTAAGCTAGTTGTTGGGCTTATGACATGCAGTACTGTCTTTGGCCGTTCCCCTGACTGCCTAAGTCTGACAAGCAGCGTCAATACAGTTGGCTGTACTATATTCACATCTGGCTTGGCAGAAACGAAATCGTGATTGCCACAGAGGGAAAGGAACACATTGCATTTTCCACAGATGCTTCCCACATGCTTGGCTGTGAACCAAAGCGCCCAGCCAACAGCATGGCAAGCTTCTGTGTAAAGAAGCAGAATGGGGGGGCGGGGGAGATCCATGTGAACCCTTTCAAGACAGCATTGCGTGTAAGATTACAATTTGCCATAGGCAGAAAAGGAAGTTGCTTCCGCAAGGGATGTCATTTTTCTAGAAAAGTAGCTCTCTCAGAAAGTTGCCGGTTTAACGTGTGATACTGAGTAGTTCCAGAACCGGTAGTAAAAATTCTGGTTGGGCCCACCCCCATCTATTCTCTGCCTCCTGAGTCCCAACTGATCAGGAGGGAATGGGGATTTTTGCAGTAACCTTCCCGTGGAGTGGGGTGGGAATGGAGATTTTATAGTATCCTTCCCCTGCCACGCCCACCAAGCCACACCCACAGAACTGGTAGTAAAAAAATTTGAAACCCACCGCTGGTGTGATACTTTTCCTTCTTTACAAAATTATACCTATAAGGTTTTAATTAGCCATGAGCGTGGTATATATTTGACTTCTTTATTGATTAGATCTTCATTTCTCTTTTATTTTCTTCACACTTTGGTGAGCCCTGTTTCATGGCACAAGTATCACAAGAAAAAAAAAGGTGCTTTTTAATGCCTAAACTAGTTGAAGACTTGCTGTGACAGCACAAGTGTGGGCTGAGCTAGGTGCAAGTCAGCAAAGTGTTGCCAAACAGTAATTTATGACAACAATAGTATGCTAATCTGCCAGGATAACATCAGAAAAAAGATAAATGTTTAAGAACTGGCTTTTGATATTTATTCACATTCAGTTCTGCATGGGTACTAAAAAACATGACCCCTAATCATCATCTGATTTCAAAGATTGTTATGTATTGTCCCAACTATCATATTTCAAGGCTTGTCATCTTAAAAGGAACAGTGGATATGTACATCTCTTTAAAAATCAGTTACCACAAGCATTAACTTTTTCAATAGTGATGAAGACCGACAGTTCTCTGAATTTGACATGTTGTTTTTGCAGTACTTACAAACCTAGGTCTATATGGTTGACATGTCTCTAAAAGTCTATGGTCTGTGTCTTCTACGTGAATCATGCAGTAATTCCCACCTGATCATTATCCAGACTTCTTTGAATATGCAAAATATGACTGCCAGGGAAGCACAATATTTACAGGCACTGCTAGGAATTAATTCATGCTTTCTTTTCATTCTCTGATTACATTGGGAGGTAACTTGCAAGTGTAGAATAGCAGTTATAGGCTAAAGGCCACAGATTGCATCATTTCCACTTAGGAATATCTCAAAGCATTTCTTAATGAAACATTTCTCAATGGAGATATTTTACAAATTCAAACCAGCAAGAAAGAATGCCATTGCCTGGTCTACCATTGAAACATTTAGACCAGGTGTATCAAACTTTGATTTCATTGAGAGCAGCATCAGGCTTATGTTTGAGGGGGGGGGCAGAAAGGGCGGGGCCAGCTTCAGGTCACTCATGTCAGAGTGACCCAAGGTGGCCCCAGCCTCTGCCAGCAAAAATGGGCTCCCGAGCTCCATTTTTCAGCTGCAACAGCCTTCTGCAACCCTCTGCCAGAGAAATGGCCCTTTGACACCCCTGATTTAGACCTTCAAACCCTTGCGATGCCCTTTTTTTAAAAAATGCTAATTATTGGGACAGATGCTTTTGTAGTCATGTTGAAGAAGAAAGAAAGAAAAACAGCTTAGCCAAACACCTAATGGAATAGATCATATATTTAAGAAGTGTATATATGTACAAGAGTTTTATATTAAGGCATATATAGATGCCAATAAAATGTCCATCCTCCTACCCAGATGCTAACTCCAGAGGCTCTTGGTGAGTCTCTCCTGTTAGAATTCTTTTAACTTTATAGCATCCTTGAACTAGGGAGCTGTTAAAAAAAAAGGATGCTTGTTGAACAGAGAATTGTCCTTAGCCTGTCCTTCAAATGATTGAAAAGAGACACTAGCAGTTGATATTATACCAAGTTACATAAAATAAACAGTATAAAAAAATTAAGCAGGATTCTGTAGCATAAGACACATCAGCAGCCTACATACAACACATTTATATATATATTTAATTAGAGAAGCCCCACTGTGTCCAATCAATGGAGCACAGTGGTAAGTAACTATGTTTAGGATTGAAATTTCAATGTGGTCATTAAGTTTATGTCAGTGTTATATAAGCAAAAATGTGGGATATGAATCAAATCTATTAACCCAAATAAAATTTAAGGAACCACACAAATTGCCAAAAGACAAAATTAGAATCTCTGTTTTCAATAAAAAAATGTATCTCCCTGATATTTTTTTTTCATAGGTATTGATAGAGCTGTAAGAATTTTTAAAATGAATCAATGTTGAAAAACATTAGAATTGTTTGAGTAATTCATACAAGGCTTTTTTTTCCCTCTTCCCCTCTTGGCAACCAACTAAGCAGTGAAGTTAGTTTGCTTTTAAGAACAAATTTAAAAATCTATATTAAATTAAAAAGAGATACTGCTGTCTTTTAATTAAATAGAAAAGATATGCAATATATCCTTCCATAGTAATGGGCCAAAGCAGGATTGCCTGATTTATTGATTACTATATTTTTACTGTTTTTAAACTTTCCTAGAATAATATTTTTGTTTTCAGTTGCAATTTCAGTCTAAAATAGCTTTATATTAGAAAGACACCCTAGAGTGGAATTGATAATGGCATAGGTGTGCTCACAAATACTCTAAAGAGCACAGGACTTGTGCAATAAAATTTCCAGATTTTTGACCTTGTTTCACCACATGAGAAAATAGTCCTGCGATCATAACCCATTTGCCTTTCTTAATTTCACATGCAGGTTTCATCATCCCATCCTCATGCATGCACTTTATGTCTTTTCAAGAACAGTCATGAATGAATTATGCAGGCCATGCTTCAGCTCTCTCCTTTGTTCTCTTTCAGGAAGCAGGTAGAGAAGATGGGTGACTGGAGTGCTCTTGGTAGGCTCCTTGACAAAGTCCAAGCCTATTCTACTGCTGGAGGAAAGGTGTGGCTGTCTGTCCTTTTCATTTTCCGAATTTTGCTCCTGGGGACCGCAGTGGAATCTGCCTGGGGAGATGAGCAGTCAGCTTTCCGATGCAACACTCAACAACCAGGTTGTGAAAATGTCTGTTATGACAAATCATTTCCGATATCCCATGTGCGTTTCTGGGTGCTGCAGTTCATTTTTGTTTCGGTGCCAACCCTTCTGTATTTAGCACATGTCTTCTATGTGATGCGAAAAGAAGAGAAACTAAACAGGAAAGAGGAAGCGCTCAAGTTGGTCCAAAGTGAGGGAGTAAATGTAGACCTCCCTCTAAAGCAGATAGAAATTAAGAAATTCAAGTATGGGATTGAAGAACATGGCAAGGTCAAAATGCGTGGTGGACTGCTTCGCACTTACATCATCAGCATCATTTTCAAATCTGTCTTTGAGGTGGCCTTTGTGCTGATACAGTGGTACATCTATGGATTCACTCTGCAAGCCATCTACACTTGTGAACGGGTACCATGTCCACACAAAGTGGATTGCTTCCTCTCGCGTCCCACAGAAAAAACCATCTTTATTATCTTCATGCTGGTAGTATCTATCATATCACTGACCCTCAACGTCATTGAGATTTTTTATGTCACCCTCAAGAGTGTTAAAGATCGCATGAAGTCCAAAGGCAATCCTTTCTCTCCTAGCAGCGGCTTGAGTCCTTCCAAGGATTGCGGATCTCCCAAATACGCCTACTTCAATGGGTGCTCCTCTCCAACGGCCCCCTTGTCTCCCATGTCTCCACCAGGATACAAGCTTGTAACTGGAGATAGGAACAATACATCATCCTGTCGCAACTACAACAAACAAGCCAGTGAACAAAATTGGGCAAACTATAGTGCTGAGCAGAACAGGATTGGACAAGCCGGGAGCACCATTTCCAATTCGCATGCCCAGAACTTTGAATTTAATGATGAGCCGGAGAACACAAAAAAAGTGGGCTCTGGCCACGAGCTCCAACCTCTCACAGTTGTAGACCAGCGGCCACCAAGTCGAGCCAGCAGTCGGGCAAGCAGCAGACCACGACCTGATGATCTAGAGATCTAGCCCTTTGGAATTGCAGTAGTCAACCCGACTACGAAATACCAATTGCATTAGCACGTGGTGTTCATGTGGTTCCCACGGAGGTGGTACTTTAACAATCTCAGCCAGGAGATTTTAACAAGCAATATATAATTATATATATATATATATTAAAAAAAATGTTGATTTTTTTTTCTGGTAACTGGGAAGCAGGGGTGATGTGAGGGAGAACAGCACATAGTGATATTTAAAGTAGCTGGTTTAAAAGAAAATCTTAGTCAACACAACAGTAGGGGAGTTGGTCTTTTGTTTTGTTTTAGAAAGATTATATAATGTCAGGAAATGTATGTCTATAATATGTTGATTTTTCTAAAAAAATTCATTTTTGTTATACTAAAAAAAGAGTTACACTGAAATAAATTTGGGGGGGCACGGTTTAGGATGAAATTGAGATATCATTCTTTTAATGAACAACTGATATTGATCATTTTTCTATTAAGAACATTCCATTGCTAAAATGTGCACTTTGGGACAATTTCCTGGGATGAACTTGTCACACAGTTTATCGGTTTCCCTGGAATCAATCAATTACATTTCAGACAAGGCCCACCCAATATGCTTTGACCATTTTCTTCCTGTTTCAGATCTTCCACCAACCTATATTAAGGATTCAGTTCAAGGATTTTTAAATTTTATTAACTTCCATTCAACCACTACTGTAAGATTCTACCGACTCCCACATAGGATGCTATTCAAAGTCTCATTATTTTAGCTATGGTTGGGTGACCCTTGCTGAAACAAAAAACCAGAAACAGTTTTGCAGATGATCAGAAAAATCATGGGTTGTTTGTTTTATTCTTGCTGTTTCCCCTCCTTTTTAAACCTTGGTTTTGCCATGTTTCTCTGTGAATGGATTAGATCAGGGGTGTCAAACTCATGTCTATCGGGACTTTTTTCCCCTTTTGCTAAACCAGGTGTGGGCGTGGCCAGTGACCCATCTGGGAGTTTTGACAGCTCTGGGTTAGATGCTTGGGAGGGATATGAAACCAAATTGGGAATCACCTAGAAACCACAAATAGACAATGCATTCACATGCATAATCATTTGAAGCTGTGGTTGCAATTAGCAAACCAACAAATTATGATTTCCAACTGTATTTATTGCCCCCTATTATAGCCTATCCTACCACAAATAGACTAAGCAAAAAACTGCAAAACAGTTCAGTGTCATGTGTGAACCCTACCACAGCATTCATTAATTACTAGCTATAAAATGTGAGCTGGACAAATGAAACAATTTTTGCCTGATGCAGTCATCTATTATATGCAAATCTTTTCACAGGATCAGAAGCAGGAGATCAGACAACTATGTGGTTGGAATCACAGTCACTATAACTGGAGTTATTTGTGGTTGCTATACGATAACTGGAGTTATTTGTGGTGGTTATACAATCACACTGATACACCCATAAAATGGTTAACTATTCTGGGTTATCATGGGTCACTATCGTGTTTACATTAAAAGATTCCAGCAGTGCAAACAAATCAGGTATTCTTTTAAAGAATTTCAATATTTCTATATATTTTGTAATAAGTGTATTTCACGAATTAAGGATATTTTAAGAAGCAAGTCCTTGGTGGCTATTGAAAAACTGCCATTTGCATTCCAGCTAGACCTTTTGCCACAATAAAATTTGTCAGTAAAACATCCAAAGTCACATATTTTTGCAATCAATTATCTTTCCTTAAAATTAAGGAAGAATTCTGCTTGTTTCTCCATCTTTTTACAATTTATGCTTGAATAACGATGATGGTAGTACTGGGAGAAGGGAAGATTGTTAGCCTGCCAATAATGTGAGAGACTTGAGGATAAATTACACATCCATATTGTGCAGTAACTGGAGTTATCATGTGATAGCTTGAGAGGTGGAGAAATTATCTGCACTGCAACCTCATTGGATGGTGTGAATAGATCCTTACATAAACTGTTTGAACTGTACTAATAATCCCTATGCTGATTTTAAGATGTCAAGAATGTTAAACTTGCTGTTCACTTATAAGTTAGCTCAATAATACCATGGTTCAATTCACTTTTGATAGTCCATTTTTGCTTAATGACAATTTTAATATTTGCACACATTTTTGTTGATGTAAGTGAGGCTGAAAGAGTACAATTCTAATTTATTTGAAATATATACTAAAGAAATATACCAGTGTTTATTTTCCATTTTCAACCACAGTGCCTTTTAATTGAACACAGTTCATGCAGCCTCGGTTTCATTTTCCAGCAACACAGATTTAAATGTTTATCTAATATGTTTTACTAAGTTGTTTGACATTCACTTTTAAAACTATTGTCAAGTTTATTGATTGCATGCATACCGCCATAGTTCATCAAATCACACTGTCTGGAGAACAAAACTTAGTCAATAAAGTTTAATTTAGTATAAACTGGTTTGTCAATAGTCTTTCTGTGTGTTGGTTTAACTTGGTATTAAGTGGACAGCTTGGTCCATTTTCTATGTTCTAAGTGGCATTTAAAAATGACAATCCATACAAAGCAATTTATTCATTGTTAGGTCAACTCACACATTACTAGTGTACAAATATTCACATAGCCTCTCATTAAGTAGGATCATTAAAAACATGTTGCACCATGTGAGATATGGTGAAACATGGTGACATTGGGCCTGGTTATGTAAAGTTGTGTAGTGTTATGACAGCAAAGTTTTTTTTTCAAAAAAAAAAACTTTGCTGTCATAACACTACACAACTTTACATAAGAAGAAATGAGCAGTTGGGGGAGGGGATGAGGGAATACCTATCCAGGTCTTTGTTTCCATCTTTAGGGAGATGCCTTAAGCTTTCAGACAATGCTTTAAAAATTATGTCATTTACACTTAAAATTAAAAACCGGGTGCTTCACTTAACTTTTACAATTCAAAATGAAACTTAGTAAGACCACATCTAAAATACTGTATCCAGTTTTTGTCACCAAACTATAAAAAAGTTGAGACTCTAGAAAGAGTGCAAAGAAGAGCAACAGATTAGGGGACTGGAGCAGTGGTGGGATTCAGCCAGTTCCCACCACTTCGGGAGAACCGGTTGTTAAATTTCTGAGCAGTTTGGTGAACTGGTTGTTGGAAGAAATCATTAGGGCAGAGAACCGGTTGTTAAATTACTTGAATCCCACCACTGGACTGGAAGCTAAAACATGAAGAATGGTTGCAAGAACTGGGCATGGCTAGTCTAACGAAGAGAAGGACCAGGGGAGACATGATAGCAGTGTTCCAATATTTGAGGGGTGACTCCAAAACACTCAAAAAGGCCAGACAAGGAACAATGGATGGAAACCGATCAAGGAGAGATTCAACCTAGAAATGAGAAATTTTCTGACAGAACAATCAAACCAAAGGAACAGCTTGCCTTCAGAAGTTGTGGGTGCTTCATCACTGGAGGCTTTCAAGAAGAGACTGGACAGCCATCTATCAGAAATGGTATAGGGCAGTGATGGGGAACCTTTTCGGCACCAAGCACTGAAAAGGGAGCCCGTGCATGCACAGGTCTGGGCCACAATCCGGAAGAGGAGCTGCCCAGGGTGCATGCACGCACCTGAAAATAAACATCCAGTTTCCAGCGCCTGCATGCATGCTGACAAGCTAGTCTTCTGGGTTTCTAGTGCGCATGCACTCATGACGATTAGCTGGCCAGCATGTATGCTCACGCAGGAAAACAAAGACCAGCTCTTCCCGTTTCCGGCACTGCCGCATGCAAAAAGGCCAGCTGAACATTGTGCATGCATATGCGGCAGAAACCCAAAAGAGGAACAGGTGACGCCGTGCATGCCAGGCAACATGGCTCTGCGTGCCACTTCGGGCATGCATGCCATAGATTCGCCATCGCAGGTAGAAGGTCTCCTGCTTGAGCAGGGGGTTGGACTAGATGACACAGAAGGCCCCTTCCAACCGTGTTAGTCTGTAATGTCTGTAATATGTGCACATCTACAGACAATTAAAAACTACACTAGTAAACTCTACATCTGAAGTCATCAGCCAGTGGAGAGACATCTACCAATCGATATTGCTATGACTGGCAGATGGATTTGTCAGGTGGCTATGCTCCGATTTATCAGCCTCATTCAAAACATTCCAGACTTAACATCCTGCTTTGCACAACCCTGATCAGCTTGTGTTACAATTGAAACCGCCTACTTTAATGTCCTATGTGACCTGCTGGAAGACCATAAGCCATAGTCTTGAGAATCTGTTTTAATGTTAGCTTATATAGTAAACAATATCTCTGGGTAAACTCTGAACACTAAGGACCACTGAAATGGACTTTCCTTGCATGTTAAACTTATCATAACCTTAGAGGACTGCTTGCCTTTCCATATCCTGGGAAGTTACAGCAGATAACTAAATCTCCCTTGAATGCTTCCACATTATTTGTGGAAGGGCTGGGAAGTGGCTCACCAGGCTAATGCAGCCTGTTATTAACACACAGCTGCCTGCAGTTACAATTACTGCAGGTTCGAGTCCCACCAGGCCCAAGGTTGACTCAGCCTTCCATTCTTTATAAGGTAGGTAAAATGAGGACCCAGATTGTTGGGGGGGCAATAAGTTGACTTTGTATATACAAATATATACAAATAGGATGAGACTATTGCCTTACACAATGTAAGCCGCCCTGAGTCTTCGGAGAAGGGCGGGATATAAATTCAAAAAAAAAAAATTAATTTCACATTCTTGCTATCTGTATGGAAAACATGACAATTAAAAATTCCCTAAATGCACAAGTTACATTGTTAGTAATGGACAGGAACTTCTGTTTTCCGTCTTTCAGGTGATTATGGTAATACTTTCTGCAATCCTTTGAATTGCATCTTGGATCACAGACCGGCTTAGCTTTCAAGTTTGTACAACTCAACAGCACTATGTCTAAAATTCCCTCTATGCACTTCCATGGAAGTCTCAGCCACAGATGTGATGTGATCGCATCTTTGCACTACAGCAACACAGTTGGCTGTGATGCAACACTGACAAATTCTCAAGTTTGGAGGAGAAATACCTATCATTCCAGTTTACAAAGTTGTTGTCACATATCTATGTAAGTGAAGTGGCACAATCCTGGAAAAAAAAATGAAAATCAATTAGCTTTTGAAATGCAAAATGAATCCATCAGATCATAAGATTGGACGGGCCCTTGGAGGTCTTCTATAGTGCACCCTCCAATAGTGCACCCCTCATAAACCTCTGACAAATAGTTGTCCAATCTTATCTTGAAAACCACTTGTGATGAAGGACCCACAATTCGGACGGGCAAGCTGTTCAACTGCTTAATAGTTTTCAGTGTCAGGAAATTCCACCTCATTTCCAGATTGGATCTCCCTCTGATAAGTTTCCACTCATGCTAGTGAGTTTGTGAACTCTTTTATTTGATTATATTTATTATTCCACTCATGCTGGTTTGTCTTTTACTGTGACTTGGCACAACGTGAAATTACAAAACTAACCACAGGTGAGGAACCAATGGCTTTCCAGATATTGCTGAATTACAGCTTCCAAACATCTTGAAGGGCCATGGGTTTCCTATCCTGAAAATAACTTTCTGCCAAGGCATTTGTTTTGAAACTCACAATTCTGGTCCTGTAGAAATAGACATTTCTGTCATTAATTTGTGTCCTCAGTGTTCCTTCTGCCACTCCTGCTTACAGAACAACAGGCCATGCCTAGGTTTCTCCTCTTGAGAATTGCAAAATATTTCAGATGAATACACAGGCACTGATTTTTGGCTTTGCAGAACATTTTGTTGAAATTATTTTGCAATACTATGGTATATTTTTACAACTTTTAATTTTAGCCAGTTTCTTACATGCACTCTATAATTTCCCCCCACAGGGTAGATTACTGTTTAAAATGGGGAAGGTCTTTAACAAGTCCATTCTAGAGTTAAACATAAATGAGCACAATATATTCTAATGCAAAAAGGCCAGCAGGTTCAGTTTACATCCATGATCTGATTGCAGATACATGCAAACCACAATAGGGAAAGGATAATTAGCATCAATTTTACAGAATAAACTTATATTTTTAAGGTTTCACTTTTCTCTTTCTTAATTTGGCAAGATAATATTTTAAAAAAATCAGAAAAACTGGAAGGAAAGATGTCAATATGTGAAATTTCTCAGTACTAGGTTACAATCTCAGTGCAGATTACCATCTTGAAGTGTCTGAAGACATGGCCCATTAGAATTTATCAAGTACAGAAATGAAGTCCAGTTATTTCAAAGATTTCCCAAAGCCTTCTCGAGAGAGAGAAAAAAACACCAAATCATTTTGGTCACCACATTTAAAAATATATAATCCATCATTAAGATGGAATCTACAATATTTTCAGTCTTAAGTAAATTGCACAAGTCAAAAGGAGGAAATGAAGAAAACTAAATCTGACTGACTAAAACGACACTACAGAGCACCGCACACCAGAACAACTAGACACAAGAACAGTTTCTTCCTGAACGCCATCACTCTGCTAAACAAATAATTCCCTCAACACTGTCAAACTATTTACTAAATCTGCACTACTATAATCTTCTCATTGTTCCCATCACCCATCTCCTTCCACTTATGACTGTATGACTGTAACTTTGTTGCTTGTATCCTTAAGATTTATATTGATATTGTTTCCTGATTGCTTATTTGTACCCTATGACTATCATTAAGTATTGTACCTTGGAATTCTTGATGAACGTATCTTTACACTGAGAGCATATGCACCAAGACAAATTCCTTGTATGTCCAATCACACTTGGCTAATAAAAAATTCTATTCTATTCTATTCTATTCTATTCTATTCTATTCTATTCTATTCTATTCTATTCTGTTCTGTTCTGTTCTGTTCTGTTCTTATAGACTCTGATGGCCATACCTTCAATACAGAGATAAAGGCATAGCATATTAAAAAGGAAAAAAAGTAGAAAAATAAAAAGTAACATTGAGTATCATTCAAAATAAGTTCCTGAAACTCTTATTTAACTATTTGAACTTAAGCCACAAATATTTTTATTAAGTTTAAGTCCAGAAAACATTAATGAAAAATACTAAGCTATAGACTGACAGCTGCAAGAATAAATCTGACACATTGGAAAAGAGGAACCTTGTTGACAATATTAGACTGGAAGATAAAAATTGGAGAACATATACAAATGGCAAAATTAACAGTGGACAAGTCAATTCACCAAATACAACTCTAATCAAACCAATGCTGTCTGATATACTACAGATAACGTGCAATTTATGTCTTTGGAATATAGTTTAAAGAAAGAAATTATAAGAAAAATAAAAATATAGATAAAAAGATTTGAAAAGACACTAGTAATAATCTTCAATATTCAGCATAAAGAATATGTAGGTTGTAGTAAGAAACAAACATAAGAGGAGAACATTTCACTAGAAAGTTTTCTCATAATGTTTTTTACTTATGCTTAGTTGTTTTTGTTTTCTTTTATATTACTGTTGCAATAAAAATATCTTTAAAACAGACAAACCCTTTCCTCCATTTGTTTCCTAAGCTGCAAAATCATTTACTGTTTATGGAACCTTGACTGCAACACACTAAGGAGGTCACGATTAAGAGCACACCATACAATCATATTTTCTATCTCTGTAATTTTTTTTTACTTCCTGGACAGAAGGCCAGATGAAATTGACCACAAATAATTAGCAACATATAAGCTGGAACTGTTTTACAAGCCTTTAATCACACTATGGTCTGTTTCTGGGTGGTGGAAAGTGGGGGTTCAACTAACACCCAAACTGGAGTTTTCACCTTGTAATTCACAAGAGGCATGTTTCCATTTTATAAATAAATGCAGCTATTAGGTTTCCTGCCTTCAGAAGCATAAGTGTTCTGCCTTAGAAACAAAATAGGCAACACTAAAAAAACTGGGGTCTCAGAATACTTGTTTCTCTATCACCAAGACACTCAGTTTCAAAAAATTAGAATCTTCTAAATCAAGGTTGAGAGGATTCTTCTAACTTAGAATCCTCTCAACCTTGGAGACTTGGAAATGTGTGGACTTTGACTCCCAGAATTCTCCAGCCATCTCAGACTTAACAATTATTTATTTATTTATTTTGTCACAACATCATATAAAAAGATTTTATAGTATATAAACATATATATGAGTAAATATTGGGAGGTATAAGCATCTGTATATATATAGGAAAAAGAAAAGAAAAACAATAGGACAGGAACGGTAGGCACATTTGTGCGCTTATGCACGCCCCTTATTTGTTCATAATTATTTATTTATTATAATTATTTGTTCATAATCAATTGTTCATAAGAAAGACAGAAAGTTCTGGATAGTGAACCTTGTTGTTCAGAGACAGCAGAACAGAAGAGAGAGAACTGCAGAATAAATAAATAAATCACAAAATATAAAGACCTGCAAATAGAACTGTGGCAAATGAAAGCAAAGGCAGTACTAATAGTAATAAGCATCTTGAATACAATCCCAAAACATGTGAAGCACTACCTGAACACCTTTGCCATTGACAAATTCATCATCAGTCAATTGCAAAAGGCAGCTTTATTTTGCTGCTTACATCCCACAAAGATACATTTAAAACCGTCAAACAACACCTGCCGATCCCAGGTCCTTGAGAAGGAGTAAGTAGGTGGATAAAATGACAAATCCAGTCTAAACATTTGATTGACTGTGTGACCAATCATAGTAATGAAAACAGCAACCTTATGCCAACTCATAAATCTTTGCAATATGCGATGTGGCATTTTTTTAAAGAGTTCATATTTCTGAATGCAAAAATAGATTGGTCCCATTTGTTTTCTGGGAAAGAGAAATTCCTTTTTGGCCCAAATACAGAAAAACACCTGTATTATTACTCCCTTGGGCTCACAGGAAAAGAAGAAAGGAGTCACTGTGCGGAAAAACTGTAATTTTGGAGTGCTGCCTTGTCTGCTTAAGCTGTTCTAACTTGCCTGAAGATTAGCCTTCCACACTGTGGTTTCTAGATTGGAAGACTTGTAAGACTACATTTTCATCAAGTGCTCTGGTGCTATTATGATTTTATTTTTCCTGCTAAGTAGTCAAAACATGCCTGACCATGTTATATTTCATACCTAGATTCTGCCTTCCTTGACAGTTGAGCAGATTCTGCCTTTCTTTGCCTGAGGAACCACAACTAGTGTGCTTTATTCCTCATGAAACACTTGTTCAGGAGTGACAGCAATATCAGAAGGTAAGTCGCTGGGTTTACCAAGCTCAAGGCTCAAATCCACTGTTTGTACCTTGCCATAAAGTTCAAGATAAACCAAAAGCAGAATATAAATATATCAATCACAGGAGTGGCGATAGCTATTTATGCATTATCAGTGCATTTTAACTTATAATGCATTGTAAAGCAGGCAATGCATTTTTCTGCTTCAAATGTACTTGCCACACTCTCACATAAAAAAAAAATTGCATGATGTTGTATTCACAGATAAAAGAATTTAGATGCCAAAATATACCCCAAAACCTGGTTCAGTTATCTATGTTGTCTCTGTGACTATATATGATAATACTTTTTAAAAATATCCATATATCTGAGTACCAGTATCAGTAAATTCAGTATCAGTAAATTTGAGGGTTAGCTTATTCAACAAATGGACTTAATTGCAAGTCCATAAAGTAATACTTTTTAAAAGTATCTATATATCCCAAATCTACTTATAAGCAGATGGGCTTTAACATGTGTGTATGAATGGTACATCTGTAAAAAGTAAATCCTACTTAAGTTAGAGAAGATTTACATCTGAATAAATATGCTAGCAATAGTATTCTTGGTACAATGCAGAGGTGGGTTTCAGCAGGTTCTGACCAGTTCTGGAGAACCGGTAGCGGAAATTTTGAGTAGTTTGGAGAAATGGTAGTAAAAATTCTGACTGGCCCCGCCCCCATCTATTCTCTGCCTCCCAAGTCCCAGCTGGTCGGGAAGAAGTGGGGATTTTGCAGTATCCTTCCCCTGCCACGCCCACCAAGCCATGCTACGCCCACCAAGCCACACCTACAGAACCGGTAGTAAAAAAATTTGAAACCCACCACTGGTACAATGTATATGGTGCTGTGATAGAAACCAGGAGACCATGAGTTTTAGTCCTGCCTTAAGCACGAAAGCCAGCTGGGTGACATATATATTAAAGAGGTGGGTTAAAACTCTATTAACTATAACAACAATAAGGATCCCCATTGCTTATACAGTTACAAATTCCTTAATGTTTGATTACATAATTGAAATAATACACAGATTAAACATGTGAAAAAGAAAATAACAAGAGAAATGTTACATTAATTTTTTATAAATAATTTAAAAATGCACAGTAACAAATGGGGGAAAATGCTTTGTGAATTAAGCCAGACAGATAAATGAATTAGGCTCCCCCAAAAGCCAGTCAAGTAAGTCTACCGAAGAAAAAGGGTTTTTTTGGTCTAAGCCTGGCTATCAACTAGATTTAGAAGTTTTAACTAGAGAAATGAACTTCTCCAGTTAATTGTAATGAATATGTTGTTTTCATATAGAAGAGATGATTGCATAGTCTTTTTAGCCATTCAAAGCCATAGAGGCATTAATAGTTTCTTTGACGTATAGTGGATTAGAAGCCGATGAAGCTGTTGAAGAAGAGACGAACATTTATGTGGGTGGAGAATATTTAAATATTTAAATAAAAACTGAGATACGAAAAGGATTTGGTGACTCCAACTGGATCAGACCAAAGGCCTTTTCTTACCACAGACTTTAATTATATATCTAAGGCAGGGATGTCAAACTGGATTTTTTTGTAGTTTTCTACCACGGGCCAACAGGGGGGAGGGGGAGAGACGGGACAGAAGCCTCCTGTAGCACCCTGCCGGCCAAAATGGGGTGCAGGGGGGCTGTGCACAGTCCCCCCGTGCCCCATTTTGGCCGGCAGGGTGCCGCAGGAAG
Source organism: Ahaetulla prasina (assembly GCF_028640845.1). Classification (NCBI taxonomy): domain Eukaryota; kingdom Metazoa; phylum Chordata; class Lepidosauria; order Squamata; family Colubridae; genus Ahaetulla; species Ahaetulla prasina. The sequence goes on along the minus strand of NC_080539.1, from coordinate 111,537,274 downwards.
CATCTGTCCTGTCTCTCCCCCACTTGGCCGGCCTATGGAGGAGAACTACAATGCTGATCTGACCCTCAAAGAAATCCAATTTGGCACCCCTGCTTTAGATATATAATTAAAGTCTCCTGCAGCACCCTGCCGGCAAAAACCGAGTGTGTGTGGGGGGGGACGACATGTGCCCCCCCCGGTCCCCATTTTCAGCCTAGATGGCCTCCTGTAGCAGTGCGCTGACCAAAACGTGTTCCTTATTTCACCTTGTGAGATGAACTCTGTCCATTTTGTATATCTTCTTTGGGGGATCAGCTCGGTTCAGCCATTCTGAATCTTCTTCTGCTGACCCCAGCTTCTACTCCAACAACAGAACATTTTTCTCTTCCTCTTACTTTCTCTCTGCTATCCAAATTTTATAGCCCCATCGTGACAATCTTCCTTTGCCGTTTTAGCATAGATTAGGAAGCTCAGCCAGTGTAACTTTTCTCACAAAGGAATTGGCCTGCCACTTTTTATCATTCTAGTTGCCTTTTTGTACAGCTAAATCTTCAGCTTTCAGAAATATGGCCACACCACAGGTTTCTACAAATATGTAATTATATTTAAAGCTCTACTCTTGCCTTCATTCTTAATAATCCTTAACATAGATTTTATTGAATAATTTTTGCAATAATAACTATATATCGCGTTTTGCTCCCAAGAGTTGTCTCAACACTTTTCTTGGGCAGTCATCACCAGTTCAAACCACTGAATTGCATTTGTCATTTTGAACTGAATTTGTCGTTTTAAAGCCCTTCCCCCAAACTGGAGATAGGAATTTTGGAACTGTGCCTTTAAAAAAAAAAGGTTGCTCTCTAAAGTAAATTTGACCAGCAACGAGCCCTAAGTCAAGATAATTTATGGATAAAAGATAGTATAAGCTCAACCAGTTATATCCCTCCAAGTTAAGCACTGTCCATTTATCTCTGTTCTCTTTGTAAAGTTTCGTTTAATTTAAAAAGAACTAAATGTGATAGCAGCAGGGTCATCCCCCCCCCATTTGATTCAACAACACAATTCATTCTAGATCCTAGGTCACTTCTCTATTTCCTCTCTCTCTCTCGAATTTTTTTCCTTATTAGTATAACCCATTCCCTTCAGATGCCATCCTTATTTCATATTTCATGTCATGGTCACCCTGAACTCCTTAGTAACAACATTTTTCCACCATTAAATAATGGGGTCAGAAATTATTACCCATCATGATGGAAGAATCTGTACTTTTGAAGATTCATTTCGCATTAAGTTCTCCTTGACTTGCTGAGTGACATCAAATGCTGGATGTCCTTACCTGTCTGTCTTATGCAATAGAAGTGTATATATATATTTTTAAGTCAGCAACCTTAGCTAACCTTTGGATAGGTACAAACTAAACATGAGCATAAATGTATCTATGTTTTAAAAGTTGTCTTGAATAAAAACAACGTAAACTTTCAGACTGATTTTCTGTCTTGCTGATTATCCAGGTTTCTAGTGTTCCAGTTTCTAATCTGGAACATTACAAATCCATTGTTCCAAGCAGAACTAATAGACAACATGAAACACATACTCTCCCCTCCAGCAAGAGAGTTTATGCTCTTATGAGCTTAACATGATTAATGTTCTTTCATTTTGTTCTGTCCTACTTCAGATTATGCAATTCATATTATACCTATCTCTATGCTCTTCTTTCTTTCCATCATACAGCAAAAGAAACAACCCAGTCTAATGATTAATACATAAACACACTCAAAGCTGGCTTCTACTTCATCCTGAATCACAAGATATGTAAAAGATTTTAGTCAAATAAGCATTAAGATGCTCATTAAATTCTTCCAATCTAGTTTTTTGAATAATACCTTTTACTATGGTAAAGATTTAAAAAAATACACTACTGTGCCAGACTTTGACTCACAATTCCCTGGTTTCAGTTTTTTCAACCTAAACTCGAATATTTTTGCCCACCAATATCTTTCATTCATATACAGATATATAAACTTGGAAGGAATTCATGACATATTGGTATTAAGTGGCAATTTTTTTAGTACATATCCTCATCATCATTTTAGCCATTGTTTCTCCACTGCAGGATGAAGGCCTCTTCTATCTATTTTCAACCACTATGATCCTGAGCTTTCTTTTGCTAATTGGACCCACAACACTTGCTGATGTCATTGATCCATCTTATTTTAGGTCTCTTTTCTGGATGCTTTTTATCAAGTGTGATCCATTCTACGTATTGACTGCCTTGGTCTACCTGCCATCTGTTCTTCTTGCTGTGTGATCAGCATATTTCCATTTCAATTCTTTTATTCTCTTGATAATATTGTATACTTTCATTTGTACTCTAATCCATGTGCAGGTCTTTCTATCCTGTCTTGTAATGCCGAGCATGTATTTTTCCATGGCTCTTTGCATCACTTGTAGCTTTTATATCGATTGTGATGTTAGTGTCCATGTTTCACCAGCATATGCAGGTAGCACACAATGATCGAAAACTTTTCAGGCATAGGGGGAAGTTGTTCTTGAAAATTATGCTTAGTTTACTGAATCACATTTAACATGCCATTCAATTTCTTTTATTGCATCACCTTCCATTGAGATCCATTGGCCAAGGTGTATATAGTGGTACAGTACATATACGTAAAAATCAGAGGTGGGTTTCAGCAGGTTCTGACCAGTTCTGGAGAACCGGTAGTGGAACTTTTGAGTAGTTCGGAGAATCGGTAGTAAAAATTCTGACTGGCCCCACCCCCATCTATTCTCTGCCTCCCAAGTCCCAGCTGATTGGGAGGAAATGTGGATTTTGCAGTAACCTTCCCCTGGAGTGGGGTGGGAATGGAGATTTTACAGTAGCCTTCCCCTGCCACGCCCACCAAGCCATGCCCACCAAGCCACACCCACAGAACCAGTAGTAAAAAAATTTGAAACCCACCACTGGTAAAATATATATTTGTTCTATTTCAGAAATACATCGGGGGACGATTAATCATTCTATAGTCTTTCCCCCCTTCAAATGCCAACTAAAGGCATTTGAAGTGGGGAAGACTATAAAATGAATCATGAGTGAATAGGATGGGATTTGTCATTTTATCCCTAAGGAGCCTCAGTATTGAATATGGCCATTAACCAGAACTGGAAATGTTGCTTTCCATCCTTGGAGTTGTAACACCTTCAGATTTATCTTTCCCAACTCAATTCCCCCACTGTGACTGTCAAATGTAAATTTTAAAACATTTTGGTTCATATAAACTAGATTGCAGCACCCTGAGTGCAGAGTTTAAAAAAGGGCAAGCAGTGGTGATACTCAGTTAGTCAATTTCTCTGGGACCACTGTAGAGAGGTCACAAATTCAAACCAGAGAGATTCTCCCCCCCCAAATCCATCCAGCTATTCCTCCTCTTCCCTCCTCTAAAAGCCTTCCTGAGAAATTTGGGTGCTGAAGATTTGTTGTAAAGTGTCTCAAATTCTTTTGGAAATTAAAACAACAGGGAAAATAATGCCGATCTATTTTTGTCTGGGAATGAAAATACAATGATAGTAAAAGAGTAGAGGATCCTGAAATTTACCAAGGTCCTATCCCATGCTGACATAGAGAATAAAACTTTAGAATTCCCAGAACCATAGACGCCTAAAGGTATAAAATAAGTATTTCAAAAGTATTAATATTCAAGAAAAAAACAAATCCTAAGAATATTTGTAATATCCAGTAACTCATAAAAAAAGATGAGAGGCTGCAAATTATATTCCAGGAAGAGAAAAAAGCTAGCATAGCCTAACAACACAGAAATACTAGGAGAGAGTAGGGATTTTAATTGCCACAAGACCTGTGATGTAAGTCAAGAACAACCATAGCTTAGATGAAATTGAATTAGATCATGGAACCTTCCAACAAGTAGAATCAGCATAGAATTCTTGATATAATGAGAATAATTCTTTCAATTACTCTAAAGTAAATATCTATTTCCTCTAAACTAATGACAATATTTTATTCCCAGTAGGGGTTCATAGTTTTCATTGGATTATTTTTAAAGTGCCCTCCCATTAGTAGCTGATTTTTTCCCCTTCCGGAAATCACGGGGGTTTCCTAAGGTTGTGCTTGGTTGTTACTATTTGGGCAATGCACTTATTTCTGTATTATGAAAGTAGAAAGGATAATGAATGAGAGACAGAGAGAGAGAGAGAGAGAGGCAATGGTATTTGGTCAGCTTTTCCTGGGCAAGATCTTCTCAATCTTCATGAAAATATCCCATGGGCATATAAGGGAAGTCATGAGAAAATAATTTCTCCAGCAGGAGTTTGTGAAATTATTTAATTTTCCACATTCCCTCATGTTCTTCCAGAGGTGGGCTGCTGGGGGTTCACAGGGATTCGGGAAAACCTCTAGCTAAGATTCTGTGCCATCGGAGAACCCCCAAATCCCACTCCTGGCTGGCCCCGCCTACCCCACCCTTCTCAGGAGTCCCCACAGGGCCCATTTTGGGTGCAGGTAAGTGCAGGATGTGCATGGAGGCTTGGGGACGCCAAAAATGGGCCTACCGGAAGTTCAGGAAGGCCAGAAATGGGCCCGTTTCTGGCCTCCGGAGCCTGGGGAGACCATTTTTGGCCCACCAGAGGCTCAAGGAAAGGAGCCCATGGAGGGCAAAAACACCTCCCGCTGTGGTGCAGGAGGCCGAGTGGGCCATGCCCACCATAGCCACAGCCACCCAGCAACTGGGCAGAGAACCCCTTGCTAAAATTTTTGAAGCCCACCCCTGCCTTCTTCCAATATATTATCAGAGATGATGGAGATGCAGTTTCCCTTACTCCATATTGAAACAGGACTGGGGTTCAACATTGGAATCCACTGTGAAATATCATTTAGTAGGTGATGAGACACTGTACCTTCTTCAAAGATAAGCCCAGCACCAATTCTTGCTTGCCATAAGAGAATAATGTTCCTCCTTATCTTCTTCTTTTTCTCTCTTCCTTTCCTCTCTCTTTGTTACTGTATTTTTAGAACAATGCCATGTGGAATATAACCTTTTTTTTTCTTTTGCAATTGCAAATGAATACTTAAGTGTGTCTCCAGCTGCATAGGTTTGGATGAAGCCTGCAGGTGTTGCCCAATGTAATTATATTGTTTTGGGGCCAAATAGCTGAATAAAACATTTTTCTCTCTCTCTCTCATGACAGCTGAACAAACTTGTCTGGGCTTTTCATTTCTGCCACAGTTTGTAATTAAAGCAGATTGAAGTGGCACTTATGATGCTGGTTATCTGCATTTCCTAGTTTGTTGATTGTAGCAAAAGCAATATGGGTGAACTGATTCATCCAAGCCTTCCATTCAGTAGACATGCCAACTGGCTTTAGAAGCATGAGCCAATCAAGAATGCCTTGCTACCTATATACAGTTGTGTTCATAAGTTTACATACTCTGGCAGAATTTATGGTTTTCTGGCCATTGCTCAGAAAATATGAATGATAACACAAAAACCTTTCTGTCACTCATGGTTAGTGTTTGGCTGAAGCCATTTATTATCAGTCAACTGTGTTTACTCGTTTGCAATCATAATGACAACAGAAACTACCCAAATGACCCTGATCAAAAGTTTACATACCCTGGTGATTGTGGCCTGATAACATGCATACAGGTTGACACAAAGGAGTGTGAATGGCTATTAAAGGTACCCATCCCCACCTGTGATCTGTTTGCATGTAATTAGTGTGTGTGTATAAAAGGTCAATGAGTTTCTGGCCTCCTGATAGACCCTTGCATCCTTCATCCAGTGCTGCACTGATGTTTCTGGATTCTGAGTCATGGAGAAAGTAAAAGAACTGTCAAAGGATCTGTGGGAAAAACAGTTGAACTGAATAAAACAGGAAAGGGATATAAAAAGATATCCAAGAAAATGAGAATGCCAATCAGCAGTGTTCAAACTCTAATCAAGAAATGGAAAATGAGGGGTTCTGTTGAAACCAAGCCACACTCAGGTAGACCAACTATACTTGGCCAGGAAAATTGTTTGGGATGCAAACAAAAACACACAACTTCAAGTGAAATACAGGACTCTCTGAAAACATGTGGTGTGGCTGTTGCAAGATGCACAATAAGGAGGCACTTGAAGAAAAATGGGCTGCAAGGTCGAGTCGCCAGCAGAAAGCCATTACTACACAAATATCACAAAGTATCCAGCTTACAATACACCAAACAGCACAGAGACAAGCTCAGATCTTCTGGCACAAGGTCATTTGGAGTGATGAGACCAAAATTGAGCTTTTTGGCCACAACCATAAACGCTACACTTGGAGAGGAGTCAACAAGGCCTATGATGAAAAGAACACCATTCCTACTGTGAAACACGGAGGTGGATCGCTGATGTTTTGGGGATGTGTGAGCTACAAAGGCACAGGACACTTGGTCAGAATTGATGGCATGATGAATGTAGTATGTTATCAAAAGATACTGGAGGACAATTTGCATTTATCAGCCTGGAAGCTGCGCATGGGATGTATTTGGACATTCCAACATGACAATGATCCTAAACACAAGGGCAAGTTGACCTGACTCCTACCCTCAGGGCGACGCTGTGGAGTGCTGCGCGCCGGAACAGTTAGACACGGGAACAGTTTTTTCCCGGGGGCCATCACTCTGCTAAACAAATAGTTCCCTCAACACTGTCAGACTGTTTGCTAGATCTGCACTATTATTGATCTTCTCATCGTTCCCATCACCAATCTCTTTCCACTTATGACTGTATGACTGTAACTTCGTTGCTAGCAATCCTTATGATTTATATTGATATATTGACCATCAATTGTGTTGTAAATGTTGTACCTTGATGAACATATCTTTTCTTTTATGTACACTGAGAGCATATGCACCAAGACAAATTCCTTGTGTGTCCAATCACACTTGGCCAATAAAAAATTCTATTCTATTTTATTTTATTCTATTCTATTCTATAGCAGAATAAAGTGAAGGTTCTGGAGTGGCCATCTCAGTCGCCTGACCTCAATATCATTGAGCCACTCTGGGGAGCTCTCAAATGTGCAGTTCATGCAAGACAGCCCAAGAATTTACAGGACCTGGAGGCTTTTTGCCAGGAAGAATGGGCATCTTTACCATCTGAGAAGATAAAGAGCCTCATCCACACATAACACAAAAGTCTTCAAAGTCATTGATGTTAAAGGGGGGCAATACACTGTAGTAAGAACTGGGGTATGTAAACTTTTGATCAGGGTCATTTGGGTAGTTTCTCTTGTCATTATGATTGCAAATGAGTTAACACAGTTGATTGATAATAAATGGCTTCAGCCAAACACTAATCATGAATGACAGAAAGGTTTTCGTGTTATCATTCATATTCTCTGAGAAATGGCCAGGAAATCATTAATTCTGCCAGGGTATGTAAACTTATGAGCAAAACTATATATGCATGGCAATAAATCATTTGACCAAAGCATTTGAATAAGGTATTTTTATCTTCAAAATGTGTGGCAGCTCTTATGTAATGAAAGTTGCATGGCATCATCTTTACATATGATAATTTCAAAACCTCATGATCGCCGACAAGGACAAAGAAGAAATTGTTCAGCCACATGAAACACAAAGGATAACCACCATTCTCTATTACTTTAATCATATTTAATAGAGAGGGCTGAACAGGGACCTTTCAGTATTTACAAGACATATTCTGTGTGACTGGTACTACATTGCCAGTCATACAGGCAAACTTCCCATTGGCAAAACGGTAAGAATCTCTTTGTTTTTAATAGGCTACTGAATGTCTTCCATTGTTTCAGGAAACAGACACACAGTTTTCATTCATTCCTTTGATATATTTTTTTTTGGGGGGTGCGGGAGGGACATTAATTAATTTATATTGAAGTGCTTCTTGAAGCTTATTTTTGCTAAAGCAAAGCAGAGGCAAATGTAACTTCTTTACTATAAAGAAATCAGGATTTACATTGGGATTACACTGCCATAACAGGCTATCTCTTGGGAATTGCCTGCCTACCTACTAGTGTTGGGATTCAAAAAATTTTATTACTAGTTCTGTGGGCGTGGCTTGGTAGGCGTGACATGGCTTGATGGGTGTGGTAGGGGAAGGCTATTGTAAAATCTCCATTCCCTCCCCACTCCAGGGGAAGGATAATGCAAAATCCCCATTTCCTCTCGATCAGCTGGGACTCGGGAAGCAGAGAATAGATGGAGGCGGGGCCAGTCAGAGGTGGTATTTACCGGTTCTCTGAACTACTCAAGATTTCTGCTACCGGTTCTCCAGAACTGGTCAGAACCTACTGGATACCACCTTTGCTGCCTACCATTGCATGAATAAGGATTAAAGAACAGGCCATCTCTACCTCTGTCTCACTTTCTACCAATATTTTCCTATCATTCTACAACAAAGGGCTTCTAACTTTCTCTCTGCTTCAGATTTCTCTTCCTTTTTTTTATTTTCCTGCTCCCTTCCAAAATCCTTCTATCTTCATCATCCAAACTCAGGGCTATATAGGTAATCTTTTCTAAAATATTAAATGGATTTCAAACCCCTCCTTTTTTTTCCAGAGAAGAAATTTCCAGTGAAATTTTACAGAAAGACTGAGTGTGCTTATGCAACTTTCCTGGCTCAAATTATTGGGGGGGGGGGACACCTCATGAGGAAAGCTATGTAGTTAAGATAGTTGCCGAATTACACAAAACACAGAACCAAAAACAATAGTGACTGCATCTTCTCTGACACTGCATCAAGTATGTGGACTGCCAAAAGATATTCAACAGAATTTCTAAAATTATCAGAGAATCTACATTTCCCTCTGATTTGCTTTAGAAGAAATAAGCTTCAGCATTTTGCAATGGAAGAAAACTTTTTCCCAAAGCAATTGATTTGTAAATTCAATTCAATTCAGAAATTGGGATACCAATTTTACCTAGTGTTAGTACTTTCTTCCTCTGCTCTTGGTCATTGAAAAACTAGGGTAGGCAAAGTTCTGTTTTTAATAAGAGAGTATGTGTGGGGAATTGTAGAGTCGGGGGTGGGGGGGGGGAGACAATCCTATAACCTTTCCCAGTAAAGAAAGTTAAATGTCAGGTTTGATTTGTTTGGATCATTGGTGACTGCCTGAACATCAAGAAGACATGTCCATGGAAAGGGGCAGTTCTGTGGCGTTTCAAATCTGGTCAAGAGCGTTAAGATTGAGGAAAAAGAAAACCTCATGTGTTCAACATCTGGTAAAGCTTGAAGGGAGTTTATGAACATGTACAGTCAGATTAAGGGTACATTAATCATGAAGCATCGATTGTGAAATCATGCGGATTATTCCAGGAAAAGAAGAGGAACAGATCAAATAAATGAACAACAATTTTTGAATTTATAGCAGAAGGAACCCTAAATCTAAAGAGAATCTACCTGGGCTCACCTAACTTAACTTTACAATTTAGTTAACAAAACAAATGTCATCATATAACCTGCTAGATCTGAACAAATGTATAGATTTTCTACAACTTGCCAAACCCCAATTTAGTCTAGATCAGTTGTCATGTGAATCTAACTTTGAATTCTGCTATAATAACCTAATCTGATATTAGGAAGGCAAGCTTTGGGCTACTGGGCCTGCTTGAAGTAATGAAAACATTGTTATGGCATTTTAAAGACTAGAGGTAGTAATCCAGCCACAAAACACTCATTTATCAGAAAGCTAACTGATTTGTTTGCTTATTTGTCCAACCTCCGCCTTATTGTAATTAAATGACTCTTGGCAGCTTACACAGAATATAAAATAAGTTAAAACATACATGGTTCAATTTTTTAAAAAAGAGGGAGTACCAAAAGTGACATAAAAAAGGATAATAAAATAAAGACAAAAGGTAGAGGGGGAAAGATGGTCCTTTTATATAATCATAAAAGAATATCACTTGAAATTATTATTATTATTATTTATTATATTTGTATACCGTCCATCTCCCGAAGGGCTCAGGGTGGTTCACAGCCAATAAAACAACAGAAAACATATAATACATATAAAACAGCAAAAAAAGAATAGAAAATTAATTCAACTGATGGCCTAAAACTTTTAAATACAAATTTAAAACCCCGTTTAAAACCCCTGATTTAAAACCCCAATTTAAAACTACGTTCACGCTAGTCCTGCTCTTCGAAACAGCAACGTCTTCAGCTCGCGGCGGAAGGACCTGAGGTCGGGGAGTTGACGAAGCCCCAGAGGGAGCTCGTTCCAGATGGTAGGAGCCCCCACAGAGAAGGGTCGCCAGCCGACATTGTTTAGCTGACGGTATCCAGAGGAGGTCCTCTCTGTGAGAGCACACTGGTCGGTGAGAGGCTAACGGTGGCAGTAGGCGGTCCTGTAAATATCCGGGCCCTAAGCCATGAAATAATCAAGATTTTCCTGAAAAGGAAAAACAAAAACAAAACAACAACAACAGGAAGGAGGGGACTGATAAGGAAAGGCCTTCTCTGTGGGGGCTCCCACACTCTGGAACAAGCTTCCCCCGGGTTTACGTCAAATACCTGACCTTCGGACATTCCGTCGCGAACTGAAGACACATCTTTTTATTCGCGCGAGGCTGGCTTAAATTGGATTTTAAAAGTGAATTTTAGTAATTTTAAATGGGGTTTTAATTGACGGTAATTTTTAACTTCAGGCTAATTTTAAATAAGTTTTTAAAGGTATTTTAACGTGTATATTTGTATTGTTGGTTTTATCTTGTCTGTACACCGCCCTGAGTCCTTCGGGAGAAGGGCGGTATAAAAATCAAATAAAATAAATAAATAAATAAATAAATAAATAAATAAATAAATAAATAAATAAATAAAAAGGAAAATCTAACAAATCACAAAATCAAAGATTATGGTGTTTTGAAGGATCCCAAAGTTCATCAAATTTAACTTTGTGCAATGTGCAAGAAAACTAGAGACAAGCTTTTCCCCTAGGTTTCTCACACAAGAGGAAAATGCAGGGAAAGCAGTCTAAGAAAGAAGTCCAATTCACAAACACTGAGGGCATTGCAAAAGCTTTACAAAAAAAAGAAAGAAAGAAAGAAAGAAGGAAGGAAGGAAGGAAGGAAGGAAGGAAGGAAGGAAGGAAAGAGAGAGAGAGAGAGAGAGAGAAAGAAAGAAAGAAAGAAAGAAAGAAAGAAAGAAAGAAAGAAAGAAAGAAAGAAAGAAAGAAAGAAAGCAGGCAGCATAACAGGTCAAAATGTTACCAACCCTCTGAATCAGCAAAAGCTAGTTAGAGCATCCTAAGGTTGATTTTTCCAAAGGTTCTATTGTAATAAATGTTTCCACAAGAATGATTTTTATTCCTGCAACTGAATGTGATTCAGAAGCAAGTGTTCTTCATATACTCTGACAACATTTGCTATCAAACTTTGCCAGCCGTAATCTTAACCCTGACCCTAAACTTTCAGAAGAGATAAAAAGTTTTATCAGCTGTACTAACCAATCAGTAGTGACTGGCAAAGCAAACTGTCATATCCTCATTTACATGCTGGATTTTAAGAATTTGTCTGAAGCATTTATATTTTTTTTCTTGGTACTATTAAATGTGTTGAAAAATTTAATCACAAATTATGTTCAGAACAGAGTACATTGCAGCAAAGAAGATAGATGATATGTTGCAAGTCAACATGTATTAAATATGTCTTAAATATATCTGTAAGTGGCCATGTTAATTATGACCACTTAGAGTCATCTGGAATGGAACCAACATAATAAGTCTGTGTAACTAAGTAGCAAATATTTAATAGAAGGTATATTTTATTGTTTCCCTTAAACAGATGTTATATACACTGGAAAAGGAGGCTTAAAATCCTAGTGTAGCCTTCCCCAGCTTGATCCCTCCAGATGTCTTGGAACTACATGCTGATCAGAAATTCTAGGAATTTTCAGCATATATGGAGGGAACCAAGTTGGGTTCTATTTAACTTGAATGTTTATTCTGTGACAAGGGTCAGCAACCCATGGCTCTGGAGCTGCATGTGGCTCTTTCATCCCTCTGCTGTGGCTCCCTGCCACTGGTCGGCTCCACAATTGATAAAGCTTTCGGTTAGGACAGGTAGAGGAAAAAAGGACGCCATGCTAGGAGGAGACTCTATGGTGGGGGAACCGGATTTCCAGTCGGCAGAGGAAAAAGGATGCCACGCTAGGAGGAGACTCTATGGTGGGGGAACCGGACTTCCAGTCGGCTCCAGAATTGAACGAGCGGTTTCCGGTTAGGATCTTTGTGGCTCTTTGAGTGTTTAAAGTTGCTGACCCCTGTTCTGTGAGAAGCAAGGGAAACTGAAAGGAAGACACCAGCTCTATTTTCTATTCTTCCTTTTCATCCTTGTCATTCTTTGACCATAGAAGGATATTAGAGAGTAAGCTTCCTCCATTAATTGACGGTCTACTCTGAAAAACAGTAAATTATATCTAAAGCCATTTTTTCTAAAAAAATAGCCGCAATAACCAACAATTTGTTACCTTTCCTAAAACAGAATGTGCTTAGTAGGATAACTATCTCACCCCACATGATAATGACCCAGTGTCTCTTTAAGTCAAGAAGGTAATAAGATTCTTGGGCTAAAGGAATCAATGAATAAGAAGCACAACATAAACAGGATGTTTTGATTGCATGTGTAAGCAGAAGAAAAATAATGTGGATTTAGATTTGCCTAAATCATGGAAATTGCCTCAGTCTGTTTCATCACCAGCAAATATTTATATCATCAGCATGCTTAAAATAATCTCCTGGACAAGAAACGTTATCATTTTTGCCTAGTTTGCATTTGAAAGAAAGAAAAGGGGATTTATCTCAGATGTTATAACAGGAAGCTCCACAGCTACTGGATATGATACCCCAGAAAGGGCTCTTTGGGTAGGTCAATGAAAGTTATGTAACAGCACAATGTTGTTGGACTTCAACACTTTAGAAACAGAAAGTGGGGTTGTGTGTCCTCTTCTTGCTCACCTCTCATCTCAGTTTTCAGTGGTGCTAAGATAGGAAAGGATCATCATGGATTGCACTCTATACTATATATCCAGACTTTTTGTATTTGACATATTGTTATACTGGAAGCTATCAAACACTTTTGGATTTCTATTTTCTTTCTCAGCATGTACCAAGGACTTTACCATGGAAGCTATTTTGCACAAACTGCAAATTTCTTGATATGATGATAATGATGATGATGATGATGATGATGATGATCATCATCATCATCATCATCATCATCATCATCTTTTTTATTTATTGAACATGAAACTCAGTCAACTGAACATTTAAAAATGTACCATAAATACCATTGACTGGTGCTAATGGTTGATATGGGTTGCTGCCAGCATCCTAGATATCAACCAAGTATCTTCTTAAAATATACGATGTTCCAAGTAGCACAGTTTTTGCAGTTCTGCTGGTGTTATTACAGGAAGCTGCAATTCCTTGAGGTGTTTTGTGTTGTTGTTGTTGTTGTTGTTGTTGTTATCTCTTTGATTCATTAAACATGAAACTCAGTCAACTGAACATTTAAAAATGTGTCTCAAATACGACTGGTGACTGGTGCTAATGGTTGATACAGGTTGCTGCCAGCATCCTAGGCATCAACTAAGTATCTTCTTAAAATATATGATGTTTTGTCCCAGTTGCTTTACAGTTGCATGCCCTGGTTCCCCAGCAGTAGCAACTGAGCCCTGTAGCCCATTTTCCGGCAGATGTCCAGGATCCATAGCATCTGACACGGTCCTTGTTGACCTGGGCGATGACCGATCCGGTATGGAATGTTGTTAATTTCTTCTCATCATTGGTGATGGTAGGTGCCTGGGTTAGTTCACAGTGGCTAAAGACCGGCATTCTCATAACCATAGAGACCGCACCCGATAGCCATCCAGGTGGTTGTTGTTGTTGTTGTTGTTGTTGTTGTTGTTGTTGTTGTTGTTGTTATTATTATTATTATTATTATTATTATTTGCTTAATTCATTTCAAATGTGCTAACCCTTGCCAAACAGCAGAGAAGATTCGATTGTAACTTTAACAGTATTAATTTAGATATGCGGGGGTGGGGTAGGGTGTTTCTTTCAAAGCTCAGAGACAGCATTTAGAGTACTATAAATCATTGGTCTGGGCTTCTTCCCCTCCCATAGTATTGCTCCAACCAAATCCTAGGACAGCTCTTGTTCAGTGTCTTCCAAAGACTACCGTATCCATAAGCTAAGTCAGGAATATTTATTCCACGTTGCCTCTCTGTCTCTGTCTCTCTCTTTTAGCTAAATTATAAAAGTTCAAGTCTATCCAGTGAAATGCAATATCATTTCACCTGGCATATTTCACTCAAGATGGAGTGGGAACTTTCAGCTTGGATAGCTTTAAAGAGAAATTTGGAAGCTGCTTAGATATTATTTGCTTATCTTCCTTATACTCTGCCATTATGTTCTGTAACTCAAGACGGTATACATAATGCTTCTTCTTTCTTCTATTTTCTCTCCAACAAATCTGTGAGACGATTTGATCAGGTCACCCACCTGTCTTCTGTGCCTTAGGGAAGACACAGTTTCTAGTCTAGCACCTTTGATACGACACAAAACTGTCTTTTCGATTAAGGCTATCAGTGGCTAGTAGCTTGATAACAATATATTATCTTCTTTACTGGAGCCCGTACCCCTTTAAAAACATGAACAAGAAAGTGTTCTGGGGCTCATTTCCTGTTCGAAGGTTTCCTGCTGGAAATGGCCAGGTCACTGAAACAAAATGCTAGCTAGATAGTCTGGAAAGCTTTATCTGACGAAACACTAACTCTAGTAAAGTGAACGAATTCTTGCATCCATGGATGCTTTCAACTCTACCATACAATGCCAGTAGAGGTCCAAGGAACAGATCTTTTAAACACACACAATTATGACAAATACCAAAATAAGAAGACATGGTCTGAGTGCCACTGAAAAGAATAGCAAAATACTATACTACACTGCGCCTTCCAAATGCAACACACAGCATGTATGATGGGTGCTAAAAGCTTGTGTGTGAGCTCTTCCAAAGTTTGTTGTCAAATATTAATCTTTAGCACACCAGAATGGATTTTTTTTTAAAAAAAAATATGGGATGTGGTGTCAATTTAGTTTCATTTTTTGACTCATACCTTACTCTTTGCCTTGTCTATATTTACATTTACAGCAGTGGTGAAATCCAATTTTTTTTACTACTGGTTCTGTGGGCGTGGCTTGGTGGGCATGGTGTGGCTTGGTGGGCGTGGCTTGGTGGGCATGGCAGGGGAAGGATATTGCAAAACCCCTATTCCCTCCCCACTCCTGGGGGAAGGATATTGCAAAATCTCCATCCCCACCCCACTCTGGGCCCAGCCAGAGGTGGTATTTGCCGGTTCTCTGAACTACTCAAAATTTCCTTTACCGGTTTTCCAGAACCTGTCAGAAACTGCTGAATTTCACCCCTGATTTAAAGTCAGTAGAAAACCTAACCTACCAAGTCATCCAAAAGCTGGATCTTGGTCTTGATATGGAAAGAGTTGTGTCTCCACGTTGCAGTACTATTAGGAGATATGAAAGTGCTTTCTCACATTCAGTGGAGGAGAAATATTTAATTTTCAATAAGCCACTTGTGAGTTGGAAAACAATAGATCTCCACTGGGCATTATTACAGTTTACAGCAAACTAGTATAGTGATAGATGACATATTCAAAAAGTTGTCATAATGTTCTACCAAGTGAGCAATCTGATTAATTTTAGTGCTCATTTTTTTTTAAAAAAAAGGCCCATTAGAGTCTCTGAAGAAAACACAGGCAGTAACTAAACTGCCCTGACTGTAATCACAGTGTTCCCAGTGGATGTTACTATAATCAGGAAACAATCAAAGCTCTGTTGTAAAACACATCAGTACATTTGATAGTAACACTGTCTTTTTTTTTTCCAGACAGAAAGGACCCAGAGGGTTTTGTCAGTATTTCTTGATGGCATTAAATTAGCTGCAGTCTTTTTTTTTATTCAACTTTATTAAATGTTTTTAATGGGTTAAAAAACCAGTGGTGGGTTGCTACCGGTTCACCTCGGATCGGGCGAACTGGTGGTGGTGGCGGGAGGCTCCGCCCACCTGC
The DNA here is from genome assembly GCF_028640845.1 of Ahaetulla prasina. Taxonomy (NCBI): domain Eukaryota; kingdom Metazoa; phylum Chordata; class Lepidosauria; order Squamata; family Colubridae; genus Ahaetulla; species Ahaetulla prasina. Next base: position 111,521,195 of record NC_080539.1, on the reverse strand, counting down.
CCGGATGCTTCTGCACATGCGCAGAAGTGTCTCACATGCGCACACAAGGGAACCAATAGCAAACTAAATATAATAATAATAATAATAATAATAATAATAATAATAATAATAATAATAATAATAATAATAATAATAATAATAATATTTTAATTTATAGACCACCCTTCTCCCGAAGGACTCAGGGCGGTGAACAGCCAGTTAAAATACAAAAAACAAACCCATACAATATTAAAAACTACCCATAAAAAACTTATTCAATTGGCCAAGCTAAAATACAATTACACCCTATAAAATCACTAAAATTTAAAAACCCCAATAAATCAATTTAAAAATTTAAAAATTAAGCCAGTCCAGCAAGACGAAACAAATAGGTTTTAAGTTCGCGGCGAAAGGTCCTAAGGTCGGGCAGTTGTCGGAGTCCAGGGGGAAGCTCGTTCCACAGGGTAGGAGCCCCCACAGAGAAGGCCCTCCCCCTGGGGGCCGCCAGCCGACATTGTTTGGCTGACGGCACCCTAAGGAGTCCCTCTCTGTGAGAACGTACCGGTCGTTGGGAGATTGAAGCCGGCAGAAGACGGTCCCGTAAATATCCCGGTCCTAAGCCATGGAGCCCTTTAAAGGTCGTCACCAATACCTTGAAGCGCACTCGGAAGACCACAGGTAGCCAGTGCAGTCTGCGCAGGATAGGTATTACATGGGAGCTCCGTGCTGCTCCCTCAATAACCCGTGCAGCCACATTCTGGACTAACTGGAGTCTCCGAGTGCTCTTCAAGGGGAGCCCCATGTAGAAAGCATTGCAATAGTCCAGGCGAGAAGTAACGAGAGCATGAGCAGCATGAGCAATTGAAACCAACTATTGCCCACAACCCATCTTAACATCTTCAAAACCACTTCCATATCTCCCTTTTTCCACTCTCTAACATCTCATAAAATATCCCCAACTCACTCAACCTAAGCTGTATTCACCTATCCTTGTGCTAACCATAAAATGTTGAGACATGCAAGGAGCATCATTACAAAGCAGCCATTACTTAGCCCCTCCAGCTGACTAATGCAAGATTATACAAAGCATTATCTGAGCGGTGTTTCATGTTCCTGACCGATGACAAATCCTGGAGTAACAAAACTCTTTCCCACATTCTAAATAAAAGAGAGTCATATAAAATAAGTGGCTCATACGCAATCCAAGTGTTTAGTATATGTCTAGTGCGTCTGTCTGATAATTAAAACAAAACAAAACAAATCCGCTATGAAAGATACTTTCTGGCTGCAAAGATATTATTTCTGTATTAGATTTAATAGCCTCTTACAAGATGTGATGGTAAAATGATACTCTGCAGGCAGTTTACTTTACAGATATTTTAACCATTGTTTCTAGCTATAGGCATCTGCAGGAAGCAAGGGAAGGCAGATGAGCTTTACATCTGCGATGCAAGTTCTGCCTCTTTTGTATGTTCATCATATTATTGCATATAGACATCTGTTATTGCAACAGTTGTTTTGTTGTTTGTGGGACTGCCTGTCTCTGACTGTGTCTTGCCCATCCCACAAGATGTAACAAAGTGGGGATGCTTCAGGTTCTCTCTTGGAAAGAATGTCATCTAATGGGGCCTGCGAAGTGTTTGCCCTTTGAAAAATATACCCCTAGACATTTGAATGACACCAATCCTGCTGGTCTTCCATAAGCTCTACAAATATAGCTTCCCTGCCTGATATTGGACTGGGTTATTGAGTGCATGGTTTGGGAATTTGACTATGTTGCAATTTGGCCCTGTGTTCTGACCTAGGCCCAAATAGTTATTACTAGATACAATCAGTCCTAAACAAACATAGTTTATTAGAACAGCTGAGAATTACTTCATTCTCAGCTTAGTCCAAATTAATTCCAAAACAAATCCTTCAGGAAAAGTCCTTCAGCCTTATCACAAACCTTTGTCCTCTTTGGCACCCTGCCAAAGGCTTTTCTTGACAAAGCCCCACGAAGTTCAGAAACAAGAGACGACAAAGCCCCACGAAGTTCAGAAACAAGAGACGCCAACTAGAAATCAATGTAGCAACGTTGCTTTCCTACAAAGAGCCCAAGAGCTGTTGCTGCTCTTTTAAGACTTATGGGAGGGGCCAATTATCTCCTGGCCTTACTCCTGAGTCGTTCTTTAGCTGTTCTTGCCTTCTGGCAGCTCTTCGCATGCATGCACTAGGACCAGGCTCCTCTTGTTCCTCCGCCTCTCTGCTGTCTGCTTCTGCCTCCGCGCATCGCTCCCAGGTGGCCCTGGCCCCATCTCTGCCTCTGAAGGCTCTCATCCAGGCCTTCCCCAGAGTCCAGGACTGGCCCATGGTCCTCCCCAGCCTCCTCACTGTCTGACTCCACTGCTAGCTCCACGGGCTGCTAGCGGACTACAACACCCTGTTGTATTTCATGTTGTTGTATTTTATGTTTTGCTTCTATGGGTTTTTTAAAAAATTCTCACTATTTCACTATTTTATTCTGTCTTTTTAATCCTGTTAGCTGCTGGAATGGAGCAGAGTGGCTCAAGTGATTGGGATGCTGGGCAGGAGGTTAGCAAGCCCATGTTTGAGACCTGCCAGTGGGTGGAGTGGAGCTCTTATCCTTCACTCCAGCTCCTGCGGGAGGCATGAAAGGAGCCCCCAACTAAGGATCCCCAGGGCGACAGTGATGTTACCGGCTAATCCTTTCAACCCGGACATGAATGCAAAAGCTACTAGAATTGCAGTTTGTAAATTGGATAGCTATATAAATTCAATCAATCAATCAATCAGTAAACAAACAAACAAACAAACAAACAAACAAACAAACAAACAAACAAGCAGTTATCGGATTATGCAAACCTTTCTGCTTCAAAGCATGGTTACGACTTGCTACACTGACTGGAATGGAGGAGTGAGATATCCTATATCAATATCTATTTGTCCATCCATAGGGCTTAAGTTCTCCCTGCTTTGTTTAACATCGACATAAAGTGGTGTTAGAGCTATGATCAAATATAAACAACTCCTTCAAATGAGGTGATGCTATGCCCTATCTAGGTTCCCATAATTCAGTATATTCCATAATTTCATCTTTTCCTCCTTTTTTTCTTTTTTCTTTCTTTTCCTTCCCACCTTTTTTAAAAAAAATACACATATCACTTTTTATCTTATTTTACTATTTCTTTGTTGCAGTTAGTTGGATCACAAGTGTGACAATCCCAACAAACCCCAGTATTAGCAAGTATTGGGCTTAGTGTAAATTAGTATATATAGGGATGTGGTGGCTCAGTGGCTAAGATGCTGAGCTTGTTGATCGAAAGGTCGGCAGTTCAGCGGTTTGAATCCCTACTGCTGTGTAACGGGGTGAGCTCCCGTTATGTATCCCAGCTTCTGCCAACCTAGCAGTTCGAAAGCACGTAAAAAATACAAGTAGAAAAATAGGGACCACATTTGGTGGGAAGGTAATAGCATTTCGTGAGCCTTTGGCATTTAGTCATCCCGGCCACATGACCACGGAGATGACTTCGGACAGCGCTGTCTCTTCGGCTTTGAAACGGAGATGAGAACCACCCCCTAGAGTCGGGAACGACTAGCACTTATGTGCAAGGGGAACCTTTGCCTTTACCTAAGTTAGTATAGCTTTACATCTCATAGGGTTTCTCAGATCCTAGTTTTTCTTATGTCTTTTTATACTTATCTATCTTTATTTATTATCTATATAATCTATATTTATTATCTATATAATCTATATATATAAATTATCTATAATATTATCTATATAATTGATTGCAATTTTATAGATCTCTGCTGGATCTGAATCCCTATATCTTTATTTTATTCCATCATCATGATTTTTTATTCTTACTTTTATTTTAGAGGGACTGTTATACTATTAGATTTATGCTAGTCTATAAACAAAATAAAATAAAATAAACAGACATACATAAACCTCTGCTGGAGATTATCTTTCTATATAGGGATGAATATCACCTATATGCTGATAATACCCAACTTTACAACATGGTTAATAAGCAATCAAATTATGCAATCAATATTCTGCTCCAATTAGAGTCATCTGTTAGGGTCTTGACGGGAAGAAATAAATTTAGGCTTAATCCTAATAAAATTGAAGTGGTTTAGCATTAGAAAACCATCTGATTCTAGGGAGAATCTATCCCTAGTTCTGTACAAGATTGTCCTCCCGCATTCTGAATGGGTTTGCAATCTTGAAGGATTAGATGGGAACTGTGACAACGACCAGTTTTCCTCCACTTCATCTTGTGCCTCAGTGACAACCTGGAGTAAAAATTATTCATGCTTTGATCATCTCTTGTTTGAACAATTGCAATATGCTGCACACGAAGACCATTCAGAAGTTATAGCTGGTTTAGAATGTACCACCTCAAGCAGTTGTGAGCAGATGATGATTTACCCATAGCATTTCTACTATGAGAGCTGCATTAGTTGCCAGTTTGCCATGCATGGCTCAAGACCTGAATATCTTCAGAACTACCTTGTTCCACTTATTTATGCCCAACTAATCATATCAGGTAGAAGAGATTCTCTCAAGTCCCTTTACACAGGGAATCTTACTTTCAGGAAGTTTAGAGGCAAGCCTTTATAACTGCCTTTTTTGGAATTGCTTTCCTCTGAAATCTACTGGTCTCAACCTCACTGGGCTTGTGAACAAGTATTATAAAGTATTCCTTCCTGGAATCTGGTGTTATGTTTGACCTGAGTTTATTTATTGTCCCTGGAATACAATTGTATCCTGTTCACTACTTGATCTATTTTTATTTTAGAAGACATGATAAATTACTCAAAGTGAGTTATAACAAATGTGGAGCATACGTCCAATCAAATAAACAAACAAACAAATTACATCTAAATCCCAGGCATTATATTGGGGAAAAATCCATAATACATTGTGTTTAAATCAAATATCTTCTTTGTTAAAATGTTTCAATAATATTTCAGATTTATCGTCCCCCAATGGATGAAAATTTAGCTAAATATAAACCCATGGTTATGAAAAAGAGACTTATAAAGGTCAAAGTGAGCAGAATTCATTTCTGGTAACAAAAGTGTCTTAGCAGTTTTCCCTCGGTGAGTACCTTCGCTATGATCATTTCCAGGCACACTTATTTATGGCAGGCTTGTGAAATGATGCACAAGAGCTACGCAAAAAGAATTGTAAAAAACAAAAAAATATCCTGCTCTTATGTTCAACTTTTGGGAGTGGTGATCTGTCTATTGAGGATGATGTATCATCAACATGCAGATAATACCCATTTAGATATAACTTAAGCTGAGCAGAAGATACTGTGAAGGTTCTGACCAGGTGTCTGATAGCTCCAAGGCAGTGTTTCTCCTTTACCTCTTAAGATGTGTGGACTTCAACTCCCAGAATTCCCTAGCTGACATGATTAGAGTCTATAGAGGTTCTCAATCATCCAAGTCATGGTTGTCCCAAAGGTACTTTTCCAAAAGACAAATGGACTTTCTGACTTGTTTTAAAAAACAAAAATAACACTTAAATAAAATTTATTTATTGTTTTATTTACTTAAAGTTGATATGTTAATGTTAAAATTTGGGTTAATTTAAGTTTTTAATCACTATTTATGTCCCACCACTTTTGGTCTGTTGTTGTCATTCTTACGTTATTATTATTTTATCATTCTTATTTCTCGTTTTAATATTTAAATGTTAACCACCCAAAGTTTTTGGAGCAGGACAGAATATAAATGTCAGCAAAGGAATAAATAAAATAAACAAATTACGAATATCTGTTAACAAACCAGGCACCAGCCTCTTTGCTCATATCATCCAATATTGTAGAAACAATTGTTGTATAAAAGCCACTCATGCCATTCAAATCTTGAATGTGCATCAGAGATTTGGAAGTAAAGGAAATATATATTAAGAGTTTTAAGAATGCCTTTGTTTACTATTTTTTTTAAAAGCAGCCACAAGAAGTTTTGAAGAGAACATTTACCTTTGCCTTCTGTTGATTCTGTTTTCCCCATTTATCATCATTTTTTGGGGGGTCAAAAAATAACAATAATCTACTCTGGAGTAAGAGTGCTCAAAAGGGCTCATTTTGATAAGCTCTGAAGCAGAAAATATACCCTATGATCTCTACCTTTCCTTAAAAAGGAAATTGAAAGGGCGGTCTCTATGGCATAACAGATCTGTTTTACTAAACCCAATAAGGAGTTGTTTTCCCCTTTTCACAAAAAAAAAGTATGCAACTCTCTTAACCTAATAGGATGCAGACATACTTGAGTTGTGACAGAGAAATTAAATGCCTAATTTAGCATTTGTGAAAAATGGCTCTATATGTAAGCATTTTTTTTTACTTTATTTGTGTTCTACTCCTAAGTGTACCATGGCCAGAAATAACACAGAGAAGCAGATTTAGATTTGATTGGTGTCTAGACGAGACACTCCATGACTGGCCTGACTAGTTGGAAAGATTTGGAAGACAATCCAGGTGGCAGGTCCTGATTGAGGACACTGATAATATTTGGTTTGTTCATTTATCCAATCAAATTATGTATTCTATGCAGTAGACATTGACTACCTGTTTCTCTAATGAACACCCTGAGCTTATCCAACAATGGTAATTAATGTAACAAAAAGGAGAGGCAAAGAAATATATTTAATTCCGTAGATCTCCTAAAGCAAATATTTGTTTCTGGATCCATCTCAATTCTTTGGATTAATTTCTAAGAATAGACAGCCATACTAGGAGAATGGCCAAGAGCTGCACTTAAATGTTTTCTGGAGAGAGGGGCAGAAGGCAACAGCGAGAAGAGCCATGTCAGGTACACAGACAGACCCAGGAATTGGATATGTATAGTCTTGTAATGTATCTTTAAAAGTTTTGGCGGGAAAATAGCATGTTGCTGATTGGTTGAAGCCTCCGGCTAAACTGTATATAAAGAGAGGTTTTTCCCAGCACTGGCTGCTGGGTTCACCATATAGTAAAGAGCTGTTGTCACTATCCTGGTCTCCTGCCTCGTTATTGCCCGAATCTAACACTGGCGACGAGGATGGGATCTCGAGGCTAAGAGCGCCAGGAAAAGAGCTGAACTCACCAGGAAGACGCGAACCCAGCAAACAAGGGGCGGAAAGCAGCGATGTCCGGCTACACACCGCCAGCGCCATTCGACCCAGCTAAGGAAAAAAGGGGGACATACATGGTTCGTTTCGAGTGTTTCCGCGTGGCGAACGTCCTTCAAGGAGTTTCAGACAACAGGAAACGAGCGATTTCCTGAGCCACTGCGGTCCAGAAGTTTTCGACACCGCAGAATCCTGGCGGAGCCAACGCCGTACAGTCGGTACCGTGGCAAACTCTGCAGACTTTATTGAAAGCCCATTATGCACCAACGCCGTCCAAGTATGTGCAACGGTTCGAATTCGGGGAGCGCAGACAGCAAGAGGGCGAGTCCATCAGCGCATACATGGCCGCCCTGAGGAAAGCCTCAAAACATTGCGAGTACCGAGACTTGGACGAGGCATTGCTGGAGCAACTCATCCGCGGGGTCAGGGACATCCGTTTGCGGAGGCGGCTGCTGTCTAAAAGCAACCTAACGCTGGCAAACGCCTTGGACGAAGCCAGGGCTCACGAGATGTCTACCCAAGCGGCGGAAACCCTACAAAAGCAGGTCGCACCAACGGCTGGTGCGAAATCAACCCCAGTCCACAATGAAGAGGTCCAGGCCGAATCGGACGGTGAGGAGGAGGAAGGAGTCTTCCACACCGGGAGGCCGGAGAAAGACGACCGGGGTGACTGCGCGAGTTGCGGAGGGCAACACCAACGACAACAATGCAGATTTAAGGATGCAACTTGTCGGCGATGCGAAAGGAAGGGGCACCTAGCACAGGTCTGTCGAGCTCCCCAACCTTCCCGCCAAAAATTCAAACCGGCCAATCAGAGCGCGGGAACGGCGAAGCGGCCCGCGAGTGGTCAGTTTAAAAAAGGCGCGAAGTTGAATCAGACTGTCGTGAGAGTGGGTCACACATCAACACGCCTAGAGAAAAAAATCTTTACAAAGGCAAAGATTGAGGGGGTGCCGTGCCGATTGGAGGTGGACACCGGCTCATCGATCACGATCATGTCCTGGGACACTCTCGTGAAAGCCGTACCCGCCATCGCAAAGCGCAAGCTGAAACCGCAGAAATTAAGGGTACAAGACTACCAAGGGAATCGCATCCCTGTTCGAGGGGTAACGTCCGTCCACGTCGAGTATGGACAGCACAAGAAAACTCTGCCCATCACCATCGTCGATGGGACCCTGCCAAGCTTGTTGGGACTGGACTGGTTCCGAGCATTGGGCATGGGAGTGACTGGAATCTTCAGAAACAAAGTCGACCTCAAAGACGCACTCGTGAAAGAATTTGGGGACGTTTTCAGAGACTGCCTGGGCAAGTACACGGGGACCCCTATCTCGTTTAACCTAGACCCCCAAGTTGCCCCTATCCGTCTAAAGGGTCCCGTTCGCCCTAAAGCCCAGGATTGACCGGGAACTGGACAAGCTAGTAAACCAGGGAATTCTAGTGCCAGTTGACCATGCTAAGTGGGAGACCCCTATAGTCACCCCAGTCAAACCGGATGGGTCGGTCCGGATTTGCGCTGACTACAAGGCAACGCTTAACAAAGCGTTGCAAAAGAGTGCTTACCCCGTTCCGGTGGTACAGCACTTACTGCACTCAATGGGGCAAGGGCAAGTTTTTGCCAAGCTAGACTTGGCCCAAGCCTATCAACAGCTGCCCGTAGATAGCAGCACAGCCGAAGCGCAGACAATTGTGACTCACAGAGGGGCTTTTAAGTGTACCCGGTTACAGTTTGGGGTTAGTGTGGCTCCAGGGTTATTTCAGAACCTAATGGAGCGGCTATTGCAGGGCCTACCAGGGGTGGTACCATACTTTGACGATGTACTGGTATCCGCTGAGAATCTAGAGGAATTAGGGGTAAGGCTGCGAAAAGTTTTGGGCATTTTCCGGTCTGCCGGTCTCACAGTTAAACTGAACAAATGCCAGATCGGGGTTGAGTCTGTGGAATTCCTGGGCTACCGGATAGACAGGGAAGGGATTCACCCCACTGAGAGCAAGGTACGGGCCATCAGGAAGGCCCCGGTTCCAAAGAACAAAACGGAGTTACAGGCATTCTTAGGTCTGGTCAATTTCTACGCGGTATTCTTAAGGAATAAGGCAACAGTAGCCGAGCCGCTGCATAAATTACTAGCAAAGACGGCTGCATGGTCTTGGGGAAAGGCGGAAGCTAGGGCATTCGAAGGGGTAAAGAATCTCCTATCGAGTGATAGCCTCCTTATCCAATACAATGGCACGCTGCCATTAGTGTTAAGCTGCGACGCATCTCCCTATGGGGTGGGGGCGGTACTCAGCCACAGGTTACCAAATGGCACAGAAGCCCCTATTACATATTACTCCCGAACCATGTCATCAACTGAAAGGAATTATAGCCAGCTTGATAAGGAAGCCTTGGCTATAGTCTCCGGAGTAAAGAAATTCCATGAATATGTATTTGGTCGTGATTTTGAAATCATCACGGACCATAGACCTTTGCTAGGTCTGTTGGCAGGCGACCGCCCAACGCCCGTGGCACTTTCGCCAAGACTGACCCGATGGACTATCTTCCTGGCAGCGTATTCTTACAAATTACTACACCGGCCAGGAAAGGAATTAGGGCATGCAGACGCCCTGAGCAGATGCCCGTTACCAGAGACTATCGAAGACCCCACTCCGGGGATACCAGTTCTGCTAATTGACTCTTTGGACTCTGGCCCAGTCACATCCAAAGAGGTGGCTCGGGCTTCATATAAGGACATTACAATTAGAACTGTAATTGGTGGGGTCCAAGGAGGTTGGCCCGCTGCGCGGGGCGAGCGTTTTAAAGAGTTTGTAAAAAAACGTGGGGAACTCTCGGCTCAAGGGGGGTGCCTGCTATGGGGGGATCGAGTGGTGATCCCGGAGAAATTGAGAAAAAAGGTATTGGATCTCCTTCACGAAGGTCACCCAGGGATCGTGAGAATGAAGGGTCTAGCGAGAAGCTATGTGTGGTGGCCCCTAATGGACTCGGAAATTGCTGAAAGGGTAGGGAAATGCCAGGCCTGCCAGGAGTCCAGACCGCTACCCCAAACGGCCCCGATTCGGGAATGGGAGAGACCCCAGGGCCCCTGGTCTAGGATCCATATCGATTTTGCCGGCCCCTTCCACGGCCAAACCTTTCTGGTAGTAGTCGATGCCTACTCCAAATGGCTGGAAATCATTCTCATGAGATCCATGACAGCCGATGCCGTGATTTCAGTCCTACGGCACCTATTTGTAACCCACAGGTTGCCCGACACTTTAGTCTCCGATAACGGCCCGCAATTCACGGCAACCCAGTTTGAGGGGTACTTGGCAGAGGAGGGCATCCGACATGTCCTCTCGGCGCCTTTCCACCCTGCGACGAACGGCCTTGCAGAACGTTTCGTTCGGAGCGCAAAGGAAGCATTGTCCAGAATCAGGCCAGGCGATTGGCAAACAAAAATTGATACATATCTAGCAGTCCAACACAGAACCCCCTGTGTAACAACTGGCCGCAGCCCGGCCGAGCTATTAATGGGTCGGAAGCTTAGGTGCCCACTAGACCGTTTAAACCCAAACTACACACCAGACGGTTACAAAGGGGCACACGGTAAAACAAGAGAGATGGCAGTAGGCGACCTAGTGTGGGCACACAACTACAGCGAGGGCCCGACCTGGTTAGCAGGAAAAATCCTAGAAATAACAGGACCAAAATCATATCTAGTAGAGATAGAGGATGGCCGGGTATGGAAACGCCACATAGATCAAATAAGGAAACGCATAACCGGTAAAGCAGAATCAGACGAAACAGACCCTGACTATTCAATGCATAAATCCACAGCTGACTCAAACCCGGGGCAAACGCAGGACTTATCTGAGTTCCAGGAGGTCCAGCGACGCCAACCGGTTCCTCCTGAAAACAGCAGGGACGACTCTGCAAATAATCCAGGGCCGGATGGCCTAGAGGAGGAGCTGAGAGGAACAAACAGTCCCTCCGGTCAGCTCGACTCACTCCCAGAAAATGCATTGCGCAGGTCCGAAAGAGTCAGGAGACGCCCAGTCTACTTGCGTGATTACGTTGACAAATAAGATGTTAATTTCATGTAAATATTGGTAAAGTGTTTTCTGGGAGGGAAGGAGTGTAATGTATCTTTAAAAGTTTTGGCGGGAAAATAGCACGTTGCTGATTGGTTGAAGCCTCCGGCTAAACTGTATATAAAGAGAGGTTTTTCCCAGCACTGGCTGCTGGGTTCACCATATAGTAAAGAGCTGTTGTCACTATCCTGGTCTCCTGCCTCGTTATTGCCCGAATCTAACACTCTAGTGAAAAGAAGGGCTAAAGGTGACATGATAGCAGTGTTCCAATATCTAAGGGACTGCCACAAAGAAGAGATGGTCAACCTATTCCTCAAAGCACTTGAAGACAGGGCAAGAAGCAATGGATGAAAACTAATCAAGGAAAGAAAGAACCAAGTTAAAATTAAGGAGATATGTCCTGACCATTCCATTAATCAGTGGAATGACTTGCCTCCAGAAGTTGTATGTGCTCCAAAATCGGAGGTTTTTAAGAAGAAATTGGACAATCATTTTTGAAATGGTGTAGGGCTCCTGCTTGAGCAAAGGGTTGGACTAAAAGACCCCCAAGATCCCTTCCAACTCTCTTATTCTGTTCTTTTATTCTGTTTGTTGGTTTACTGTTTTTTGCGGGATAACTGATGTGTGTGTCTGGAGGAGGGGGAATTGTAAGTTTGTTTTGAATTTACCCCACAGATTTGTGGGTTTTTTTTTGTTTGTTTGTTTATTTTTGCACGATCAGTCATAGAATGATGGGAACTTTGAAGCCAGGTTTTGGCAATTGTATCACTGAAATGGTCCACATGGTAGCCATAGAGACAAAGATTGCCAACTTTAAAGTGTTATTCAAGGCTACCCTGCTGCCTCTTGCTTTGCATTTTACTTCAGTAAGCAAAGTGCTTTTAGATAATATCATCCCACTTTATGTTGCATAATGAAGTACAGGAGGGATATAAATGATACATCTGTTGACACCGTGACAAAGGACCTTGTTGGTGGTGGTCCCTTCTTTAGGGAAGATAATTTCCCTCAAGATAATGGTTGGCCCCCATCCTGTTGTTTTCCCAAAAGATGTTGTTTTGTCAGCAGTTTTGAGGACCTCAAATGAAGATGGAACTAATCAAGGGTTGGTTAGATTGTTTTGCTGCTGCCATTGGGGAGGGGGGAAATAGGGGTTTTATGCAGGGGTAGGCTGCTGGGAGTTTGTAGGGATTTGGGAGAACCTCTAGCTAAGATTCTATGCAGTGTGGAGAAACCCCCAAATCCCACTCCTGGCTGGCCCTGCCCACCCTGCCCTGCCACTCCCAGGAGTCCCACGTGGCCTGCTTTGGATGCCTGTAAGTGCAGAGCATGCATGGAGGCTCAGAGAGGGTGAAAAATGGGCCTACCAGAAGTTCGGGAAGGCCAGAAACAGGCCTATTTCCAGCCTTCAGAGGGCCTCCAGAGCCCAGGGAGGGCAAAAATGAACCCCCCCTCCCCGCCATGGTGCAGGAGGATGACTAGGCCATGCCCACCATGGCCACATCCACCCAGAAACCAGGCAGAGAACCCCTTGCTAAAATTTTTGAAGCCCACCCCTGGTTTTATGCTGTGGCTTTTTAATGTAATGCACCCAGACTCATCTGTGTCTGATTGGGCTGTCATTTAAATTTATTTAATAAATAAGCAGTACAAATAAATAAATTTTGTAAAAATTTTGTAATAATATAAAGAAAATAACAATTAAAAATGTATCTGACAATGAAAAGACAGCAACATTAGCAAATCTGAAAATCTGTTTTTAAATATATTTAACTCATGAAGACCTTTCACCGCGAGCTGAAGACATATTTATTTATTTGCGCAGGACTGGCATAGAATTTTAGATGTTTTTTATTCGGTTTTAATTTTATTTAGTGGGTTTTATTGTTTTAAATACATTTTAACTTGGGGCCATATCTAATAAGTTTTTTAATTACTGTTTTATTTTGTATTTATTCATTGTTGTTTTATCTGGCTGTGAACCGCCCTGAGTTCTTCGGGAGAAGGGCGGTATAAAAATTTAATTAATTAATTAATTAATTAAATAAAAGAGTGCTTTTCAAATTTTTGTCTACTTTTTTTGTCTTTCTGTCTGTCTGTCTGTCTCTCTCTCTCTCTCTCCATAATCAATCAATCTATCTATCTATCTGTCTGTCTGTCTGTCTGTCTGTCTTTGTGTCTGTGGAGCTGCCGAAGGAGCATTGAGCATGCTCATGCGATGCGATCTGATTGGTTTATTTCTGCATCCTTTCAGACGGGAAAATTAGGGCTTCGCTATTGGTTATTGTTTTGGACAGCTCAGTATTTTAAGAGCTGTCAACTTTTTTTCTAGTGTTGATTCTGTTCTGGAATTGCCTTGTTGTCAATAAATGGTTCATGTTAAAGCCGTCTCTTCATTCATGCTGACCTTCACTGAGATTATAATACTATCTATCTGTCTATCTATCTATCTATCTATCTATCTATCTATCTATCTATCTATCTATCTATCTATCTATCTATCTATCTATCTATCATCTATCTATCTATCATCTATCTTCTAATGATTATTACAGTAATATTACAAATATAAATCTGAAATCTTTTCTCATTACGCAAAGGGAGATGTGATTTTTAAAACCCAGAGGCCTACTTGAATTGTTTATAACACCAATTGCTTAGGATACAGAACTGCTCAACTGACTTTCCTAGAATCGTTTGAGCAGTTCTGAGGCCTCCTTTTCTTGCCTTGAAAAGCTGATTGTCTCACATAGAAAGGGGGGGGGCTTCTACACAACCCTAATTATTAATGCTTTGCAAATTCAAACCAAATTCAAGGATATTTTCATAAAGCAAGTTTTGTTTGTCAGTAGCACAGTGGAAGAAGTTTTCCAGTAGTTTTCCAGCCCCCACTGATTTAGTACATATGATAGAAACATCATTTGGAAAAGAAAGCTCTTGCTCAAACCTGTCCAGATGTTCACTTAGTCATTTTGTGAAAATGTTCACAGCTGTTTTGCGATGCAGTCTTACACCAGTCCTTTCCCCCAATGGACATATTTTGCATCTCTGGCTCTACAGCAAAGCAAGAAAGAGAAATGAGGTCCATATGAGAGGGAAGGAGAATGAGTGTCATCGTTGATCAGCACCCAAAATTTAAGTAGCCCTCTTGGACTTTTTTCATTTTCATGTTCTGTTCTGTGTCTGGCTTCATGCTGGCATTATGTTTTCAAGAGCCTGCACATCCTGAGATTTTAAAAGACTCTGAGAGGCTGGGAGCAAAATGCTCACTTGAGTATTCCTTTCCACTTTCTTCTGGCTGTATCACAACGTGAACGATATTTTTTCCCCCCATTCAGGTCAATACTCCTGGGATCAGGAACACATGGAGATATGTTAATTGAATATTAGGCGCACAAAACATGGTAGCATGAGGCACCTCCTCCCAGTTTATATTTGGGGATGGGGGTTAGGAGATGAGGATTTGGGAATGTGGGTTTAAGGAATTTGGGATGGGTTTAAGCAAAAGCTTAAATGGGGACAATAGGACAGGGATGGTAGGCATGCCAGTGCACTTATGCACGTCCCCTCTTAGGAATGGGGTGAGGTCCACCATAGACAGTTTGAGGTTGAAGCTGTGAGGATTTGAGGCTGTAACAATGGAGTCAGGTAGAGCACTCCAGGTGTTGACCACTTTGTTGCTGAAGTCATATTTTATGCAATCGAGTTTTGAGTAGTTTGCCTTGAGTTTGTATCTATTGTTTGCCCATGTATTATTGTGGTTGAAGCTAAAGATGTCATTGACAGGTAAGAGGTTGTAGCAGATAATTTTGTGTGCTATGCTTAGATCGGACTGCAGGCAGCGCAGTTCCAGATTGTCCAAGCCCAGAATTTCAAGTCTGGTGGCATAAGGGATTCTATTGTGAGTAGAGGAGTGGAGTACTCTTCTTGTGAAATAGCTCTGGACCAATTGTGTTAATGTCCAATATACAGTGTGGATTCCAGGTGGATTCCGGGTGGATGAGTTGGCAAAGGCTTTGTGTGCCCTAGTTAGCAGTACAATGTTACTGGATCTTAAATCTTAGGGTTAGGAAAATTTCCATCAATCAAAGTACATATGTAGGGCCTGGGAGGCAAGAATTAATCTGTACAGCTATGTTGTAATATTAAAGAAATGAATCAATTTTCATTAATGAAGGCAAATATATGTGTCCCAAAATAATGTTGCAGGAGCCAATCTAATCAGTCACCAGGACCAGAGATTTATTCTTCCAAGCTTTTGGACTCATACTGAAGTCCATCCTCAGGAAATTTCTCACTCTCCAGACTGAGATGTTATCCCAGAAGTTAGGGGTCAGGAAGAAAGCTAACTCAGTGGAGAAGTAGAATAATATCAAAGCATTTGTGAGTGAAAAGTTGTCAAATTTGGCAATTATAATGTGAAAAGACCAGGATACATATTATATTTGATATTTGAACTATGTTCAGTGGTTAGAGTGCAGTACTGCAGGCTACTTCTGCTGACTGCCAGCTGTCTGCAATTTGGCAGTTCAAATCTCACCAGGCTCAAGGTTGACTCGGCCTTCCATCCTTCTGAGGTGGGTAAAATGAGGACCCAGATTGTTGGGGGCAATGTGCTGACTCTGTAACACGTTTGGAGAGGGCTGTAAAAGCACTTGAAGTGGTGCATAAGTCTAAGTGCTATCTGAAATGGGTGGGTCTCCTGCTTGAGCAGGGGGTTGGACTAGAAGACCTTCAAGATCCCTTCCAGCTCTATTCTGATTGATAAACCAACTAAAATCAACATTATCCCTCATAACTAGCACAAGCTTGTACACATGGATATATGGTAAGTATGTATGCACAGCATTTTTTCTTTTCTATCAGTTTTTTAGAAATGTCTATCATGCATGCATATAACACAAGTAAAGGCAGTAATCAAAATTGCTGCATGAGTATTCTTTAAGAAATGTCTGCTCTGGTTTCATTTTTTACTGAAAGCAGCACATTCTCTTTTGGTCTCCAGTGATTTGCACTCATATCACAACTTCTAAAGGAGGGGGTTTTACAGCTCCCTTCCAGGCATACCTATCTCCTGGAAACATTTAAGATCTCTATTAGTCAAGTGGAAGATTCTACTCCAGACAACAGTTCAATAAATGAGCATATGGCCTCATTCCTGTGATAACTTTCTCTGACCTCCAGCTGAGGAAGATGAAAGTCACTGCCTCCATTATCACTTTAGAATTTTCTTTCAACCCAGAAACCAGGTTGGATGGATGCAAGCAAGTTAACCATCAAAATATTCTGCAAACTCTTTGTAGCATGTATAACTCACGTTGATATTAGTAAAGTGTGCACATGACACTGTAGAATTCAGAACCACCATCCTAATAATTAAATATGTTTAATGATAGGGTTCATAGCTCCAGTTATAGTATGATTTAATGTTCTGGTCAATAACGGCAAGTAGTACTTTATGATTCTGCCACATTGCTGTTAAAGAAACAGGAACATCTGTTGTGGTTAGGAAAAGGCAACGTTCTCTCAGTTCCAAGCACTGGAAGCAAAAAAGTTCAACAAGGAATGCAAAAGGATCACAAAAATCTGATCTTCTTTGAATACTCTTTCTGCATAAAAGAAAGTCAGAGATTCTGCAATGAGTGTCAAAAAATAACCCCTGTTCCCCTAATATATACGGTACCTGAAATGTCTTTAACTAGTTTCCTTACACAAGTAGCCTTTGGCATACAACAGTTCACTTAGTAACCGTTCAAAGTTACAACAGCACTAAGAAAAGTTGCAGCGTCACATGATCCCCTTTTGTGACTTTCTGACAAGCAAAGTCAACGAGGAAGCCAATTCACTTAACAACCATGTTATTAATTTACCACTGGAGTGATCCACTTAACAACTGTGACAAGAAAGGTCATAAAATGGGGCAAATTTCACTCAACAACTCTCTTACCCAGCAACTGAAATTTTGGGCTCAGCTGTGTTCCGAATTTGAGGACACCTGTAATATATTTTTCCATTATAACTTTTACTTAATTTTCATGGTAAAAATGCAGTTGGCTTAGAGGAGAAAGTGATATGACGATGCCTAGAACTGTAAAATCTCTTCACATTTGTTTGGCTTTGTTGGAAAGATGTGAGGGCTTCATTGGGGTGATAAGTCAAAATGGCAGGAAAAATGCATTCTCCGTATTTCATTGTCTTTTCCTTTCTAATTCTTCTCCCATGTTCAAATTATTATGGTCAGTTATATAGTCAGTCAGATGTTTCAAGCAAATGGGGCATTTTTGTCCACTTACTGAGTCCCTCCCAAGGACCAGAGATAGGCGGAGGTTATAAAAGAACACAATTTATTATTAAACATTAAATATATTTTCGCAGGTTGGAAACTTTCCAAGTAAAGCTGCCTTTGCAACTGGCTGATGGTGAACTTGTCAATGCTGATGATGTTCAAATGGTACTCCAGATGTTTTGCGATTGCACCCAAGGCACCTATTACTATTGATTGGTATGATATTTGCTTACTTTTTACACAGTCATCCTACTTCTGTTTGCATTTTGTGTATTTTGTGATTTTCTTGAGTTCTTTCTCTTCTATTCTGTTGTCTCCAGGTAATTTTAATATCTCACTATACAGACATTTTTGTCTTCCTTATCCATAATTGTTAAGTCTGGAGTGTGTGGGTGATGCCTGTCTGTTTGAATTCTAAAGTCCCAGAGTTGACTTCTTCATTTTCCATAACTTTGTCTACTTTGTGATTCCACCAGTAAGTGGCATATCTTGCAGATTATTCTAGTGCACAATTGTTGCTATTATTATTCTACAAAAATAATATAACCTACCTCTAATTCACTGATTCATTGGTATTGGGTATAAATCACAAAGACATCATACATTGTACAAATGATGCAAATGACATTTTTTAAATCCCAACTTCATTTTCTCACAGCATCACTTGCCCACAGATGCCTATGTGCCCATTCTTGATTCCTAGAGTGGAAAGAAAAAGTGTATTTCATCAACTTGCAGACCCTGAGCTCATATCTTATAGTACTGTAAATCAAAAGTCTATGGAGATTCTCAGTCATCCAGGTCATGGTTGTCCCAAAGGTGCTTTTTCAAAAGGCAACTGGGCTTTCTGGTTTTTGAAAGATGTTTCACTTCTCATCCAAGAAGCTTCTTCAGCTGCTTCTTCAGTGCTGAAGAAACTTCTTGGATGAGAAGCAAAATCAGAAAGTCCAATTGCTTCTTGAAAAAGCAACTTTGTAAATCAAAAGGGGCTGAGAACAGATAAAAGAGAATGATGACAATAAGCTCACAAACAAATAAGCTCTCTGTCCAATATAGTTCCCAATGACGGGAAAAACTTCACTAATCTCATTCTATATATTTCTATATTAAGTGAAAATCACTAATATTTCTAGATAAGTTGTTTAAAAGGATATGGAATATGCTGTAAACAGAACATAAAAATCATTAAAATCATTTGGATTATAGCTGATGCAATCGTTACATATAATATAATACTTTTAATTCAAATCTAATACTATGCATTAGTCAGATTTCTAACAGGCAAAACTCAGTTGTTCCCAGTCTCATTCATAAAGTTTAGATAGAGAGGAAGCAAATGCTGATTTATTCTTCCATGCTTTGTACTGAGTTTAATTCACTCCTAAATTATGCTTTGCATTAATAAAATAGTGTGCTGCAAAGATTAATAGTGGCTAGTCTGTGTGATGTAAACAGAACATTAGAAAGATATCCATTGCTGGAGAGAACAACTGTTCTCTCACATCTGTTCAGCCAAACAAATCTTGACCATATGAATTAAAATTGTACCAAATTATGTTGAGGTCAGTTGGTTTTCATGGATGTAGTTGTAATTGTTCCTTGATGTTCTGAAAGTTTAGGCGGTACTCCTAGATATCTCTTTGTTCATCTTTGAACCACATCAATTCTCCTCCTTATTGACATTTTTCAGCTGTCCAATTACAGCAGTCTCATAACAGCCTGCTGAGGCCTTAATTCCAAGAGTGAAGAGGACAGCCTACTGAGTCATCAGCAGTGTGTATTGGATTACCCAGGCTTTCATTTAAAGCTTCCCCATGGATTTCAACCAAATGTACAAAACCCTTGGATCCTGGATATATGTAAATATTCCATGAGCACATAAAGAAACTATGAACATGATTGTTTATAATTTTTTAAAGAAATAATGCTTTCAATGAAATGGAAACTTTATTGTTGAAATGCCTGCCCAAGTTTTGTTCGAATACAAAAAGGACAGACTTGTAAAGAAAAACCAAATCACAGCTACCAAACATTATGGCAGAGGGAGTTCTTATATTTATCTGCATAGCAAAGGGTTTCCATACACACATCACTCACAGGTTTAAGAAGGAAAGTTGAATGTCTTCATAATAGACAAAATACACTGTCTAAGTTTGCTTCATAAAAAAATGGATTTATACCCACGTATAGATAAATTAAAACATTACTCTATGAGATCGTATTCAAATTGGGCACAAATCCATGTCACTTTTTTCATGTTCTTAAAAACTTTTGGTGCAATAAAGCGAAACCAAAAGAAGTCAAGCTAAGGGTGATATACATTATTTATTTATTTATTTTTTATTTATTTATTTATTTATTTATTTATTTTTTATTTATTTTGTCACAACAATATACATAAGCATCACACAAAATGATTATATAGTATATAAACATATATATGAGGAAATATAAGGAAGTATAAGCATATATATATATATAAGGGAAAAAAAACAATAGGACAGGAGCGGTAGGCACGTTTGTGCTCTTATGCATGCCCCTTATAGTCCTCTTTGGAATGGAGTGAGGTCAATAGTAGAAAGTTTTTGGTTAAAGCTTTTGGGATTATGAGAAGAGACCAAGTAATGTGTTCCAAGCACTGATAATTCTGTTACAGAAGTCATATTTTCTGCAATCTAGATTAATTGCATTAAGTTTAAATCTATTGGTTGCTCTTGTATTATTGCAATTGAAGCTGAAGTAGTCTTTAACAGGAAGGACATTACAATAGATGATTCTATGAGTTAAACTTAGGTCTTGTCAAAGGCAACGGAGTTCTAAGTTTTCTAAACCTAGGATTTCAAGTCTGGTGGGATAAGGTATTTTGTTGTTTTCAGAGGAATGGAGAACTCTTCTTGTAAAATATTTCTGGATACGTTCAATTGTGTTGATGTCAGAAATGTGGTGAGGGTTCCAGACAGGCGAGCTGTATTCAAGAATTGGTCTAGCAAATGTTTTATATGCTCTGGTTAGTAGTGTAGTGTTTTTGGAAAAGAAGCTACGTAAGATTAGGTTTACAACTTTTAGAGCCTTTTTTGCTATGTAGTTGCAGTGGGCTTTGGCACTTAGATCATTTGATATGAAAACTCCAAGGTCTTTAACAGGGTGGGGGTCATCTGTAAGGTAATGTCTATCAAGCATGTACTTAGTGTTTAGGTTATTTTTTCCAATATGTAAGACTGAGCATTTGCTGGTTGAGATTTGGAGTTCCCAAGTTTTAGACCAAGTGGTTAGAAGATCAAGGTCTTTTTGAATGGTAGATGTATTGTCGATGGTGTTAAATAGTTTGACATTGTCAGCAAAGAGAACACACTTACTTGAGATATGGTCACAAAGATCATTTATGTATAGTATGAAGTGTGTTGGTCCAAGAACACTACCTTGAGGAACGCTACTCTTGACAGGAACAGGATTTGATAGAGTGTTATGTATCTTTAAATATTTAGGCGGGAAACCAGCACGTTGCTGATTGGTTGAAGCCGCCGGTTAAACAGTATATAAAGGGTTGTTTTTCCCCAGCCTGGTAGCTGGGTTCACCATATATTAAAGAGCTGTTGTCACTACCCTGGTCTCCAGCCTCGTTACTTCCCGAACTTAACACTGGCGACGAAGGTGGGATCTCGAGGCTAAGGAGCACCAGAACCGAGCTGAAGCACGAAAGAACCGAACCCAGCAAACACAGGGCAGAAAAGCGGAGATGGCCAGTTACACTCCGCCCGCACCGTTTGACCCGGCTAGAGAGAAATGGGGAACGTATATGACCCGTTTCGAAAGCTTTCTAGAAGCCAACGAACTGCAAGGAGTTCCAGACAACCGCAAACGGGCATACTTCTTGAGCCACTGCGGTCCCGAGGTCATCGACATCGCGGAAGCCCTGGCAGAGCCAACGCCGATACAATCGGTATCGTGGCAAACTCTGCAAACCCTGCTAAAAAACCATTTCGCGCCAACGCCGTCCAAATACGTGCGGCGTTTTGAATTTGGAGAGCGCCGACAGCTAGAGGGCGAATCCATAGGCGACTACATGGCCGCCCTGCGGAAAGCCTCCAAAGACTGTGGGTACCGAGACCTGGACGAGGTGCTGCTGGAGCAACTCATCAGGGGGGTCCGAGACATGCGTTTGCGGAGGCGGCTGCTATCAAAAAGCAATTTGACGCTGGCAAACGCCCTGGACGAGGCCCGAGCGCATGAAATGTCCACACAAGCAGCGGAGACCCTGCAAAAGCCTCTCGCACCAAAGGCGAGCACAAAGTCAACCCCGGTGCACCAAGAAGAGATCCAGACCGAATCCGACGGTGAGGATGAGGAAGGGGTCTGCCGAACCGAGAAACGCGGCAAAGAGGACCGGGACGAATCACGGAAGTTGCGGGGTCAACACCAGCGCCAACGCTGCAAGTTTAAAGACGCACCATGTCGGGGGTGCGAGAAGAAAGGGCACCTAGCTCAAGTCTGTCGAGCCCCCCAACCTTCCCGCCGAAAATTCAAATCGGCCAATCAGAGGGCGGGATCGGCAAGGCGACCCGCGATTGGCTCAAACAAAAAGGCGCGGATTCAACCAAGCGACTGTGGTCATAGGCGCGCCTCAACCCAGTGGAGAAGAAGATCTTCACCAAACCCAAAATAGAAGGAGTACGGTGCCGACTCGAAGTGGACACCGGGTCAGCGATCACCATCATGTCCTGGGACACTTTGGCGAAGTCACTGCCGTCAGTCGCGAAGCGCCACCTGCAAACACAACGGCTACGAGTCCACGACTACCAAGGGAATCGCATCCCTGTTCGAGGGACCACCTCCGTCCGAGTCGAGTACGGACCACACAAGAAGACCCTGCCCATCACGATCGTCGAAGGGACCCTGCCTAGTTTGTTGGGGCTAGACTGGTTTCGTGCCCTGGGCATGGGAGTGACTGGCATCTACAGAAGTGACTGTAACCTGAAAGACATGCTCATGAACGAGTTCGAAGATGTCTTCAAGGACTGCCTGGGCAAGTACAAGGGGACCCCTATTTCCTTCAACTTAGACCCCCAGGTAGCTCCCATTAGGTTAAAGGCAAGGAGAGTCCCTTTTGCCCTTAAACCTAAAATTGACAAGGAGCTAGATAAGCTCATAAATCAGGGGATTTTGGTGCCAGTCGACCACGCAAAGTGGGAGACGCCAATCGTCACCCCAGTAAAATCAGATGGGTCAATTAGAATCTGCGCTGACTACAAGGCGACACTAAACAAAGCCTTACAGAAAAGCGCTTACCCAGTTCCCGTGGTGCAACACTTGCTGCACTCTTTGGGGCAAGGGCAAGTCTTTGCAAAGTTAGACTTGGCCCAAGCCTACCAACAACTGCCCGTAGACGCCAACACAGCCGAAGCCCAAACGATTGTAACTCACAGGGGGGCCTTCAAGTGTACCCGATTACAATTTGGGGTGAGTGTGGCACCAGGGCTGTTCCAAAATTTGATGGAACGACTTCTGCAAGGGCTCCCAGGGGTAGTTCCCTACTTCGATGATGTATTGATATCAGCCCGGCGTAGAGGAATTGGGGGAGCGTTTGAGAAAAGTTCTGGGCATTTTCCGGTCAGCCGGACTAAAGGTTAAAGTGAACAAATGCCAGATAAGGGTAGAATCCGTCGAATTCTTGGGCTACCGAATAGACAAGAAAGGAATTCACCCCACTGAGAGCAAGGTCAAGGCAATCAGAAAGGCTCCAGCGCCCAAAAACAAAACAGAGCTACAGGCATTCCTGGGGCTAGTGAATTTTTACGCGGTCTTTTTAAAAAACAAAGCGACCGTTGCTGAACCGCTGCATAAGCTTCTAGGGAAAAATACTGCTTGGTCTTGGGGGAAGTCGGAAAGTAAGGCTTTCGAAGCAGTAAAAAACCTGCTCTCGAGCGACAGCCTGCTCATCCAGTACCATAGCTCATTGCCACTAGTGTTGGTTTGCGATGCCTCCCCTTACGGGGTAGGGGCTGTACTCAGCCACAGATTGCCAAACGGCACAGAAGCCCCTATAGCCTTCTACTCCAGAACGATGTCCTCCCCAGAGAGGAACTATAGCCAGTTAGATAAGGAAGCGCTAGCAATTGTGTCAGGGGTGAAAAAATTTCACGAATATGTTTTTGGGCGAGACTTTGAAATTGTGACTGACCACAGACCGCTGTTAGGAATACTGGCTGGCGACCGCCCAACGCCTGTGGCACTGTCGCCACGTTTGACTCGATGGACTATTTTCTTAGCCGCTTATTCTTACAAGCTGCAGCATCGACCAGGAAAAGAAGTGGGGCATGCGGACGCGTTAAGCAGATGCCCACTACCAGGGGCGATCGAAGACCCCACTCCGGGGACGCCCATCCTGCTTATTGACTCTTTGGACTCTGGCCCAGTCACATCAAAGGAAGTGGCTCGGGCATCATACCGGGACATTGTGTTAAGGACTGTACTCGGTTGGGTACAAAGAGGGTGGCCCGCTGCGCCGGGCGAACGGTTTAAGGAATTTGTAAAAAAACGTGATGAGCTCTCGGCTCAAGGGGGGTGCCTGTTATGGGGTGATCGTGTGGTAATCCCGGATAAATTAAGGGGGAAGGTATTGGATCTCCTCCACGAGGGTCACCCAGGGATCGTAAGGATGAAGGGGCTAGCAAGAAGCTATGTGTGGTGGCCACTCATGGACTCAGAGATTGCTGAGAGGGTAGGGAAATGCCAGGCTTGCCAAGAGTCCAGACCTCTACCCCCAACGGCCCCAGTCAGGGAATGGGAAAAACCCCAAGGGCCCTGGTCAAGAATCCACATTGATTTTGCTGGCCCTTTCCACGGCCAAACCTTCCTAGTGGTGGTCGACGCATTCTCTAAATGGTTGGAGATCATACTCATGAAATCCACTACGGCCGAGGCAGTAATCGCAGCCCTGCGCCACCTATTCGCAACCCATGGGTTGCCTGACACCCTGGTGTCCGACAACGGCCCGCAATTCACGGCAGCCCAGTTTGAGGAATACTTGGCAGAGGAGGGCATCCGACATGCCCTCTCTGCGCCTTTCCACCCTGCGTCGAATGGCCTTGCAGAGCGTTCCGTCCAGAGCGCTAAGGAGGCATTGTCCAGGCTCCAGCCAGGTGACTGGCAAACAAAAATAGATTTCTTTCTGGCTGTTCAGCACAGAACCCCAAGCACTGCTACAGGCAGAAGCCCAGCCGAGTTATTGATGGGACGGAAACTCCGGTGCCCACTTGACCGTTTGAATCCCCATTACACACCAGAGGGTTACAAGGGGGAACTAGAAAAAACAAGGGAAATGGGCATAGGCGACCGAGTGTGGGCCCGCAACTATGGGGACGGCCCAAGTTGGCTCGCAGGGCAAATCATAAAAGCAACCGGTCCAAAGTCATACTTGGTCGAGTTACAAGACAACCGAGTATGGAGGCGCCACATAGATCAGATAAGGAAACGAATAACTGAACAACCCGAGCTCAATGAGACAGATTATGACCACTCCTTATTTGACCCCACAGCTGACCATAACCCGGGGGAGGCGCAAGACTTAGCTGAGGTCCCGGAGGTCCAGCGACGCCATCAGGTTCCCGATGGAAACAGCAGGGAAAACTCCAAAAGTAATCCAAGGCCGGAGGGCCAAGAAAAAGAGACTGCCAGTAATCCAGGGCCCGATGGCCTAGAGAAAGAGCTGGGAGGAGAAAAAAGCCCCTCCGACCAGCTCAAAACACCACCCAGGACTGAACCGCGCAGGTCTGAAAGAATTAGGAGACGCCCAGGTTATTTGCGTGACTACGTCGAAAAATAACATGTAAATAATATGTAAATAGTGGTAAAGTGTTTTCTGGGAGGGGAGGAGTGTTATGTATCTTTAAATATTTAGGCGGGAAACCAGCACGTTGCTGATTGGTTGAAGCCGCCGGTTAAACAGTATATAAAGGGTTGTTTTTCCCCAGCCTGGTAGCTGGGTTCACCATATATTAAAGAGCTGTTGTCACTACCCTGGTCTCCAGCCTCGTTACTTCCCGAACTTAACATAGAGCATTGCCAATTTTAACCACTTGTTGTCTGTTAGACAACAGATATCCAATTGTGACCATATGGGCAAGAGGTAGCCCATGTTAATAGTGAGGTTAACATATTTGCATGAGTAATGTCGTAGTCAGGGGCTCTGTAGCATAGTAAGAATCAAAGTGTGGTGTTAAGGGATAGGTCACATACAATAGCTTCAGGAAGAGAAAGTTTATGTGCAACTTGAATGTTTTTTAGATTCAGTGACTTTTTGTAAAAGATAGCCACTCCACCACCTCTTCGGTTTTCACGATCTGATCAATAAACTTGATATTCTTTGTTTGAAACAATGGAGTCAGGGAGGGATGAGTTCAGCCATGTTTCACAAACAAATATAATATCAAATGTACCACTGTTTAACAAGAGGATAAATTCAGGTAATTTGTTAACAATGCTTCTTGCATTTATCAATTTGCATTTAAGATCTGTAGTGATTGGTGTTGAAGAGGTAAGGGGCATGCATACCTAGTTTTGGATGTTAGTTGGCTGAAGGTTATGTACAACAGGTGGTTGTATAGGTGGTTGAATTAGATGGAAAGTACTCACAAAATTAAATTGTAGAGAAAGATGTTTATAGGTATAGAAACATATCCATACAGGCATCTTATGTGTTCAAAAAGCTGACTTGATTTCACTATTTGTTTCTCGAATTCTCCTTGCTTTAGCTAGTTTTGCTTGTTTGCTTTCACGTGCTATGGATGATAAAGTTCTCTATTACGTTTTTCCATGTCATTGTCATAATTCATTTTGTCTCCATGATGAAGCTCATTGAATGTTCTAAATCCCTCTTAAAATGTTGCTGTTTTGTTTTAATTTCTCTCAGTTAATTTAAATGAAATTGCTTTCGTTTACGAAGTTGCTTTCGTAAAGTAGAATTAGATGCTTCTAATTCAGCCTATTTTTTCTCATTCTTCCTTTTAAAGGATGTTCCACAGTGTGAGAAAAGATGGAAGAGGTGAAAGGAAAACATGTTTAAGGGATTCATAAAAACATCATACAAGTGATGTTTAACAGCATATTATTTACCATTTGAGCCAGCTATGTATAATGATGGTTAGTAAAGAATATTTAACATAAAAAAATAAAAAAAATAAAACATCCTCAAAAGATGTAGCAAGAATGATCCTTTCACATTTGCTCTTCTTCAGATATCAAGCTATGATTAAACACAAAAAATTTGAAATGGTAAAAATGTGCTTATTGTGCCAGGAAATTTCTTCCACAGTTTAACCAAACTAACTGTAAAACTTCAGATTTCTCTTTTACTTTCTCCCAGGAGACAAAAAACAAACAGAAGTTATAAAGGAAGACACTTTAGGATAACCAAACACTTTGGTCTTCAAATTTCAGTACTCATAAAATAAACTTTTCATACAAAGTCTTATTTTAAAAGGGTTTTGGGAGATTTCCAGATTTATGGGAACATTTTTTTTCCATTTCAAAATAAATTGTGGCTCCTGAACCGATTGTGACAGCCATCCTGCAGCATACATTTTTAACTCGGTCAGTTAATAAATCCTGACAAGACCGTTTTGTGGTTATTTTAAAATTGTGATGATGTATGCTGAAACAATGTCAACAACATTTTGATAAGGGAAAATGAAACATTAATTAATTCTCTTTAAAGAATTAGCCTCTCAAACCTAATAAAAAGCCTTGTTTATTCTTTGAGGCAGAAAAACTCTATTTTTCCTGGTCTCGTGAATACAATTAAAGCTATTCTAGCCAATTATTTTTTTTTATTATGAGTGCATATTGTGGATAGCTTTTAAACAATATTGCTATTTTAGACTTAATTTTGATCATTTAGTTCTGCCAAGATAGGAATGCAATAAAGCTGTTTATGGGGTTATTGAACTCAGAAATCATTAAGCCCAGCAGGAAGAAAGAAAAGCTACAGACTTTTCAAAAAGATAGCATGCCTTGAAGTGCTAAGGAATGGATTTTTTATTAGGATTTTCATAGGAACACAAGACCTCATGGGCTGCTCTAATAATAAGGCCTCTTGTGAGAGGATGAAATGGAAGGAATCAAAGATAAATAAGCAGCCTGATAGTATTTGAAATATCTCACTCTCTCCCTGGAAAATATCTTATAAAAATATACATCTAATAAAGAAAGGATACAGGTTTAGCTGAATCAGTAAAATATGTGGACGCAATCCAACCAAAGATGAATGGTTTTAAATCCCTTGTTTCGCTGGGAGGATTAAGGACATAGTAAAGACTCTCTCATTAGAATATGAGTTTCCTGGAGTTTTGCAGCTTTCTAAATTTTATAAATAAATAAATAAATGCATGCAAATCTATGCTACAGATGGTTAACGAATGGAATTTACTTCCAGGTAAATCTGCATGAATATGAGTGCACATATCTTGGCTGGAATAAATTAGGAGAGCATCAAATGAACTCTAACCTGGTCTGTATATTCCAGCAGCTACATGAACTGCAGCTGAACTTCAGTGTGACACTTTTGCCATTAGTGGAAGTATAGGGCTCTTCTCTGAAATTCAGTACATCTCCTGGACAGTTTAATACAGTGGTTCTCAACCTTTATAGTGCTGCGACCCCTTTAATACAATTCCCCATGATGTGGCAACCCCAACCATAAAATTATTTTCGTTTTGAATTTATCGCGCCTGAAGCTGTATTGGCTAGCGATCTGAACTGCTTGCGATTGCCTTGAGGACGGAGGCATTAAAGCAGAGACTCCTCCCCCTCCTTCTTGCTTAAAAGTCTGTGCTGACCAATTGGCCCCCATCTTCACCCATATTTTCAATAAATCACTAGAGATGTGCTATGTTCCTTCTTGCTTCAAACGCTCTATCATCATCCCAGTGCCAAAGAAGCCCACCATCAAGGAACTGAATGACTACAGACCAGTTGCTCTAACATCTGTAGTCATGAAAACCTTTGAAAGGCTAGTGCTTTCCTACCTGAAAACCATCACGAATCCGCTCTTAGACCCCTTGCAATTTGCATACCGAGCAAATAGATCAACAGATGATGCTGTTAATATGGCTCTGCACTACATCCTACAACATCTTGAGTCTCCAAAGACCTAT
This sequence comes from Ahaetulla prasina, assembly GCF_028640845.1. Taxonomy (NCBI): domain Eukaryota; kingdom Metazoa; phylum Chordata; class Lepidosauria; order Squamata; family Colubridae; genus Ahaetulla; species Ahaetulla prasina. The sequence goes on along the minus strand of NC_080539.1, from coordinate 111,492,583 downwards.
GCAAGGGTCCTTTTTGTAGACTTTAGTTCAGCATTCAATACCATCATTCCAGACATTCTTCTAACTAAGCTAAACCAGCTACAGGTACGGAACAGACTTGTAAGTGGATCACAAGCTTCCTAACAAACAGGAAGCAGCAGGTGAAGCTAAGCAAGATCACATCAAATACCTGTACAATTAGCACAGGGGCGCCCCAAGGCTGTGTGCTCTCCCCACTTCTCTTCTCTCTGTATACCAATGACTGCATCTCCAATGATCCATTTGTTAAGCTACTGAAGTTCGCAGATGACACAACAGTGATTGGTCTCATTCGAGACAATGACGAATCCGCATATAGGCGAGAGGTCGAACGACTAGCCTTGTGGTGCAACCAAAACAATCTGGAACTGAACACACTCAAAACCGTAGAAATGGTGGTAGACTTTAGGAAAAACCCTTCCATACTTCCACCTCTCACAATACTTGACAACACAGTATCAACAGTAGAAACCTTCAAATTTCTGGGTTCTATCATATCGCAAGATCTCAAATGGACAGCTAACATCAAAACATCATTAAAAAGGACAACAAAGAATGTTCTTTCTGCGCCAACTCAGTAAGCTCAAACTGCCCAAGGAGCTGCTGATCCAATTCTACAGAGGAATTATTGAGTCTGTCATTTGCACCTCTATAACTGTCTGGTTCGGTTCTGCAACCCAACAAGAAAAACACAGACTTCAGAGGATAATTAGAACTGCAGAAAAAATAATTGCTACCAACTTGCCTTCCATTGAGGACCTGTATACTGCATGAATCAAGAAGAGGGCCGTGAAAATATTTGCAGATCCCTCGCATCCTGGACATAAACTGTTTCAACTCCTACCCTCAAAACGACGCTATAGAGCACTGCACACCAGAACAACTAGACGCAAGAACAGTTTTTTCCTGAAGGCCATCACTCTGCTAAACAAATAATTCCCTCAACACTGTCAGACTATTTACTGAATCTGCACTACTATTAATCGTTTCATAGTTCCCATCACCAATCTCTTTATGACTGTATGACTATATGATTTATATTGATATATTGATCATCAATTGTGTTGTAAATGTTGTACCTTGATGAACGTATCTTTTCTTTTATGTACACTGAGAGCATATGCACCAAGACAAATTCCTTGTGTGTCCAATCACACTTGGCCAATAAAATTCTATTCTATTCTATTCTAATCTATTCTATTCTATTCTATTAAGTTTATCGCGCCTGAAGCCAGATTAGGCTAGCGATTGGGAGTGATTGCAGCTGGCTTGAGAGGGAGACATCAGAGCAAAGATTTCTCTCTTTTTTAATTCATCATGCCTAAAGCCGAATTCGGCAAGCAATTCGAAGAGCCTGCAGTTGGCTTATGGAGTCAACCATTGGAGTGCGATTCTTCAACTCGCAAGTATACTTCCCATATTTCCGATAGTCTTAGGCAATCCCTGGCAAATCGTCATTCGACCCCCAACGGGGTCCTGACCCACAGGTTGAGAACCTCTGGTTTAATATCCTACCTAGGATTGAACTATACTTTCCCATCATTTCAAAAATCTTCAAGCTTCTATACTATCTCATAAGGTTGAAAAAAAATACTTCTATCCTGAGGATGAGAGGGAAAAGCCTGAGCTCAGAACAAAACCAAAGCAATTTCAGGGTGATTTTTGTCAACCCATTCAAAATGGACAAGATATCTCTAATTTTTTGAATCTCACCAGGTTCAAGGTTGACTCAGCCTTCCAGCCTTCCGAGGTGGGTAAAATGAGGACCCAAAATTGTTGAGGGCAATATGCTGACTCTGTAAACTGCTTAGAGAGGGCTGTAAAGCACTGTGAAGCAGTATGTAAGTCTAAGTGCTATTGCTGTTATTTCAAAGTCCTGTGTAGAAGTGTGTGTCTTTCTTTGTGTATTTGTGATCAACATGTGCATTCACACCTTTCTTTCAGGAGCTCAAGACAATATTGTACTCTATCTTCCCATTTTTCCCTGTGGAGAAAGATGACAGAGAGACAGAGACAAATTTCTTTCTTTGTGCAGTCATATTTGATTGTCATCCTGTCATCCTGTTTGAGTGATTCTGAATGTGATCTTCTGTAAATGCCCAAACGATTTATTTTTTATTCCACTTCAGCTAATTTGTTCATCCAACTTTCCATTCCGCTCTTCCTTTCCTCCTCACCTTTCTTTCCTGTCTCAGCATCCTATATTCTGGGGTTTTTTTTACTTGTTTAAGGACAGTAGTTTTTCTATTAAAATACTTTATAGATAGTCCACTTCCCTCATTCCTTTCAAAAATGTATTCAATTCTGTTTTATATTGAGCAAAACTTTATATAACAATGCAGTTGCTTTGTTTTCCTTGTCATTTGACCTTATAGGCAGAATGTCTCTTGTGTCAATTTGATTTTATTCATATGGCTATGCATGTATCCATATGTTCCCACATGTGTTAATACATTAGACAATCTCATCAAAGACAGAGGATGGTAAGGTGCATAGAGGCTCAATCAATTATTCCAGGAATAGTGGGTAGGTGGAGAGAATACTAAGGGAGTGGCTTGATTAAATAGTCACCGTGCCATATAGAAAATTCTGTATTAATTTCTATAACTTTTTGCTTACTTCATATCCTAATAATGTTCTAGCTTTCCCACAAATCACAGCCCATTCTGGTGAAATGGAAAAACTTCATTGGCAATTTAATAAACCACACTTCAATTTAAAGGAATGTAACTTAAAACATTTGACATTTCTTTATGTAAAATGTGGCATGTCTCAATTCTTCATAGTGCTCTAAATTGCCGGCAAAATTCATTCCCATCTGAGGGAAAAGAAAAATATTATTTGCACTGTTACGCATTTGTATTCTTCACATATTAGATAATGGGAGGGTGGAGCTCCCTTTTTCTTGATTCATGCTCCAGAACAAGGAATGAGTCAGGACAGGTTGCATATCATGCCAACATTAGATGGGCCTGGCCACATTTGAAGCTGAGGATCTGGCCACAAAGCAGGGTTGGCTGGTTCACCTACTGACTTAGCCAAGAAGTAAAAAAGAGGATAAAAAGAATGGAAATGTATCAGTTCCAGAGAAAGGTCAGAGACTTCCAAGAACATAAGAAGAAATAAACTAAGCTCAATATTTGGAACAGGATTTTTCTTCTTGCAGTTTTAAGTGCAAATTCAGATTAAGGGTTAAAGTGTTTATACTACTTTTTAGATCTAAAAACAACTTAATAAACATGACACACATACACTCACACCCATACACATGTACACATCCACACAAATGTGAAAATGATTATTCAAGAGTGTCCCTGAAGAATGAAATTCTAAAACTGGAAGAACCTTAAAGTTCATCTGCTCCGATCTCTCTATTCATAAAAGAAAGCCACTCTACAATATTCTAACAAATAATCAACTATGTTTTGTTTAAAATATCTAAGGAACTTGTTGAAAATGCATTGAGTTAAAAAGTTGTATCTAGAAATACTTTTTCATTTCATTTTTCATTTCATGATGTTTGAAAAAAAAAGGAAACCATTGTTCAGTTTGTTTATTTCTCCTTAGCCTTGCCATCCCTATGTATCACATCTGTCCTTTTTATAAATTACATGGATTTTCCAGCAAGAGGAATCTTCAGCAAGTTTCATCTTCATAGTTACAACTAGTGAGCACATCACGTAGTGACAGAAATTCCAGCTCCAATTGTGGTTGAAAGTCAAAGGTGACCCATGTAGCACTGCTTTTAATTTAAAAACCAAGTTTAAGGGCACATTTGCACATTTACTTGTATTATCATCAGTATTTTATTTTATTTTATACTAGCTGGACGCCCGTGCTTCGCTATGAAACTATGTGATTGACACTTGAAGCCTGAAACTTAATGTAGAATGTATAATTCCTTGCATTAGAGTGTGTTAATATAAGGCAACTGGTAGTTGGAACAGAATTCTTTTCAGGTGGGGAGGGGCACTGTCTAGCTCCTTAGCATCAGAGCATGTTAATATAAGACAACTGGCAGTTGGGACAGAGTTCCTTTCAGGTGCGGAGGGGGAGTAGAACATTTAACTCCTTAGCATCAGAGTGTGTGAATATAATACTGTATATGAAATGCTAATGATCTGATGGTCATTTCAGAAAATCTTTTCTTAATGAGCACCTACAAGCCAAGAGGAACATAAGTGCCAAATTTCAAGTTTGTAGGCTTTACCGTTCCGGAGATTTCATTATGAGTGAGTGTTATTTGGCTTTTATATATATAAGGTTCCCCTCGCACATATGTGCTAATCATTGCAGACTCTAGGGGGCGGTGCTCATCTCCGTTTCAAAGCCGAAGAGCCAGCACTGTCCGAAGATGTCTCCGTGGTCATGTGGCCGGTATGACTCAACGCTAAAGGTGCACGGAATGCTGTTACCACCAAAGGTGGTCCCTATTTTTTCTACTTGCATTTTTACGTGCTTTTGAAACTGCTAGGTTGGCAGAAGCTGGAACAAGTAACAGGAGCTCACCCCGTTACACGGCAGCACTAGGGATTCGAACTGCCGAGCTACCGACCTTTCGATCAACAAGCTCAACGTCCTAGCCCCTGAGCCACCGCAGCCCTTTTATATATATAGAAGATTGCAATTAGTGCAGTAATCAATAGACTTTCCTTGCCCTGAATTTTCCCATTCAAATTAGAAGCTTCTTTTAACCTTACATTGAGGACTCAGTGGGCACTCTTTTGGATTCTGCCCAGGCTAGGTGAAACATAACTTTACCTCCAACACTATAGTTCAAATACTGTATTTAGAGTTTTTAGCATAAGATTCTGAGGACTAAAGGTTGGCCCTCTTCCAACTCTTCTTCTTCCTCCAAGGAGTACACAAATCCGTTGCTTCTATAGGACATCTAAGGTCAACATACTCAGTTAATGTATCATGGTCAGACAATCTCTGTTTATGTAATGATGAGGCACTGAATTTTTACTAAGGAGACAAGGTTCAAGTTAGGTCTTAACATGAAACTTCACCGAGTGATCCTAGGTTAGCTGTTATTTTTCAGGCCAGCATATTCCACAGGATTGGTATGGGAAGAAAAATAAAGATAAAAGTGGGCTATGTATATTACCTCCTGGAGCGCTTGGAGAACAGATAGGATACAAATAAATAAAAATGCAGCTGCTGCAATTTATATAATTACAGAAGTTCAAAACCAGATTGCTACAATAATGAAAAATTGCACCATTTTATGCTAATCTCCATTATAGAGGTACTTCTTAATATAACCAGTACCTCCCACAATTCTGGTCAAGGTACCATATCTGATCACAATTTCATACATCCTGGAAATTACTCAATGAGGAACAGGAAGAACATTAATTTAGAGTTGGAAAATGCTGTTAGCTCATCTCATCAATCAATCTCTCTTGCCCATTTCTAGCTTGTGTTTGTAGTTATTTGGGTATATTTCTAGAAACATACTATATTTCCAAAATCTTCCTAGCATCTATCAATTCTGCAAAATCTTGTAAGGAATCTACCATAAGACACTCTGATGGCTCTCTTCTTCAAACACTTTAGATCTGTATCCTCTAATTATACTTTCTCTGGATTAAACACACCCAGCTCCTTCAGCTCTGCCTTACACACCTTGCGATTTAGAGATCTCTCTCCTAATTTTTCTTCTATTATTCATTATGCTTCTTAACCTTCAGCATCTATTTTTTAAACAAAGTAACAGCATTATATTTGCAGTATTAAGTAGAATGACTTTGGATAGAATCAAAGGCATATTCTTCTGTATATTATTATTGAAATGTCAGATTTATAGACACTCTCACATTATTTGTTATATACAACTCTTATTGACTATAACAACTCTCTCCAGATGTTTTCTAAAATGGACTAGGCTTGATATTCGGTCAATCACAAACTGACAATTGTTGCAAGTAAAACACACTTATCATCTACAATTTGGAAGCCAATATAATACATTCATGTTGTATCTATTAGTTATCCATCACACCATTTTTCCGTTTTAAAAATCCAACCAAATAGATTTTTTTAAACAATAATAATAAAAGTCCAATAATTTGGACTTTTAGGAAATTGTTTCTATTTCTAACCTTCTGCTCATCCAAAAATCTCAAATTATGTAAAACACATTAAAATTAATGTGTATAACTGTGCTGGCAGGAGGTAATGGAGTTAAGTTGTGGTTCTATGCATTTGGAGGGTATTATATTGGAGAAAGTTGAATTAAACTCCATGCAAAACTCTAGATTCTCCTCCCATACTTCCTTTGTGAAAATTAGAAAATCTGCATACAATCCATTCCCCTATAGATCTTTATATAAAATTCCTGCAAGTAAATAGTTTCACATGGATGTGAGGTACAGGTTGAGATGTTGATAACATTCTGCATCCAGCACTTATTCCCCATATCTAATCCTATTTATTTATAAATTATCAGCAGGACAATTACATTGAATGGATGTCCATTGCAGCGGCATCCGTAAGTGTCCATTGCTTGATGCAATGATAACAGACATGACAGTACAGTGACATCACAATAGAAACTGCATCCTTTTGAATTTGCATCTTGATGTTGTACATAAGTACTGCATATATATATCATAGGATTTGTGTTGTGACATTAAGATCATAGCTTGCTCATTGTTCCCCCTGCATCCCTAAGGCAGCATTGCTGCTGTTCTATCTGTGATGGCCTTGGGACAGCATGTCTGAATATACAGCCTGTTTTTGCAGAGAGTTGTATAAAGAAGGCCATGTAAATCGCAGAAGTCACTGGTCCCAGGTATCTATTTATTAAATTATCTTGTCATGCAACTGCATAATAAGAGTTGAGAGTCAACATAATGAAGACAATTTGTTCCTCTGGTGTGTATGTATGGGAAATTATGACAAGCAGCTAAGATGTTAGATATTTTATTCATATTTGGCTACAACTCAGTGTTACAATTTGACTGATTAGGATTCCAATATTGGACTAGAGTGTGCAGCCCTCCTCTGGGGAAACACTGGAAGAGGTAATGAAAGCGTTCAAGAAAACTATTTGCTTCTTGGCCCTGTTTTATGTTTGCCCTGTTCTCCGTCTGCTGTCTTGCCATTCATTTCTCCATGATACAGTGATTTTAGTTTCTTGGTTCTCTGCATGCAAGTTGTTTACAAAAAATAAAAAAAAATAAAAGTCCTGTCAGTAATGGAGAGTATTAATTTATGAACAATTCATTTGTTGCAGATTTTCTATGTTCAACACTAACACAAAGGGTGCATAGGAAAACCCCATATTGTTTATGTGTGGTTATTTTGGAGAAGTAAAATCTTTGGCATAGGAAGAGTTAGAACATTAAATTAAGTAAACTTTTAGCTAAAATTTGATTAGGAAGATGTCTGAAGAAATACAAGACAGTTGAAAATTTAAAGCCAATGGTTAGGATTACTGGCAGTCTAAGACAGGCCTTTCCATCCATCATTCTTTTACTGTTACAGCCCTGCCAATTTTTTGCCCTTCCATAGGCAGCATGAACAAGTAAATACAAAGCCTTGGAGGAAGCTACTGTATTTTCTTCTTTGGTACAACCATGGTTATTCTCCTTGGACGTTAGATTTATTTTCCCTATGCTGTACTACAGTGCTTCGCCGTATTATATACTCTGCACAATCATGGTCTAGCTTTCAACAACCTGTTCTTTTATTTGTATCCATGGAGGTTCTCAACTGAGAACTGAAGAAGCTTCTTGGATGAGATGTGAAATGTTTTCAAGGAAAAAACTAAGAAAGTCTAGTTGCCTTTTGAAAAAAAAACCCCACACCTTTGGGACAACTGTGACCTGGATGGTTGAGAATCTCCATAGACATTTAACCGGTTAATTTATTGTTATACTATCAGGAAGACAGATAAGAAAAAGATGAGGACACTTTTTAACGAAAAGATGCAATGTTACTTCATATCATTCACTGGAAATAACACATCAAAAATGATTAGGTATTTCCAGTTTCAATAGTGTGGGTGGCTTTGAGGAGGCACTGATATATGGTTTTTTGTTATTGTTGATTAATAAATTTTAATTACCGGTAACAACAACCCCATAATGTTGAGCAATATATTAAATAAAAACATGAGGCAGAGTCCAATTCATTTAGGGAGAAATTAAATATTTAATAGACTACAGAAGTAGATTTTCAAGCACTCTTGAATGGATGCTATTTCTATTTGTAATTTATTTATATGTTCTGGAAATCAACATTTATATCTAATTTCTTTCTTATCACACTCTATGCAAACTTTGCCCTACACACACAAAACAATATAGTTAAAGTATTAATGGTATAATTAAAACTTCTGCAGCAATAATAAATTCAGCGCGGAAATCAGTTCAAAATAATGGAGCAACATAAAATTGTTGCTTGTTATTACTATTTGTCAGAGGTGGGTTTCAGCAGATTCTGACCAGTTCTGGAGAACCGGTAGTGGAGATTTTGAATAGTTCAGAGAACCTGTAGTAAAAATTCTGACTGGCCCCACCCCTATCTATTCTCTGCCTCCCAAGTCCCAGCTGATTGGGAGGAAATGGGGATTTTTCCAGTAATCTTCCCCTGGAGTGGGGTAGGAATGGAGATTTTACAATATCCTTCCCCTGCCACACCCACCAAGCCACATCCACAGAACCGGTAGTAAAAAAATTTGAAACTCACCACTGCTATTTGTCTCAAGTCTTCAAACCTCTTTTCTCAAAATTTAAGTTCATACAGAAATACCTGGACTATATCTTTGTGGTAAAGAGAGATTCAAAAATTTAATCAGCTCCTCTACAATGTCCTGATCTTCCTTTAACACCTTTTAAATTCTCCTGGGATTAATAATAACAACAACAACAACAGAGTTGGAAGGGACCTTGGAGGCCTTCTAGTCCAACCCCTTTCCCAGGTAGGAAACCCTACACCATCTCAGACAGATGGTTATCCAACATTTTCTTAAAAATTTCCAGTGTTGGAGCATTTACAACTTCTACAGGCAAGTTGTTCCACTGATTAATTGTTCTAACTGTCAGGAAATTTCTCCTTAGTTCTAAGTTGCTTCTTCCTTGATTAGTTTCCACCCATTGCTTCTTGTTCTACCCTCAGGTGCTTTGGAGAATTGTTGACTCCCTCTTCTTTGTGGCAACCCCTGAGATATTGGAACACTGCTATCATGTCTCCCCTAGTCCTTCTTCTTATTAAACTAGACATATCCATTTCCTGCAACCGTTCTTCATATGTTTTATCCTCCAGTCCCCTAATCATCTTTGTTGCTCTTCTCTGCACTCTTTCTGGAGTCTCAACATTTTTTTTTACATCGTGGCGACCAGAACTGAATGCAATATTCAGTAAGTGTGGCCTTACCAAGGCATTATAAAGTGGTATTAACACTTCACGTGATCTTGATTCTATCCCTCTGTTTATGAAGCCCAGAACTGTGTTGGCTTTTTTGGCGGCTGCTGCACACTATTACCTTTGTCCCTGGCTATTTTAAATGTTTTACATATTTTTAAACTTAGTGTTTTAAACAATGCAAATGTTAAACAACAATATAAATGCCCCTTTGTCTGCTTGCTCTTTGCATCTCTTACTGTCTTGTAGGATTTATTTCGGCTTTTCAAAACTTTCTGACAAAAACCCTGTTCAGAGGCTCCTGCGAACAATGAAGACCAACCACAGAGATGAACTTGGAGAAGGCATGTGGAGACTGTTAGCAAAACATGAATTAACCCCAGGAAGGGAAGAAGGCATTAGAAAGAAATTTAAACTGACTCCACCTTGATTAACTTCGATGTAAGAGAGAAAAGGAAAACACTGTCAAGCTTTCAACTCTTTATTAATGCATACTGCAACTTGTATCAAAATAAAATAGAATAGAATAAAAGCACTTTTTATTTTATATTTTATATATTTTATATATTTTATTATATATATATATATATATATATATATATATATATATATATATATATATATATATATATATATATATATATATATATATATATATATATATATATATATATATATATATATATATGTTTTCTGAGGTTTTCACGGGTGTTTGTATATAAGTCTTTGGTTGTTCGGGTTTTCTCCTGTGTAAAATTGGAAGTGTCTTGGCGACGTTTCGACGAAGTCTCATTCGTCATCTTCAGGCTTCAGCTTTGTGCTTCTGGGAGCAATGTGTGATCGCAGCTGTTTCTTCCTTTTAACTGCTAGTGGGGGTTTGAACTGATTGGGTGGGAGCTTGGCTGTGCTTTGTGGTCGTGCTACATCTTCATAGTGGGTGTCAGTCTGCTGCATGAATGGATTGGAGGGGTTTGAAATGGCTAATGTTGCAGCTGCGGTCTGGCTTCTGGTCCTTGGTCATGCTTCATGATCAGTGTGGGTTTGGGTCTGCTTTCTGGGTGGATGTGCGATGGTGACATCCATGTGGACCTCGTGAGTTGGGTCTGGTGTCATTCCTCGTGTTAGGGACTCGTTTGTCAATAAGGGCGGGTTTCCAAATGGCTGGTAGGCGGGAGGTGTCATCTCGTTTGTTCATGCTGTGTGGGCGTTTTCCTATCTCGATGGCTTCTCTGATTATTCTGTTGTTAAAGTGTTCAGTTTTGGCGATAGTTCTGGTCTTTTTAAAGTCAATATCATGTCCTGTGACTTTAAAGTGTTGGACCAGGGAAGAAGTTGGTTCCTCTTTTTTGAATGAGTTCTTGTGTTCTTCAATGCGTGCACTTATTCTTCTGTTGGTTTGTCCAATGTATGTGGTGGGGCAGGCGGTGCATGGGATTTCATATACTCCTTGATTTTCTAACTCAATTTTGTCTTTGGGGTTTCTTAGGATGGTGGATATTTTTCTGTTTGTGCAGAATGCTGTCTTGATGTTGTGTTTGTGGAGGATCTTGCTGATTCTGTCTGTGGTGCCTTTTATATATGGGAGGAGGGCTGTGCCGTTTTCTTGTTCTCTGTCTTGGATTTTAGTGGGGGGTTCTTTTTGGATTAGCTTGGTAATCTTATCTGTTTGGAATCCATTGGATGTTAGTACGTTAGTGAGAGTGTCTAGTTCGGGTTTTAGGTGTTGTTCATCAGCTAAGCATTTTGTTCTGGAGATGAGTGTCTTGGCTACGGAGTTGATCTGTGCTGGGTGGTGGTGTGAGAGTGTGCAGATAGCGGTTTGTGTGTTTTCTTCTGGTAGATGGTGTGTCCTAGGAGCCATTGGGTTTCTGTAGACTAAGACATCCAGGAAGGAAGTTGGTTATTAACTTCTGTTTCCATGGTGAACTGTATTTTGGGGTGTAGGCTATTGAGGTGTGTGAGGAAGTTGTCAAGTTTTCTTTCCGTGTGGCCAGATTATGAAGGTGTCGTCTACATATCTGAGCCAGAGTTTGGGTTGTGATCAGATTTTCTAGAGCTTGGGTTTCAAAGTGTTCCATGTAGAGATTGGCAATGACAGGTGAGAGGGTGATCCCATGGGTGCTCCTTCTATTTGTTTGTATTTTTGTCCATTATAGATGAAGTATGTGTTGGATAGGCAGTGGTTGGTCAGATCTAGGATGTGCTTGGGGGGGTTTATATTTGTTTTGGATTGCTGTCAAGGCTTCTTTGATTGGCACTTGGGTGAAGAGGATATGACATCAAAGCTCACGAGTAGGTCGCTGGGCTGTAAGTTTTGTTTCTTTATGATCTCTATGAACTGGAATGAGTTTTTTTACGTGTGAGGTGATGGATTCTGCATAGGGCTGTAGTTGTTTGGCGAGAAATTTGGCTAGGTTTTGTAGAGGTGAGCCTATGGAGCTGACTATGGGTCTGAGTGGGGTTCCTTCTTTGTGTATCTTGGGGAGGCCATAGAGCTTAGGGCATCTGGATGATTTCTCTCTGGGAATGATTCTTTGTTGGATTTCTTCGCTGATGGGGGAGGCTTTTATTTTGGATCTAGTGGTTTTTTCTAGGTAGGTGGTGGGGTCTGTGTTTAGGGGCTTGTATGCAGGGTCTTGGAGTAGGTTGGTTAATTTGGTTTGGTAGTCAGATGTGTTCATAACCACCATGGCGTTGCCCTTGTCTGCTGGTAGGATTATTATGCTGGTATCTTTTTTCAGGTTAAGTAGTGCTGTCTGTTCCTCTTTGGGTAAGTTGCTTTTGGGTGGCTTGCTGGTGCAGAGGATGTTGGAGATCTCGAGTCTGATTTTGTTAGCGTCATCGGGGTTGATTTTGGTCAGGCTGGTTTCAACTCCATATAATGGTTTCGGTGGGGATGTATTTGGGAGTGACTGCAAAGTTGAATCCTTTGGAAAGGACATCGGTTTCAGCTTTGGTGAGGATCCTATCTGAGATGTTATGCACTGTTTGTTTCATATGTTGCTGTGAGGGTGGAGGGGTTTGTTTCTGGCGTTCTTGTAGTCTTCGGAGTTTGTTGGTGTGCGTGTCTGTCTTGAGGGTGGTCTGTGTTTTGGCTCTCCAGACGGCAAGTTGTTTGGATTTGTCCCAAAGTGCAGGGTGCATCTTGTTGCTGAGTTTGAGGTGAAGTGTGAGGAGATCTTTGTTGATTTGATCTAGGAGGAATCTTTTTGTGTGAAGTTCATTTCTGATTAAGGCCAATTCTGTTCTTTTTAGGATGCGTTTGGTGGCTGCAGAGTTGGAGTGGAATTTCAATTGGAAGCATTTGGGGATTTGTTCGGGAGAAAACCCGAACAACCAAAGACCTATATATATATATATATATATTTTCTGAGGTTTTCGCGGGTGTTTGTATGTAGGTCTTTGGTTATTCGGGTTTTCAGCAATGCAGCTCACCAGCTCAAATCCCCCTGCAACTCAGACTAATCTGAGCACAACCAAACCCCCACCAACACAGGACACACCCCCAGCCAATCAGAGCACAAAAAACCCCCATCCAATCAGAGCACAGCCAAGCTCCCACCCAATCAGTTCAAACCCCCACTAGCAGTTAAAAAGGAAGAAACAGCTGCAATCACACATTGCTCCCAGAAGCACGAAGCTGAAGCCTGAAGATGACGAATGAGACTTCATCGAAACGTCGGCAAGACACTTCCAATTTTATGCGGGAGAAAACCCGAATAACCAAAGACCTACATATATATATATATTCTGAGGTTTTCGCGGGTGTTTGTATGTAGGTCTCTGGTTATTCGGGTTTTCTCCCGCGTAAAATTGGAAGTGTCTTGGCGACGTTTCGACGAAGTCTCATTTCTCCTACAAGAACGCCAGAAACAAACCCCTCCCTCCTCACAGCCACACATGAAACAAACAGTGCATAACATCTCAGATAAGATCCTCACTAAAGCTGAAACCGATGTCCTTTCCAAAGGATTCAACTTTGCAGTCACTCCCAAATACATCTCCACTGAAACCATTATATGCAGAGTTGAAACCAGCCTGACCAAAATCAACCCCGATGATGCTAACAAAATCGGACTCAAAATCACCAACATCCTCTGCACCAGCAAGCCACCCAAAAGCAACTTACCCAAAGAGGAACAGACAGCACTATTTAACCTGAAAAAAAGACACCAACATAATAATCCTACCAGCAGACAAGGGGAACGCCACGGTGTTTATGAACACATCTGACTACTAAACCAAATTAACCAACCTACTCCAAGACCCTGCATACAAGCCCCTAAAAACAGACCCCACCACCTACCTAGAAAAAACTACTAGATCCAAAATAAAAGCCTCCCCCGTCAGTGAAGAAATCCAACAAAGAATCATTCCCAGAGAGAAATCATCCAGATGCCCTAAGCTCTACGGCCTCCCCAAGATACACAAAGAAGGAACCCCACTCAGACCCATAGTCAGCTCCATAGGCTCACCTCTACAAAACCTAGCCAAATTTCTCGCCAAACAACTACAGCCCTATGCAGAATCCATCGCCTCACATGTAAAAAACTCATTCCAGTTCATAGAGATCATAAAGAAACAAAACTTACAGCCCGGCGACCTACTCGTGAGCTTTGATGTCATATCCCTCTTCACCCAAGTGCCAATCAAAGAAGCTTTGACAGCTATCCAAAACAAATATAACCCCCCCAAGCACATCCTAGATCTGACCAACCACTGCCTATCCAACACATACTTCATCTATAACGGACAAAAATACAAACAAATAGAAGGAGCACCCATGGGATCACCCCTCTCACCTGTCATTGCCAATCTCTACATGGAACACTTTGAAACCCAAGCTCTAGAAAAATCTGATCACAAACCCAAACTCTGACTCAGATACGTAGACGACACCTTCATAATCTGGCCACACGGGAAAGAAAAACTTGACAACTTCCTCACACACCTCAATAGCCTACACCCCAAAATACAGTTCACCATGGAAACAGAATTAACAACCAACTTCCCTTCCTAGATGTCTTAGTCTACAAGAAACCCAATGGCTCCCTAGGACACACCATCTACCAGAAGAAAACACACACAAACTGCTATCTGCACGCACTCTCTCACCACCACCCAGCACAGATCAACTCCGTAGCCAAGACACTCATCTCTAGAACAAAACGCTTAGCTGACGAACAACACCTAAAAACTGAACTACACACTCTCACAAACGTACTAACATCCAATGGATTCCAGAGAAATAAGATTACCAGACTAATCCAAAAAGAACCCCCCACTAAAATCCAAGACAGAGAACAAGAAAATGGCACAGCCCTCCTCCCATATATAAAAGGCACCACAGACAGAATCAGCAAGATCCTCCACAAACATAACATCAAGACAGCATTCTGCACAAACCAAAAAATATCCACCATCCTAAGAAACCCCAAAGACAAAATTGAGTTAGAAAATCAAGGAGTATATGAAATCCCATGCACCGCCTGCCCCACCACATACATCGGACAAACCAACAGAAGAATAAATGCACGCATTGAAGAACACAAGAACTCAGTCAAAAAAGAGGAACCAACTTCTTCCCTGGTCCAACACCTTAAAGCCACAGGACACGATATTGACTTTAAAAAGACCAGAACTATCGCCAAAACTGAACACTTTAACAACAGAATAATCAGAGAAGCCATCGAGATAGAAAAACGCACACACAGCATGAACAAACAACATGATACCTCCCGCCTACCAGCCATTTGGAAACCTGCCCTTATTGACAAACGAGTCCCTAACACAAGGAATGACACCAGACCCACACTCACGAGGTCCACACAGGATGTCACCACCACACATCCACCCAGAAAGCAGACCCAAACCCACACTGATCAGGAAGCATGACCAAGGACCAGAAGCCAGACCGCAGCTGCAACATTAGCCATTTCAAACCCCTCCAATCCATACATACAGCAGACAGACACCCACTATGAAGATGTAGCACGACCACGAACACGAAGCCAAACAACAGCAATGCAGCTCACCAGCTCAAATCTCCCTGCAACTCAGACTAATCTGAGCACAACCAAGCCCCCACCAACACAGGACACACCCCCAGCCAATAAGAGCACAAAAAAACCCCCATCCAATCGGAGCACAGCCAAGCTCCCACCCAATCAGTTCAAACCCCCACTAGCAGTTAAAAAGGAAGAAACAGCTGCGATCACACATTGCTCCCAGAAGCACAAAGCTGAAGCCTGAAGATGACGAATGAGACTTCGTCGAAACGTCGCCAAGACACTTCCAATTTTACATGGGAGAAAACCCGAATAACCAGAGACCTGGTTTATATTTTATATTTATATTTTATTTTATAGAATAAAAGCACAGAATAGAGAAATATTATCAAAGAAGGTTTCTTGTGGAATCCTTTTCCTGTCTTGAAAGGTTGACAGCCACCAATAGTATGGATAAGAACCAGAAAATGGACTGGCAGCTGGTTAAAGAACAAGATGGACTAAATTGAAAAATCTCATGTAATGGAATCCTGTAAGAAGTGAGATCCTCAAGGATCTGTGTTGAGATTTGGGAAGAGTGCTTTACAATTTGTTCATACATAATCTGTAGTTACAACTGAGTAGTGAAAGAACCAAGCTGGTCGTAAACACTAACTGTTGGGATGCTAAAAGCAAAAAAAGAATAACAAAGTTCACAAAAATTGTATCAGCTGCGGTGACGCAGTGGTTAGAGTGCAATACTACTTCTGCTGATCACTGGCTGCCAGCAGTTTGGCAGATTAAATCTCACCAGGCTCAAGGTTGACTCAGCCTTCCATCCTTCCGAGGTCGGTAAAATGAGGACCCAGATTGTTGGGGGCAATATGCTGACTCTGTAAACAACTTAGAGAAGGCTGGAAGTGTTATATAAGTCTAAGCGCTATTGCTATCATCCATACCTTGCTTAGATTGAACCACTGAGATGGTATTCCATAAATTCCAGCCAAAATGGTCAAGGATAAAGAATGTTATAATTCAGCAACATCTTGAGAATCAAAAATGGGCCATCATAACATTGGTATAAAATGTAAACATGCTATCCATGGAATGTCCAGAAAAAAAGCTGTGAAATTATTCATAAAAATTGACTGACACCATCTCATTTTATCAGGACACCGTGTCTTATATCAGCTTCCAATCCATTTTAGAGTGGTAATAAAGTTCTGCTATTAGCCTTCAGTATTCAATATGTTGAAGATTATTATGAAGGATTATTTTTTTCTCCTGACTCTAAAATAAATTTAAAGAGTTTTTATTGAATGTACTTGTCAAATGAGGTGCAAATAAGAATTGCTAAAAGGAAGGATTTAACAGTAATAGGGAGGGCGATTAATCTAGAAACTCTACCATTCTCAGCACTGGGTCGAAACTCATTTTCCCTCAGTTTTTCAATTTTACAGATATGTTTTATTCATTTGCACATCTTGTTTTTATTTTGGTTCAATGGATTCTTCATTTTATCTTTGTTTTGCATTTTTTCATATTTTTTTGTTTTATTTTTCTGTATAATAACCCAGCGAACTAATTGTTGACATAAAAAGCTGCAAATAAACAACATGAATATACCATGGAATTCATTATGAAAATGTGTCATGCTTGCCATCAACTTGAAAAGGATTAGGCAATTTCATGGAGAATTGAGTAACAGTATCAATAGCTCTCATCAATACATTACAAAGACATTATTCTTGAGTGAATGCATTCTAAATGCCATTCATTTGAACAGTAGTATCAACAGAAGGATCTTAAGCATTTGTTCTACTAGTCGATTAATCATACACATTTAATTAGTTGCTGGAAGAAATAGGCGTCTAGACACAAAGCTGATTAGACACAGCAAGTCAGTTATGCCTTCATGTTTCTTACTTATTTCAGTAAAACTTAAAACATAATCTCAGAATTCTGATAACTCTGATAATCTCAGAATTAATGCCAGCACAATGTTGTTCTGATCTTTTGTTCAACTAGCAGAAGAATCAACTGTACATGCCCAAACCCATTAAAATGCTTCTTAAGAATCATTCTTCAGTCTCCTTCCTACTCTGTTCTGTTTGTTTTTAATATATCCATATCTATCTATTATCAAGGAATTAAGGACAGTATACATAATACACTTTTTATACAGTACTAGCTGGATGCCCATGCTTTGTTATGAAACTATGTGATTGGGCATGATGAATTGACACTTAAACCCTGAATCTTTTTTTTTTTTTTTTGTTTACATTTATACCCCGCCCTTCTCCGAAGACTCAGGGCGGCTTACAGTGTATAAGGCAATAGTCTCATTCTATTTGTATATTTTTACAAAGTCAACTTATTGCCCCCCCAACAATCTGGGTCCTCATTTTACCTACCTTATAAAGGATGGAAGGCTGAGTCAACCTTGGGCCGGGCTCGAACCTGCAATAATTGCAGGCTTCGGTGTTCTTAATAACAGGCTATTACCAGCTTGAGCTATCCGGCCCCTAATTCTTAATGTAGAATGTGTAACTCTGTAGCATCAGAGCGTGTTAATATAAGGCAACTGGTAGTTGGAACATAGTTCCTTTCAGGTGGGGAGGGGGAGTAGAATGCCTAGCTCCTTAGCATCAGAGTATGTTAATATAAGGCAACTGGCAGTTGGGACAGAGTTTCTTTCAAGTGGGGAGGGGGAGTAGAAAGTCTAACTCCTTATCATCAGAGCATGTGAATATAATACTGTATATGAAATGCTAATGATCTGATGGTCATTTCGAAAAATCCTTTCTTAGCGAGCACTTGGAAGCCAAGAGGAACATATGTGCCAAATTTCAAGTTTGTAGGCTTTACTGTTCTGGAGATTTCGTGATGAGTGAATGGTATTTGGTTTTTATATGGATATCAGTTCATAAGGTAGATGGAAAGAGAATGGTTCATGACTATTAAGACAGCTTTACAGATGAGGGGGACTGACCTTAAGTTTCCTTACTTCTAGTCTGTCAAATAACTAGGACTTTACCCACCCCACTATGTTGACTGTTGTTCTGTTTAACAACAGAACCTTTCACAAAGTTTCAGGAGAACCAGGAAGGTTACTGGGGCTGTCTCATAAGTTGCTATCCTCTATTGCAATATATTTCATCATTACTGAATACTGGCATGCTATTTGTTGCACTTACTGTATATGACAGGGCATAAGAGTTATTAAATAGATGTTCTTGCAATGTCTTGTCTCTTAAAATACAGATGAATAAGCTGTTTCTATGGGCAGAGACAGATGATCTGGAAAAATGCAATTCCCATAACGATATTATGGGAATTGGAATGGAGCAGATTGATGGGAAACTATTGTTGTGAGGCACTTGTGTCTAGAGTCAAAATAAGAGGCTTAACACCTCACCTTCTTCTGTAATCTAATGGGAAATACACTTTCTCTTGTCCTGAGTTTTGCTCCTTTCAAAGTGTGCATTGATTTTACCTGATTTTACCAAATATTTGCTTAAAAATCTAGAAGAGATCAAGAAAACGAATATTTTCTTCTCTTAGTACTTTCCACTCAAGCTACACCTTCTTATAAGAGAAGTATAAAAACTCCAAATCCAGCAAAACTGGTAATCTCTAAGAATCACAGCATTAAACATTCATAAATTGGTCTTTAGGTCATTTAGCCTCCTGGTCCCAGGGTAGGAATCCACTAAGTCATCCTCAAGTAGTCACAGGTCTCATGTGAAAATGTCTATTAACTGTTCTATTGCTTATCAAGATATCTTTTCCAATGCTCAGTCTGAATTTGAACACTTCGGATAGTCTCAATTTACAACAGTTCACTCAAGTGTCCATTCAAAGTTACAATGGCACTGAAAATGTGACTTATGACTGATTCTGCGCATGCACAAGAATGGTGGCTTACTGAACGCCCGGAACGGCGGCTGACAAGATCCCTAGCTGATGGCGATGTCCTGCTGCTTCTTTTGCCACTTGCACCCCCCGGCCAAGTGAATTTAACATCTCAGTGACCGTGGGTGTGGTCTTAGGACCTTTTTGGACCCGCGGTTGCTGTGCCTGAAGTCGGAGAAGCCGAAGACGGGGCAGGCGAAGATGGCGGCCTCGCGGAGGTGCGTGGGAGGGCGGCCTGTCCTCAGCTGTTTTTCAGCTGCTTGGTGGTTAGCGGCGTTTATTTTCAGCGCCTCTGACTGCATCCATCGGACTGTATCCCCCCCGGACTGAGCCTCACGGCCCCTGGCCCCCAGCTCTTTTACCATCTCCCTGTCGATTACAGGGTGAGCGGTGGGGGTCGAACAGCCATGTGGAGGCATGGGGGGGGGCGTGTGCCAGCTATGCCCGGATGCCCGGACTGCGTTTCTCAGCTTTTTGGCCCCGTTTCGCTGTAACATCTCCCCCGCCGGCGGTTGAGGCTTGGTGGCCATGTGGAGGCGGCTGGGTGGAGACGTGGGGAGGGGGCTGCGTGTTCTCAGCCGAGGGTGGCGCCCATTCATCGGGATCCTGATTGCACCCCTGGACTACGCCTCCTGGTCTTCTAGTTCCCAACTCGTCGGACCATCTCCCCCATCGAGTGTGGGGGTGAGCGGTGGACTTGATGACCATGTTGAAGCGTGGGGGCAGGGCGGTGTATTTCCCAGCTGATACCATGGCTACCCATTTACCCCCACCCCCTGACCTCCTCTCTGGACTGCTGGAACATCTCCCCCGCAGACGGTATTCTCCGGCCCAGTGGAACATCTGTCCGGTGGCCGTTGGATGAGGTTTAGGCCTCTTGGTAACCACGGCTGCCACACACGGGACTGGAGGAGGGGTGAGCGATGAAGGACAGCAGATAGGATGTGCCGCAGGAGGGAGATGGTGGCCCGGCCGGATCGACGTTTTCTGTTGCGTTCCTCTAGCAAGACCAACTGCGGCGTTTTTCGACATCCGAATCTTTTGGGGTGTGGCCTGGTCCTGCCAGGAGGGGCGTGGGAGGTGAGGAAGATGGCCCCTTGGATGGCATCTCCAGGCACCCGCGGAGGACAGAGCCGGAGACGAGAGGAACGGCGGAGGCGTTGTGGTCTCTGTTCGACGAGTCCTCCTTTTATATGGGGGACAATGACGGACAGTGAAGGAGGCGACAGAAACACCATCTACTTCCCTGAGGGGACTCGGGTTATGGAACAGAGCAGTCGTGTTTTGTCCTGGCTGGGTTAAGACGGTTTACGATCTTTTGTCTGTTAATCCCAGGATATCATGGATTTTACATCTATCCAGGAAGGACTGCCTGTTCTACTTTTTCCATTTGGTACCGGACCCCGGAAAAACATCTTAGCATAACATCACAGCTGCAAAAAGGGACGAAGTCAGCTGTCGGCCGATTCCATGTGTTATTCGCCACATGAACTCTTGCGCCTGCGAGGTACCCCTGCCTCGCAGGAATGGCCCTCCACATTACTGAGGGCTGGCCTTATTGATGGGTTTTGGGACCCAGAGAGGTGGCATGCGTCGAGGAAGAATCTTTGGGTTTTTTAAGAAAAGGGTTTTTTAAAGGGGGGGAGGGATAGGACGGGTGTGGAGAGTAACTCGTCGGGGAGGGGTCCAGTTCCCGCGCTTGCTCACGGCGTTACTTTATCGGGTCCGAAGGCAGGGGGGAGGGGTATGTTCCTGGTCTAGAGGGTCGTTCCATCTGTACGGTAAGTGGGAGAGGCAGGTATGGCGGAAGTGAGGGGCCGCATCGATCTTTGGGAGCACGTGCTCGCTGTCTACAAGCGATCGCGTGCTCCGGCCCCTCAGACTTCACCCATTCCCCAGGCGGCCAGGATTCTCAGAGCCTGGGCCTCCAGTTGATGCTATGCAATGCACGGTCCGTGGTTAACAAAACCCCCCTGATTTGAGTCCACGGACCTTATTGGCATTACGGAGACCTGGTTGGGCACGGAAGGGGGTGTTCCCCTTGTTGAGCTGTGCCCTCCAGGTTTCCGAGCATTCCATCAACCGAGGGCCCAAGGTAGGGGTGGGGTGGTGGTGGTTGTCATTAGGGAAAGTCTACAGCCGAGGGAGTCCATTGTTCCTCAGATAGCCGGTTGTGAATCCCTCTTTGTGAGGTGGGGCCATAGAGGTCAGATGGGCTTGTTGATCACGTACCTGGCTTCTTGCTGCGTGACTACAGCCCTGCCCGAGCTGTTGGAGGTACTTGCTGGGGTGGCGGTTGAAACCCCCAGACTTATGGTTATGGGGGATTTCAACTTGCCATCGACCGGCTTGTCCTCGACGGCGGCTCCATGACGGCCTTGGACCTGACACAAGTAGTTGATGGCCCTACGCACATTGGGGGAGGCATGCTGGACCTGATTTATATCTCTGGACAGTGGTTAAATGATCTGGAGTTAGGAGATTTAGTAACAGAGCCTTTGTCATGATCAGATCATTATCTTCTTCGCTTGGACTTTCGGACCGCTACCCACCACCGCAGGGAGACGGAACCAATACGGTGGTTCTGTCCCAGGCACCTGATGGATCCAGAGAGGTTCCTGATGGAGCTTGGGCTGTTCCCTGAGGATCTGGCCTACGGCACGACTGAAGAACTAGTTGCGGCCTGGGAACAGGCTGCGGCTGGGGCTTTAGACCGAGTTGTGCCTTTGCGGCCTCTGACCCGGCATAGATCTCAACCAGCCCCTTGGTTCTCCGAGGAGCTGAGGGAGATGAAACGCCGGAGAAGACGCCTAGAGAGTTCCTGGAGATTCAGCCGTTCTGAAGCTGACCGGACACTAGTTAAGTCTTATTCTAAGACTTACCTAGTGGCACTGAGGGAAGCGAAGCGTTCCTATGCTTCCTCCCTCATTGCGTCGGCAGATAACCGCCTGGCCGCCCTGTTTCAGGTGACCCGCTCTCTCCTTCATCAGCAGGTGTGGGATGACCCCTTACAGAGAAGGGCCAAGGAGTTTAGTGGTTATCTATACAATAAAATCGTTCAGCTTTGGGATGGTCTGGATCAAAATTGGGATGATCCAGGTGAGAGGGCGGAGACTCGTCTTGTCGAGATTGTTTGGGATGAATTTGACCCTGTGGCTCTCGAGGACGTGGACAGGTTGTTGGGGAGGTTACATGCCACCACATGTTTACTGGACCCGTGCCCCTTCTGGTTGGTGCTGGCCACACAGGAGGTGACACGAGGCTGGCTCCAGGGGATTATCAATGCTTCTCTGTTGGAAGGGGTTTTCCCTGCTGCCTTGAAAGAGGCAGTGGTGAGGCCCCTCCTCAAGAAGCCTTCCCTGGACCCAGCTGTTTTGGGAAATTATCGTCCGGTCTCCGACCTTCGCTTTGTCACGAAGGTTGTTGAGAGTGTGGTGGCGCGTCAACTACCCCAATACCTGGATGAAGCTGTCTATCTAGACCCGTTCCAGTCCGGCTTCCGACCCGGATATAGCACGGAGACGGCTTTGGTCGCGTTGGTGGATGATCTCTGGAGGGACAGGGACAGGGGTTACTCCTCTGCCCTGGTCCTATTAGATCTCTCAGCGGCTTTTGATACCATCAACCATGGTATCTTGCTGCACCGGTTGGAGGGTTTGGGAGTGGGAGACACCGTTTATCGGTGGTTCTCCTCCTATCTCTCTGACCGGTCGCAGATGGTGTTGAGAGGGGGGCTGAAATCGACCGCGAGGCGCCTCACTTGTGGGGTGCCGCAGGGGTCAATTCTCTTGCCTCTCCTGTTCAACATCTATATGAAGCCGCTGGGTGAGATCATCAGTGGTTTTGGGGTGAGGTACCAACTGTACGCTGATGACACGCAGCTGTACTTTTCCACCCCAGGCCACCCCAACGAAGCTATCAAAGTGCTGTCCCGGTGTTTGGAAGCCATACGGGTCTGGATGGGGAGAAACAGGCTCAAGCTCAATCCCTCCAAGACGGAGTGGCTGTGGATGCCGGCACCCCGGTACAGCCAGCTGCAGATGCAGCTGACTGTTGGGGGCGAAACATTGGCCCCAATGGAAAGGGTGCGCAATTTGGGCGTTCTCCTGGATGAACGGCTGTCATTTGAAGATCACGTGACGGCCGTCTTCAGGAGAGCTTTTCATCAGGTTCGCCTGATTCGCCAGTTGCGCCCCTTCCTTGACCGGGATGCCCTATGCACGGTCACTCACGCTCTTGTTACCTCCTGCCTGGATTATTGCAATGCTCTCTACATGGGGCTCCCCTTGAAGAGCACCCGGAGGCTGCAGTTAGTTCAGAATGCGGCTGCGCGGGTGATAGAGGGAGCCACACGTGGCTCCCATATAACACCACTCCTGCGCAGACTGCACTGGCTACCTGTGGTCTCTCGGGTGCACTTCAAGGTGTTGGTTACTACCTTTAAAGCGCTCCATGGTTTAGGGCCAGGGTACTTACGGGACCGCCTTCTGCTACCAAATACCTCCCACCGACCCATATGCTCACACAGAGAGGGGCTTCTCAGGGTGCCGTCCGCCAAGCAATGTCAGCTGGCGGCCCCCAGGGGAAGGTCTTTCTCTGTGGGGGCTCCTACCCTCTGGAACAAACTTCCTCCTGGACTACGTCAACTGCCTGACCTTCGGACCTTCCGCCGCAAGCTGAAGACCTATTTGTTTATCCGCGCGGGACTGGCTTCATAATTTTTTAAATTTTATAATTTTATAAGTTTTAGAGAGTTTAATTTTAATGGTATATTGTTTTAAATTTTAGCCGATATAGAATAAGTTTTTTAATCTTTGTTTTATTTGTATATTGTCTATTTTTATTATGGCTGTGAACCGCCCTGAGTCCTTCGGGAGAAGGGCGGTATAAAAATCTAATAAATAATAATAATAATAATAATAATAATAATAATAATAATAATAATAATAATAATAATAATAATAATAATTTTTCAGTCTTATGACCCTTGCAGCATTCCTCATGGTCACGTGATTTACATTCAGAGGCCTGAATTCACATTTATGATGATTGCAGTGTCCCTGGGTCATGTGATTCCCTTTTGTGACCTTCTGACCAGCAAATAGGAAAACCAGATTCATCTAACAACCGGGTTAGTAATTTAACAGCTGCAGTGATTCACTTAACAAATGTGGCAAGAAAAGTCGTAAAATGGGGCAATACTCACTTAACAAATTTCTCACTTAGTAATTTTGGATTTAATTATGGTTGTAATTTGAGGATTACCTGTACTTCAACACATGGTTAATATTCATCTGATCTAGATCTTTCTTACAGACACTGATGCTAAAACAGATTTTCTTTTACAATATCTATACATTTGATTTTCCCTACCCAAATGCCAACTTTTATACTTGTCACCATGGAAATCATCCTTTTGAATTTGACTGAAAGTTAGAGCCAAGGGAGGTCATGCTGAATTGTTATTTTAACCTCCAAGGAATTTGTCAATTTTGGTTTTGTCTGGAAAGGAAATAGCATGCTTTCCATTCCATCCACTAAGTCACCTATAAAAACATTATAAAGGATTGGGCCGAAGATGAAGCCTTGGGGAAGATCACTTTTCTCTGAAAACACAGAACAATTTGCATGCACTCTTTAGGTGCAGATGTTCTACCAGTATATAGCACAGAATGTAGAATACTTCAGCTTTTTACACGCTGGTTTATATTGTGGATGAAATGAGTTCTAACAAATGGTAAACAATTACAACATTGGACCAAATATCTTTCAGCTACTTAAAAGTGCCAAGTGTTCCTACAGTTTTAGTCCACTGTGTTTATAATATATGTGACATGTATATACGTACTAATATTTATCCTCCCTATGTTTTGTATTATCTTTCTTTTGCTGATTACTACATACAAATGCAGTGCTACTATTAATACATATAATGTATTACAATTACCAGTAACAATAACGATATTGCAAGAAAATTATCATTTTTTAAATTTTTAATAATATATGGACATTTGTTTGTTAATTGGTAAACTGAAGCCAACATTGTAGGACTTTAACTGATTCTATTACAACCAACATTCACAGATTTTGAAAATCCAGTGAACTCAAATGTTGACAGAAATGTTTAAGTTCATTAATTTTATTGCTGAAATCAAATAGAGAAAGCTGAAGGTATATTTTAGTTCAGTTAGTAGCAAATAGAAAACAAAAGCAGTTCGTTATTGCCTTCTGTTACCTAGAGATAAGTGTATAATGACAGTAAGCAGGCAGAAAATATCATTTTAAAAGAAGGAAAAAAGAAAATTGATTCACAAACAGAGTTCTTAGACTCTGGTGCTTTACTTTCATCAACGTGTTTAAAAGGCAGTACTGCAACTAAATGTATAAAGTAAGAGTTTCTAGAATAGCACAGTTTGAAGGGACCTTGTAGGTCATCTAATACAACCACCTGCTGAAGCAGGAGACCCTACACTATTTCTGACATATGGCTGTCTAGTCCCTTGAAAGCTTCCAGTGATGAAACTCCCACAACTTCTGAAGGCAAGCTGTTCCATTGCTTGATTGCTTTCACTTTCCTTTGAGTTGAGCAAAACATTTGGGAAGTATCTATGTAGATTCTCAGCCATCCAGATCATGATTATTCCAAAGGTGCTTTTTTCAAAAGACAACTGGATTTTCTTTGTTTCCCTTGAAGATGTTTTGCTTTTCATCCAGTTCTTGGATGAGAAACAAAACGTCTTCAAGCAAAACAAAGAAAATCTAGTTGTCTTTTGAAAAAAAAGCACCTTTGGGACAAAACTTTTGGTAACTTTATGAAAATAGTCATGCAGGCAACAATACAGAAAAGGTTCGCCATTCCTTGCTCCCAGGATATTTCCTCCCAGGGAGGAAATCAGCTGTGGTGTGCAAGCTTGGGAACCTTTTTAAAAACCTTTTAAAAGCATTTTTTTACTACCGGTTATCCGGAACCGATAGTAAAAATGCTTTAAAACGGTAACAAAAAGTTCTGAAGATCAGCTGAGCAATGCTCAATTGTTGGAACTTTTTTTTTTTACTACTGGTTCGGCGAACCGGTAGCATGTTTTACTACTGGTTCAGGCGAATCGGCCCAAACCGGTAGCATTTCACTCCTCGGAATTATGTCAGTGAAACTGTTACAGAAATGGCCTGGCCAACTGTAATTCGGAAATCCCAGAGTGAAAAACTGAATTATTTCACAGGATTATTTTTTTTAAAAAAAAATCGAGGGCATGTGACATTGATTTCCAAAACATTTGTAGCCAATAAATAGAAAAGAATTGAGGTTTTGTATGGAAAGATTAGCCCTTCATGTTGTTTAACATTTCCCTCAGAAAACAAAATGTGCTTTCATGTGGAAAAGAGTGTGATTTGTATCATGCATTTTGCTATTATACTTTAAAAATGAGGCATGAGTGGCACTTTAGGAATATTGAATACCTCCTTTATTCCATTCTTCCTGACCAATTTTCATAATACTAGCCATTTTGTTCCCTATAATACTTGCAAATCCTTTTGTGAATAAGGATGAATTGGAGTAAAGTATTTAAGCATAACTTAAAAAGTCTGCAAAAGTCCATAAAGTGCCAATTAGGATTTCCATTGATGGAAATCCTAACTGGCACTTTATGGGCTTTTTTGTTTACTGGTAAAGATCAGAATCCAGCCAAGGAATTTATCAAATACTTTTACATATATTTTACCTTGGTTCTTGATACCCAAGGAAAAAAAATGTAAATATATTATTAAAAAAATAATGCTGTTTTTTTAAAAAATCCATAATCTTTTGGAAGGAAGATGATGTTCTGTCTCCTTCCCTACTTAAGACCCACGAGCTGGCCTTCGCCTTCAGCCAGTGGATTCACAGCTCTTATCAGTCCTGGCAGAGAAATCGCAGCTGCCTGCCAAAGTTCAAACAAATGACTCACGTAGCAAGACTTTCAGCTCTTTTTGAAACAGTTCAGCTAAATTTTTGCTTCCCATGGAATGAGAGCAGTCCCAAAGCTCCTTATATATCCTGTGGGGTGGGGCTCCTGCCCCACCCTTCCTTTTGATGATGCCACCTCTCTAATCTTTTGAAGCGCTGGTCAAGCCAAGTTTGATTATTATTATTATTATCAGCTGGGTCTGAAGGCGTAGCCTGGGGAAGGGAGGAATCAGGGGATGACGGCCTCATTACGGCCTCCGACTGGTCTGGTTCTGGCTCCTGGAGTTGAGCCAAAGGAATTGGTGCTCCCGAGGTAAGCCTTACTGGCCCTTCCCCCTCACTTTCTGAGTCACTTTCGGGCATGGGGCCAAGTTCGGGGGCTGGAGTCACAACAGATGATTGCAACATGATTCAGGATTAACAGAATAACCATTGGAAGGGACCTTGGAGGTCTTTTAATCCAATTCTCTGATCAAGCAGGATTTCAGACAATATTGGATTTTTTCAGTGGTGGGATTCAGCTGGTTCTGTCCGGATCGTGTGAACCAGTAGCAGTGACCCACCCAGATGTAATGCGCGACTACTGCGTATGCGCAGAATGCCGTGTGCATGCACAGAGTGGCGTCTGCGCTCACATTTGTGAACCGGTGAGGAAGGTAAATGAATCCAATTGGAAAATGAATCATATTGGAAAAAAGGCTCTGCGCATGCGCAAGATGGCGGCTTGCTAGGAGATCGGAGCCGCCGACGGGATGTTCCACATTGGATGGCAGCGGCCAGGCGGCCAGCCGAGCTGCTTGCACCCCCTGGCCCGCTTTACCATTCTCTCGGCAGCCGTGGGAGAGGTCTGCGAGCCTTCTCGGTGTCACGGCTGTTGAGAACGAGGCCGGGAGGGCGAGGGCGAGTAGCGGACGGTGGCCATTTCCCTGGACGCAAGGTGAGGCCGCGGCTCGTCGCTGATAGATGAGGCTGCGGCTTGTTCTTCTGTTGTTACGCATTGGATTATCTTTAGTGTGTCGACCTCCCCCCAGCCTGGTTTTTCGGGGCGATGGGGGTTGAGGGTTGTTTCTGGCTCCCCCACCGCCCTCCCTGTATGGGACTCTCCTGGAGGACATTTTATCCCGCTCCTGCCGTGTTTGGGATCTGCGGCCTGTTACATCATGCCGGCCTGCTTCAGAGGTGCCTGGCCCGGTTCATGGGAAAGGCCCGGACCTGAGGAGTGGCCAGGCCTTTGGCCTGTGGCCAGTATTTGGATTAATTGAAGCGTGGAGTCTGCTTGGAGAGATCTTCAGCCTTGGACCATCTTGGCGGAGGGGAGTGATGCGGTGGATATTGGAGGTGGGCCCACCTGGCCTTGGTGGGCCCGCTTTTTCCCATTATTATTAAATGTGCATTATCATCGGCACTTTACATGGCCTTTCGGGATTCTTTGGCCAGGATCGTTCCTTGGAACTGTGGTGGAAGAGGCTTCGAGACCGGTTTGGGATCTGCTGGGGGACTTACCCAGAAACAGCTGTAGACATTGCTCGCGGTGATAGAAGACCCACCTACCTCACTTCTCATGGATTTTAGGACTGAGCTACTTTTCCATCTTCTCCATCTCTATTTTATTTGTCATCATGTGCCAGCCACCATTTGACGAGTTATCGGACGATGGGTATCCATTTGAGGAACTATTGTATAATATTCTGCCATCCTGGGACAATATCATCTCCTGTCGACTTCTATCTTCTAGCGACGTGATATTTTTTACGATTTTTATATGCTATTTGGTTCAGGAACTCTTGCGCCTGCAAGGTGCCCCCGCCTCGCAGGAATGGCCCGCTTTATTACCAAGGGCCGGCCTCAATGACGGGTCTTGGGACCCACAGAGGTGGCATGCGTCGAGGAAGAGCCTTTGGGGTTTTTTAGATAGGGAGCTTTTAAGGGGTGGGAGGGTAAGGGCGGGTGGGGGTAGCCCGTTGGGGGGGGTCCAGTTCCTGCATGTGCTCGCGGCGTTCACTTAACAGTTTCAAAGGTTACGGGGGAAGATTGCGTTCCTTTTGGTGAGGGTGGTTCTATTTGTACGGTAAGTGGGAGGGGCAGATATGGCGGAAGCGAGGGATCACATCATTTCCCGGGGACGCGCGCTCAATGTTTGAAGCCGATCGCGCATCCCGATCCCTCAGACTTCTCCCATTCCCCGGATGGTCGAGACCCTCAGAACCTGGGCCTTCGGCTGATGTTGTGCAACGCACAGTCCATGGTCAATAAGGCCCCCCTAATATATGATCTTATTCGGGGGGGTGCCGCGGACCTTATGGGCGTTACGGAAACCTGGTTGGGCGCAGAAGGGGGCGTGCCCCTTGTAGAAATGTGCCCACCGGGTTTCCGGGCATTCCATCAGCCGAGAGCCCAGGGTAGGGGTGGGGTGGTGGCGGTTGTGATTAGGGAGAGTCTAGAGCCGAGGGAGACCACTGTATCTCAGATGGCCGGGTGTGAATCCCTCTTTGTGAGGTGGGGCCATAGGTGTCAGATGGGCTTGTTTGTCACGTACCTGGCTCCTTGCTGCGTGACAGCTGCCCTGCCCGAGCTCCTGGAGGTGCTTGCTGGGGTGGCAGTTGAGACCCCCAGACTTATTGTCATGGGGGATTTCAACTTGCCATCGACCGGCATGTCATCTTCAGTGGCTCGGGAGTTCACGGCTTCCATGACGGCCTTGGACCTGACTCAAGTCGTTGATGGCCCTACTCACAGTGGGGGTGACACACTGGATTTGATTTTCATCTCTGGTCAGTGGTTGAAGGATCTGGATTTGAGGGATTTAGTCATCGAACCTTTGTCATGGTCAGATCACTCTCTCCTTCGCCTGGAGTTTCTGACCACCACTCAACACTGCAGGGAGACGGAACCAATACGTTGGTTCCGTCCCAGGCGCCTGATGGACCCGGAGAGGTTCCAGATGGAGCTTGGGCCGTTTCCTGAGGGTCTGGCTCACGGTACGGCCGAGGAACTTGTCGCGGCTTGGGAACGGGCCGCGGCGGGGGCCTTGGACCGTGTCGTGCCTTTGCGGCCTCTGACCCGGCGTAGGTCTCAACCAGCTCCCTGGTTCTCTGAGGAGCTGAGGGGGATGAAATGCCAGAGAAGACGCCTAGAGAGTTCCTGGAGGTCCAGTCGTTCGGAGGCTGATCGGACACTAGTTAGGTCCTATACTAGAACCTACCTAGTGGCAATGAGGGAAGCGAGATGTTGCTACGTCTCCTCCCTCATTGCATCGGCAGATAACCGCCCGGCCGCCCTGTTTCGGGTTACTCGCTCTCTCCTTCAACAGGGGGAGCGGGATGACCCGTTGCAGGGACATGCTGAGGGGTTTAGTGGTTATCTATATGACAAAATCATTCAGCTTCAGGATGGCCTGGACCAAAATTGGGTAGATCCGGGTGGGATGTCAGAGAGCCGTCTTGTTGAGACTATTTGGGATGAGTTTGACCCTGTGGCTCCCGAGGACATGGACAGGTTGCTGGGTAGGTTGAACGCCACCACATGTTTACTGGACCCGTGTCCCTCCTGGTTGGTGCTGGCCACACAGGAGGTGACACGAGGCTGGCTCCAGGGGATTATGAATGCTTCTTTGTTGGAGGGGGTCTTTCCGGCCGCCTTGAAGGAGGCGGTGGTGAGACCTCTCCTCAAGAAGCCTTCCCTGGACCCAGCTGTTTTAGGCAATTATCGTCCGTAATTGGTTGTAGAGAGTGTGGTGGCATGTCAGCTACCCCAGTACCTGGAGGAAACCGTCTATCTAGACCCATTCCAGTCCGGTTTTCGGCCCGGTTACAGCACTGAGACGGCTTTGGTCGCGTTGGTTGATGATCTCTGGAGGGCCAGGGATAGGGGTTATTCCTCTGCCTTGGTCCTATTAGACCTCTCAGCGGCTTTTGATACCATCGACCATGGTATCCTGCTGCACCGGTTGGAGGGATTGGGAGTGGGAGCACCGTTCATCGGTGGTTCTCCTCCTATCTCTCCGATCGGTCGCAGATGGTGATGACGGGGGGGCAGAGGTCAGCCCCGAGACGCCTCACTTGTGGGGTGCCTCAGGGGTCGATTCTCTCGCCCCTCTTGTTCAACATCTATATGAAGCCGCTGGGTGAGATCATCAGTGGTTTCAATGTGAGGTACCAGCTGTACGCTGACGATACTCAGCTGTACTTTTCCACACCGGACCACCCCAACGAAGCTATCGAGGTGTTGTCCTGGTGTCTGGAAGCCGTACGGGTCTGGATGGGGAGAAACAGGCTCAAGCTCAATCTCTCCAAGACGGAGTGGCTGTGGATGCCGGCATCCCGGTACAGTCAGCTGCAGCCGCGGCTGACTGTTGGGGGCGAGTCATTGGCCCCAATGGAGAGGGTGCGCAACTTGGGCGTCCTCCTGGATGGACGGCTGTCTTTCGAAGACCATTTGACGGCCGTCTCCAGGAGAGCTTTTCACCAGGTTCGCCTGGTTCGCCAGTTGCGCCCCTTTCTAGACCGGGATGCCCTATGCACGGTCACCCATGCTCTCGTGACATCTCGTCTGGATTGCTGCAATGCTCTCTACATGGGGCTCCCCTTGAGGAGCACCCGGAGACTCCAGGTAGTTCAGAATGCGGCTGCGCGATAGAGGGAGCCCCTCGTGGCTCCCACGTAACACCTCTCCTGCGCAGACTGCACTGGCTGCCTGTGGCCTTCCGGGTGCACTTCAAGGTTTTGGTAATGATCTTCAAAGCACTCCATGGCATAGGGCCGGGCTACTTACGGGACCGTCTGCTGCCACCGAATGCCTCTCACCGACCCGTGCGCTCTCACAGAGAGGGACTCCTCAGGGTGCCGTCGGCCAGGCAGTGCCGACTGGCGACACCCAGGGGAAGGGCCTTTTCTGTGGGGGCCCCCACCCTCTGAAACGAGCTTCCCCCAGGTCTTCGCCAACTTCATGACCTTCGAACCTTCCGCCGCGAGCTTAAGACACATCTATTTATCTGCGCAGGACTGGACTAGAATTTTAAATTTTTAAATGTTTAAATTTTAAATCTGGTTTTAAATGGGGTTTTAGTAGTTATATCTCTATTTTAAATATTCGGCCTATGTAATAAGTTTTTTAAATTAATGTTTTATCCTGTATATATATATGTTTTTTAAGTGGCTGTAAACCGCCCTGAGTCCCTAGGGAGATAGGGCGGTATAAAAGTGTGAATAATAAATAAAATAAAAAAATAAATAAATCCCACCTCTGGATTTTTTTTCTCTTTGTACAACCCTGTAATCCCTTACTTCTGGATGAGGTTGGGGTGATTGATTGGAGCTCAGCACTTACTGGCTGGATATCCTTCCTGACTCCTATGCTGAGTTAGCAGTAGATATGTTCTCTTTGCACCCTGATAGAGAAACATCTGTCGCTGGATTGAACTCTCAACCTCCTGAGTGGGAAGCAAGTCTCTTTACCTCTAGACCACTACACCCTCCAAACAATGTTAGATATAATATCTTGAAAATATAAGTAACATGTTCAATTGTTATTTATTCTCATAGTAATAATATGAAGCAAAACAGTGTCAAACAGAGAATCTGTGGAAAAATGAGAACTTACAAGAAATTACAAGAGCAAAAAATAGATTCAAGCTAAATGTCAACCGCTTCAAACTTGATTGCAGAAAATATGACTTCTTTAACAGAGTTGTTAATGCTTGGAACTCATTACCTGACTCCATAGTCTCTACTCAAAATCTCAAAATCTTCAACCAAAAACTGTCTACTATTGACCTCACCCCATTCCTAAGAGGACTATAAGGGGCATGCATAAGAGCACAATAGTGCCTACCGTTCCTGTCCTATTGTTCCCTTCATTATATCAAATTAATATAGTTGATGCATATTTTTTACTTATATATTTTCTTCAAGATATGTTGTTTTATCTATGACAATTGTTTGTGTATACTGTTATGACAAAATAAATAAATAATAAAAAAAACTTGTTTATTTATTTATTGAATTTATATAGCCACCTATTTGCCCATGGCGATTCAAGGTGGCTTACAGAATATAAAACCACATTTAAAACAATAAAACTAATAAAAAGAATCAAATGAATTAATATAGTATAATATTATAAAATCATAAATAAATAAATAAATAAATAAATAAATAAATAAATAAATAAATAAATAAAATGCTTCCCCGCTTTGATGGGTCGGGTAGATGTGACTGGCAAGAGATGGTCCCTCAGGTAACCTGGTCCCAAGCCATAAAGGGCTTTAAAGCAGGGGTGAAATGCTCCCGGTTCGGACCAGAAAGCCCAATCTGGTAGCAACGGATGGTTCGGAGAACCAGTAGCAAAAATCCCTGGCCTCCCCCATGCCCAGCTGAGCCCCGCGATCATCAGAGTTGGTTTTTTTAACTTTTAAAAGCATTTTTTCATCAGCCAAAAAATGCTCTTAAAAAGTAAAAAAAAAAAAAGCATCTGATGATCACATGGCTCAGCTGGGTGCTAGCCAAAAAACAGGGGGCGGGTTCCGTTTTTTCCTCCCAGCAGGCTGGGAGAAAAACGGACTCCCTCCCCCCGTTTTTTTTTTTGGCTAGCAGGACTCCCTCCTCCATTTTTTGGTTTGGCTAGCAGGACTTCACCCCCCCCCCACATTTTTTGGTTTGGCTAGCAGGCTTCAGGGAAGCCTGCTGGGAGGAAAAATGGGGTGTGGGGGTCATTTTTGAGAGAGAGAGGAGGAAGGGAGGGAGGCAGGGAAGGAAGGAAGGAAGGAAGGAAGGAAGGAAGGAAGGAAGGAAGGAAGGAAGGAAGGAGGAGAGGAAGGAAGAAGTACAAACCTGGCACTAGATGCAGCTTCAGAGGAAGCCTGCTGGGAGGAAAAATGGGGTGGGGGTGGGTCATTTTTGAGAGAGAGAGAGAGAGAGGGAGGGAGAGGAGGGAGGGAGGGAGGCAGGGAAGGAAGGAAGGAAGGAAGGAAGGAAGGAAGGAAGGAAGGAAGGAAGGAAGGAAGGAAGGAGTACAAACCTGGCACTAGATGCAGCTTCAGAGGATAATCCAGGGCTGGAAGGGACCTAGAGGTCATCTAGTCCAATCCTGCTCCAGCAGGGCATTTTTAGTGAGTTTCTGTCTTTGATCCTCCAGTCACATGGTTACATAGCCATGCCCACCCAGTCACATGACCCCCACCACAAAGCCACACCCACCAAGCCACGTCCACAGAACCGGTAGCAAAAAAATTTAAATTTCACCCCTGCTTTAAAGGTGACAACTAGCACAATCGGTGATAATCGGCAGCCAATGCAGCTTCTGCAGGAGAGATGATGCATGTGCACACTGGGGTCTACACAAAACCATGTGGGCTGCTGCATTTTGCACTGACTGGAGCTTCCAGATGCTCTTCAAGATCAGATTTACGGTCAACTACATTCAAATATTCTGTCAAGAATAATGAATTTTATAATAATTTTCACTTGAGTTTTCTACGTTTTAATCATTCACAATTGGAGGAGAGATGATTATTTCACAAATAAAATTGTTCCAAATAATCTTGGTTTAATGGTTTACAGTGTCATTAAGGTTTACCTTAAAATTTTACTTAATTTAAAAACAATTTTTACCCAAGGCCTGGATCAAACAAACAAACAAACAAAACCCCCACAAACATTCTGCAGCAGAACTAGGAACAGAACACAACATTTCAACTGAAAAAAGTATTATTCCCTCTTTAAAATGTGTTCACTGATAAATAATCTAATGTTAAATACAATTCTTGTGCCAGGGTGAATATTTTCAAGAACACCAAAGAAAGATATCAGAATTGAAACAGGACACTTCAGAGCATAGGCAGTGCTTGCTGTGAGGCTAATGTGCAAATAATAATTCCCTTCTGATGTTAAACAATTACTTTTGCAACTTTCAAAGCATTGAAGAATGTTAGCCTCATAATTAAAACAATTGGTGAACAGAAATGATTTTGCACAAGCATTCCATTGATTGGTGACTGAAGAAGGAAACTTCAGATCTGTCATATTAAAACATGACTTCACATGTTTCCATTGCTTGGAAATAAAGAGATTACATCTTGATCTACATTGTGTCATCAAAACTATAGTCTGATAAAATTACATAGAAATGCAGCAATAATAGTCATCATGGAAGAATAGGAACTATGAAGTTATCTCAGTAACCAGGAAATGTTCTTTTCCTGAGTCTTTTCTGAGCACAATTTAATGCAACTGAAATAGTGTGTGTGTGTGTGTGTGTGTGTGTGTGTGTGTGTGTGTGTGTGTGTGTTTTGATAGAGCTTTGTTATTGTGGTTTTATTTGCATTTTATGTTTCTGTGCATTCATTCAAATTTTGTTGAATTTAAATTTTGCCCACTTATTAGAAAGCCATCAATCAATTTTCCTCATTGGGAACTGCAGTAGCAGTGAAGATGCTCTGTGTAAGACCTAAATTACTTACTGTTTCCCCCCCCCTTTCGGTCAGTATCTCAAAAAAACAAAACAAGAAAAAAAAAGGGGGGGATTCAGACAACAATAATCAAATATGCAGTTTCACTGAAAGTTCAAGAAAGTAGGTATTGCTCTTAGTAAATTTGTTACTCACAATGAAAACATTTTTTTAAGCTTGTCACTGAATAACGTGTCTCTTCTTTAAAAATAAGAATTTCAAGGAGCAAACATTTCATCATATTTGACTCTGTTGTCACAAATCCTGTGTGCACCACTATCCTTTTTGCTAACCAGAAATAATCACAGACTGAAAAAGAAAAGTTATAATCTGTGGCTGCTCTTCTAAAAACAATGAGGATATATTTCATAAAACAGGGTTTACTTGAAATAGTTAGTCAAATCTTTGGGAAACTGTTATTTCAAAACTGAACCATCTCCCAAACAATCCCACGTCACTATAGATGTGTGATAAAATCCTGCTTTCATAACTTTTCATTAATCTCGGTAAATATTTCCTATGGAGTAGGCTTTCAACCACAATCACAGCTGTTGATACAGACAATATTCCCTCTGGAAGGTCAGTCTTTTTTTCTGGGGGAAAGATGTGTGTGTGCGTGTGTGTGTGGAAGGCAGCTTGCTAGTCCGACTTCCAGCTTGTGCTTTCCCAGCATACATATTTTAAAGCAATGAGATTCAAAAGTAAAGCACAATTGTTTGGGATCCCACATTTCCATACAAATTGAACGTGTTGCATCATGCTAGGCGAGGTTCGTCCTAAGGAAAAATGATTCAGGCTTTGCCTCCCTGACCTGAGCAGGCCATGCTTCAGAGCTGGCACCTGTGATCATCTGATTAGCAAGTAGAAGCAGGCAGAGATTTGCCCAGGAAGACAAGCAGCAGCACATTTTCATGCGTGTCAACTAAAATGATTTCACACTTTATTCCTTAGTCATGAGACGTACATGTCATGCCTAAATTGTTCCCAGAGAAGATATTGAGGTCCGTTTTCATAGCAATGTAATTAATATACAGTACAGGTAGTCCTCAACGTATGACCACAATTGAGCCCAAAATTTATGTTGCTAAGCAAGACAGTTGTTAAGTGAGTTTTGCCCCATTTTGCGACCTTTTTCAACCCAGTTGTTAAGTGAATCATTGCAATTGTTAAGTAGGTAACACGGTTGTTAAGTGAGTCTTGTTTACCCATTGACTTTGCTTGTCAGAAGGTCACAAAAGATGGTCCCCTGACCCTGAGATACTGCAACCGTCATAAATATGAGTCAGTTGCCGAGCATCTGAATTTTGATCATGTGACCATAGGGATATAAGAGTGAAAAATGGTCATAAGTCACTTTTTTCTCAGTGATGTTGTAACTTTGAAAGATCACTAAATGAACTGTTGTAAGTTGAGGACTACCTGTATATCTAACTACAGTAACATGCTAACATATATCTTTTATTATTGTGATAATGATGATGATGGTGATGGTGATGGTGACGATACAAAGAATAACTATAGGAAATATTGAACAGCCTCAGGAATTGGGGCATGAAGTGCCAAGAGAAGCTTACATATTTTTCTTTGTTGCCACCTGTCAGTTAAAGATGTCCCTCTGAAATCTATTTTGGCTTTTTTAGGGAGATCTCCAGTAGCTTCTCTATTTTGTCTCAAAAGAGAACGACAGGTTATGAATTTTTTAATGCAAATACTAGACAACTTGAAGTGAGCCTCTACTCTACCTCTCAGCTTTCACCATTACATTTGAAAAACTAGCATATTTGTGTTGGGCATGTCTCATTTTGTATTAGAGAAAGGTTGCTTGTATTATTTTCTACAAGAATAGATCATGCCAGACTAATCTTATTGCATTCTTTGACAAAGTGACAAAATTAGTGGACCAGAGGAATGCTGTCGATATAATTTACTTGGACTTCAGTAAAGCATTTGATAAAGTAGACTATAACCTACTACTAGATAAAGTAGAAAAATGTGGGTTAGATAGCACCACCACCAGATGGATTCATAACTGGCTGACCAACCGCACTCAATGTGTAGTCCTCAATGGAACTACATCCACATGGAGGGAATATGCAGTGGAGTACCCCAGGCTCTGTTTTAGGCCCAGTACTCTTCAACATCTTCATCAATGACTTGGAGGAGGGGATAGATGCGGAACTCATCAAATTTGCAGATGACACCAAGCTGACAGGAATAGCCAACACTTCAGAAGATAGGCTCAAGATTCAGAAAGATCTTGACAGACTTGAACATTGGGCGCTATCTAACAAAATGAAAATCAACAGTGAAAAAAGTAAGGTTCTACATTTAGGCAAAAAACAAAAAACAAAATGCACAGGTACCATATATGTGGTATCTTGCTCAATAGTAGTACCTGTGAGAGGGATCTTGGAGTCCTAGTAGACAACCATTTAGATATGAGCCAGCAGTGTGCAGCAGCTGCCAAAAAAGCCAATACAGTTCTGGGCTGCATAAACAGAGGGATAGAATCAAGATCACGTGAAGTGTTAATACCACATTATAATGCCTTGGTAAGGCCACACTTGGAATATTGCATTCAGTTTTGGTCGCCACGATGTAAAAAGGATGTTGAGACTCTAGAAAGAGTGCAGAGAAGAGCAACAAAAATAATTAGGGGACTGGAGGCTAAAACATATGAAGAACGGTTGCAGGAACTCGGTATGCCAAGTTTAATGAAAAGAAGGACTAGGGGAGACATGATAGCAGTGTTCCAATATCTCAGGGGTTGCCACAAAGAAGAGGGAGTCAAACAATTATCCAAAGCACCTGAGGGTAGAACAAGAAGCAATGGGTGGAAATTAATCAAGGACAGAAGCAACCTAGAACTAAGGAGAAATTTCCTGACAGTTAGAACAATTAATCAGTGGAACAACTTGCCTGCAGAAGTTGTAAATGCTCCAACACTGGAAATTTTTAAGAAAATGTTGGATAGCCATTTGTCTGAAATAGTGTAGGGTTTCCTGCCTGGGCAGGGGGTTGGACCAGAAGACCTCCAAGGTCCCTTCCAACTCTGATATTATTATTATAATACTTTGAGCTAATCCCAGCCCTGATCCATTGCTGGGTTTCTTGCCGATTTTGGTCACTATGAAAAAGAGGCATAAATGTCATAATAACTATCATAGGAATTATATTATGGAGAAGATCTAATTACTGGGGAAGGAAGTATATATTCAATACAACCAGGGATCTATGAGTCAGCACCCACTGCAATTATATTAATGAATGGAGAAAATGTTGTGTAAAAATACTCGGGCAACTGATCTATCTGTTTCTATATTCCTGTACCCAGAATTCCATGAGCATAAGTCTGACAAAAAACATATTACAATAATAGTGTAAGGACAATAAGGACCTAAAGTACTGATTTACAGATCCAAAATATTCAGTGCATGTACATACCATATTGCCATGATCAGCTCTAACTATACCTCAGGCAGCCAAAATGTAAAAAAAAAAAAAATTAACAAAGAGAAGTAAAACAAACTAAAAGCCATCAACGTGTTTTATCTATTAAGCACAGTCTCACAAGGGAAATTGCAATAAAAAAGCTAGGAAAATTACACAGGAAAGTGACTAGGTCTAGTTATACATGTTTGCAGTCACGTTAATTTGTTTTAATAAAATAGCTAAAGCAATGATAACACTTTTATTGCTGCAATCCAAATGAGCTATATGATAGACCTTTTCTTCAAGCTGAATATTATGCTAAACAAAATACAGCACCGTGGAGCCTGAAAAGTATTTGCCAGCTCATCATGTAATGTCAGAACACATGTTCAAAGGGCTCTGAACACATTTTGCAGTCTTGTCCATTGTTAGGTTTACTTAGTTACATAGCTAAAAACACACAGTGGGATCAATCAGTAATGAAACATCCTGAATTTAGTTTATATAGGCCTGACATACTGTCATCTCCAGTCTGTTTTCAATGCTATCCAGAGGCAAATATGATGGTTTGCTGTTAAATAGATTATTATTATCATTCTTCAGATTTTCAGTCTAGAATAGAATAGAATAGAATAGAATTTTATTGGCCAAGTGTGATTGGACACACAAGGAATTTGTCTTGGTGCATATGCTCTCAGTGTACATAAAAGAAAAGATACGTTCATCAAGGTACAACATTTACAACACAATTGATGATCAATATATCAATATAAATCATAAGGATTGCCAGCAACAAGTTACAGTCATACAGTCATAAGTGGAAAGAGATTGGTGATGGGAACTATGAAACGATTAATAGTAGTGCAGATTCAGTAAATAGTCTGACAGTGTTGAGGGAATTATTTGTTTAGCAGAGTGATGGCCTTCGGGAAAAAACTGTTCTTGTGTCTAGTTGTTCTGGTGTGCAGTGCTCTATAGCGTCGTTTTGAGGGTAGGAGTTGAAACAGTTTATGTCCAGGATGCGAGGGATCTGCAAATATTTTCACGGCCCTCTTCTTGATTCGTGCAGTATACAGGTCCTCAATGGAAGGCAAGTTGGTAGCAATTATTTTTTCTGCAGTTCTAATTATCCTCTGAAGTCTGTGTTTTTCTTGTTGGGTTGCAGAACCGAACCAGACAGTTATAGAGGTGCAAATGACAGACTCAATAATTCCTCTGTAGAATTGGATCAGCAGCTCCTTGGGCAGTTTGAGCTTACTGAGTTGGCGCAGAAAGAACATTCTTTGTTGTCCTTTTTTAATGATGTTTTTGATGTTAGCTGTCCATTTGAGATCTACTCCTATACTTAAAGAGTTCTGGTAGAATTTGTAGCAACCACCTCCAAATTTTTTTGGATTGAAATGTTTACTGTTGAACAAGCAAACATATTGGGGGGTGGGGGGTGGATTGGAAACATTTGGCTGGAATTTTGGAAGAATATTCCACAAAAAGAAAAGGGTATGGATACCCACAAAAAGAAAAGGGTATGTCAGCAACAATTATTTGCTAAAGAAAATGTGGGATTCAAATAAGCTCAGCCTCGGAAATAAAAAATCTGTAGACCATCTGCCCAACTCATTTGTGGATTAACTTTTAAGAAAAACTGAAAGGGCTAGTTGAGATTTTTGGGAATATTTTAAAGGATTTTTTTGAACTCAATTTGACTCATCTTTAATAATTTATATAAAGTATTTAAATAAATATTTTAAAGCATTGTTGAACTCAATTTGATTCATTTTTAATCATTTAAATTTATCGTTTACTTTTTTTTCCTCTTCTTCCTCCATAGGAACTTTTATGATGAGAATTTCTGCAATTTAAAAAAAGGGAATCATGTTGGTAATTATATGTTTATTCATAGATGATATATATTTTTTGAAAATATACCTTTGTTTTAAATAAAGGGGTAATAATAGAAGTAATAATAATGCACAGCACAGCTGCAGTTATGATTGAACATCTGGGAGGCAAAATCAACAAAGAAGAGGAGAAAAAAAGCCAAGCGGTGCATCACCAAAGTATAAAATTTGGATTCCTATGAGAGAGAGCTGCAAATGTACCAAGCCAATTTCCAAAGAACCAGGAGGTAAAACAAGGCAAAAAATGGAAATAGGAAAATTTATGTCACAGAGATGTTCCATTTCAAGAAAAAGGTTAATTTTGCTATCATTCCAAATATTCTGCCCACTGATGTAGAAATAAATCAGCTCAGCACTGAATACTTACAGCAGCTGAGTTCCAATAGATGGGAACCTGAGTTTATTCTTATGCTTTGGTTCAGAGGTGGGATTAACTTACCTTCTCTACCAGTTCACAAATGTGAGCGCACGTGGGTTTTTTTTTCTCTTGCACACGCCTCCTTTGCACATGTGCACAGTGTTCTGCGCATGCACTTGATTGCACATTACGTCCAGGTGGGTGGGCGAAGTCTCCCACAGTCGCCACTACTGGTTTGCCTGAACCGGATAGAACTGAATGTTTCCACTACTGCTTTAGTTTCAGGAAGCACTTCCAGTTGTCTCATTTATGTCTATCTCATGTGTATGAGCTACAGCTTGTTTGTTCAGGATTTTGTAGGGGTGTGAAGTAACCATTACAGTTCAATATTTTTATGGCTGCATTAACTTTTTGTCACTTGACTTTTCCTTCATTCAATTTGTTACTGTTGGAAGAAATATCCATTCGGTTCAGTTCCAAGCTGGGAGAAAGACACTGGAAACATAGAGGCTGATTGGAAAGATGGTTTATTGATGAAGCAGAATCACATGTGATTCTGGGCAGCTGACAAAATGGAGTTGTGTGTATGTGTGAGTTTTTATACCTTCTTTGGGCTTTGTATTTGAGCTTCCTGTTCCTGTGCAAGAACATATCCTTTAATATTCTATTGGCTGTTGTCAGATTCCTATGCAGGTCATGTAGGGGTTATGTAGGGGTCATAGCTCTATAGGCAAAAGAGGAAATGCAAATCCTAGGTGTTTGTCTGAGCTAATCTGGTCAACTGGTCTACACTATAGTAAAAGAAATGAAAAACAGACTAATTCAGTAGAAGAAACTGCACATTCTCGTCAAGCTTAGATAAAAGTCTAGAACTGATTAAATTCTAGAGATGTCCAGAGTCACTTGGTTGAGTTGGGTGGGTATAGAAATTGAATAAAAATAAAAGAAACGTAATTCTCCCTACCTTTAACAGACATACTTTTCCTAGAATTATATCTTAATCCAGTCTAATATATGTTGGATCAAATTTTATAGGGACTGTATAAATAGATTCTATTGAAGCTTTAGCTCACATTAGCAAATTTATCCAAACTAACTGAAGTTCGCATTTCTTTTTTGCTTGTGTTTATCGACCATATTTCAGTTTATCAATCTCTTCATGAAGTTTCAGATTGTTCAGTAACACCACAAATATTTATTATATGGAAATAATTTAATAAGTACTATTTAATAAGTACCATTTTATTTTCTCTTATTTCTCTTATTTATTAAATATAATGGCTGCCCATTTTACCATAAGGTAACTCTGGGTGGATTACTTTACCCAATAGATCTATGAATAATAGTAACAGTATCAACCATAATAATTACAAAATCACTGTTAGCCAATTGCAGAAGGGAGTTTTACTTGGAACAGCTTATGTCCTCCAGCAATACCTTTAACACCCTTAAAAAACAACTTCTGTCTATACCAGATCCTTGGGAAGGACTCGATAGATAAAAATGCCAAATCCAAACTAAACATCTGGCCAACCACAATAAAATCAATCCCTTGATAGCCCCATCAATCCTTGGGGATTCATATTGATCACTTTGGGGAATTCTGGTATAGATCAAGATTTAAAAATTTGCTCAGTTCTGCCTAAATAATGATTACTATGCCGAATTTTGGATGAAAAGCAGATACTAAATTCCAAAGGTTTTTGTTGGTTGATTTGGGGACTGGGGGTTATATGAAAACTTCTCCTTCTGTGAATGAATATTTGTGGATTGTAGGCCATTTTCAAAGTTTATTTTTAATGATCCACAAATACTTTGCTTGGGGGTGGGTGGGATACACAGATTTTTACACATTTCATCTCTCTCCCCTTTTTCTATGAGAACATACACAATCTCTTTATTATGGTTACTAACTAGAATGCAACAATCACCAGCAGATGGAAGAAAATAAAACAGTTTATGATTAGTTGATTGATGCAATAAGAATATTCCAGTTTTGCAGACAGTGTGACAAAATTTGGCCATGTTCAGAAAAAGAGGCTTTTACTGCTGTAATAACAACTGTATGTCGGCAAAATAAATTGGAGTTGCCTGGAAATTTTATTAAATGGGGGATGGGAAGATGGGCCCTTGTTCTATATTTTGTCCATTTAACTGCCAAAGGTAAATTCTAGAAAACTTTGCCAAAATTAGGGTCTTTAGTTGATTGAATAGTTGATTTTAAGTATTTCCTCAAAACAATAATTGTCTATATGGGGTACTCAGGGCTCATTGTACCTCAGTCAATGTCTGTGCCAGAAATCCTACCTTGTCTGCTTCTAATACAGTGGCAATATGCCTGTAGGCTAATTTTGGGGTGGTGCTCTATTGTAGTTGCAGCATTGTGGCCCCAAGAGAAGATATAGATTAAACAACAAGGAGGTCAAAATACATTCTTGTCCCACTCCTGTTCAAGTTGTGGTTTCATTAATATAATCTCCTTGATTATGCTATGAGAATGCAATAACAAGTAATAACACTTAGCATACCATTGGTAACTACATACCTCTTACCTGAATAGGTGGGGTTAGGGTGGATTTACCTGTAGCCTTCCAAATGTTATTGAATTCCTACTGTTCCTAGATTGGTTAGGTTGCTTGGAATTAGGGTTCAACATTTGGAAAAACACCTATTCTCTATGACTGGTTTACATGGTTAAATCTTACTACAACAACTCCATAAAACACTGGCTATCACCACCCTCAAACAAAACAACTGAAAAGAGACTCATAAACATTTTTAATTGACTTTGCTAAACATCCATAGAAGGTTTGAGCACAATCAATTTAGAAAGGCTGTTCTCATAACCAACTGAAATCAGAGCATAGCATTCCTCTGCAGAATAAAATAACTCTGTACAGCTCATGTTTACAAACAAATTTCTTTTCTAGCAATAGAAATGCTAAGGCATAGCATGGTCTTTAATGTATCTACACTGGAGAATAAGAGCAAGCTCTACAAGCCACATTAAGCAAATGACACTTGCCAAAATGTTTCCATAAGCTTTCAGGGTAAAAGAGAGAAAGACCACATGTTCACACTTTTCAAATAAACATTGCTGACTGGAAGTTTATTTTAC
Organism: Ahaetulla prasina; assembly: GCF_028640845.1. NCBI lineage: Eukaryota > Metazoa > Chordata > Lepidosauria > Squamata > Colubridae > Ahaetulla > Ahaetulla prasina. Next base: position 111,448,094 of record NC_080539.1, on the reverse strand, counting down.
ATAAAATTCCTGCATCTTACTTTTTTAAACCTAGAAATAATTCATTTACATTCTTGCATATGGCTTCCTGCTTTAGAATTGAAGCACTTTTACTTTTAAAAGATTTATATCTAGCTGGAGAAAAAGAGTCACTATTTTATGTCTTTTGTCCCTAATACCCAATTCCTCATGTCACACATTGGGAATATCAAGAAAAGTACAACAGTGCAAAGGCGTGTGTGTGTGGGGGGGAATGGACCCAGTGGTGGGATTCAAATAATTTAACCACCGGTTCTCTGCCCTAATGACCAGCTGGGTAGATGTGGCTCGGTGGTCATGTGACTATGTGGGCATGGCCAACTCAACATTACTCATGTTGATGGGTGCTTTTTCTTAGCTGTTACAATGTAATAAGGGTTAACCAGAGAGGCAGTTTCTGTAAGTAGGACAATAAAGATGAGGCTAGAAACACCACCAGAATGTTTCCTTCCTGCCTTCCTTACAGGATTAGCCCTGTGAAGTGGAAAAAAAACAAAATAAGATTTCTTCCAATAACCAGTTCGCCAAACTGCTTAGAAAGTTAACAACCGGTTCTCCTGAATAGGTGCGAACTGGCTGAATCCCACCACTGAACGGACCTTCTAATATATTGCTTTGTTAAAAAGTTCTTTTTCTTCTTTGAATTTTCCCTCATTCCCCTCCCCCCCTTTTTTGTTCTATACATACTACTTTCTGTGTTATTTGGTGTTTCTCAACCTTGGCAAGTTTAAGATGGGTAGATTTCAATTCCCAGAATTCCTTAGCCAGCTTGTCCATACATCTTAACTTGCCTAGGTTGGGAAACACTGTTATACTTGGGATCTAATGACTAATAGTATCAATGAGTTTTAGGTAAATCCAGTACTAAGTAACATGAGATTCTTTCAAAGCAGATTGAATTCAGTGTGGATTTCACCACACAATTGAGAGATTCAGATGCCAACAATGAAGTTGCAAAAATTAACGTATTCCCCCCCCAAATGCTTTAATTTAAAAAAAAAAAAAAACTTATAGTGTGGGGAGAAAGGAATTTGTAGCTGTCAGCCCTAGCTTCCAGCTGCAGAATAGGTTTATTAAGACACATCTTTAGATTTCCAATCATACACATTTTGAGTAGGATGTAGAATGAATTTAACAGAAGCAATTCTTGGCGGGCTGGGATTATATATTGTACTAAACCATAAAGCATAATTTACCAGCTGTAATGGTCAGATTCAAACAACGGCTTAAGACAAAACCAAAAATAACATTCTGGCTTAGCATATTATATGCTTTCTCTGCATTTTGAGATTCTCTCAGCCTCTTTTTCTCACACAGAGAAAAACTTAGGACTTCCAAGAATATCTTGAGGGAATGCTAATATGAAGAACTTCCACATTTAACTAGAGGTTCTTGCTTACACAGGCATCTCAAAGCGGAAATGTGGAGTTCCATTGTGGCCCACCATATTTTTTCTGGCTTTCAACACAAAAAAGTCAGGACAAGATTTTTCTCCTACTTGCATATATGATTGCAGTTTCTTGGTCACTGTCAGGCTTGCTAGGTAGACCAAACAGGAAACATGATCAGATAAGCTAATTTTACTTTATTGTAAAGCTATATTGACAGAATCTTAGAAGTCTGAAAGTACAATTTTTCTGCCTTCTCCTTTATAGCCAGAGAAACTAGGGAAGGTCCCTTATGAATCTCTTGCTTCACCTACTATGCAGCTGCAGGCTATGCTGTCTCTTATCTGATCACTTTTTGAGGCAGTGTTTCTTGGCCCATTTTCCCAAGGTCTTTCCCACACACCATTACAATGCTGTTGTCAGAGCTTCCTCCGATCAGTCCCTAGGAAAGAAAACCCTTGACACCATAGATTCAGAGAAAAGGTAGTTTTACTATGAAAGAACTGATTGCAGTGAAAGTCAGGCAAGGTCTGAAGCAAAACATGTGCAAACAAACAAATTGAAACTAACCCCAAAGCCCAACCCATAGGAGCAAGGCAACCAGAGTTCAATCATGCCCAGGAAGATGTTTTGGGAATGTCTATGGTCCAGTTGCATCTCTCCTCTTTCATGCAAGCCTTCCCAGGACGGTTGGATGGTTAGCCTTGAAGATATTAAACAACCCAAGCTGACCTCTCTGAGTCCAGGCCTCCCCATTGCTTCTCAAAAATTCCAGTCTCACACCTCCTGCATGCTTCTCCTCCCGAATACCCATTGTTTCCCTTCCACACCATTTCCATGTCAGCTGGCAATAAGGTTGAAAGAAAGTAAAGATGCAAGCTGACAGCTGTTGGCTTCTTTCCTTAATGCACAACCCAACAAATAGCTAGTTTATGATTCTTCTGTATCATATACATTTTCTGGGGGAAATTGTTGAGAGGATAGCCAAGGTGCAATTCATTTATTTTCTAACTTTCACATTGCTGCACAATTTCAGAGGCTCTGGATTATCTGGAACCTCTCCAGTCAGGTTTCAGATTAGGCACATTACTGTACTCATTGATCATAGTTGTAAATTACTTATGTTTCAATTTATCAAGGTATTTTTCTGAATTTAGAAGGTTAGGAATAAATTTCAATATTATCATCCAAATGTCTTAATATTAAAACAGTAACATATATGCTATTTATGTATTATTAATATATCTTACCTTATTATTATTATTAATATATCTTACCTTATTGTCAATACTACACAATATGGACACTATTCTGTGTTTGAAACATACAAATCATTTTGTTTAGTGGTGGTGGGTATGCATAGATAGGTTATATATATATATTGTAAAATTATACATATCTAATAGACAATAATAATGGATTTAATTTCCTTTTTGGCTCCAGGTTTTTTGGTATAATAAAGTTAATTATTACCAGTAATGATAGAATCATTGTGAGGGATAAGATAATCAGACTGATTAAAATCTTGTATATTATAGGATGGAATTAGGAGGCATGTTTGACATATAATAGGCATCGGATGGATTAAACTTTGGTGTCTCAAAAACAATTTTATTCCGCAATGATAAAATTTTAAAAAACTTTTAGGGCTACAGAGTTTACTTTGTGCAGGAATAGAACATGATTTTTTTTTAAAAAAAAAAACACCTTTAATCTGGCACTGGACATTCTAAAAAAATTAAATATCTGGTTTTGTGGTCATAAGGGAGGAAAGCAGTAAAGTGTGTAAATCACATCCTAGTGACCAACTGTTGATTCTGGGTCTGCCAAAGACTTTTTTTTTAATAGGCAGAAGCAGCAGAGATCAGCTGAAGTTCATTCACTTACATGACCTAATTTGGTATATTTTTTTTATGCTCACACCCAAAAGTGTATGTTGTGCCATGACCCATATCAGCTGGATTTGTATCAAATGTGGTGCTTTTTTTGGATGCTTAAAAGCATCCCAAGAAGTTCTGAAAATACATTTTTAGCATCTCATTCCATTCCACTTTGCCTAAGTAAATCCCAGACTGTAGCAAACCAAAGAAAAACTATTCCTGTACTCCTGAATACAAAAGCTTGCAGTTTAGACTATTTTAGCAATAATGATGATTACACTATATGGTGCCTCTTAAAGGCTTTAGACCACCTAATGACAAGGAATCCACAGCCACTCTGAGGCTCAATCCCACAGTGACATAAATTTCACATCAATTTTTTTTTTTAAGGGAAGGAGGTAAAAATCTGAATTACTCTTGATTTTTAAGAAGAGCTGATGACTGTGAGAACATTTTTGCTGCATTTATTCATTCTCTTGGATTATATTAGAAGCTCAGGCATGCATGTGCTTCAATTATGAATTTAGGTGAAGTGAATTTAAGGCTCAGATAAATGAGTTTTGGTCAGCTTTTAAATTATCTCTAAATTTTTCCCTCTTTAATACTCTAATCCAAAAGTAATACAAGCCAAACCATTTCCAAGGAAAAATTCTACATATTTATATTAACACAGATATAAATTTATTCGAAATGTTCTACAGTATATTATACTTCATCTCTGTCTCTCTTTTTGTCTCAAACAAAATAATTGAGCATTATTTGTTTTGTGCCACTATGTAGTAGTGTATTATATGGAAAATGTCCTGACCAGTGGTGGGATTCAGCCAGTTCGCACCACTTCGGGAGAATCAGTTGTTAACTTTCTGAACAGTTTGGTGAACTGGTTGTTGGAAGAAATCATTAGGGCAGAGAACCGGTTGTTAAATTAGTTGAATCCCACCACTGGTCCTGACTCAAACAAAGAAGTACTTTAGAACTATGCATGGATTCTTAGGAAAGTAATTAAGTATGTAATAGTTATTACTATGCAAGAAAAATCAAGTTATACTTAACATTTGGGGACTGGTAGGCACATTTGAAATGTTGTTATGGACATTCACACAAAATGGCTGTCATTCACAAACTACGGTAGGTACCACACCAAAGTATGTATGCATGCATGCACGTGTTCATTCATTCATTCAATCATTCATTTTTATATTTCTAAACCAGGGGTCTCCAACTTTGGTCCCTTTAAGACTTGTGGACTTCAACTCCTAGAGTTGAACTCTGGGAATTGAAGTCCTCAAATCTTAAAGGGACCAAGGTTGGAGACCCCTGTTCTAAACCACCAATTACACAGGTTAAAGATGCAAGGTTATTAATTGCCTAAATCTAAGATGCCCCCAAAAGACAAATCCCATAATTAATTTTTACTATGCCAGCAGAGCAAACCCCTAAAACAGTCTAACGAAAGGAAGCTGAGATTCTCCTTCTACAATGTTTGGTACATGGTTAGGGTTAGAGCCCTCTGACTCTCCAGATGTTATCTGACCAGGGAAGAATCCAAGACCTGAGAGTCAACAACATCTGATGAACCATAGAACTTGCAATGGGCAAAAAATGTTATTTTTCTGATATCTCCTTAAGGGTGTGTATGAATGTCCATAACAATGTTTCAAATGAGCCTGTCATAAGAGGTATTGTATTAAACTGACAGCATTGTTTGGCAGCAATTGATAATGTTCTGACTTAGACATCCCAGTTAGTTTGATCATTGGAGAGGAATATTTTGGTGCATCCCAAATAAAATTGAATCATTGTCACTTTTGTGCCCTGTTATGGAGCAGCAGCATCAGGATTGAATAGCTCTAAATATACAGATATTTATACAGATACTTACTTATCTTAAGTAATAACTGCATACCATTAATATAAAGAAGCTTTTTAAAAAGAAAATGCTTATTTTTAAAATCATCTAAATTAGTCTGCTGATTCTGTAACATGTTATAATAAATGCATGCTTTGTTTGAAGTATATGGAAGCCTATGGAATGTTTACAATTTGTCATTTTAACAGTTAACTTTTCATTATCCTGGGCTATTACTGATTCAGTGCTATTTGACTTTTTTTAAAGGGTGGGTGTTTTTTTTGTATATGCAAAATTATACAAAAGTGCTCTGTTCTGTTATTTCAAACTTTACTTGCCCAAAAGGACAACAATGAGTGAGAATAACCTATGTGATGGGAGGGATGAGTGTTCACAATCTCATGCTTCATGTACATCCAAATCTGAGTCACCCCTAGATTTGGATGTACTTATAGGAACATTTAAATAGACAAAGGGGGATGGGCACAATACAGCATTGATGAGTACATCTCTAAATGATATTTTTCCTGTGCAAATAACCCCAATGAATAGGAGTTCTGTTTTTCCTAAGCACAAAATAACATGCCGTTCTTCAGCTTGATTCTCGAAGTCATGGGTGGGGAAACTATGGCCCTTTTACACTTATGACTGTATGACTGTAACTTTGTTGCTGGCAATCCTTATAATTTATATTGATATATTGACCATCATTTGTGTTGTTAATGTTGTACCTTGATGAAGGTATCTTTTCTTTTATGTACACTGAGAGCATATGCACCAAGACAAATTCCTTGTCTGTCCAATCACACTTGGCCAATAAAAAAATTCTATTCTATTCTATTCTATTCTATTCTATTCCATTCCATTCCATTCCATTCCATTCCATTCCATTCCATTCCATTCCATTCCATTCTATTCTATTCTATTCTATTCTATTCTATTCTATTCTATTCTATTCTTTTATGACCTTCAACTCCCAGAATTCTTGAGCAAGCAGGTGTTGAAGTCCACAAGTCATAAAGGGGCTGTAATTCCCCATCTCCTCTCTAAGTGAACAGTTTAATGTCAAAACTGGATATTAGACTAAAACAATGTTAATCTGATCCCAGCCTAATTGCAGAAAGAAATAATATCGAGAATTTATCATTGCTTTAATTAGCTAGTCTCTTCATAGTGGCTTAAACTCAGCTATTTTTGCAGAATGCTGTTTTATTAAATTCCCCAAAAGCTATTATTTAAACCACATCTAAGGCACTTTCATTAGTCATGGAGCAATGCTGGGAAAGGTCCTGCCCTACCCATTGCAAAATACCAGGCAAGACAGTGTCATGGATAAACGTTGCTTCCTTGTAACATTTTGAAACAATCCTGCTAATAAATTAGGATAGTCTGGCAGTCACTTGTACCCAGTTGATATCTGGTATCCAAATAACAGATATGGAATATGAGATTTCACCTGTCACTACTTGTACAATCACACTCACTTAGAGTTTTTGTCCATAAATGCAAATGCCCCCCCCCCGTTTAATATTTAAATCAAGTCTTAAATTCCATTATATGTTATCCCTGTCATCATCCTGAAATTATCCAGATAAGTGTAAGCTGCTCTCAGTAGATACATATTTTATCTCAATGTGGGCATTATTCATTTAATATAGATTTTGAATAACAAAGTGAATACAAACTCACTAGGATAAGAAGAGAGGAGCAGGTAGAAAAAAGAGAAGGTGAATTGTTGGCTGATATCGGAAAAGTTATTTGAGTGCAGTCGAGGTTCAGTTTGGGTTGATATTTCATTCCATCATCATAAACATTTCCAACATTGGATAAGACACGGCTCAGTAATATACTGGTATTGCTTGACAAGTTATATTTTAGTAGCTGGTGAAAAAAAATTATACAACCTTTTCCATCTACACATGCATTCTCAGTTCACAGTTTGGCAAAGCTGTGAACTTACATGATAAAATCTGTTTAAACAAGCACTATAGCTTTGGGCTTTTGAAAATACTGACTTGGAAAATTCCACTGTCATACTTCTCTATGACCTACCTTACAATAATACAGAGTAAAGAAAGATTGCTATAGCTTAATAGCCAGCCCATGGCTTGCTTACAACTCTAAGTAGGGTTGGGAATTATTCCTATCTGGAGTCTTGCTGAGCCATTGTTAGGTGTTGTGAAATCAATGCTAATCTGTATTAGTGTTCCTGATACAGTGGCAATTTTAAAATGTGTGGACTTCAGATCCCAGAATTACCCTGTCAGGATGTTTCTGGGGGTATTTTGGAAGTTGATATCCATGCAAATTAAAGCTGCCAAGATTGGGAAACACCAATCTAGATAGGCCAATAATCAACTTTGATATAATTCAGCCTTTAGCCATATAGCTCTTTTTAAAAATATTTTTATCCCACTTTTTATTTTTATACCTAACTCAAGTCAGTAATAATACCTAATACTTCTTCTTCCTTCTATTTTCCCCACAACAACAACCCTTTGAGGTGAGTTGGGCCAAGAGAAAGTAACTGGCCCAATGTCACCCAACAAACTTTCATGCCTAAGGCTGAACTGTCACAATCTCCTAGCCTGGTACTTTAACCACTAGTTCAAACTGGCTCCAATTTATACTTTCTTGCTTCTTCTCTCTTTAATTTTAAATTGTTATTGCTGATAGTATTTAGATTCATATTCTGTCATTCTTCCAATTGCTTCTAGTGCTTAAGGTAAAGGTAAACTAGCACATGATTTTGATTACCTTCACAAGTCTGTGTTGGGATTTTTGGCAGCAATGTGCATGTGGTTTGACTTTCCAGTCTAACCTGTCTATAGCTTTCAGATCTCCTGGTGGATGTTCTATAAAAATACTACTCACGTGCAATTCTAGGTATCACGTTTAAATAAAAGGAACTCCTCTAAAAAGAAATGTAATGTATGGTAATATGCACTTTATTCTGGAGATGTCTCAATTCAGAACCATTTTGCTAAACTGGTTGTTGTTTTTTTAAAAAAAATACTGCTCTACAAAGGTGCCTGCAGAACATGTATGTAATTTGCACAATGAAATGTGTGTTCAGCATTTCTGGCAAAATTTCTATGTATTCACAGTGATATTGTCTAATAAGAAGTGACACTTTGACCAGTAGGCAGTTTATCAAATAACAATTTCTGAGAATACCTGCTTAGTTAGATAGCTCTGAGTCCATGTTTATAGTACTTTGCCTTCCCCTATTAGACATAAGGATAATTTAGCATGTCTCAAAACTATGCTTAATTTTTAAAATTGGCTAAAGATCAAAGATGTCCAGAGATTATCTTTTGTGAACTAATTATCCATCTCTTGACATCACCTTCTTGGTGCCTATTCAGTGGCAGTCAATACCATTCAAAAGAACTCTTTATTACTGATGATGATGATGGATTTTCATAGGTCTTCCTGTCCCAAATTGTATCTTAGCATCAAAAAAGAGACAGAAGGAAAAAATTCTGAAATAAAATTGAGCATCGTTAAATAAATCGATTGTGATTCAGCAGCACTGGCACAGTACAATAAAGATTTAGAGTAAGCCAACATTATTTTCAAATATCCATTACAATTAAGAACTGAAGCAAAAAGCAACAGATCCCAATTCTTGTCTTTGGCTTTCTTAACTTTTGACTCTGGTTCATGGCTGTTCTCCAGTACTAAAAAAACCTATTAGCCAAAATGCAGTCTAAATTTAATGAGAAAGTTAAGGAAAAATAATCACATATTTGAAGACTTCTGCAAAGCTCCCCTAATACATAGGAATGGACAAACACATTGTACTCCTCGTTTTTCAGCATTGCATGATGTGGCTTTTAAGATGCAAACTCTTTGCTTTCATATCAGAGCAGCTTCCACCTATTTCCTAAATTGACTGACCTGAAGAACATTATTGCACTAACATCTGCATTTAAATGCTTAAATGATAAGGTTTGAATAGATAAGACCAAATTCTACACTGAAAGGATTATTGACAGAAGAGAATATTTGTAGCTCAGGATTGAACTGTGGGGTCCTTGGTGTGCTCTGAATTTAGTGATTTTCTTGCAGATATTTCTTTACAAAATTAAGTAACATCAGCTGATGTACTGGCAATGTTACCTAATTTGGTAATGAAACATCTACAAGACAACCATCAAACTCAGAGAGCACCAAGGACCTCACTGAAAAGATTAACAGATTTTTTTTTTCTGTTTCCATTGGCTTTATTAGAGTATCATGCCCTTGGCTTGAGCTCATCAAAGCATTCAACAGGATGCATAATTGTCTACAATGTTTTTGAAATGAGCGTTGGTTCTGTCTTCTTTGAAAACCTAAATATTTTAATATCGATAAAATTTAGCACAAAATTGGAGATCTATTTATGTACCCATTTCTCCCAATATATTTACTTTATATATTCTGGCATCTCATCTGATTTTCTTACCAACAAATAATTAGGTAGATTTTTTTTAAAATGAAACATTGCAATATAACTTGTGGAGAAATGCAGAAAACTGAAAGTTAATTATGCAATTTTGGAGAGGGATTGCTTTTGAGTCAGTGTTAGCACCTGGCGACCTCCTGGACTAATCCTATAGTTTTCTTGCAAAGATTTCAGAAATGATTTGCCACTGCTTGCATCCTAGGGCTGAGAGACAGTGACTGGCCCAAGGTTATCCAGCTGATTTCTTTCAAGCATGAAACTGCAAAAATGAAACTGATTTCTAGCCTGATTCCTTAACCACTATACCAAACTGGCTCTCTCAGATGTGAGCCATTCTAAATATAATTGCCCAACATGAATAACATGAATTGGTTTACAGAGAGGATATGTACTGTATTTCCAAATTTACATTTAATTTCATCATCTACCTTTACTACTGAGTTTAGGAAATATATGTCTTGTAAAGTCTCACCCAGAATAAAATTTTGAATCATAGCTGACTGACATATAGCAAGTAAAAGGTAAAAGGTGGAGTCCAAATAAATTTTTAAACAAAAAGACTAGTTTGCATAGACACATCATCCACTTTCTGTAAGATTTAAAAGAGCTACAGCATTTCATTTTCATTATATCTTGTGTCATATCCAATTTTAAAATCAGAGACAGAACTATGTTGAGTCAGAAGGAAATCACTTCGTCTTAAGTAAATAAAAAATAAATCTTAATTTTGTAGGGCATGATTGTAGATATCAATCATATTGTATTATCCATTACCTTCAAAGGTTAAGCCTGAAGTTGGAAATTTTAAAGACAAAATTCTTTATCTGAAATTTAAATGAATAAATATCAGTTACCAATGCCTCACAACTGACTTTTGGGTTTCTTTACAGCTTTACATTCAGAGGAGTGTTGGAATCTGTTCCATTTTGTTGTTTTAACAATTCCATTTGGTTGAAATATAAATTGCACAATTTTCCCCCCAATAAAACAAACTGTTCATACTGATGAAGAGAAATTTTTTAATATGTGTGAAAGTTACTTTAAATCTCTATTCCTTTTAGTTTGTCATGGGGATGAAATTACAGAATAATTGCCATCAAGAATGGCTTAAAGAGATGCAAGTTGGTACTTGAGAATTAATTAATTTGGAGGAGCAATGTCAAATTCTTCTTTGTGTTCTCAGCTAATGATGTAACTGAATAATAGTAGTACCAAAAATAGAGAGCTGAAGTAAGTTAAAGAATTATATTCTTTCCTTATGTCCCAAATATGGGCACTTGCTTTACAAACATAGTGGTGGAAGCTTCTTTTCCATGCTAAAAAGATGTTAGCATATCAAATGAAATGGGTGGATGTTGAGCTCATATTCAGTAGTTCCTCTTCTGAAATAGGATATATATGGGGGTCAAACTAGAGCCAGACCAGGGTCAGTCCCTGCTGTTTTCTTAGTTTGGCAGCTGAACTGATTTATTACTGGCAGCTGAAAACCACAGTCCTACTGCACTTTCCTGAATCTCTGGAGAATTTGTGAGCAGAGTAATTTCCACTTTTCAGAAGGCATCCCTGTGCATTGTAAATGAGCTGAAGCCTCTATCCATATAACTGACTGCAAGATGCTCCTCTCTCTATGTTTACTTGTAGTGTATACACAGCTGATGTGGAAGAGTCTCATCAATTTGGTTCTTCAACCCAAAAAGACAGACACAGACTTCAGAGGATAACTAGCACTGCAGAAAAAACAATTACTACCAACCTGCCTTCCATTGAGGACCTGTATACTGCACAAGTAAAAAAAAAGGGCTGTGAAAATATTTACAGACCCCTCACACCCTGGATATAAACTGTTTCAACCCCTACCCTCAAAACGATGCTATTGAGCACTCCACATCAGAACAACTAGACATAAGAACAGTTTTTTCTTGAATGCCATCACTCTGCTAAACAAATAATTTCCTCAACACTGTCAAATTATTTACTAAGTCTGCACTACTATTAATCTTCTCATTGTTCCTATCACCCATCTCCTCCCACTTATGACTGTATGACTGTAACCTTGTTGCTGGTATCCTTAAGATTTATATTGACTGTTTCCCTATGACTATCATTAAGTGTTGTACCTTATGATTCTTGATGAATGTATCTTTTCTTTTATGTACTCTGAGAGCATATGCACCAAGACAAATTCCTTGTGTGTCTAATTACACTTGGCCAATAAAGAATTCTATTCTATTCTATTCTATTCTATTCTATTCTATTCTATTCTATTCTATTCTATTCTATTCTATTCTATTCTATTCTATTAACACATATCAGGAACAACAAAACTTAAAATAGCCCTACTGTTTGTAGCTTTTATCACTTTCCATAATAATTGTATACATACAATGAATGGATGAAGTCAGGTCAAATACCTCCAGTTTTCTTGTAACAATATACAACATCTGGAAAACTATATATTTACTTCTCTTGAACTAAAGGTCAGTTGAATGACACGAACATTAAATGAAAAGCCAGCTCATCCTAAACTTAATCTGAAATTTTGCACATGAAATCAGGTGCGGTGGAATCTGCGAAGTAGATAATTGGTCCCATAGTTAAATCATAATCTCCAAAGTCTCATATTTCATTAATAAAAATAAAGAAAAGAACTGGCATTGAGATCTTCCAGAAAGATAAATATAAAGCAAAACATGTAGCCTCCTTTCTGCCCATTTTTGCTTTTCTATTTTTACTTCTATTTATTTCTATTTCTATTAACACATGGGCAGTTTTGACAAGGGCTGGCATACATGCTGTCTGGAGGAGTTTGTTTTTGCTTCTAATATCCCCTATTAGGAAGCAATTACTGAAAATAAAAATAAATAAATAAATAAATAAACAAAATGATTATTCAAATCAGCATGTCTTCTAATACACTGTAAAGAAATCAATATGAAGAAATCCACTCTCACTCTTATCTAGACAGAGGTCTCTGAAAATATAAATTTAGCTTCAGGCTGGATTTATTGACATTGCATACTAATTGATTGATTTATTAGATTTATATCAGAACTTTCACTCTCAAGGACCAGTAGCAATTTATTGTTTTGTCATTTGATTAAGTAGGAACACCATTGTCTGATTCATGATGAAGCATCATAATTTTAGTTCATCCAATTCATGATTGGATGATTAGTTTGAGGGCACTCTGAAACCCCAAGTAGCTGCCAGTTAGCGTAAACACTGGCAATACTTACGAGATGACACATGAGCTGACTCACTGTGAGGCAGCTTTCTATGTTCCTTATCTAAAATAAGAAAACCTTTTTCTTTAAAAAATGTGCAAAGTTATATTTATTTAAAAGGGAGGATTGGCCCTCATTTCAATAGCATACATTCAAAAGAAATAAGAAGATGTGCTACAGTACAGTATGTTTAGAATTTACTATTACTTTCTACACTACATCTTACTCTTTGCACTGTGAGAAAGTTGAACGTACCAACTGTTGAATCTGTTATATGGAGTAACAACCTGTCCCTTTGCAATTATGTTAAATGGCTTTTTGTTCTAGGTCAGGGTTGAATCCAGATTGAATTTAATGAATGCTGTTACTTTACTTCTTATAGCACATTCTGAAAAACTGGTCTTGGACATCATGAGGTGTGACAGACTTTAAAGAATAATGGCTCCAAAAAAGTTTTAAAAGGTATATTTAGAGAATCTTATATTTTTCATGCAGAGGCTTGTCAAAGAAGAACACAGGAAAATAGAAGACAATTATTTCATTGTCACGTATAATTCTATTCACCTATTACAGTTAATTCTAAGAATTCAGGTGAAACCAACAATGCAGCATATACAGTATATTTTACATGAAACTCTTTGGAAAATTAATTTAAAAAAAGATCATATCCTTTTATTCACTGCATTCTACTTATAATTCCATCATAACAACATTTTTGAGCAGAGTTTAGATCTGTACATGATCTGATGTGATATGAGCTTCCAAACCAGGACTGTCAAACTTACATCTTCATGGTAGCATCACATGACATATCAGGACTTTCCCCCCCTTTGCTAAACCAGGTGGGGGCGTGGCCATCACGTGATGCATCCGGCCTGTGGACCAGGAGTTTGACAAACATACAACAGGGAAAACATTATTTCATTTGTCATCTCAGCTTGCACTCAGCTTCTTAGATGTAGTCTTGAATTCATAACACCTGGAAATGCAGCAACAACCAATTGTAGCTTATCATTAGTTTGTGTATTGGTTCGTGAATTCAAGAATGTTGTTTAAGGTTCCTAAATAACATTAGAAAACTAAACTGATTCAAGAGGTGGTGAGATGTTATTTTGATGTGAAACTTGCCACATGAAACATTTTTATCTAGGATTACCAGATCTGAGTTGTAAAGTTGCAGAGAATTATAAAATGGTAGCAATGAAATACATAAAACTCTGCTACCATTTTAATGTCTATCTAGATTTTTAAAGCCTAGATGTATTCCAATCATTGTTTGCATCCCAAAGTGAAAAACAAAAGAAACTTCACTTTAGTAGGTTTGCCAAGTTTCTAACTTCATTTTAAAAAGTTCATCTCAAAAAGTATACTATACTTGATGATATTATTATGCCTTGTGTTTTAGAATATTCATGATATATCAAGCACCAAAGAAAGAGCTATCATAGTTAGTTTTCCTTAATTTTCAATGAAAATATTTCATATTTTGCTGTAAATTCTAAATAATGCAACATCAAATGCTGATTAATATAGGATGGACATAGACGAACATGGAATATAAGACGTAGCATGAGATTACAGTCTGTGTTCTTATTTTTTTTATTTATTCAATTGTTAATCTTGATTTTAATGTCTATACATTTATAAAAGTGTGTGTGTGTGTGTTTATACAATTGTAAGCCACCCAGAGTCACTTGAGACAGTAAGATGGATGGTATATAAATTTGATTGATGATAAATGATGATAGAGATAGATAGATAGATAGATAGATAGATAGATAGATAGATAGATAGGGATGGATGGATGGATGGATGGATAGATAGATAGATAGATAGATAGTCTTCTGCTTTTGAACTTCATAATTCACCAAAGCCAAGAATCTAAACAAGAAGTCAGAATTGTCTTCTATTATTTTCAGAAATAGGGTTTTTGAGAAATAGTACAAAACAATCAATAAAATAGAATCTCTTAGCCAGTTTGTCTGCAACTGAAATGATGTGTAGTTAATTAAGGGGGAAAACAGCAGAAGAAACTACTTCATAAAAAACAAAATATTCATGTTTTTTTAAACAATTTGCCATTTTCATTGCAAACCTTCCAGTAAAATCCTTTGCAGAATATTCAGTACCATGCTTACACAATTTTAGGCATCTTGGGTTAATTTTGAACGAAGTTTAAACTGACAAAAATAAAGCTCAAAATGGAAAGTTGGTTTTCCAGCTTGAACTATGGAAAGAAAAGGAATAGGAAAAATTACCAAGGTAAACAGTGAATCTTGGCTGTGAAGAAAATGCTTATTTTAAAAATAGTACCTCTGATCTCATTCAGTTTCTGGTAATAACCTCAAAGAGGTTATTATCTTAAAGAGGCTTTTGGTAGATTTTTAGTATAAGTTATTGTAAAACCCTTTGATAAATAAAATATACTAAATCTATCTGTAACAGTTAAAAGTAAATCCTTGCATGTCAGTAAAAACTTACTTCCAGGAAAATTGGTATAGAATTGAAGTTTTACTTATTGGAAATTCAGATCAGATTCTTTATTTAGTACTTATTAAGGATATTTGGGTTTGTTTTGATCTGTTGAAGCTGGTGTTTGTAATTCCAAACAGCAGATACAAAACTTCCAGGGATAATACTGTGATGTAGTGTATAAATATGCAAATACATTGAGCTAAGTGGAACCAGACAGAATAACTTCCTAGCATGAAAGATACTGTTTGTAATATATATATATTCCTGAGGTTTATTCACAGACAGTGCTGTGTTGTATATATATATAGATATAGAAGACATACTGGGCAGCTTGCCCTTCGTTGCACTTCATGTTTCAAGGTTTCTACCCTTGTGGTTTTCTTCAGAACTAAATTAAATTTTGCTATGTGTATATTCTAGCCACCCTTAACCAATGATGTTTCATTTACCGACACACATTGGCAAGATTTCTCTCTACTGTTCTGCCTCTCCCTCGTTTGCTATTCAAACAAAGAGTTCAAACAGCATTTCTTCCTATTCTTTCCTTTCCAATAGCATCCATGTTGTTTTGCAAAATACCGGGGGGCCCTTTTTAAAAAGGAGGGCCTGTTGCCCACTTTCAGTCTGATGATGTGGCATATACTCTGCTGACTTGCCTGGAGGACTTGCCGGCAATTATTTTATGTTCCCCCCTCAAAAGATTAAATGCAGAATATGCATTTAACCAGAAATATTCAATTTTGGAGTTTCAATTTCAATCATTTATTCCATTGTGCCTCTATACAAGATTATGGGGAATTAATGCAGACATTTTTGTCCCTTATCTATCTATCTATCTATCTATCTATCTATCTATCTATCATCTAAATTGTAGGGTCCTAGGTAACATCATCAATGCTAGAAGGGAGTGGGGTTTGCTCTCTCTCTTTTTTTTTAATCCAGGGTTGATGGGAATGTTCTTAGTGGTTCCTTGATTAGCAGTTGTTTATTGTTAGCTTGTTTGTCTGCATTTGTAGTTCCTTGATTGGGATTGTTGTGTATGGTTCTATTGGTGGATTTTTAGGGCAGGAAAACAAATGAATCTGATTGGCTGGTGCCACAGCCAGATGTGTATAAAAGGGGCACTTCGCCTGGTGCCCCTCGCTGAAGTCTCACACTATATTATAGAGCTGTGGTCACTCACTTGGTCTTGTGCCTCCTCAATCGCCAGACCTAACAGGGATAGTGTTTATTTCTTGATTGCTGGCCTAGTGTTACTCTTGGTGTTAATCTCTACTCATCTAGGTGTTGATTGCTGGCAGGAGATGTTTTGGTCCCAAAACACCCAAGTATGGATCTGATATGTAGATGAAAACCTTTGTTGTAATAATAAAGGAACAAAAACACCATCATTCTCCCCCTCCCAAATCAGGCATTTAAATTATAAGAGGGGGAAAAGTTGTTATAGTCATTGGCCTCCTGTCCATTTGCCATTTTTGACTCTATCCTTCTCCTCTAGGAATGACTTTGTGGATATCATGAAGTAGCTATTTCTTCCCTAAAATATATCCTTGTTCAATGTGACTTGAACAGTAGTTTGAATAAATTATTTACAGAGGTCAACTTGTTTATGAAAGTGTCATTCATTCTCTCTTCTGCCCTTAAATGACAGCAGAAGTCAAGCCAACATAGTTTTCAGTCTACCTTGTTTTCTTCTTTCCTGGACAAGAATTAAACTAGCTGAGATTACACAGAGGAAAGATGCAAGATAATTTCCCCTGAAGATTTAACTGGCTTTGTACTGACTTTTCCTCCCTTCTCAGTCTCAGTATTGGGCAAGAGCTGAAAACTAGTCTGGCAATAAACTGAAATGATGGACCTAATCCTCAGAAGCTGTAATTTGTCTGAAAAGAACCTGGACCATTTCTGAGTAAGATTGAAAGGGCCAGGCATGCAAGCTTTGACAATTATATAGTCTTTATTAAATAAAATATCTCAAACATAATCAGATACTCCAGCATTCAGCAAGACTTACCCTCTATGAAACGGTCAGCAAAATCAGCAGGAAAATGTTCTACTTAAATAGAGGAATATCAGGAGAGCCAACTCACAGTCCTTCTATGGCTCTTGTATCAATTTCAGATGTCTTCTGCTTAGGGTTGAGATATATGGGCTGAAAAAATCCAGATAAGCACTAGATGGCAGCAAGCAAAATTACAGTTTTCTATACTTCTTTACTGCTATTTGGTGATATTCTATATTTTTCTCTCTATATATGATAGCTGGTATCCTTACTAAGTCTAGTCCTAAGACATGGTTAATGACCTATAGTTTGAATCGCAGACATAAAAGCAACATATAGATGTCATACACATTTCCCTCAAGCATATTTTGGACAATAAAATATTTGTTTTGTAGTTCTGCTTATTAATCTTTTTCTCTAATGTTCTTTGGCATGTGCTTAGTAGCATAGACATATAATGCAAGTAAAGGACTTGGATCTTTATTTTTCCCCTCATTTCAGACACATTCATTGTGCGCTAATGTGAATTGCCTGCACATGATTAGTCATCAAAGAAGGTAAAGCGAATTAAAGCTGCCTCTTTCTTTCCTTTTTTCCTTTCTTCCTTCCTTCTTCCTTCCTTCCTTCCTTCCTTCTTTCTCTCTCTCTCTCTCTCCCTCCCTCCCTCCCTCCCTGCCTCCTTCCATCCCTCTCCTTCTCCCTCCCCTCTCTTCTTCTTTCCTTTTTCGGGCTGTATAATGTAATAGACTTATTGGACAAATGTCCTAACTTGAATTGTCCCACCTACTTTGTTCTTTTGAAAAATGTTCTCTGGTTCAGAACTTCTTAAATGTTCTAGGATTACATGCTCTGTTAGCACATTAAAATTCATACAAAATACTTATTTAATTTAGAATATTATATTTAGAATAATATAAAATTAACTTCCGGACCTTCGAACCTTCCGTCGCGAGCTCAAGACACATTTATTCATCTGTGCAGGACTGGCTTAGATTTTAAATTTTATAGGGGTTTTAAATTGATTTTAATATTTATATTTATATTTTTAATTATAGGGCACTGGAATAAGTTTTTTAAAGATTATTTTAATTTTGTACACTGATGTTTTATATGCCTGTGAACTGCCCTGAGTCCTTCGGGAGATAGGGCGGTATATAAATTTAAATAATAAATAAATAAATAAATAAATACAAGGATAATAGAATCAGTATAATCAAAGTAGAAATCATAGAAGAATCGTTTAAGTAAAAAATGTGGAATTATGGAATTAGGAAGCCAGGTTCTGTGCTTCAATGGATCCAGGAAATAGTAGCCCCCCAAATCTCTGGGTAAAACTTTTCATTGCCAAATTGTTCTTACTGTTGGGAACAAATTTCTAACATTTGATCAAAACTAGCATTCCTGTAATCTAAATCCACTGTTCCATGTCCTTCACGCTGGATTAAAGAGCAGAGTGATGTTAAAAGAGGCAGTTCTGAAAAATCCTATGTATGTTCTAGTTCTGGATTTCTTGCACTAAACCAAAGGCAATGGGAAGGGGAAGCTGGATAAACAGCAATAGCAATAGCAATAGCACTTATACACTGTTTCATAGCCCTCTCTAAGCAGTTTACAGAGTCAGCATATTGCCCCCAACAATTGGATCCTCATTTTACCCACCTCGGGAGGATGGAAAACTGAGTCAACTCTGAGCGGCTAAGATTCGAACGCAGCTAGCACTCAGCTGAAGTAGCCTGCAGTGCTGCATTCTAACCATTGTGCCATCTCGGCTAAATTATGAAACAGGCATCAATTTGGTATGACACAAGCTCCACCCCTTTTGTTTGGGCACTGCAACATGCATGTAGAAAATGAGTGACACTTGTGTCATGGAATCATTTTGCTGGTTAGAACACCTCTGCACACAGCAGCTGTCTTAAAAGCTTGTTTTCCAAAATGATTATTTTGGTTCACAGAGGCTTAGCTTCTCTCCATGATGCAAATGTTATATGTTTGATTTTTCTCATTCAAACAACGGGTTATATAGATGCTCAGTTTTTGCTAAAATAATGAGACCAGTACATATAGTCAGTGACACATGGGCTTGAATATTTGTCAGGATTAAGAGATTTTATTCAGTTGGATTTTTAACATTATTAATGAATATATAAAATCCAGCTGGGAAACTAACATCAGTCCACCAATACCATTAGCTTCTAATTCTGCTTTGAAAAATTTCTTCATGCGGGTAGTGAGTACTTTCTGGCCCCAGAAATCTGACGTTATTGGCATGTCTCTATTTTCCATAAATTTTGTCAATTGAATTCTAGCATTTTGAGGTAATATTAAGACAGAAAGCAAGTAAAAATATATTTAAAAATAGTGAATAGTATTAGTTACTAGTTTTAGTTGCTAAAAATAGTAACAAGTGTTAAATAGTAAAGAAATACTAAAATATTCATTTACAGAACAATTCTGTTCATAATTTTCAAGGATGGATCCTATAACATTAGTATGTAGTTTTCGCTACAAAAATTATTATTGCTTTGATTAAAAGTTCTTTCTAAAATGTCATTCAAAGCATGAATAGACTGAATCTATAATATCGCTGTACCAGAACTAGGATAGTCTTAAATCCAAACACAACCTATATTATATTTGTGTACAATATACATAGATTAACTATGACTTTAGTATAAGAATCTAAAAGGGTTTTGTAAGTTCATTCAATATACCCATGATGAAGAAACTTTAAAAAACTGAACTTGATTCTAGATCCTCTTTTAGAAACAGGTATGGAAACATGGTATTTTCTTCCCAATTTAATTGTATCTCAAGAAATGCAAATGGTATGTGCTGAGAAATGTATTTATGGAATAAAAATGGTAATAATGCTTGTCTTCTATTACAATTCAACATAATGGGTACGTTGAAAAGGGTCTTTTCAGTATAACAGAAGAATGGTGTCTTGGCTGCTTAGTCTCTTTCTCTGAAAACAATTATGTGAGGCTTAATCAAAAAGAACATGCATGTAATGAAAAACAGGGGACAGGGACGACAACAATTATCTGTCATTGTTGTCTAGAATGGAGAGTGTGATTTTTGTTACTTGGAACTTGTGTGATTCTGAATTGGGGAACTGATTCAATGCCATTATTTGCATTCTTCTATTGGTCAGCTGTATAGGACATTAATCAATTCCTTCATGTTCTAAGCATTTAGACAATTTCAAAACAGTTTCAAATTGCTTTTGAGAGATCGGGGTCATAGTGACATGAAAATAGGTATAGAGGCAAACATGCACATTGATATTATTAATGAATAAAACATTTCCTTCATGTTGAGAATGCTTTGAGGAATATTAAATATTGAAATAAACACATTCTTTTTCATTAAAATCCTTACATGATTACTCTTCTTGAGAGAAGATAATTTCTCTTGTAGTTGCTCTCTCAAAAGCATTTCTACATTGTATGATGGAGTTGTAGGGACAAAATTCCCTATTATTCCTTAAAGAAGTGCCGTTAGAATGCTAGTTGATGAAACGGAAGTAGAAACCTTAAGCCAAATGGTTCAGAATTTAGAGTTCAGAAAGTTCTTTCCAGCTGGCCCTGATCTCCACAGCAACTATTGTCAGACAAAGAAGAAATTTCAAACCCTATTCAAACAACAGAAAGATAGCTGTTGTGCTAGGTCAGGCAATCCAGTCCAATTTCTTTCAGGCAGGGATGAGAATGGGAAAAATTTGTTAATAATTTGGGAGAGAGGATGAAATTGATTAACGTTTACATTATTGGATGATCAGGTAGCAAAGAATTTTTTTTCAGAAAAAAAATCTTTCCAGCTGCTGGTGACAGCCAGCGAGAATCAATTTAATGGAAATTTGTTACAAGAACAGCAAACCAATCTGAGGTTCAGGAATCTGTGAAGAGTGTCAGTGTCTAGCAGGTAATGAAATACTTTTAAGAATAAACAGGAGAATGTTCTTAACCAGCTTTCCCCTGCATTTATTTCTACCCACCCAAAACTAGCAGAAATTTTTTTCTAAACCAAAATTTAATGCACTTCAAATTTAATGCATTCCCCATGGTGTAAATGAAATCAGAATTTAAAAATAAATCAATCAGCCGAGCTTGCTGGCCAAAATGTGAACAGAACTATTTTGTCACCCCTTCGGGACATGAGACTGTATTCATTCAACTGCAGTACCATAGTCCCCTCACATCCTGGATATAAACCGTTGTGCACACCAGAACAACTAGACACAAGAACAGTTTTTCCCCGAATGCCATCACTTTGCTAAACAAATAATTCCCTCAACATTTCAAACTATTTACTAAGTCTGTATTACTATTAATCTTCTCATCGTTCCTATTACCCATCTCCTCCCACTTATGACTGTATGATTGTAACTTGTTGCTGGTATCCTTAAGATTTATATTGTCTGTTTCCTAATATGATTTGATTGCTTATTTGTTCCCTATGACTATCATTAAGTGTTGTACCTTATGATTCTTGACAAACGTATCTTTTCTTTTATGTACACTGAGAGCATATGCACCAAGACAAATTCCTTGTGTGTCCAATCACACTTGGCCAATAAAAAATTCAATTCTATTCTATTCTATTCTATTCTATTCTATTCTATTCTATTCTATTCTATTCTATTCTATTTTTTCCCTCCCATCCCAGAACTGACTGGAAATCATGATACAATAATCTTGCTTCCCTCACAGCCCACTCTAACCAGGTATATATGAAATAGATTTGTGCTCTTCTGCTAGGCATACAACACGATGTGTGATATCTCATAATTGACATCTTCCTCAGCTGAAAATCCAGCCCTGCTGTGGCATATGGGTGTTAGGGGTCCAGCATGACTTCTCTTCTGCTGATATGAGCCAGTTATTGCAGAGAGTAAAGGGAGGAAAAAAAATCAATTCTGGCCTTGAAGGACAGGTGCACTGTCAGAAGGCCTGATTAGCTGATCTGACTGCTAGCCACTGCTATTGTGTCGAGATGTGAGATGGCAGTCCCATTGGTCCAACCTGATATATAGCTGTGGGCAACTAGAACTATAGAAAGGGAGACACCCATTTCTTCAGTTACTGGGGGGCAATGTGCCCATCAAACCTAAAAATTTGAGAAAGAAGGAGAGGAAAAAGTCTTCACAGAATGAACAGTGGTTGGAGAGAAACGCTAGAGAAAGAGGTTAAGTGTGCAGAGCAGTTGTTAGTTCCTGGTTGGGAAGGGAGAAGGACCAGCTGGCTTCCCTGGAAGAAGAGAAGTGGAGATCCAGAGGGATAAAAAGTCCATGACCCAACAGGGGAAGGAGGAACTTGGCTGGCTGCAGGTGATGGCTTCACCCAAACCACCCAGAATCTTTTGGGAGTTGGGCAGCTTTAATAAATCCAATAACGTAAAAACAAATCTAATTCTTCCTCTGAGAATTCATTATTTTTATCTGACACCCAGAAACATCAGATCTATTTAGGAAGGATCAATATGTCTCCTCACACAAAACAGTTTGGGCTCTGCAAAGTTTGTAGGCTTTGCTAAGTGTGAATGTGGAACATCAAGCTTCTGTGAGGCAAAAATATTTCAGTGAGGCAGATTATAGTTCGTCCACAAAATCCTGGGATTTACTTGATGGTGCCAAGATGTAAATGTAAACATGGGAGAGGAAAATAAAATCTGTATGTGACTGCATTAAAATGTATTATTTTGTGCATGAAATTCAATTTCTGAATTTTGCTGTAATAAAAAAGTTGAGTTTTGACTGAGACAACTTTGAATTGGAAAATATTTTCAGTTTGCGATGCCAACAGTCATGGTTTCAATGAGTGATCTCATATTTTCAGCATGTACCTACAATGTATGTCAATATGTCCCTGCAGCAGAAGGAGGAGGAGGAGGAGAAGAAGAAGAAGAAGAAAGCCCAGGGCCTGTAAATTGTGTGATACTATTGTTTTATTGCCATGAAGAAGCAATAAAGTAAACATCCATCAGGAAATTATAATATAATTCAAACTGTATAACTGGCAGCAAACCAGAAAAAACGTTTCTCATTCCCTTTTAATAATGAAAAGCAACATTCTTGGATCATTAATGTATAAATACAATCAACTATTGGGATGAGTAACAATGAGAGAGTTGCTAATGAGTTGGCTTTCCTCATCAATCAGTAAACCTATATTCTCAAGCAGTATAAAAAAACCCAGTAAGGTCAGAATTTTTCCAACAGTACGAACCCATCCAAAATTTGTTATGGAATGGAGAAGGACTCATCCACCTCTCATCCCCTATATGCCTCAGCAGCAAAATGGCCTGCTTTCTCTTTGGTGAGCACATGCCCTCATGCTGAGGCCTCCATTTTAAGGCCAGGCTGCCTCTAAAGCAGGCTCGAAGTCAAACAAAGAGATGGGGAGGAAAATAAGGGTTTTCCTGCTATTGGAAGACCATGGAGAAGAGGAGATGTTCCTTCTCCTCTGTTGCCTGTCTTCCTTACCATTCTCCCTTGATATTGGCTTTCTGTGTCACACCCCTTCACATCATGCTGCTCCCAGCCAGGCATGGACCTTCTCAAGGGCAGCTCTCTGGGACATCCACAGAGAGGAGAATCGAAAGCATCAAGATGAAGGCCACAAGTGTATGATTGAAGTGCTACCCCTTTTTAAAGTTTTTATTTATTAAACGAGGATTTTTTTTTTAACCCTTCTGCTCTTCACACGTGTCTCTGGCAGCAATTAGCTGCAGCTGCTCTTGTTGCTCTCCAGCAAGTGTGAAGAATGCTTTTTGTTAGTACACACTTGTTGGACCGAGGTTTGTTTGTTTGTTGGACCTTAAGCCAGTTTGGTTAAGGGGTTAGGTAGGAACCAGGAGACTATAAATTCTAGTCTCTCCTTAGGTATGAAAGACAACTAGGTGATCTTGGGCCAGTCACTCTCTCTCATCCCAAACCACGTCACAGGGTTGTTGTTTTGGGGGAAATAAGAGGAGGAAGGAGTATTAGGTATATTTGCCACCTTGAGTTATTTATAAGCAATAATAAAGGCAGGATAAAAATTAAATACATAAAATAAATAATAATCTTTTCAAGATTTCCACACATCAGTTTGGAGCTGCAATGTTGGCTTGTTTTAAAACTGAGTCACCCTATTGCATTTGGATGAGACTTGGTTGCAAAAATGGATCATTTGTTTATTTTGAAATCTTGGGGCTTGGGAATAGTAAGGTTTTTAGTTGAGTTTGCTCTTCTTTTGCCGTATCTCCAGGATCTTGGGTGCAAAATTGGCTCTGTTCCATATCCTAAAGAAGGAATGCAGGCAATCTAATCAGTAAACTTCATCTTACATCTGCTATTCCATTTCACAATTCCTGTAAAAGTAACTGACAGTTTTGGTTTCCTTTGCTTACACATGTCTGTGGAGATTCCCAGTCATTCATAGTTGTCTCAAAGGTGCTTTTTCAAAAAACAACTGGACTGTTTCTTCCTTGAGGGAGAAGAAGATGTTTCACTTCTCATCCAAGGAACTTCATCAGTTCTGACCGAATGGTGGGGGTTATGGAGGGATTTGTTCTGACAGGAATGGGGGCGGGGTTGGAAGGATCATATTTCTTTGCAGTCATCTTACACAGTATAAGCAGTGCCTACTTCTGGGTGAACCTTTATCTCACCCATTTCCTATCTGAGCACCTGAGCTGAATAAAATAATTATTCTGTTTCCTCAATAACTTCAGAATAAGCCTGAAGTTCTTATCTACACTACAGTTGGCAACCAGGGTTAGAGTTGGGAAAAAAGCCACTCAAACTGCCAGCATTTTGATAGTTATTGAACACCCCTCCCTGCCTCCCCTTCCAACTGAACTCTCTCCAGACACACAAATCTGAATGAGGAGTGCCAATGTTTTATGTTCATAGATTTAGACTTAGAATAACTTTATTGTCACTTTAAATATACACTAGTCGGCATCCATTAAAATGAAATTTCATTGCATACAGCTCTCAAAGGGTTACCACCTCTATTATACACTACAGAAACGTGATAAAATAAATAAATACAAAATTAGGCATACTCCCACATACCCACATATATTATATGATGCAGAGAAACAACATAGTCTAGTTCGGAGGTATACATGTACATAGCGAGAAAAATTTGCTTTCTTTAATGTGAGGTAAGGGCAAAGGAGGAGAATATTGTATTATTATTATTTTTTCCAAGAGCAATGATAATGAACCGAAGATGATTAGGGATTTGTGAATGATATGACTGGTGAACGTAGAGTGAAAACCATAGGTAGAAATCTCTTTAGAATAATTGTAGAATAATTAAAAAGAGATTGGACAGCCATTTGGTACAGAGTCTCCTGCTTGAGGGGGGTGGGGATTGGACTAGAAGACCTTCAAGGTCCTTTCCAACTCTGTTATTCTGTTATTTTATCCTTTTATTCTGTTAATTGTGAACAGTTCATATCAGTAGTTATCCAATATAACATTATAATAAAGGTATAAAAACTGGAATAGAAACAATCAAACATACTTAAAATATTTCTTCCCCCTTCTTGCTTATTCAAATAAGCATTTCTGTTCCTGTTTCTTCAATATCCTCAGCAAAATAGATTCATTGCAAAGAATAGCTGAAGAACAGGGATAGTATTCTAAGCACTTGTTTATTTTCTTGCTTTAAAAAAAAATCAAATTAGCATTTGAATTCTTCAGTATCATTCTTCAGTTATATGGCACAGCTCTGTAAAAGCAATGTTAAGGGTCCTTAGAAGTACATAGCAACTTTTTAAAAGCTGCATCAAGGAGTCAATTCAGAAAAAAAACCTCACACTCAGAACTGATTCAAATTTTGGTTTCCTTTTTGGGAAAAAACAAATAAACGTAAACAGCGTACTGTTTTGAATGTTACTTTACAGAAGACCCATGCACCAATATATTCCCATTTTTGTGCAGCTTCGTTGCACAAACACATGCATTTGTTCCCTGTACTTCTGTACTTCTGGAAATGTATTCTGCCACTCTGCTGCAGGAAAAGCCAAGAAGTCTTGTGACGTGGCAGGAAACTTTCAACTTACTCACCTTGAAGGTCATGCAAGGCTATATTATCTTATCTGGAAGATATTCCCTTGAAGCATCAAGGTGCTTCTTTTGTTAATGAGAAAGTTTGGGGCCATGATAGAGACCCAGACTAGTTGTGGATTCTCCATCATTGGAGGTGTTTAAGAAGAGAATCTATGACCATTTGCCCAGAATGGCAGAGGTGGTATTCAGCCAGTTCTGACCGGTTCTGGAGAACCTGTAGCAGAAATTTTGAGTAGTTTGGAGAACTGGTAAATACCACCTCTGACTGGCCCCGTCCCCATCTATTCTCTGCCTCCCAAGTCCCAGCTGTCCCAAAATGGGGATTTTGCAGTAACCTTCCCCTGGAGTGGGGAGGGAATGGAGATTTTACAGTATCCTTCCCCTGCTATGCCCACCAAGCCAAGCCATGCCATGCCACACACCCACACCATGCCACGCCCACAGAACCGGTAGTAAAAAATTTTGAATCCACCACTGCAGAATGGTATTTGGTTTCCTGCCTGAACAGGGGGTTGGACTAGAACACCTCCGAAGTCCCTTGCAACTATGTTATTCTGTATTCTGTAAAATGCCAGAGTGAAAGCATTGGACTATTCCAGGACTCACAAAGTTTTGGGTTTGTTATTGGTTTTTAAAAAGAAAAAAGAAACGGCCTGTTTGAAGAGGTCCTGCATTGAAAGGGTTGTTCTGTTTTTCTTCCTGGCAGACTGAAGATGGGGTTGTAAAGGAATGCTTATTCTCTAAGAAAGATCAAATAAGTCCTCCCCTCCCTATTTTAGGAAGGAGAGAGAACAAGAGCAAGAGAGTGCAATTTACAATTAAAGAAAAAACACCAACCGGCCATTGAATTACCACCTAGGGGTGGCAAAGCAAGCAGAAACTCTTTGATCTGTGCTTTGCTTGCACATCTCTGCTAGGAAATTGAGACAGAGTGGTATGCTTAAAGACTCTGGCCCAGGGGTTTGACCAGCAGGATTAATGTTCCTCCACTGCTAATAGAGAAATTATAATAGGGAGAGACCACCACCTCTCTTCTTCCTCCCCCACCTTTCCTCCCTCTCTCCTCACAAACATTGCCATCTCTTTATGAAAGGTTGTATGTGAAAAAGGGAGTGAGAGGGGAATTATGCATGCCTATGAATGCATGCCTTGGCTCCAACTACCGCTAACCGTGCATCCTATCTTTGAAGTTTCTGAAGAGTTTTTACTCCACGGTTACTGCTTTTCCTTCAAAGGAATTGCCAATGTGCCTGTAAACACCCTTTAATTCACAGATTTCCCTGCAAAGTCTTTTTTCTTTTTTCAATTTGTAGAAAACAAATATAATAAAGGGATTATATTATCTCACCAGTAAGGGAAACTGTTCACATCTAGCATTGCTGCTCATTTTTCAGTGGGGGCATGGTGAGTAGTGAAACAATATGCCGGTAATTATTTTTCTAACCTATAAATGTCTTCCTAATGAGTGCTTTCCTTGTGCTGAACTGATATGATTGTGGCAACCTGTGCTTGGCTGGGAATAAAATATATCTGAAAAAGGTATCGATGTAAACATACAGCAGATTCTCTGTAATCGTAAGGCTAATGATATTTCCATCTGGTGGGGCTCTTATTTCAGGAGAAGTGAAAGAGTGGCTGTACACTCCTTTAGGGTTTCCTGCTTGATCACACTTTGCACAGTTCACAATCCT
This sequence comes from Ahaetulla prasina, assembly GCF_028640845.1. Classification (NCBI taxonomy): domain Eukaryota; kingdom Metazoa; phylum Chordata; class Lepidosauria; order Squamata; family Colubridae; genus Ahaetulla; species Ahaetulla prasina. Next base: position 111,420,047 of record NC_080539.1, on the reverse strand, counting down.
TCCAGAAAAATGAACTACAAGCATAAAAATCTGACATAGTTAATCCCAAATTTATCAGGAGGAAATCTTTTTCAGATCCTTTTCTCACTTCTGAATCCTAGTATAAATTCTGAGGAAACGTTACTGTAACTAGAAGCTTTTTAAATGTTCTCTGATCTTATCCTATAAACTAATTAATTAAATTTTTTTAAAAAGACTGTTATACTTTACATAGTTGACATCCAGAAGGTCCTAAAACCATATCCCTGCTCTTTAGATGAAGTTGATAAAATAGGAAATAGTATTATTTCCATTCCTTGAGCTAATATTGTCTGCTGGAAACATTAGAGATTCAATATCTTTATTTAGAATTGCATGAGTCAGTTCTAAAATTTAAAGTATTTATCTTCCACATAACTGGGTTTTTTTTCCAGTTTTCCTTTTAATTTTATTGGCCAGAAAGACAATTCTGCAGTGATGTTCCAAGAAAGGTTATTTAATACGGGAGTTCATGATAATGCTGAATATGGAGCAAATATTTACTTATATCTCTCCTTGTTATTTTTAATTTATTTAAACTATTTTATCCTGCTTTTCTCTTTTTATATCATTTTGCATGATCGCTCGCTGGCATATAGAACATGCATGCTAATACATGAAGAAAAATGCATACTTCAAAAAGGAAAGAAATCTTGTTTTTCTTCTTATCTCCTGTGGAGATGTAATATATTTTAAGAAACATTAGTTCATAGGCTTTGGTCATATCCATCAGTAATTCCTTTTTGATTAGGTATTATTAGAAGAGCGGTGGTGGCGCAGTGTTAGAATGCAGTACTGCAGGCTATAATTGATATAATACAGTACAGTTGGACTGTAGCAAAAATGATGATAATATACTATGTATTCCTGGAAAGACTTTACTTTCAAATTTAAATATACTTTAAAATTCAGCTAAACCAAATTTGTCAATGTTTTGAGTATATAATTGATTGTTCTAGCCCCAGTTTAATTTGCTGGTGAAAACCTTAATTGTAATTATTTATTTTCAGTGCTGTAGAAAAATAGAGGCATTTTCTTCATTCATTTGTTCTGTTTGTATCCTGTTACAACTGAAAGCAACTCTTGGATGCTTACAAAGGAACTTTAAAATATTCTTAAAAAATCTAAAAATCCAATAAAACAAAGAAAGACAAATAGATATTTATCTGTCTGAGTTGGTGTAGGGTTTCCTGCCTAGACAGGGAGTTAGACTAGAAGGCCTCCAAGGTCCCTGCCAACTCTGTTGTTGTTGTTGTTGTTGTTGTTGTTGTTGTTGTCATTCTGTAGGCATCAACCTACCTAGAGCCTAAAGCCATAATCCTACCTTTACAGGTAATCCTTGACTCACAATAATTCATTTAATGACCGTTTGAAGTTAGAAAGGTACTGAAAAACTGACTTCGGATCCTTTATCACACTTATGATGCTTGCAGCATCCCCATGGTCACATGATTAAAATTCAGACGCTTGGTATTTGACTCATATTTATCACAGTTACAGTGTCCCGGGATCATGTGATCACTTTTTACAACTTTCTGACAAGCAAAGTCAATGAGGAAGCCAGATTCACTTAACAACCATGTTACTAGCTTAGCCACTGTAGTGAGTCACTTAACAACTGTGTCAAGAAAGGTCATAAAATGGAGCCGAACTCACCTAACAAATGTCTCACTTAACGATATAAATTTTGGGCTCAATTGGTCATAAATCAAGGACTACCTGTAATGGGACACTCAGCAGGAAGCAAGTACATTGAAGTCAGAGTACTCTTCCAAGTAATTGTTATTCCCTTGACCTTACAGTTCTCTGCCTTTCTCCTCCATAGAGGAGAAAGTTCTCTGCCTTTCTACTTTTACTAAATTCAGGACATCCTTAAAAAATTCAATATAATTTGCTTGACAGAGTTAGGCATCCAGAAGGGAGGAAAACCATCTATATTTAGCAAAATGAGTACCTAGAAATGACTGATACTAGCAAATATAGACCCTTGCCTTTGAGCACATGCCGATGAATTATGTGTATATAATTTTCAGCATGGGGGCATAACAGCTATGCACTTTGGTATGTGTATGACAAGCCTCTACAAAGTTTATGCCTATTCTGGGAGAAGCCAATGACAGATTATGTTTTTGCAATACAGAAGAGCCAAGAATAAACATAAACATAAGAAGTGGGTCATTTTTAAGCTTCCAGAGTCAATAATGCATTTTAAAGAGCAAGAACTTTAAAATGTATTATACTGTCTTCTGTAAGAAAAGAATTTGCATGTAGCTTAAGAGCAATCTATCTGCAACTGTAAGAGCACCTTTAAAGATGTGTTAAGTCTGAAGCCAAGATTATGTCTGTTGATTAATCATTTAATTTTACTTTAAACTCTACTTCTCTGACGGGATCCAGAATTCATACAATCCTTCAAAGCATTGGATTTATCTTCTCTTCCAATGCCAATTGCATTTGGTAACATGAGAGATTAAAAAAAAATGACTAAAAAACGTAAGACGAAAACATAGAGTCAAAAGACGATTTAGACCTTAAAGTCCAATGCTCTGCTCAATGAAGGAATCTGTTGGGAAACCACAAGCAAAGTAGAACTCTTGTGGCAGCCTTTCCCACTGGATGATCAGTAGTAGAGTCAGGAAGTTCCTGTTATGTCTAGCCTAAACATGTTTCTTCGTGGTTTAACTTACTGGTTATGGCCCTACCCTCGTAGGCAATATAAAATGAGTCCACTCCCTTCTCTTTATAGCAAACTACATCAAGATCTTTTAACAATTCTTCATAAGATCTACTTTTTGGTCCCCTCACCATTTGTGCTAGCCCTCCTCTGAACTTGTTTGCCACTGGTATATTTGTCATATTTAAACCTGTCACAATCATGAACTCTCTCTCTCTCTCTCTCTCTCTCTGATATTGTTTCCTGATTGCTTATTTGTACCCTATGACTATCATTAAGTGTTGTAAGTGTTGTACCTTGATGAAGGTATCTCTTTTTTTATGTACACTGAGAGCATATGCACCAAGACAAATTCCTTGTGTGTCCAATCACACTTGGCCGATAAAAAGTTCTATTCTATTCTATTCTATTCTATTCTATTCTATTCTATTCTATTCTATTCTATTCTATTCTATTCTATTCTATTCTATTCTATTCTATTCTGTTCTCTCTTTTTGAACTGTGATGCCCAGAACTGGACACAAAGCTCAAAAGGGATCTTATTTCCCCCCCTGGAACAACTGCCTTGTTGGGTAGGCTGGGCTAAAGATATTGACCTGCAGAAGATCTTGAGGAAACTTGCACTTAGATCCTGCAGTCAACATCTTAACCACAATGCCACACTGGTTGCATGTTCAGTGTTTGATATATTGGTTGAATCAAACAATACTGCCCCAGGTTTTCTGACCTGAAAGGGGAACGGGGGCTTCTGGTAGGCCCATTTTATGCCTTTCTTTCATATTGTTGATTCTTGGGAGTGACCATCTGCTTGCTATCTGGACTCAAGTCTAAAGAGTCATTCATGGAGATAGAATAAAGCCACTGTTAATGTTGACTCCTTTCACTGTTCACGTCCTCATAGGGAATACGCAAACAAGAAGCATTTAGAAAAGGGGAAAGCAACATTTGTCCATCTTCATGGGTGGACACATACCATTGGGTGGTAGTGATGCCAATCTCTGATGTCGGACCCAAGGCTGTGTTGAGGAATCCTAATACTAAAAATCACAAGTGCTGTTTTTATTTTTGTCTTCTTCACAATTACACAACTGAAGTGGCTGATGCAATCAGCTAGCTGAATTGTGACTCAATTGTCATTCTCATTTTTCCTTTCTCTTAGTATAGTACAGTATAGCCTTTATTGTTATTGTACATCATATATGCAACAAAATTGGTTTAGCCTCTCTGATGCAATCCATAACAGAAAATACAAAACAACATAAATAGGTCTCCAACCTTGGCAACTTTAAGACGGCAACTTTAAGACTTGTGGACTTCAACTCCCAGCAAAGCTGGCTGAGGGATTCTGGGAGTTGAAGTCCACAAGTCTTAAAGTTGCCAAGGTTGGAGACCCCTGGTATAGAGAATAATCCTTATACAGGTAATTGGGGAAAAAAGACTAGTCATACATTTCCATATGTGCATGGAGTGATTGTGATTGTGATTGTGTTTAAGAGTCTGACAGCCCATGGGTAGAAACTGTTTTTAAACCTTTTTTGTCCAGCTAGCTATGCTTCAATGTCTTCTGCCCGATGGTAGAAGCGAAAAGAGACTCTGGCCAGGGTGTGAATCATCCCTAAGTAGCTTTCTTACTCTGCTGAAACAGTGAGACCTGGCGATGTCATCTAGTGGTGTTAGAAGGCAATCAACGGTTTTTTGTGTCGAATTGATCACTCTCTGTAGTGCCTTCCTATCCGCAGCTGTTAGACCAGCATATCATACTGTTATACAGTATATGAAGACACTTCCTATCATAGACTGATACAAAGAAGTCATTAGCCGTTGTTCCACCTGATTTTTCCTCAGGAAATAAAGTCTTTAAAAGAATTTAAAAGAGGAAACTCTCTCCACACAGCCCCCCTCAATATACAGTGGGGCAGGTTCCTCTCTGTGCTTCTGGAAAATCCTTTGTCTTGCTAGTATTTAGATGTAAGTTGTTTTTTGAACACCATATGGATGCCTTCTGGACTTTTTCCCTGTATGCTGATTTGTGCCCTCCAGTTATAAGCCCCAACACTGTTGTGTCTGCAAACTTTATTAAGGTGTTAGATGGATTCAAGGATATGCAGTCATATGTATACAGAGAGTACAGGAAGGGGCTGAGCACGCTGACCGAGTATTACTATTCAAAAGTCAGTAAGGCTGTGATTTCTTACAGCAATTGCAAGATGAAGAGCTTGCAGTTGATTTTGATTGCATTATCCTTGTTGTTCAACAAACAGAGAGAGGGAATGTTAAAACACTCTGTGACTTTACATGCCTCTATATGTAAATGTCATGTCTGCAGGTATAAATAGAATAGAATAGAATAGAATAGAATTTTTTATTGGCCAAGTGTGATCGGACACACAAGGAATTTGTCTTGGTGCATATGCTCTCAGTGTACATAAAAGAAAAGATACGTTCATCAAGGTACAACATTTACAACACAATTGATGATCAATATATCAATATAAATCATAAGGATTGCCAGCAACAAGTTATAGTCATACAGTCATAAGTGGAAAGAGATTGGTGATGGGAACTATGAAACGATTAATAGTAGTGCAGATTCAGTAAATAGTCTGACAGTGTTGAGGGAATTATTTGTTTAGCAGAGTGATGGCCTTCGGGAAAAAACTGTTCTTGTGTCTAGTTGTTCTGGTGTGCAGTGCTTTATAGCGTCGTTTTGAGGGTAGGAGTTGAAACAGTTTATGTCCAGGATGCGAGGGATCTGCAAATATTTTCATAGAGGTTCTTGTGCTCATTTTGCATGGTTCATTTGACCACACTGCATATATATGTTACTTTAACTTAAAAAACAAAAGTACTCTCTTGAATGTAAGAAAAATATATGGCTAACCAAATGTCACCCAAAAGTGTGCAGGTTTTTGAGATCTCCAGAACATTAGCTTGCATGATGATGAAGGAAAGAGGGACAAAATAAACTGATCCTGAAACTATAGAATAGGATCTATCGAAAAAAGTGTGTATGCCTGTCTCAGATTGAGTTTAACACTATCTGTTATTAAAGAAAAGTATGTGGATCAGATTCCCATATGAAACTCAGTAGATATTCAGGTCAGACTCCATCTTTAGGGGAAATAATCAGGTTCCATGGTAGCTGAAAGACCTTAACCTGATCTGGCTTCTTTTTCAAAGATGCTTGCTCTGCATAGTTTGGAGTTCTCTAATACAGATTTACTAAGTGGCCTCGATATTATTATTTTAGTTTTCCAAACAGCAAATAAATTTCAACCAAATTTCAACCAGCAAATGCTCAGTCTTACATATAGGGAAAAAAGAACCCAAAAACTAAGTACATACTAGATGGACATTACCTTACAGATGACCCCCATCCCGTTAAAGACCTTGGAGTTTTCATGTCAAATGATCTAAGTGCCAAAGCCCACTGCAATTACATAGCAAAAAAAGCTCTAAGAGTTGTAAACCTAATCTTGCGTAGTTTCTTTTCCAAAAACACCACACTATTAACCAGAGCATATAAAACATTTGCTAGACCAATTCTAGAATACAGCTCGCCTGTTTGGAACCTTCACCACATCTCTGACATCAATACAATTGAACGTGTCCAGAAATATTTTACAAGAAGAGTTCTCCATTCCTCTGAAAACAATAGAATACCCTATCCCACCAGACTTGAAATCCTAGGCTTAGAAAACTTGGAACTCCGTCGCCTTCGACAAGACCTAAGCTTAACTCACAGAATCATCTATTGTAATGTCCTTCCGGTTAAAGACTACTTCAGCTTTAATTGCAATAATACTAGAGCAACTAATAGATTTAAACTTAATGTCAACCGCTTTAATCTAGATTGCAGAAAATATGACTTCTGTAACAGAATCATCAGTGCTTGGAACACTTTACCTGACTCTGTGGTCTCTTCCCATAATCCTAAAAGCTTTATCCAAAAACGTTCTACTATTGACCTCACCCCATTCCTAAGAGGACCATAAGGGGCGTGCATAAGCGCACAAACGTGCCTACCGTTCCTGTCCTATTGTTTTTCTTTTCTTCTTTCTATATATATGCTTATACCTCCTTATATTTACCCATATATATACTATATAATCTTTTGTATGATTCCTACATATATTGTTGTGACAAAATAAATAAATAAAATAAATAAATAAATACTTTCTCAGGGTTTGGTGCCTTCTGTAGGCAATACTTACATATGGCAAAGCTATGCTTTGCACTTTTGTTCCCTCTAAGGATTTCGATTGTGATTATCCACTCTTCACAATAACCTCCTATTTTCCAGTTGTGGCATAATTGTAGCATGATCATTTTGAATGTTGGGAACTTGATACTAGCGATATTCTTTGGCCACTTCAGTTCATTATATAATTATAAGTGTCAGTTGAGGTCAGACTTTTTGGTTTTACAGCGTCCACTTCTACCAAATTAATGGATTTTCAAGCCACAGAATTCTAAAGCTGATTGTCAAAGTGCCTCCTTTACCTTCACATATCAGCAGTTTAGGACCCAGCTGCTAATAAAACGTCATAACTCTTAGATTAAAAGAAAGGATTTACTTTCCCAGCAGGTTCACAGGAATCAAAGAACATTTCTTTCATATTGTTTTCAGTCAGATATTTTCCTGTGAGTCACACAGAGTATTAATATGTTGTTACATAAAAATTCCCCATATTCTCAAAATAATGCCACCAATTCTTAATAAACAAAATAAATTAATACAAAGTTCACTTGTAGTAAATCCAGCTATATTGAATGAAAAATTAGGTTTGATTTTTCTAGCATTAAGCTTGATATTTCTTTTTTGAAGGCACTGTGGGCTGGAAGTATTTTGATGTATAACCACGTAAGATTTAATTGTGTTGAGCATTCTGGAAAAAATTCATTAAAAGGTTTCTTTTTTCTTTCATTGCTGAAACTTGGTTGCCAGATAATGGGAGAAACTAGAGAAACAGATCCCAGTAATGCATTTCAGACACATTTCTTCTGAGTCTCATTTCCTTTGGAATTATTTCACATTAAAAAAGAACTTTTAGCCACTTGATTCTCATACTAAATGCAAACTTTCGTTGACAATCACAAGTTTGCTTTTAATAAATTAGGATTAGCTTTTTTAAAAATTATATGTTTAACAGTTGTGGTAAATCAAAATATTTTGTAGTTTAGATTCCTTAAAGGTTGGGAAAAGACCAGTGGTGGGTTTCAATTTTTTTTATTACCGGTTCTATGGGTGTGGCTTGGTGGGCATGGCATGACTTGGTGGGTGTGGCTTGGTGAGCGTGGCAGGGGAAGGATACTCTAAAATCTCCATTCCCTCCCCAATCCAGGGAAAGGATACTGCAAAAATCCCCATTTTCTCCCAATCAGCTGGGATTTAGGAGGCAGATACTAGATGGGGGCGGGGCCAGTCAGAATTTTTACTACCGATTCTCCGAACTACTCAAAATTTACGCTACCGGTTCTCCAGAACTGGTCAGAACCTGCTGAAACCCACCTCTGGAAAAGACTGTCCTTTTGAGTTGCCATTGTGCATTCTTGTTTGATAATATTGGTTTTGGTTAATGAGTCGGACAAGAGATAAATGGGTATGTATAGCTTCAATTCTTCCCTTCTATTGTTTTCAGTTCCCTAATAACCAGTAACCAAGCATTTGACATCAATTCTTTAATAAAATAACTATATGATCATAAATTTAAAAATTCCTCTTCTTCCAATACCGTGGCCTGCATCTTATTTATCATGCTTCTCATTCCATTTAAAATAGGTAATGTCTCCTTCGAGTCAAGTTCAACCCTCGGTGACTTCGCAGATACGTAGTTTTCTTGGCAGCTATAGGAAAATGTTTTGTTGGCAGCTGTAGCAAAAAAAAAAAAAGTCTTGTCACTGACTTTTTCTGACTTTTTCTTTTTAATTTGTTTTGTTTTTACTTCTCAGCTGGTATTTTCTGGTGATCCCCCATTCAAAAAATTGAAAGCTGTTTTTAGACAAGACTAAATGCTTGGAGGATCAATTACAGTTCTTACTCAGGGTATATAGACAAGATTGAATATTCATTGCTGTTGCTGATGCCCTAAAAAGAAACCAGCATGTTCTGAGACAATTTATCATCACTGAATGAAAATTCATTCCAGCTTGGTAGAAGTGCTAAAAAGTTATCCTTTGCCACATACCCTATTTCAAATTATTCGGTGCTATAGGTCTGGCAAATTCCCATCATGCTCACAGTCTTCACCTCCACCATCCCTGCTTCATTGCCCCATGATGAAAATGAACATTATGGCAGAAAGGGGAACTTTACTGAGGCTGTGTGCTAGTGTGTGATTAAAATAGTGTTTCCCTCCAAGAATTTCTAGAAGTAAAAAAAGACTCCTGAAAACTCACATCTTGTTGCAAATTCAGTGTTGAGAATGCAGGGAGCACTGAAGGACTTTCAGATGGCTAAGTCACAATATGTGTTAATAGTCTGCATCTTTTATATATATATGCAAATTTATGTACCCGTAGAGAAGTTAGAGATGAACTCATTTTCCTCTAGCCTAAGCACCTCCCTTGTGAAATAATAAGTCAGAATACTTCCACGTCCAAGGTACGTGTTTCTAAAAGAAAAGAAAAGGTGATGACCAATTGTTAACAATGCTGTGAGAAAATTCTGACGGCTGTTCTCAGGACAAATGCGCTACAGTGACAGGAAAGCAAACAGTATCCTGAGCAGGAAGTTGAGGGATCTATGTATGGCTCTGGGGATGTGGGAAGCACAGCATGCTCTGTCAAGAGGATACACAGCTGTAAACAGGAAGCTCTTAAAGCCCTTGGATGTGCTCAGGAGCTATTAAGATTTCATTGAAGCAGGTGATGGGTGGCCGGAGCTATTCCTTTGCACACATGCATTTTAGTGCTCCTAAAACTGGCAACAGAGCTGAATTGTAGAAGCTGGCTATAGGCAGAGATGTAGCAGTAGCACTATACATTGAGGCACTATGCTGTGTGGTCTCTGGTCAAAGTGAAGGCACCTGTAACACTGCCAGCAATTTCTGGGAAATGCTGACATTCTCTGCTCCTGATCCTACTTAGGAAATCCAGCACGGCTGTTATGAATGGATGCACATTTTGGCACAGTGTCCACACATCTTACTGTTCGGAATGTGAGTACTTTTTAAACAGAAAAATGAAAGAGAAATATCTGAAATAAATAGAGACCCATCCAAATTAGCACAGTTTTGATGCCTGATTCACAGATGCCCCAAGCTACTTCACATATATTCAGACATGTAAACATTGAAAGAGAATAACAAAATTACAAAATAGCAGAGTTTGAAGGAACTTTGTAGGTCTTCTAGTCCAGCCTCTTGCTCAAGCAGGAAACCTTATACCATTTCAGACAAATGGTTGTCCAATCTCTTCTTAAAAACCTTCATTGTTGGAGCCCCCACAACTTCTGAAGGCAAGCTGTTCCCCTGGTAAATAGTTGTCACTGTTAGGAAATTTCTCCTTAGTTCTAGGTTGCTTCTCTCCTTGCTTAGTTTTCATCCATCACTTCTTGTTCTGCCTTCAGGTGCTTTGGAAAATAGGTTGACACCCCTTATCTATGTGTGTTCTGTTTCCCTTCCCCCAATACTCCCAGCAAAGAGTCCGTCAGAGGCCTTCCTTTTTTCCTTTTATTTACATAGATACATGTCCTGGCCACGTCTACCCACGGGCCTGCCAAGTTTCTGGAGATAACGAGGAAATTATAGATAAGGCCAGAATTACTCACGAATATATTCTTCCCTCCATTAAAACAGTTAGCTCGCGCCAATTCATTAGCTCGCGCCAACTCATTACTTTGTCCAAGACAAAAAACCAGGAAGTCCCGCCTCCTATTTATAGTCTCTGCAGATGTCACTGCATGACAATTATGACTTGGCTTTGTCCCAACTCTTCCGCTGCTGCGCACGCCGATCAAGCCTTCGTAATCTTGCGTCCCTCCAAAACTGTTCTTGGGGCGTTGCCAAATCAGAAGAAGGCCCGGGAGAATCAGGCCTTGCCGGCCCCTCCCTTTGAGTGGGTGCCAGGGAGGGAGAGGGCTCAAGAGAAGCAGGGCTTGCCAGGTCTTCTCCCTCATTTTCTGAATCATCCGAGTCCAGGAGTCTGGGTCCAGGAACCTGGGTCACAACAATGTGACAGCCCTCAAATATTGGAAGACAGCTATCATGTCAATCATACCCTATCATATATATATATATATATATATATATATATTTCTGGGAGCAAAGAAAAGCTTTGCTCCCAGAAGCACGAAGCTGAAGCCTGAAGATGACGAATGAGACTTCGTCGAAACGTCGCCAAGACACTTCCAATTTTACGCGGGAGAAAACCCGAATAACCAAAGACCTACATACAAACACCCGCGAAAAGCTCAGAAAATATATATATATATATATATATATGTCTATCATATTTATTATGTCGTATTTACATATATTTATTTTTAAGTGGCAAATCACACAGGCTTGATATGAGAATTACCAAGCCAACAGATTAAAATTTGAAATGTGCTGGACAAATGTTCCATGTCACAGTTGCTAAACATTGATGAAGTATTTTCCTTTTTCCTTTTCTTCTCTGCTTGAATCCAGCTCAGTTCTTAGTCACTTGGATACCTTTATCTAGACAGGGGTTGTTGTTGTTGTTTTGTTTTGTTTTTTGGCAGCCTTAAGGCTCTAGTTTGCCACTGTCTTATCCTGGGATGTCTTTTTGGCCTCCCCTACAAGGCTTTAAAATATAATCCTTCTGGCTCGCAGTCACAAGAACAATGAAAAGTGATAATTTGCAGAACAAAACCAGACAAATGGAAGTAATGGAGCCACAATAGGATCATGTCATACTAGTACAAATTTTCATTTTAATCTATTGAAAGCAGCCAAAAATTAATGAAATGGATAAAAAAGGAGACTTTTGATGTTTTCTAGGGAGGAAAGGCCAGATGTTAATTGGAACTAATGACAGTTTATGCCTGATTGAGCTGATTTCAACCAATTGGTGAGAAATGAATCAGCAATCTCATGAACTATGGGGGAGCAAGAGAGGTCACTTCACCCTCCTTAGAGTAGTATTAATGGAAAAGTCCTTGAAGGAAAGAAAAAAGCACACACACACACATATATAGAGAGAGAGAGCTCTAACAAGCAGGCAAAGTCTTCCTCATTGTTGCTAGGCATGTTGAAATAATCTGTTTTGTTTTTGAAAAATTATGTGATGTTGCACATCCCGACATCTGCACTAATTTATCAGTTGGCACTCTTTTTTCACAGATCTTTTGCAGCAATGTGAGTCTTCAAATACTTAAATTAAAAGGTAAATTCTCCTTTAAGCTGAGCCTGACTCCTGGCGATCTCTTCTTATCAGCAACATGGAAGCCTTTAACTTCTTCCAGGTTTTTTTTTCCAAATTCCCCACTTAGCCTACCACTCTGGGATACCCTGGGTCTCCCTCTAAGTAATAACCTGACTTGCCCCAGTTTAGCTTTAAGCCTGGACAGAATAAATAGAGTTAGTAAACTAGACAAGTCTTTCCCTAACATGATGGCCTTCAAAATTTTAGGGAATGCAATTTCTAAAATCCCCAGACAGCATGACCATTATTGGGAATTCTGAGAATTGTTGTTTCAACATAACTGGAGGATGCCAAATTGGGAATTGCTGGCCTAAATGGTAATCCTATGTGTACTTTTTGGCAGCAAATCTTATAATAAATGGGCTTTGCTTTTCAAAAACACTTGGGATCAAACTGCAAGAAAGAAAGAAAAGAACCTTTAAGTCTGCCTAGACTAGAGGAACTGCACACTGATTTGGAATCAGATGCTCCTATCCAGAGTTATTATTTATTAATTTATTTGTTATTATTTATATTATTTATTTGTTCAATTTAAAAAATGGTAAGACACTTTTCAGAACAGAGATTTTCCAGAACTGTTTACAGTTTGAGAAAAAAAAACTAAAAAAAAGTGTTACAAATAAAATGTAGCCTTTAGAAATGGAAATTCGACTTATTTTGCATGGTATGATCATACATAAATAAATATGATCATACATAAATAATCTAACATTTCTTCTCCAGATATTCTGTAAAGAAAGTACGTGCATCAATGCTGAACTCCAAGAAGAGAGAAGAAACCATTAATTTGGCATAATATAAGAAATACGTTTTTTTTTTATATAAGTTGTGGAACTTCAAGAGATAAGGCTTCTTGATATCCTAGAAAAAGCTGATGTTCCAACTGCAAAATGCACTGTGTATGCAGCAGTGGTCGGTTGTTCCCGGTTCTGTCCAGTTCTTTAGAACTGGTAGTAAAAGTGGTAGGAGGCTCCGCCCACCCGCCCGGATGTCACAATTGATGATCTTCGCATGCGCAAAAGTGTGTGCGTGCGAGCAAAGCAAACGCACACACATGCTTTCGTTGTGAACCGGTAGTAAAGGTAAGTAGAACCCACCCGTGGTACACAGGAGATGGACCAGTTTGTATATGCTTTCTGATAAACAAAAGCTCCTTCCTGGATATTGAATGGAGACAGAAAGGTATATTATAGAGCTATGATATGGCATGGAACTTGCCTGCTGTCCTTCTGGTTCTAAAGAGCATAGTATGGCTTTGGTACACTTTGAAATGTGAACACAGCCACTGATATATATAAATGTATGGTTTATTGATAGCTAGTGAGCTAGAGCCATTTAGCACAATGCCAGAATCAATCCATGTAAATCAATTTTCTATGTTCCAGTAACATATTGGCCAAGTTCTCCCACCAATAGAAAGTGGATTTGAATCTGGTTCTTCTCAGTCCTATACTATTCTAGTTTCCATGTATGATACTACTGCTTTCTCATGAAGTTTTGTATGGTATGATGTACAATCAACAGTACTTTATGCTTCTGCAAATCAACACTTTACATCACCACATTATTATATTTTTGCTGGGGACACTTGGGCTTTCTTACTATGTCCTTTAAATTTCTGTTATTACTGGTGGAAGGCTAAAGATTAGAGTAGCTGCTTACCTATAGATATTCTGGTAATATAAGATAAAGGTAAAGGTTCCCCTTGCACATATGTGCTAGTCATTCCCGACTCTAGGGGGCGGTACTCATCTCCATTTCAAAGCCAAAGAGCCAGCGCTGTCCAAAGATGTCTCTGTGGTCATGTGGCTGGCATGACTAAACACCAAAGGCGCACAGAACACTGTTACCTTCCCATCAAAGGTGGTCCCCATTTTTCTACTTGCATTTTTTACGTGCTTTCGAACCGGTAGTAAAGGTAAGTAGAACCCACCCGTGGTACACAGGAGATGGACCAGTTTGTATATGCTTTCTGATAAACAAAAGCTCCTTCCTGGATATTGAATGGAGACAGAAAGGTATATTATAGAGCTATGATATGGCATGGAACTTGCCTGCTGTCCTTCTGGTTCTAAAGAGCATAGTATGGCTTTGGTACACTTTGAAATGTGAACACAGCCACTGATATATATAAATGTATGGTTTATTGATAGCTAGTGAGCTAGAGCCATTTAGCACAATGCCAGAATCAATCCATGTAAATCAATTTTCTATGTTCCAGTAACATATTGGCCAAGTTCTCCCACCAATAGAAAGTGGATTTGAATCTGGTTCTTCTCAGTCCTATACTATTCTAGTTTCCATGTATGATACTACTGCTTTCTCATGAAGTTTTGTATGGTATGATGTACAATCAACAGTACTTTATGCTTCTGCAAATCAACACTTTACATCACCACATTATTATATTTTTGCTGGGGACACTTGGGCTTTCTTACTATGTCCTTTAAATTTCTGTTATTACTGGTGGAAGGCTAAAGATTAGAGTAGCTGCTTACCTATAGATATTCTGGTAATATAAGATAAAGGTAAAGGTTCCCCTTGCACATATGTGCTAGTCATTCCCGACTCTAGGGGGCGGTACTCATCTCCATTTCAAAGCCAAAGAGCCAGCGCTGTCCAAAGATGTCTCTGTGGTCATGTGGCTGGCATGACTAAACACCAAAGGCGCACAGAACACTGTTACCTTCCCATCAAAGGTGGTCCCCATTTTTCTACTTGCATTTTTTACGTGCTTTCGAACTTCTAGGTTGGCAGAAGCTGGGACAAGTAATGGGAGCTCACCCCATTAAGCGGCACTAGGGATTCAAACCGCTGAACTGCCGACCTTTCAATCAACAAGCTCAGCATCTTAGCCACTGAGCCACCGCATCCCTTATTCTGATAATATAGGGGTACAGTAATGTATTAGGTGTATTGGCTCATTAAAGAGCAATCCAACCTAGACGTAAGGAGAAGTTTTCTGACAGTGAGAGGAATTAATCAGTGGAATGGCTTTCCTCTAGTAGTGGTAGGTGCTCCATTACTGGGTGTTTTCAAGCAGAGACTGGACAACTATTTGACTGGGATGGTGTAAAGTCTTCTGTCTTGAGCAGGAGGTTGGACAAGAAGACTCCAAGGTCACTTCGAGGCCTATGATACTCTTTCCTGTGTTATTCTGGCATGTAACCAATTATTTCTCACCGATAAGAATTTATTCCTGATCTCTTTGATATAGGCAATAGATTTGTGCAGCTACATTTCCAATATTTGTCATCTTTCTTTTGGTATGCATTTTCATCCGACGATAGGACATTATTTACACAAAATAGGAATGAAAAGAGAAATCTGGCAGGAAATAAATGAAACTGGGCAAGAGTGTATTCAGAATTAAAACAATTGCTCAAAATATCATGTTAGTTTCCTTTCATTGTGATATTTACTTCCTGGCTGGGCATCTCATTTTATGGTCATTTCCAATAATTAAAATATTAATTTTGGAGGAACAGGTCATTGCATGACAATATGTATGTAGGGGATATCCATATTCTGACTACATACTGAGAGTCAGCAGCTGATCACTTTCCCATAAGCAGCATCCACTATTGTTATACACACAATTAGCCCGTGAGCAGGATTGGATGAGTAAGATGTGATATTGACTGCTGGGAAACTTGTTAAGTCTCACTCTTCCTTTGGGAACTCTTTATCCTAATGTTTTCATCAGGTGCAATTATATGATGTTATTACTTTTAGTGTGAAAAGGAAAGAAACAGACAAGGGGAAAAATCAGCTAAGCTATACATTTCATACTTTGGAATAAGCCTTGGAGATCTCAGCTGTTCTAGCCTTGCACTGTGTCGTTCAATCATTAGTTATAATGATTGATAAAGCAACTGCTTCATATAGTTTGCAGAACCTTAAAGGCGACATAAAGTACATGTAATATAAGAATGGGTACCCACAATTATTTGCCACAAGATGTCTGTGCAACAAGGTGGGGAGAGAAAGGAAGAAACAAGGTACAAGACCAAGCACATGGTACTTGCCCTGCCACACATCAAAAACATTTTGGAAGCTCTAGAATGGAAGCTTCTGAGATCTGCAAATGGACATTGCCTACTCCCCAGGGGCTACCATAGGAGGACAAATTATGCACTTCAAAGATCCCTTGGAGGTGGGAAATACTTCCAATGTAATCTACTGAATCCTCTGCATGGATTGTCCCTGGGACTATATAGGACAGACAGGGAGGAAACTAACCACCAGATTGCAAGAACATAAACAAGCAGTCCCTCACACTACAATGAACAATTGAACAATGAATATTCAATTTTGCAGCTACTAAGATTGTTGGATGAGCAGGCACTAAAACACCCAGGGAAGTGATTGAAGCCTGGGAAAAAGGCCCTTCATCAGTCAACAGGAGTGCTGATTTACCACCAGCATATCTAGTACTTGGAAAGTGATGACTGGGCAACACAAGCAAATGACAGCCAACAATTTAAAAGCCAGCCATCAACACATCCCAATAAGCATCTAAAGAGCCACAATATATCTTACAGCATTATTCTGGGACAAGTATATTCCCCTTCATTCATGTGACATAAGGTCTCACTTGGAGAATTCCAACCCTACGGAGAGTGGCATATATATTAAACTTATGTGGTAAATAAGGACCCAGATTGTTGGGGGCAATAAAGTTGACTTTGTATATAATATACAAATGGATGAAGACTATTGCTTAACACAGTGTAAGCCGCCCTGAGTCTTCGGAGAAGGGCGGGATATAAATTCAATTTTTTTTAAAAAAATGGATTGTTTGGAATCTGCCTTAATGAGGTGTTGATTTGCAAAAGTGAATCCTGCGGTATTCATATGATAATGATCATGTCTTCTGGCAGCAGATTGCTCTCTTTGATGAAGGTCTAAGGTGAAGCCAATCTTCCTTGATCAGCTGTGTTCCTTTTATCATGGAGGATAGTGTATCTGTGCATGTTCAGGTAGTCCCAAAAGACCCTGCTATCAATCTATTCAGAGTGATGTGGTCACCCTTTTCCATTGGGCAGAAGCAGGGCTTCAAAGAGGTGGTTCCAGCTGAAGTGCCAATAAACCAAGTCAGCCTTTCAAAGAGTTTCCCCAGTTCATGACCCTGTGCATTGTTTCAGTTCATAGCTACTTTCTTATTCTTACTCTTGTCTTCTACAGGTAGTTCTTGACGTTCATTTAGTGACTGTTCAAAGTTACAACTTCACTGAAAAAAGTGTCTTATGACCAGGGGTGAAATCCAGCAGGTTCTGACAGGTTCTGGAGAACCAGTAGTGGAAATTTTGAGCAGTTCGGAGAACCGGCAAATGCCACCTCTGGCTGGTCCCAAAGTGGGGTGGGAATGGAGATTTTGCAGTATCCTTCCCCTGCCATGCCCACCAAGCTACACTATGCCCACCAAGCCATGCCCACAGAACTGGTAGTAAAAAAAGTTGGATTTCACCACTGCTTATGACTGTTTTCCATACCTATGACCATCATAGCATCCCCATGGTCACGAGATCAAAGTTGTCAGACCCTTGGCAACTGATTCATATTTAGCGACTCATATACAGTTGCATCCAGGGGTCATGTGATTACCTTTTGCGACCTTCTGATCAGCAAAGTCAATGGGGAAACCAGTTTTACTTAACAACCATGTTATTAATTTACCAACTGCAGTGATTCACTTAACAACTCTGGCAAGAAAAGTCATAAAATGGGGTAAAACTCCCTTAACAAATATTTCACTTAGCAACATAAATTCTGGGCTCAGTTATGGCCATAAATTAAGGATTATCTGTATATCTTGTTCTCAGCTGCCTTTGCCTTTCCTACCAGCCAGCCATTTGAAAAATATATAACAAGAGATATTTTTTTATTTTATTTTATTTTATTTTGTCACAAAAGTATATATAAGCATAAGCATGAAAATAACTATATAATATATAAGCATATAAATGAGCATAAGTATGTAATAACTATATTAATTGGATATAATGAAAGTAATCAATAGGACAGGAATGGTAGGCATGTTTTGTGCTCTTATGCATGCCCCTTATAGACCTCTTAGGAATGGGGTGAGGTCAATAGTAGAGAGTTTTTGGTTAAAGCTTTGGGGATTTTGAGAAGAGACTACAGAGTCAGGTAGTGTGTTCCAAGTATTAATAACTCTATTACAGAAGTCATATTTTCTGCAATCAAAATTGAAACAGTTAACATTGAGTTTAAATCTATTGTTAGCTCTTGTATTGTTATGATTGAAGCTGAAGTAGTCTTCAACAGGAAGGACATTGCAATAGATGATTCTATAAGTTAAGCACAGGTCCTTCTCGAAGGCGGTGGAGTTCTAAGTTTTCTAAATTCAAGATTTCAAGTCTGGTGGCATAAGGTATTTTGTTGTATTCAGAGGAGTGGAGAACTCTTCTTGTAAAATATTTCTGGACCCGTTCAATTGTATTGATGTCTGAAATGTGGTATGGGTTCCAGACAGGCGAGCTGTATTCAAGAATTGGTCTAGCAAATGTTTTATAAGCTCTGGTTAGCAGTGTAGTGTTTCTGGAGAAGAAGCTTCGTAAAATTAGGTTTACAACTCTTAAAGTCTTTTTTGCTATGTAGTTGCAGTGGGGCTTTGGCACTTAGATCATTGGATATGAAAACTCCAAGGTCTTTAACAGGGTGGGAGTCATCTGTAAGGTAATGTCCATCAAGCTTGTACTTAGTGTTTGGGTTCTTTTTTCCAATATGTAATACTGAGCATTTAATATAATATAATATAACAACAGAGTTGGAAGGGACCTTGGAGGCCTTCTAGTCCAAACCCCTGCCCAGGCAGGAAACCCTACACCATCTCAATCAGATGGTTATCCAACATTTTCTTAAAAATTTCCAGTGTTGGAGCGTTCACAACTTCTGCAGGCAAGTCATTCCACTTATTAATTGTTCTAACTGTCAGGAAATTTCTCCTTAGTTCTAAGTTGCTTCTTTCCTTGATCAGTTTCCACCCATTGCTTCTTGTGCTACTCTCAGGTGCTTTGGAGAACAGCCCGACTCCCTCTTCTTTGTGGCAACCCCTGAGTTATTGGAACACTGCTATCATGTCTCCCCTAGTCCTTCTTTTTATTAAACTAGACATACCCAGTTCCTGCAACCGTTCTTCATATGTTTTAGCCTCCAGTCCCCTAATCATCTTTGTTGCTCTTCTCTGCACTCTTTCTAGAGTCTCAACATCTTTTTGAGTCTCAACAACATTTGCTGGTTGAGATTTGGAGTTGCCAAGTTTTAGACCATTCAGATAAAGAGCATGGCAATGGCAGGACTGATCCTTTCAAAAGATCCTTTTAACTGGCCTCAAATTAAAAGTACAATCAATTTTTATAAGAATGCACCAAACAAAGTTTTGCTTAATATGCCAATATATGTTTTCTTTGAGAGAGAAGCCTACTTGTCATACTACAGTCTGCTTGCTTCTGACAGGAAGTAGAAATGTCATTTATAAAAATAGCCTTCCTTAAGGTAATTCACATTTCCTGCTAAGAAGCAAAAATAAAGTTAATTGGAAATGATGCTTACTTTTTGCACAATCTTTGTGCTAGAAATGGAACAGAATAACCAGACCTGAGTTTCTGACATCATCTAAAAGTGAAAAATGAGTCAAAATTTATGATCTAAGAAATCTGCAGATCAAATTTCACTTTTAACCAAGTCAAATGTCACCAATCAAGCCTCATAATCAAGAACCCAAACAAGGACCAATTCCTAGGCAATTTCCACACAGGTATGTTTCCCATCAATAATCAAATTCAAAGGTTTCCAGGCAAGTATGTAATTGACATAATACATTTTAGAATGTAACTTTCAGGTTATCCTTGATAAGTGAAGGAAAGTAGTGGCTAGGAATTAATGTGTTTGGTTTGGATTTGAACATCAACTTACAAAGTTAACTTTTACTGAAAGTTACAAAAGGTTAACACAATTCTGCTTTAATATTTTCACTTTTTTGAATTTTATAAAATGCATATCATGTACATGAAATATAAAAGGGCATACACAAAATACTAAGTAAGTAAAATATATACCAAGGTGCATTCAATTAAAAGAAACTATTTACAGAACTGCATACAGTATATTAAGCTAAATAGAAACTATATATAATTTGTGTTTGTGTGTATTTGTATATTAATATATAACTAACTAGCTAACTAACTAACTAAATATAGTTAGCTATATATATAAAACTAACTAACTAATTATATATAAGGGACACGGAGTGGCTAAGATGCTGAATTTGTGGATTGAAAGGTCAGCAGTTCAGCAGTTTGAATCCCTAGTGCCGCATAACAGGGTGAGCTCCCACGTTACTTGTCCCAGCTTCTCCCATCCTAGCAGTTTGAAAGCACATAAAAATGCAAGTAGAAAAATAGGGATTACCTTTGGTGGGAAGGTAACAGCATTCCATGTGCCTTTGGCATTTAGTCATGCCAGCCACATGACCACGGAGACGTCTTCGGACAGCACTGGCTTTTTGACTTTGAAAAGGAGTTGAGTACCGCACCCTAGAATCGGGAATGACTAGCACATATGTGCGATGGGAACCTCTCTCCCTCTCTCTCTCTCTCTCTCTCTCTCTCTCTCTCTCTCCCTCTCTCCCTCCCTCCCTCCCTCCTTCTCTCTCTCTCTCTCTCGCTCTCTCTCTCTCTGTATATATATATATATATATGGAAACATTCTTAATGTTATGAAAAATATCCTCATAATTGTAGCTTTTTCTATAGCTTTTTTATAAATTTACAAATGAATATAGAAATTGGATAAAACGAACTTCAGTTTAGAATAAAGGACAAAGTGAGTAAATCAAAACTGATAATAGTTATCCATCTCCACTGAAGTAGAAGTTCAAGAAAATGTGAGTTAATAGCAGCCAGAAATCCATTCATCAAAATGTAGTCCTCATGCTGAGTGCAGTCCAGAAGTCACAAGATTATTAGCAGATAGACTGAAGACGTGGGTTCTTGAATGTGGAGAGCAAATAACAAACCAAATTATTTTTCAACACGGTCACTCTTGAAACCACATATACCTCCTTACAGGGTAAAAAGTCAGGAAAGTGATGAGACAACAATAAAAGAGAAGAAAGTTTTCTCTGCAGATGCCAACAGCTCTCCTCCCTTCCTCCCTCCTTCCTTCCCTCCCTCCCCATTACCCCCACCCCTCATAAACACCCACGCTGAGATTCAGGTTTTAGGGGAAATTAAATTTTAGGAAGATAAAAGCTAAGATTCCAAGATTACCAAAAGGTATTGCCTGCAGTTGAAGAAACATTTTATGGGTGAGGAATGCCTTGTAGAGGTTCACAAGAGAACCTGGCCTTTGTTGTTGTGCTTTGCGCATGAAGGCAGGCAGGAGTTGAACACAGCTGCTGCTTGATCGGTATTTGCCAGTAGTCATGGCACATACAGCCCTTTTTGTAATAATCATTCCATGCCTACAGCAAAAGATGGGGTTCAAAAGACACTTTAATAGAACTAATTTGTATCATTTTTATTTCCAGAGCCAGAGGGAGCAAAAATCTGGCTAAAGTAAGCAGCCCTTATTTTGTACAGTTTTTGTACTTAGCTATGCACAGGTTGTCAGTAAAAACACCTTTGGAGGATAAAAGGCTTAATATCCGGCAGAGCAGCACATTCAGATATATCTTTCAGCAATCAGTAACTAGCACATTTGCAAGCACAGGTGATGAGTTTCTTGATAAAGCCAAAAAATTTTGCTACTTTCCTTTCATGAAAGGGTTTGGAGTTTCTTTGTTTGGGTTTTGTTTTTCTTTTTTTGTTTTGTTTTTGCAAAAGTTCTGCATTATATTTAAGACCCATCTTGGTTATTTTTTTTTTAGAAACTTCAGAAGTTCAAACTTCTTTCAAATTTCACTACACTCAGATCCAGAAGAATTCTGCCATAAAATCCTGCTTTTTTTTCCACACAAATGTTTTAGATATTTATAGAGAAACGGTTGAACCAGGCATCAGTCTTGAGCTACCTAGGCTACTGATGGAAATTGTGACATCAGCAGCAGACTTTTTTCCCTCAGGAGTAACAGCAATTTTCAAAATACATGTAGTGAAATTGTAACTTATTGCTTTGGTATGCATATTTTTAGTTCTTTATTTCTTTGATTGTTTGACACCTTACTTTTTCTTCAAAAGCCCAAAAAAGCCCATCACTTAAAATGAAGTCCATCTCCTTTCGTTTTATATTTGCAACAACTTTTTTTGAGGTAAATTAGGCTGAGAAGGAGAGTCTGATCTAAAGTCACCCCAGAAGTTTTCATGACTGAGGGTAGATTCAAATCTGGATCTCTCCAGTCTTAATTCGTATCCACTAAATATATTGTCAATTTGTATACTAGATACATCTGATTCATATTTTCAGAATATACACAGACTTACTAGTCTGCAATTTTTAAACCCAAAACTCTCCTCCCCCTCCCCAGCCCACAAATCCCACAGGAACAGTCAACTCTGGAAGAAAACAAAGCACATTTTAGCATTTGCAAATAGGTCCTGCACGTGGGCTTTCCATGTGTGAAGTACCTTTTTTGCTTTTGAAGATTCAAAGTGCTGCACATCCATAATTGGTACATTTTTTAGAGACTTCTGAGAAGCTGCTGCAGGCCTTTGACCTTGCCCTTGGCCTGGACATACAGATAGGGCTGACTGGTACTGAAATCAGACTTCCTGGAATCCTCCCCATTCAGCCTAATTTAACAGAGTTGCATTTCAGGATGGAATAGTGGACAGGACAAACATTGATGCTGCTTTCAGCCCTTAGAGAAAAAGGATAAGAGTGATGACAACTGCAGTAAAAGCCATGAAAAATATAGTGCTGTCCATAATGTGTTATACGGGTGGTCCTCGACTTATAGCAGTTCATTTAGTGTCCATTGAAAGTTACAATGGTACTGAAAAAAGTGACTTATGACAGTTGCTCACACTTACAACCACTGCAGCATCCCCAAGGTCATGTGATCAAAATTTGGATGTTTGGCAGTTGAGTCATATTTATGATGCTTGCAGAGTCCCAGGGTCATATGATCACCTTTTGTGAACTTCTTACAAGCAAAGTCAATGGGGAAGCCAGATTCACTTAACAGCTGTGGCAAGAAAAGTCATATAGGGGCAAAATTAACTTAACAAATGTTTCACTTAGCAGCATAAAATTGGGGCTCAATTGTTGTCATAAGTCAAGGACTACCTAGTGCTTCCGTGTAATGGGGTAAGCTCCCATTACTTGTCCCTGCTTCTTCCAACCTAGCAGTTTCGAAAGCACGTAAAAATGCAAGTAGAAAAAATAGGGACCACCTTTGGTGGGAAGGTAACAGCATTCCGTGCGCCTTTGGCGTTGAGTCATGCCGGCCACATGACCACGGAGACGTCTTCAGACAGCGCTGGCTTTTCGGCTTTGAAACGGAGATGAGCACTGCCCCTAGAGTTGGCAATGACTAGCACGTATGTGCGAGGGGAACCTTTACCTTTACCTTTACCTGTATTTGATTTACCAATTGAAAGCACCAAGAACATGGAGTGCACATTTTTAGATGTTGCTCGGAAGTGTTTAGTAGGGATTATTTCCAGTTCAGAGAGCATAGAAGCACTGTGCGATTTTGACCATTCTGAAAGTGTGGTTATAAGTGTTTTTTCAGAAAAATAATTCTTTCTTTGGAATAAGGTTTTTTTTTCCAGAAAGAGTCTGTACCATTATGCCAGTCCCCATTCTTAAGAGAACTCCAGTTTTGGAAAGTTCCAGTTTTTGGACTTTTTGCTTCATAGCCATTAATCCTTCTTTCCCGTAGATCTGGCAGAAGCATTTACTGTCCAAGAAAAAAAATTGGGGCGGGGGGTGGAATCAAATGAACTGAAATATTTTGACAGGCAGCATGTGATACTATTTGCATTTTTTCCCCCTCCCAGCCAAATCTTCCAAACATTGTTTTCAGAAAAGACAATCCCATATGAAATATATGGCCAAAGTGATATTGTTCAAGTAAACAAAGTAAGAAAGGCATGTATATATGGAATTACATTAATTTGCCCTATTTTCATATTGTTAAACTTCTACATATATCTTTCTCCCTTGGCTGTTTCAAATCAACTTGATACTGTTCTAGTTTGTTGATACATTTGCAATGTGATAAAAACACTCAGGTGTATCTTTCCATTTCACCTGTATCGGGAGAGGATATACAAGTGCTTAACAGTTGCCTGGAGACTATGGTAGACTTGAGGAAGGCCAAAAAACAATGAAGCTGAATCCAGATAAGATAAAGGTATTTTGTGTAAGTCGTTCTGAAGTCCAGAAATGAAAAGGTGGCCTATAGTGAATGCTGTAGCACTCCTTCTGAAGGAACATAGGCATAGTTTGAGGGCTTTAATTCTAATGTCACTAGAACAGTGATCCCCAACCTTTATGACTTGATGGCCCAGTGAGGGGGAGAGGGGAATTGTTTGTGTAAGTTGAGCTGTGTGTGTGCTGACCAGCAACTTGTATGGCCTGGATTCCGAATGGGCCATAGCTTGGTAGTAGGTTGCAGCCCAGGTTGGGGATCCCTGCACTAGAAGTACAAGAGACCCAGCTTTGGCTGACATACCTGAAATAACCATAGTTAAAAATAGTAGCACTTGAATTATTAATATTCTAATAACCTTACCTGGATAATTATGATATACTTCATGTGGGACCATTCTTGAGAATGGTCTAGAAGCTGCCTCTGATGTTTAAATGGGGCTACTTAACACCAATGCTGAAAGCACCACATTGATTGCCTACGAACTATGGAGCCCAAGGAAAGGAGCTGATGTTACACTAATTTAAAAATAATATCTTCACAAATACCATCCAACTCCTTCACTAAGAACAGCTGAAGAGGTCTAGCTTAGGGTCCCATTGCTGGATTTTTCTCACAGTCCAGTGGTCAGAGATAGGGTCATAACCAACACCTTGAATTGGATCTGGAAGCAAATTCAGTACGTACAATAGAGGTGTTACATGCTCCAATCTTAAGGCACCCAGAAATGTTTGTGTAGCCATATTCTGAAACCGACTGAAGTTTCAGAATATTTTCAAGGGTAGCCCCATGTAGACTGTTTTGCAGTAGTCCAAACAGCAGATGATCAGGGTGTGAATCTAATAAAGAGCCTCCCTATTCAAGCAGGGCCACAATGGGTGCAAAAGAACAAACCCTTTTGTCATGGTAATCAATAGTGGAAAGGCCAAATTCCCTCTCATTTTTTTTGAATGATGGCCACCTTTTCTTACCAGCAATTGCCTATAGAATAGAATAGAATAGAATAGAATAGAATAGAATAGAATAGAATAGAATTTTTTATTGGCCAAGTGTGATTGGACACACAAGGAATTTGTCTTGGTGCATATGCTCTCAGTGTACATAAAAGAAAAGATACGTTCATCAAGGTACAACATTTACAACACAACTGATGGTCAATATATCAATATCAATCATAAGGTTTGCCAACAACAAAGTTACAGTCATACAGTCATAAGTGGAAAGAGATTGGTGATAGGAACAATGAGAAGATTAATAGTAGTGCAGATTTAGTAAATAGTTTGACAGTGTTGAGGGAATTATTTGTTTAGCAGAGTGATGGCCTTCTGGAAAAAACTGTCCTTGTGTCTAGTTGTTCTGTTGTGCAGTGCTCTATAGCATCGTTTTGAGGGTAGGAGTTGAAACAGTTTATGTCCTGGATGTGAGGGATCTGTAAATATTTTCATGTCCCTCTTCTTGATTCGTGCAGTATACAGGTCCTCAATGGAAGGCAGGTTGGTAGCAATTATTTTTTCTGCAGTTCTAATTATCCTCTGAAGTCTGTGTCTTTCTTGTTGGGTTGCAGAACCGAACCAGACAGTTATAGAGGTGCAAATGACAGACTCAATAATTCCTCTGTAGAACTGAATCAGCAGCTCCTTGGGCAGTTTGAGCTTACTGAGTTGGCGCAGAAAGAACATTCTTTACTATACAGGTAGTCTTCAACTTACATCCACAATGAAGCCCAAAATTTCTAATGTTAAGTGAGTTTTGCCCTATTTTACAATCTTTCTTGCCACCATTGTTAAGTGAATCACTGCAGTTGTTAACTTAGTAACCCAATTGTTAAGTAAATCTGGTTTCCCTGTTGACTTTGCTGGTCAGAAGGTCACAACATGTGAACACATGACCTTAGAACACAGCAACAGTCATAAATATGAACCAGTTGCCAAGCATCTGAATTTTGATCACATGATTATGGGGGTTCTGTGAAGGTTGTAACTGTGAAAAATGGTCATAAGTCACTTTTTTCAGTACCACTGTAACTTTGAATGGCCACTAAATGAACTGTTGTTAGTTGAGGACTGCCTGTACCAGAGGTCTCCAACCTTGGCAACTTTAAGCCTGGTGAACTTCAACTCCCAGAATCTCCCAGCCAGCAAAGCTGGCTGGGGAATTCTAGGAATTGAAGTCCGCCAGGCTTAAAGTTGCAAAAGTTGGAGACTCCTGGCCTGTACAGTACTATCTTTTCCAGGGATTAGAGATGGTATTCACCAGGTTCTGATGAGTTCTGGAGAGCCGGTAGTGGAAATTTTGAGTGGTTCGGAGAACTGGTAAATACCACCTCTGACTGCCCCACCTCCATCTATTCTCTGTCTCCCGAGTCCCAGCTGATCTGGAGGAAACCGGGATTTTGTAGTATCCTTCCCCTGGATTGGGATGGAAATAGAGATTTTGCAGTATCCTTCCCCTGCCACATCCACCAAGCCATGCCCACAGAACCGGTAGTAAAAAAAATTGAATCCCACCACTGCCAGGGATCACTTCCTAGGGTTGTTGCTGTGGTAAAAAAAAATTGGAGCAGTGTTATGTGAGTCACTTTACACTCATGAGGAGAAGACAAGCTATGCAACCCTTTATTATTAATTAAAATATTTATGCTGTTTGAGAGGAGCCATCTTCATTTAGCAAGGGGCTGAATGATACATGATGGATGCTAATGATTTCCAATGCTATAATATTGACACTGTGAAGTCTCCAAGGTTTTTCCTGTAAATCTAATTAATCCTTAAGAATTATCAAAGTACTTCAGAAGATTGTGTACCTTGCTATCCAACCCGTGCAATTATTTTTCCAATATAAATCCAAGATAACTGTGTCATGCATAAAACGGTATCAGTGTCAAGTTTCGGTATCAGTGGAGCAAAGGATCCTCCCTGAGTGTTCAGAATGGATTTTTGCAATTAAAAACCAAATGTGGCTGAAGGAGGGAGAATCATTCTTTCACCCTCCTTTGCTGACGGCCATAGTTGCCATTGACCTTGTGCTAATTTCATTCCACTATTGCTTGGAACTGCCAAAAAGCAAACAAATTAGCCTGGATTTATCTTTTCCTCCAAGAACCTTGAAACCTTTCAGCGTGTATCCTTTGAACTGGCAAGTGCAACCATAGCACCTTGAAGCTATTGTCTATTTTGCAGGGCTAAGCAGCACCAACCAAAAATTAGAAACCGGTTCACCTCAGTTCATTTGGAGAAGTCATGCAAACCCACACAATATAACTAGTGGTGCTAGGTATTTGTTTTCCTCTTTTGGAGGATGAAGCCCCAAAACAGGATGGAATTCATAAACTAATCCTCTTGGTTCTTCGTCTGAACTGCCTCAGCATGTACAAAGCTATCTACAAGCCTTTTTCTCTTTTGAAGTAAATTCATATCCTGATTCCTTGGATATATTAGGAAGCAAAGGCCCACTGCAGCTCATCTTCTTATCATCCACTACCGCTGCTCAGTTAAGCTAGCTGCCTAACATTTGCATGCCTTCAGCTTGTCTCATTTCCTATGCTTCCTTATACTTGTGTTCTGAAGACATGCATTGCATCAATGGGCTGCTTTTTGTAATATGTGGAGTATCTGTTAGGTGGAATTTCAGCAGCTACTAGCAAGAGTCACCAAAAGTAAGCCTGAAAAAACACAGTTATATTTTGCTCCTTGGGGTATTTTGGACCATTCATTTCAAAAACAAAGAAAAGTAAATTGGGGAAGCAACCTGAATTCTATCAAACAACATCAAGCTCCAGAACAGCAGCCGGAGTGCAGGAGCACAGATTTATGCTGAAAGACCTGTTCCTTTTGTCCCTCTTCAAATTTTACTCAGCTAGCATTCCTGCAAGCTATTTCCTGCTTTTTTGGTACATCTAATCATTTCTTAAAGATTATCGAAGTAACTTATACAAATAGTTTTCCAATGTAAATCCAAGCTAGCTGCCTTTCCCTCTTTTCTGTTGTCCACAGGATGTGGCCGAAGAATCAGGATGACAACCATCATGGTCCACATGGAGAATAGAATAGAATAGAATAGAATAGAATAGAATAGAATAGAATAGAATAGAATAGAATATCAGAGTTGGAAGGGACCTTAGAGGTATTCTAGTCCAATCCCCTGCTCAAGCAGGAGGCCTTTTACCATTTCAGACAGATGGTTCTCCAGTTTCTTTTTAAAAGGCTCCAGTGATGGAGTGGCCAACAACTTCTGAGGGCAAGATTTTCAGTCATATCATTGCAGCCACCATTTTAACTTTTTTTTTAAATCATACCCTGAGGCAGCTGCTGGTAGTTTAAAAATTGTCTTAAACGAGTTTGTGTTTTTCTTGTTTCTTTTTCCATTCTCCTAGATTGTTAGCTGGTTTAAGCAGGGTCTTTGAAATCTGTATGGGAACCTTACTAAAAGCAGGCAAAAAACAACAAATAACTGTAACAATAGCATGCTGGCCCATTGAAGATGGTGAATGTTCGTGAAAGTGACCATAATATGAGTTGCATGCATATTCATGTTTTAAGATAGGTACCCAAATCATATCACCATTCAATGAACTCAAGTTTATGATTTAAAGAGGAGAAGGTTTTTTTCTTTTCCAGTTTTAATTCATCAGTACCATGCATAATTTTATTGATTTCTTAACCTGTCTTCTTTCTTTGATGATGTCTGGCCGTTTAAAAAAAAAAAACCTGTCTCCAAATGTCCTAATCAATTATCAAAAAAGATTTTGCTTTATCCCCTCATTTATATTGGATTCAGTTGTTACAACTTACTTCAAGAAAATTATCCTGCTATATCTTTGCTTATTTCATGACTCTGAAACATTTTAAAGGGTTTGAATTTGGTCTAAGAGTTTGGGTTTGTTGACTTAAATACAAACTGCTTACCCGAAATGTAGTTGAATCTGTGCCCTAGGTTGATATAGTACATACTGTTTGCATAAGGCCATAAAAGGTTTTTGTTTTTCCCCTGATAAACCAGCGCTCTGTAGAAACAGAGATACAGGCTTATTACTGTTGGGGAGTTTAACCTTCACTTTTCAGTTCCTATCTCTTTATACCATGTTATTTTGGCTTGGAAAAAGTGTGGAATTAATGCAGAAGAAAGGGAGAAGGGAGGAGAAAGCAGGGAGGATGAGCATAGAGTCTCAGCTCTTGGCCTACAATATTGTGTAGCTCAAAGTAAGCAATGTGAGAGGAGCAGTAAAACACAGTTTCACAAATCAAATTGGCTACTTAAAACTTTTGGTAATTTATTTTGGCCACTCAGAATGAGCCAATCCAGGGGTGAAATGCTACCTGTTCGGGCTGGTTTGCTGGAACCAATAGTAAAAAATGCTATTGGTTTGCCTCACAGGTGAAATCTAAAAATTTTCCCCACCAGTTTTGTGGGCGTGGCTTAATTGGTGGGCATGGCTTAGTGGTCAGATAACTGGGTAGGCGTGGCCAATAACAATAAATAATAAAAATAATAAACAAAGTACACAAAACAATAAGAGGTACCAAAAACCAACTTTCACACTTTACACACACACAACACAACACAACTGACTTACACACAATGTAAAAGCAGCTGCACTTCACCCAAAATGGCCCCTGCAACAAGCAGGAACCTCACACAGCCACAAAAAGCCCAAAAATCAACTTTCACGCTTTACACACACACAACACAACACAACCGACTCACACACAATGTAAAAGCAGCTGCACTTCACCCAAAATGGCCCCTGTAATAAGCAGGAACCTCACACAGCCACAAAAAGCTCAAAAACAACTTTCACACTTCACACATACAACACAACACAACACAACTGATTCACACACACACACACAAAATGCCACATATAGCTTTGTGAGATTTTGTGTGTTTGTGTAGTTAGAGTGAAACACTACAGAAACACACCAAATCTCAGAAAGCTGCACAAATATTTTATTTTATCATTTTATTTTATTTATATTTTTAGATAAAAGCAGCTAAATTTAAAACTTCCTTAACTTTAAAACTTCCTTAACTTTAAATTGCTATGTCTAAAAAAAAAAAAAAAACTCCTAAAAAAAAACCCCACTTAACCTTTTTTTTAAAGCTCCCCGCCTCCCTTACTTATCCAATTCAAGGGAAAAGGCAGGCAGATTGAGTTGCTCACCGATGAGATGGATTGCAGGCAGGCAGATTCAGTTGCTAGCTGATGCAATTGATTGCAGCAGCTGAAGCAAGGCTGGACTAGCAAGCGAGACCGAAAGCAACAGGAAGCTGCCAAGTAGGCAAGCGGGGACCGGGCGGTTGGGTGGGCATGGGGGGGGGCAGGGATTTTTGCTACCAGTTCTCCGAACTACCTGCCGCCATCGCTACCGGATCGCCCAATCCAGTCCGAACCGGAGCATTTCACCCCTGGTTTGCCTGAACCGATAGTAAAAAAAATGCTTTAAAAAGTAAAAAAAAAAGTTCCGATGATCGCGCGGCACAGACTTTTTTTTTTACTTTTTTAAAGCATTTTTTAACTACCAGTTTGGGCAACAGGTAGTAAAAAAATGCTTTAAAAAAGTAAAAAAAAACCAGTTTCAACGATCAGCTGTGATAATCATCTATGCCATGCAATGGTCGGAACTTTTTTTTTTTTTACTTTTTAAAGCAATTTTTTTTATTACCTTTTGCCCAAACTGGTATTTTTGTGTAAAGTGTGATAGTTTGTTTTTGAGCTCTCTGTGATCACTGAGGTTCTTGCTTCTTGCAGGGGCTATTTTGTGTGAGGTCCAGCTGCATTTGCATTGTGTGTGAGTCAGTTGTGTAGCTTTTGTGTTATTTTTGTGTAAAGTGTGAGAGTTTGTTTTTGAGTTTTCTGTGAGATTCCTGCTTGTTGCAGGGGGCATTTTGTGTGAAGTCCAGCTGCTTTTGCATTGTGAGTGAGTCAGTTGTGTAGCTGTTGTGTTATTTTTGTGTAAAGTGTGATAATTAGTTTTCCTGGTCACATGACCCTCTAAGCCAAGCCCACTCAGTCACATGCCCACCAAGCCATGCCCACCAAGCCACACCCACAGAACTGGTAGGGAAAATTTTTGAATTTCACAATTCAATGAACCAATCCCATTCGGTACATCTCTCCTGATCGTACAGATTGTACAATGACCTTAGCAGAGCCCTTTGAAATCTCTGAGCAATATGAATGCATCCATAGATGACAAAAAGGATAATAAAGACTCTGAATTCAATGATTTACCCAACTCAATCCCCGAAAGATGGAAAAAGTATAACATTTGAGGTGGTATTTCATCTAACTCAAATACTAACGTGAGCAATTTTTTTTTTTTCAAAAGTCAAACATGCAGGATTTTAAATATGAAAAAAAATTAAGCCTTGCACATACTTTTCATTGGGGAGTTTATAGCCTCATTTGCAGTAGAAAACTCTCTGTCCACAGTCTAAACCTGTAACTTGTATGACAGCCTTAAACAGATATAAAGGGTTCATTTTCATTTTTGTTTCAGATGTAACCAGTGGAGAAGTCCAATGAATGTGGAATTTGAAGATTCCAAGGCCATGTGGCTACTCGAAGATATGATGTCCCTTGAACCTACCTTTGTGCTGGGTACCTTTCTGTACTTGAGTATACTTGTTTTTTAGACTAATTCATACATCCCCCAAATAAATGCTAGAGAGCTTATGCCCTTCATTGTTCACTCATGTCTTTATGAAGTGAGCAGGGAAACAAATCCTTGAATCGGCCACTGTTCATGCTACTTGAACATGCCTCTAACCCTATCCCTTCTGGGAGAAAACTTGGCATGTTTTCCCGTAACTCTGAGTGAGAAGAACTTTCTTCTTTATGCTACTAATAAACTCCACATCTGGCTATAGGTTAAATCCAGCCCAGTAGAAGTTCAAATGCCTAGCAACAAAGGAAGTTCAGATTGAAACATCTGCACAATGTACCATAGTGTTTTCACCGATCATTGATAATGATGAATTCAAACCTGAAAGCTCTCCCCTAGAGGAAAAAAGAAGAAACAGGGAGGGAAGGATAAAATGGGAGGGAAAGTATGGGTATCTGAGGCTGGATACAAAATGAAAAAGTACTGTTATTGTTTCTGAAATGTTTTGCTAACAAAACAGGCGAAAAGTGAACCTTCAATTAGCAATATTGTTAATACAACCAATAACCTTTTGTTTTTTTTTTCAAACCTTTGACATGCATGTTTCTGACAAGAATATTTTTAATAAGTCCGTCCATGTTAGAAATAAATAAGCAGCCCAGAAATATTAGTGCTTCTGGTGGTTGGGTGAAGAAAGGAGTCCTTTATGAAGCTCACTCAAAGCCTGGAGTGGCCAAAATACAGTATCAGACTCCCAAAATATTAATCTTAACCCGAGCCAACCTTCCCCTTCCCATTAGAATGGAGGACGAAAATAATACAATATATAAATTCAGTGTTCTTTCTTACTCAGAAAGAAAACTATGAACAGCAGGAGAAAAATGTTTCCAAGGGAAAAAGAAAATCTGCAGACATAGTCAACCCACTGAGGATTAGTAGACGTGTATAGTTTATTATTCATAAACACGTTCTTTAATTTTGGGAACTGAAGCCATTCTTTAGACGTAGTTGAATTGCAGCTGAATTGCTCAGCTAATAAAAAGATAATATAATCAATAATTGCAACCATGCTTTTCCAAGCAAAGCGTGTGCTTTTAATTTGCTCTGATTCTTCTATCTGCTACATATTAACAGTTGGAGTCCTGTGAGGAATTTGTAAAAGAAATTTAATGAGTCCCAGATATATCACAATTTTTTAACCTACTTGATGGATTTGCCTTAAAGTCAAATAGTCATGCCTTATATTTCAACATTTCATTTTTTTATTGCTGTGGCAAAACAGAAAGAGATCCAAGCTAGCCATTTTGTCAAAACAGTTAATTGGCAATATCACTTTATTCCACTAAAAAGAGTTAAGTGCTATTCTTTACATCTGAGGCGTGATCAGAGTATATTTATTTTGCCTAATCTCAATTAGTAGATTGGAGAAATAATATAAATATGGATTTGTTTAGTTGAAAAAGATACATTAAATGTGGGACTCCAATTTTTATTAATTTATTTTATTGGATATAAGAGTGGCATGGTGGCCTAGAGATGAAGATGCTTGCTTCCCAGTCAGAAGGTTGACAGTTCAGTCCTAGGCAGTGACAGATGTTTCTTTCTCAGAGTGTAAAGAGAAAATATCTGGTGCGAACATCATATAGGCATCAGGAAGGGCATCTGGCCAGTAAATGCTCAGCTCCATTCAGTCGCCCAAACTCCACCCTGAATAAAAGGAATCAAAGGGTCATAAAAAGAAAAAAGTTGATATAATTGACCCTGAACTCCCAAACAAGCATATGGATTTTACTTTATGAGTCAATTTTTTTGAGTCAGATAAAGTTGTCTATAGCTCATTGGCTAGAGGTTAGTGGAGTTCCATATAAATAAAGAGGAAACCACTCCTCTCGATCTTCTGATCCATTCTACATATGGTAGAGAGAATTAAAGACTTGTTTTATTTCAGGGTCGTGCAGCCAATTTGATTTCAGCACAAGCTAATTTAAAAGATTAATTTTATTCATTTTGAGACAAAAACAATGTGCAGATTTATAGGACACCAGCATCTGAGAATTATCAGACACATGCATTTTTTCAGACCACCTAAGAGGAAAACTAGAGAGAAACTGTCAAGAAGTTCCCAAACATATTTGAATGAACCAACCATGTTTTGTTTCTGCAAAAATGCTATTAAACAATACCTCTGAAAGTAGAGTTGTTTAAGGTCATCTGTTAATGGACTGACTAACTCTCTAAATTAATGCAAGCTAGGAAGCCACTGGAATCTTTAATTTTGTGATCCAATACTTGGAATTCCAAAGTTTGGGAGCTTAATGAAATTCATACCATTTTAAAGTTAAGGGCATTTTTCTGATTGTTTGAAATTCTTTGCATTCATTATCTCAACCTTTAGAATAATGTTGCAGTTTAATATGATAGCACGTGTAGCCTTTCAAACTAATTCCTCATTCTTATCTCTGTCAGCTCAGAAGCAACATTTTGGCAACATTTACGATCCTCTTTCTTGGCTAATTAATGGGAGAAGCGCAGGGAAAAGACTATTGATGTACAGGCATTCTGCCCGAACAGATATTAGATTCCCTTAGTAAGACGGGGAGTTAGCTCAGCTAATCGCAGTTCCAGGCTGCCTCCAGGTTTTGCTGAGCAAAATATGAATAAGATAAGATCACTTGTGGGCTCCCTCTACCCAGTCATCATGTAGCAATGACCTTATTCCAGTACTTTTTTTTGGTAAGAAAGGAAAGGATAATATACATGGACAGGTTAGTATCCACAAAGCAAGTCACTATATCACCACTGCCTTAGCTGTATAAAATTTGCATAGATCGCATTATCTCTATGCAAGCAACATTGCACAGTTTACCAGGTAATGGTAACAGAGTTGGAAGGGACTTTGGAGGCCATCTAGTCCAACCCCCTGCTCACGCAGAATACCAGAGTCTTGGAGACTTGCTAAAACTTTCTAAATATCAGGATTTTAAAATGGATGGTTAGGGGAAGTAGAAGATGGCAAACACGTTCCATATTCTTCAAAGCATCTGATGACCTTCAGATCACTACATGTCCTCATTCAGCTCTCACATAAATGGTAAAGAAGTCACAAACCCCTCACAACCTGGACATAAATTGTTTTAACTTCTACCCTCAAAATGATGCTATAGAGCAGGGGTCTCCAACCTTGGCAACTTTAAGCCTGGAGGACTTCAACTCCTATTCTGGGAGTTGAAGTTCTCCAGGCTTAAAGTTGCCAAGGTTGGAGACCCCTGCTATAGAGCACTGCACACCAGAACAACTAGACACAAGGACAGTTTTTCCCGAATGCCATCACTCTGCTTAAAAACTAATTCCCACAACACTGTCAAATTATTTACTAAGACATTATTATTATTATTATTATTATTATTATTATTATTATTATTATTATTATTATTATTATTATTATTACTATTATTATTATTATCTTCCGTATTAGTAGCTATCTCTTCCACTTATTACTATAATCACGTTGCTTGTATCTTTCAATTATATTGTTTTTACTTGTTTCCTGGTACGATTTGATAGCTTATTAGTAACCTTGACTATCACAGATACAGTGGTATCTTTTTATTCTTGAAGAATATATTTTATTCTCCTTATATACAGTAAGAGCATATACACCAAAGACAAATTCCTTGTGTGTCCAATCTCACTTTGCCAATAAAGAATTCTATTCTATTCTATTCTATTCTATTCTATTCTATTCTATTCTATTCTATTCTATTCTATTCTATTCTAGTTCCCCACAGTTTTTAAACTGATAGCCTCTACGGAGAAACTGTCCCCAGATCAATACAGAACAAGGTTTTCTGGACCTGATGATGGACATTTTGTGAAATCCTTTCTAATAACTAAAGATTTGGCCTTCAGAGAAGACAGGGTAACATTTGTGGCCTAAAATCCAGGAAATGTTTAAATAGAGGGTGGGTTTTTTTTCATTTAGTCCATACATTGAGTGTGAAAACATTACAATAGTCTCAGGGTTTTTTTCCATTTCTTTTCTTAGGTGAAGCACTGACCTCTAGGAGAGCAAACAGGATCTTTTTGTTTTGTTCCTAGTGGGAATTGCATCAACAAAGGAAATATTGTTGACTTCTTTGTAAAATAGGGCCTGGAAATGTAGTTCCAGAACAATTATGGGAAGCTGTTCTAAGCTTGTCCTCTCTAGCACAGAGAATGGGAAATGCTTGTCATGTAATTTGAAGTTCAAAGATGGGCCATGGAGTTTATGAAGTAAATTTCAGACTGACAAGCAGCATTGCAGAAAGGACAAATGGTTCTTGGATACTTGTTGTCATACATTTTTGACAGGCAAGAAAGTAGCTAGGGTAAGGGGACCTTACAGGGGAATCTCTAGGAATTTGGCAAAGTAAAAAGGCTTCTGAAAAGCTACATGTAGAAATGTAGACTGAAATGGCAGCTGCAAGAAAAAGGCCCACTCTATCAAAGAGAGGTTTATATGCTTATTATTGGAATTAAATTGTGTATTAGAGATGCAGTTATGAGAAGGATCTTTCTCTTGTTTATTGGACTATTATCATGTATTATCTTTGTTTCACTGTCTTTTTGCAAAAGTAATGTTATACCTTGATGAACGTATCTTTTCTTTTATGTACACTGAGAGCATATGCACCAAGACAAATTCCTTGTGTGTCCAATCACACTTGGCCAATAAAATTCTATTCTATTCTATTCTATTCTATATCATTTCAATTTCAATCAGAAGGGATCTTGACGTTCTTCCAGTCCAACCCTCTGCTCTAGCAGGAGACCCTATGCCATTTCAGATAGGTGGCTCTCCAGTCTCTTCTTAAAAACCTCCAATGATGAAGCACCTACAACTTCTGAAGGTAAGCTGTTCCACTGGTTAATAGTCCACTGTTAGGAAATTTCTCCTTAATTTCAGGTTGATTCTCTCCTTGATTAGTCTCCATCCATTGTTTCTTGTCCTGCCCTGTGATTCTTTGGAAAATAAGTTGACCCGCCCCCCCTCTTCTCTGTGTTGGATCTTCAAATACTGGAGCAATAGACTTAAAGTTGCCAAGGTTGGAGACGCCTGCTCTAAGAGATTATCGTTGTTATTTTTCTTATATGATATAGCTTTATATCTGATTTTAATTCGGAAGTCATCCAGAGTTATTCTTGAATTGGACAACCTAAGCCTTAAAAGTATATCTTAAATGTATCTTATATCAACCTGTCTCTTCTGTCTCCCTACTCATGAAGCAGGGGTGAAATCTAGCAGGTTCTGACAGGTTCTGGAGAACCGGTAGCAGAAATTTTGAGTAGTTCCAAGAACCAGCAAATACCACCTCTGGCTGACCCAGAGTGGGGAGGGAATGGGGATTTTGCAGTATCGTTCCCCTGGAGTGGGGTGGGAATGGGGATTTTGCAATATTCTTCCCCTGCCATGCCCACCAAGCCACGCTCACAGAACCGGTAGTAAAAAAAAAATGGATTTCACCACTGTCATGAAGATAAATAGGATTTGACCTTTTAACATTGCCCATATCTTGGTTAACTTCAGTGCACAGCAGCCAGACATTTCTAAAACTAAAACCTTGTCCTTTTTATAATTCATTAAATTTAGAAATTTTTAAAAAGTAAAATTCTGATTTTTTAAAGGAACAGATTCATAGCTTAGGGAATTGATTTAATATGGTGGTAATAGACAAGCATGCTTTCATTATTCAACAAAAGGCAGACTCACTTTTTTTCTTGAATGGATTTTATCAGTTACATATGCTGATTTTTCAGATTATACTATTATAACATATGGACCCACTTTCAGAAATGCCTTTAGCTGATGCATATTTCTAGAATCAGTTTTTGTTATCATGTAACATTATCTCTCAATTCAAAGTATGCTGGCTCTTATCCTTTGATGCATAAATTGTTTTGGAATCTAAATCAGGAAAAATGTCACATTTATGATCCTTGCAAGAGGAGCAACATCACCAAGAGAAGTTCAATTGTTAGCAGATTCTTCTCTACATTGGGTTAAATATTTGGATTTACCTCAAGCCCTTTTGGTTTTCCCTTTGCATAGACTTTTTTTAAAAAATAGTTTGTTCAGTATCATTTTCATAATGTGCATTTAATAGTGGTTTTGTTGGCTACTTTTCTATTATTCATGTTACACTTTGCTTTTGCTTTTATTTTTGTTTGATTAGTTCTAATAATTGGAAGTTTTCTGATGACTTTGAATTTAAAATTGTATCTAATAAAGTTTTCAGGTCTACTGAAGTTTTCAAATAGCATGTACACATACGCACAACCTAAACTATATTACATGGAAACATGTCTTACTGATGTTAAGCAACGAACTTCATTGAGAAATAAGTAAACTTGAGAAATGAGCAACAATGCTAGGCAGGATCTGGATTAATGTGGTCAAATATTTGTGTCATCCTTTATAGTTGAATTATGACCATATCCTAGTAATTCTTTCTCTCAGTTCACAAATAACTCCTTTCTTTATGTTTATAATTCCAAACATAAATTTCTTGCCCAAGAATTTCCAGTTGTTCTAGAAATCCTAATAGGTCTAGATTGCACAATTTATTCTCACTCATAGTCAGTTTTGATGTGGATTTATTTATTTATTTATTTATTTATTTAAATTTTTATACCGCCCTTCTCCCGAAGGACTCAGGGCGGTGTACAGCCAAAAATAAAAACAGCAAATATACAAAGTTAAAATATCAATTTAAAATACCTATTCCATAATGGCCGAATTAAAACCGTCAGATTGACCTAAACTAAAATACCCCATATAAAATTACAAAGGATTAAAACTTTAAAATTTAGAATTTAAAAAATCAGTCCAATCCCGCTTGAATAAATAAGTGAGTTTTTAATTCCCGGCTTTAATTTACGCCTTGCTTCACTGATAGATTAACACAACTCTCCCACATTCTCTCTATCCAAATGGAAAACTGAATTTATTTTATGAACCTCTAACTTCCTTGCTTGGAATGGCAGAAGAAGGCAAAAATCATAAAGTTCTTTGGATTTGTGTTGGAGTTAATATTTTGACATTTGCAAAAGCTGCTTTCAGAAAAAAAAAATTGGTGAACTCCCAAGAACTTAAAATTATTGCTAGGAACCATTTGACGTTAATGGATGTCTGCCAAGGGTTAACTGGGTTAATAGCTATGTAAATGATGAAAATTTAAAAGCATGAGGACAACAGTGAATGCACCAGGGGTACAATATTAGCTGATGTAATTTTATTCAGTCAATGAACCCGTGAAAAAAATGCAGATTTTTGCCAAGCAGGAAAATGACTGAGGCCCAGTTTTAACATGCTTCAGTAAAAGACAGTGTGGTCACATTTCAAGGAGACTTTTCATATGAAGGAATCATTTTAAATGCATAAACAATGTACATGTAAAAACAATGAAAGTTGTTTTATTGCCTTCACTCAGGTCTTAAGAGTCAGGTTAAAGAAATCTCAAAAGGAAAGCTTCTATAGAGAGACATAATACACAATTAATCCCTGCCTTTGTGCTGGACTTCCCTTACATATGTCACAATATTGATAGCTGTGGCAATGTACTAAAAAATCCAAACCCCCACTTTCCTTGCAAAAAGTGTGCATGCATATTTGTTTCAATCAGTTCAGAAAATCAGTTTGATTTGAGCAGTCAGCTTGATATAAAAACAGATTCAATCCATTTCAGGCATCCAAATACATCAAATCTTTGATTGGGATTGAATACATCTGAGGTAATTAACAGTCAACTGTGCATACATAGAAAGCATCCAAAATTGATTGAATAGATATGAATTGATTCATAATTAGTTCAAGATTGTCTTGATTGATGCGGAGCATCAAATATTTATACAATGCTAGATTTTATTTGTTTGTTTCTCTTTTTGTCCAAGATGAGAGAAAGGATTTAGAAACCACTGGAAGTTTTTGATAGATAGAATACACTTGGCCTTTGCGCAATGTTGGAGAAGCGCAAAGATGCCCTCCAAAGATTTAATAATTAAAAAAGTCTTTGATTGCACTGAAATGGACAAGCTGATACTGGAATTGAAAGGATTGATGGATTTGGAATATTATATATCATGAGAAAAATGGTACAAATGGGTGGACAAGAGAAAAATAAACAGACTGACAAAGTAGAATTAGATTTAAGTAAATTGTATAGAGTATAAGTATTTGGTAGTGATATGTTATGTAAATGGTCACAGTCATGCACAAGAAATCTATTTTTTCTTTTTTAAACTTGTTTTTGCTTCTTAATGATTGAAAATCAATAAAATTTAATTTTTAAAAAAGAATACACTTGGTGACTTGCAAGACTGATTCACTGAATTTGGCTTGGCTAATATTCTCAGAATTCAGTTATTGGCTATCTTGGGATGAGCAATCGTGTCTGCAAACTAAAATGTAGATCAGTGGACCAATCATAGGTTGGATTTGACCTATGTTGGGAATGATTTGTGAATGGAATGGATGGTAAAATGGCAAAGGTCATATTTAAATTGGTATGTTTTTATGTACAAATGCACTTCTCTGAGGGACTGTAGAATATTTCCAAAACACTCTAAAATCGAAAACTATAATTCTGGGAATTTCTCAAAGTTGCACAATGACTTTGGATCAAAAAAATGTTAAAATTTAAGAGACAGAACTATGTAATCTGTATATGGATTCTTTGTTTCTTTGCTCTGAAATTACTTCTGGAGGAAAAATGATGAACTTAAGATGGCTCCACTGAGAGAAAACCAATGACCATGGCAGAATGAGGACTTGGTGAATGGACTGGCCTCTTGGAATTTCTCTTTGGACAAGGCGAGTTCTTAGGATTGCCCACAATGCTCCAGAGAGTAGCTCCCTGTGAGGAGACTGTAAGACAACAATTTCCAATGGGTTCAGAGCTCTGGGAGCCAAAGGATTGCCATCTTTGCCCAAGCTGCAGATAGCACTTTTATGGACACGGGATTTGCATACTTCTTCTCTTGATCACTTCTGAAAATTGCTTGTAAACTGCTGTATGAATTATGGTAACTTTTAAGAATCGCAAGTTTCTTTACACTGTGTGAATCACCTTTCCCTTTAGTGAAAGATGTTTTATGCAAGTTTCAAGACAATAAACTTACTTTGGAATAAACAGCAGAAGTATATTAGAATGCTTTAGAAAATTTATAAATAGCTTTAGAAAAGTTATAAATGGAGTAAGGGATCAGAAATTAGATTCTGAAAAAACAGTATGAGTATCCTTCCTATGGCAATTCTATAAAATATGAAGATTTTGTAATTAAATATAAAAAACATTCCCATGAGAAAATGCTGGTCATTAGAAAAAAAACATGAGGAGATGTATATTTAAAGGTTGGACACAAGAGGGAATCAGAAAGAATTAAAGATTGTAATTAAAGACAAGAGTCTCACTAATATAAAATGGAGCAAAATACTCCAGCTTTGGATGAATTCAAGGATATTTGGGAACAATGCATTCAGAAGTTGCTCCTTCTCTGTGGGGGCCCCCACTCTTTGGAACGAACTCCCCCCTGGTTTACGTCAAATTCCTGACCTTCGGACTTTTCGCCGCGAACTGAAAACATATTTGTTTGTTCGTGCGGGGCTTTCTTAAATTGTTTAATTTTAAATTTTAAATTTTTTCTCTGGTTTTAATTGGGGTTTTTAGATTCTTAATTCTTAACTATTTCGGCCATACTGTATAATAAGTTTTTTAATTGTATTTTAACTGTATATTGTTCTTTTTTATCCTGGCTGTACACCGCCCTGAGTCCTTCGGGAGAAGGGCGGTTTATAAATCCAATTAATAATAATAATAATAATAATAATAATAATAATAATAATAATAATAATAATAATAATAATAATAATAATAATAATAATATTGTCTGCCATCATAAAACAGGATCTAAAAGAGGTTATAGAAAAAGAAACAAGTTTTACTATTCAGCACTGAAGCTGATTTGAATCTGGATTTAAAAATGACAGGCTACAAGAATGATATGGAAAAAGATACTACACTGGATTTACAAATGAAACTGACTGGTGTCTTAATAATTAAAAAAGATATACCAATAACAAACCAGAAGAGTGACTTCTTAGTTAATTTTTTTATTCTGAATTTGCAAAAGAGACAGGTTAAAATTTTGAAAGCTTTTCTGAGAAGAGACAAAGAAAAAATGAAAATAAGTTCTGGGACATTCTTTAAAGCAGGGGTCTCCAACCTTGGCAAAGCTGGCTGAGGAACTCTGGGAGTTGAAGTCCACAAGTCTTAAAGGGACCAAGGTTGGAGACCCCTGATATGAGGTGATGAAGTTGTGGTATCAGAGATGCTGAAATTCTTTGCACTTGTCATGATAAAGGGGAAAGTCATTTTAATACATCTTTTTTCTATACTATTTTTTTCTTTTCACTTTTATTTTTTTATATTTTTGTGGTTTCCTTAATTTTTATAATTGTAAAGGAGGGAGAGAGACAGAAAGAGAGAAAGAGAGAAAGAGAAAGAAAGAGAGAGACGCTCTTGAATGGAATAGGAATGAAGTC
This sequence comes from Ahaetulla prasina, assembly GCF_028640845.1. NCBI lineage: Eukaryota > Metazoa > Chordata > Lepidosauria > Squamata > Colubridae > Ahaetulla > Ahaetulla prasina. The sequence goes on along the minus strand of NC_080539.1, from coordinate 111,377,439 downwards.
AAAGTCCCTTCAAACTCAGGAAAGATGCAAACAAATAACATTTCCCTATAAATCTCTGCAGACAAGAAGTATGGGTAAAAAAGAGCCATAAATAAAATGAATACAGCGTCTTACTCAAGTCAAATTGCTTCCTAGGCAGGAATAGGCAGTCCAGGGCTAAAAACCTAAACACAGACCCTGTTCCGATTTCAGTAGTATTGGAGTTCCCCCAAATTGTTGAATTTCAATGGCAAATGCCTATATTCCACAGCTCTGAAGAAACAGGGATGAAAAAACAAAATCTCTCCCTCCCTCCCTCATCTCTTGCTGTGTGAGTGTATGGGTGTGCTATTTTTTTTTAAAGGGTGTTATGCCTCCACTAGATATACCCTATAGCAATTGTAGTTTTTGTTAAAGCTTCCAAAACACATGGACAAACTTTATAAATGTACAATGATCATAAGCTAATGGTTTCATTGTGTATGAGGACTGGGGGTGGGGGAGGAGAAATCCTTTTGTTAACAGGGCCACAATATTCTTTTTTTTTTATTTCATTTTGTCACAACAATATACACAAACGTTGTCATAAGTAAAAAAAAACATATCATGAAGATATATATATATATATATATATGTAAAGAATATGCATCAGCTATATTAATTTGATATAATAAAGGGAACAATAGGACAAGAACAGTAGGCACTTATGCACGCCCCTTATAGTCCTCTTAGGAATGGGGTGAGGTCAATAGTAGAGAGTTTTTGGTTGAAGATTTTGGGATTTTGAGTAGAGACTATGGAGTCAGGTAATGAGTTCCAAGCATTAACAACTCTGTTACAGAAGTCATATTTTCTGCAGTCAAGTTTGAAGCGGTTGACATTTAGCTTGAATCTATTTTTTGCTCTTGTAATATTGCGATTGAAGCTGAAGTAGTCTTTAACAGGAAGGATATTGCAATAGATGATTTTGTGTGTTAAAATTTTGTGTGTCATGTCGAAGTCGACGGAGTTGTAAGTTTTCTAATCCCAGGATTTCAAGCCTGGTGGCATAAGGTATTTTGTTGTTTTCAGAGGAGCGAAGAACTCTTCTAGTAAAATATTTCTGGACGCATTCTATTCTCCTTTCCTTCCCATCCACAAAAGTGAGGCCGATTTTAATCTGTGGTTCCGATTGCTGCTATTTCAGCAGCCAATTGTTTGGTGACAAGTTTTTTGTATTCGCCCATATTCCATAATGGTATCAAGTAACCTACATTGTATTCCCAAAAATTGATACTGTGTCTTCACTGTGTGTAAGTGGTGCTCTGGAACAAGTAGCATCTCCGGACACATCCCAACCATGTGGCCCTTGGAGGCTGCCTTTGAAGTAAAGACCAAGGCAGCAAGACCATTCCAAGGCTGGCTTCTAGGATTCTTTCCAACCCCTTTATCAGCAATGGCCCTAGGAGGTATAACAAAATAACATCTTGTGTCTGGGCATGTGTTTCTGCTATTCCCTTGTGTTTGTTTGCTTGCGAGTGTGCACTGGGAAGTGTGGGGTGGACTCTGGGTTACATAATCAGGAGGGGGGTTCAAATGGAGTCATTGGCTAATCTGGACCGCATCCTGACTGATTGTCCCATGGAGATGCATTGAGAGAAATTTTTTCTGCAATGTTTTCCTCTGTAGTCCTTGGCATTTTCAAGCCCTTCCTTCCTTCCTTCCTTCCTTCCTTCCTTCCTTCCTTCCTTCCTTCCTTCCTTCCTTCCTTCCTTCCTGTTCTCCCACCATGCCAGATTTAATCCTACTAAATTCTGGAGAAGTTATTTGGATGAAAAACAGCCCCCTTTACATAATTTATTTCCAACGTTCTGTTGGATTGGAAAGAACAAAAAAATGAAGCCTTTTATCATGGAAAGATAATACTCACAGTTTGGCCCCTTCCTTCCTTCCTTCCTTCCTTCCTTCCTTCCTTCCTTCCTTCCTTCCTTCCTTCCTTCACTTCCTCTTCCCATTAACCACAGTATCTCTAGAATTTAAAAAAAATCTACTGTATTTCAAGCATCTGTTTTATGCTGCCCAGTAAATACTTTAACATGCAGACGAAACACAGGTTGTTGTCAAGAAGCTTTGGCAAAAGTAGGATCATATCAGTGACAATTCTGTCCCTGATGGTAAACTTCTTTGTTCCTCTAATTCTAGTCAAGCTAAGAAAGTAAAGCTAGGAGCCTGAAATAGAAAGTTTTGAAACATAATTGTGAATGCAATTCTTTCGCCTACTGTAATCAATCAAACATTTTTAGAAAGACAAAAAAAGTACATTTTTTTCCACTGCAGTTTTTGCTGGGATTCAAGTTTTTTCCACTCTAAACACCGAGACATTATAAAGTTAGAAATTTTTTCCATCAGTGGATGGAATGTCCACGCCCAATAAATGACGTCCAATGAAGATAGGGTTTCTGTACCTTTAAAACTTAGAAGCTAAGACCAAGATTAATAGGTTATCACTGCCATCTTCCATCTTTCTTGGGTCAAAAATTTCCAAAATTCCCAGCTAAACAGAATGGCCTGAAGATTACCAGGGAGAGGTTGGCTGACCCTGTTATTCTAGCCATTGCTTCATAAGAGTGTCTCTCTGTGTTTTCCTGTTGAATAAATTTTCATCTGTTCTTTTTCTTTCTACGTATGTCATTTCTCACTTGTCCTTGGGCCTGACAGTTTCATTTATCCTTACAATTTAAAATGCTAAGTGTGGGAAGAATGATCTTAGTAAAAATGGTTTTACGTATTTGTTCGTGATGAATTAAGCCTCATTCTTCTCTTTCACTGCTTTTAAGATCTCTACACTTCTCTGTACTTTCAGCCCACTGGCATTTGTCTCACATTTAAGATGATAAAATATTGGTTACTGAAACAAAGACACAGTGTTCTGTCTCCTCTGTTTTATGTAACCGGTGCTCCAAAAACCCTCTGTTAGGTGAATAAATGCATATTACAATACTATCAGTTAGATAATCGTTATTGTCCTTGATCATTCACCCACTCCTGTATTATATATTATACTCTTATATACAGGTATTTTGGAACATATTAGCTTTAGAATTATATATATATAAGGATAGAAAAAGGAAGCTCTTACAAACACAATAACTTGTAGAATATATTAATATTGATCCTCTGTTACAGCGGTCACCAACTGGTGGTCCGTGAGAAAATTTTGGTGGTCCGCAGAAAAATTATTTGCATTTTTTATATTGCACTAAATCAGGGGTCCTCAAACTATGGTTGCTGGGCTGGCTACATGCAATGAATGGTTGTGTTGCTGAAGAGAATCTCCCTCTTTGAGGTCTTTTTGTGTGGGTCAGAGGGGGCCAGAAATTCCGACTTGGGGTCTGCTTCAGCCTCCTGGTGCAGGGCTTTGGGCAAAGGCTAGAAGGAAGTGCCACTAGTGGCAAAGAGCCAGAGGGCCTTGTTTCAGTGGGATTGCATCATGGCCTGGAACTGGCTGATCATCTCAGCCCACTGAGCCTCCAGGTGCCTTACCTGGCCTTACACTCCTTCAGGTCTTCCCTCTGCTTGGAAACTCTATGCTCATAATCCTTAGTGAGGTGCTTCTGCTGAACCTCCTTCTCGGCCAGATCCAATCTTAACTGAGCCAGCTGTTTTGCCAGCTCTTTCTCATGGTGGCTGCTTAGCTCCAATAACTGCTTCCTGTTGAGGCCCTAAGGAGCCTGGAGAGGCGAGGAGTGGCTGGGAGGGGAAGGGTGAGAGAGGCTGGCAAGGCACCACTCCACATGAGTGATATGGAGTTGGCCATGCCCACCCAGTCACATGACCACCTAGCCACGCCCACCCAGCTGGTCATTAGGCAGATCATATTAGTGGTCCACAGGATTTAAAATTATGAATTTAGTGGTCCCTGAGGTCCGAAAGGTTGGTGACCCCTGCTCTGTAATAATCTTCATAACATGTCCCCAAAAAATTAAATAGAAAAGATAAACTTGGAGGCTGCCTCCCAGTCTATAGCTAACAAATACAGTCTACTTTCTACAGTAAATCCAGTCTGTGCCAGCATCATTTATACTTCCACCACAGATTGTATCTAGGTGTGCTTTTTAAAAATGATTTAGAAACTTCTTATTAGTCCAAAGCTCAGTGAGCAGATTGTTCATCAGGACAACTCACTGCCAAAACATCTTTTAAATTTTTAAGAGATCCATACTAGCATCATTTTATTTCCAAGTTTAATATAACTATTTTAATATGGAACTCCGGTATTTTAGGGGATTATTATTATTTGCCATATGAAATGTCCCAATGAGGTCATGCAGGTAGTAGGAAATAAAGAAAAGACTATTTCCATGATCATTCTTTTGACAAAATGTCCCCATCTTACTGTTCAGTTGCTGTATTTGATCATTATTAAGGTTTTCTTTTTCTACTCTTCTAGACATCTGAAATAAATTGGGTTTTAAGAACAAAAACATGGAATTAAATTGCTCTTATTTAACTCAGTTGTTTAATTTTTTTTAACTTTTAACTTACGTTCCAACTCAGCCAACTCAGTAAGCTCAAACTGCCCAAGGAGCTGCTGATCCAATTCTACAGAGGAATTATTGAGTCTGTCATTTGCACCTCTATAACTGTCTGGTTCGGTTCTGCAACCCAACAAGAAAAACACAGACTTCAGAGGATAATTAGAACTGCAGAAAAAATAATTGCTACCAACTTGCCTTCCATTGAGGACCTGTATACTGCACGAATCAAGAAGAGGGCTGTGAAAATATTTGCAGATCCCTCGCATCCTGGACATAAACTGTTTCAACTCCTACCCTCAAAACGACGCTATAGAGCACTGCACACCAGAACAACTAGACACAAGAACAGTTTTTTCCCGAAGGCCATCACTCTGCTAAACAAATAATTCCCTCAACACTGTCAGACTATTTACTGAATCTGCACTACTATTAATCGTTTCATAGTTCCCATCACCAATCTCTTTCCACTTATGACTGTATGACTATAACTTGTTGCTGGCAATCCTTATGATTTATATTGATATATTGATATATTGATCATCAATTGTGTTGTAAATGTTGTACCTTGATGAACGTATCTTTCCTTTTATGTACAATGAGAGCATATGCACCAAGACAAATTCCTTGTGTGTCCAATCACACTTGGCCAATAAAATTCTATTCTATTCTATTCTATTCTATTCTATTCTATTCTATTCTATTCTATTCTATTCTATTCTATGTTTATCTTACTGATTTGACATTGTTATTATGGTTGTTCTCATAATCAGCTGTGACAACTGAAACTTATCTAGCCAAAATGACATCACCAACATAAAGGAATTGGCTAAATCCCAAGGTTTTCAGAAATATAGAGAATAAGGAATTAATAGGCCAATAAGAATTACAAATGCCTGTTATGTGCAGCGTGATATGAATATTCCTGCTGGAAGTTCATAGAATATAATTGTTAAAGAGAACGTTATCGTGTAATCCAAAACTGAAACATTAGACAGGACATTCTCCATCCTGAAAATGTTTTTCTCTTTTTTTTAATTTTTTATTTGAATTTATATCCCGCCCTTCTCCGAAGACTCAGGGCGGCTTACAATGTGTTAAGCAATAGTCTTCATCCCTTTGTATATTATATACAAAGTCAACTTAATTGCCCCCAACAATCTGGGTCCTCATTTTATCTACCTTATAAAGGATGGAAGGCTGAGTCAACCTTCGGCCTGGTGGGACTAGAACTTGCACTAATTGCAAGCAGCTGTGTTAATAACAGACAGACTTAGTCCATTGAGCCACCAGAGGCCCTCTTAAACAGTGATTCTATTTTTTCACTTAGCCATATCCACTTTTGCACTGACCCCTTTGCTAGTACCAGCCACCTACAGTTTCTTGGGTGCCGGAATGGGTGACATTGCTTTCTACCCACTTCCAGACTGTTGTAAATGTGCTGTCCTGCTATTGTTTTGAAGTTACACTTCAAAGATACAGGTTTTCATTCTTGGCCATTTTAAGTCCCTTTGAGCAATTGACCTATTATGCCTCATTCCAGTCTAGTGACAAACCTAGCTCCAGTTGGCCATTAGAAGGATGCATGTAGGAATGTGTAAACATCTAGAAAAGCAAATGAAAAGAATGGAGACTAGTAAGGAAGAAATAAATAGATAGATGATTGATACATAGAAAGAAAGAAAGAAAGAAAGAAAGAAAGAAAGAAAGAAAGAAAGAAAGAAAGAAAGAAAGAAAGAAAGAAAGAAAGAATTCTTTATTGGCCAAATGTGATTGGACATGCAAGGAATTTGTCTTGGTGCATACATTCTCAGTGTACATAAAAGAAAATATACATTCATCAAGAATCATAAGGTACAACACTTAATGATAGTCATAGGGAACATTTAAGCAATCAAATCATATTAGGAAACAGTCTATATAAATCATAAGCATACCAGCAACAAGGTTACAGTCGTACAGTCATAAGTGGGAGGAGATGGATGATAGAAACAATGAGATGATTAATAGCAATGCAGACTTAGTAACTAGTCTGACAGTGTTGAAGGAATTATTTGTTTAGCAGAGTGATGGCGTTTGAGAAAAAACTGTTCTTGTGTCTAGTTGTTCTGGTATGCAATGCTCTATAGTATCGTTATGAGAGTAGTAGTTGAAACAGTTTATGTCCAGGATGCGAGAGGTCAATAATCTTATAAAAAGGTAGGAACTAGAAAATCCACTCACTTAGGAGCCAGCCAGTGAGACTTGCTTTTCCTGAAAGGATGGAAGGAGAAGGAGAAAACCAGGGGAATGATCAGCCAGGTTCTGTGGTGGCACAGGTAGCTGGACAGAGCACCAATCTGGCCCTATTTTGAAATCACCCCAATTTGGACTGAATTTGTTTTTTAAGCTTCAGAAATAACAGAGAGCTATTCAGAAGCTGAGGGTGCCATTCAAAAATGCCCTGGGCCTTCCACAAACAAGTCACAGCTCTGTACATATTTTCTTGAGAATAAGTCCTACTCAAGAAAATTTTTTCTAAATGGTCATTGTCATCTAGTTCAGGGGTCTCCAACCTTGGCAACTTTAAGCCTGGAGGTCTTCAACTCCCAGAATGCCCCAGCCAGCAAAGCTGGCTGGGGTATTCTGGAAGTTGAAGACCTCCAGGCTTAAAGTTGCGAAGGTTGGAAACCCCTGGTCTAGTTGACATATAGTCACTGGGAAAGATTGCACAATTAGTCATTGTACTAAATAGGCATTTCTCAGAATGAGTTTGAAAGGGATTAGTGTGGAAAATTTAGTAACAAACTCTGTATGTTTGTTTGTTTGTTTTTTAGACCTAGATTTAAGCTTTATTTACTGGTAGATCAATTTTTTGCCAATATTCTCTTACCAAAATTTCATTTTTGAAAAATTATTTTCCCAATCTCCTAACTAATCCTTTCTTAGAATGTTAATACCACTCTATAATGCCTTGGTAAGGCCACACTTGGAATATTACATTCAGTTTTGGTTGCCACGATGTAAAAAAGATGCTTAGAAAGAGTGCAGAGAAGAGCAACAAAGAGGATTAGGGGACTGGAGGTTAAAACCAGTGGTGGGATTTCAAGTAATTTAACAATTGGCTCTCTGCCCTAATGATTTCTTCCAACAACCAGTTTGCCAAACTGCTCGGAAAGTTAACATTTGGTTCTCTCGAAGTGGTGCGAACTGGCTGAATCCCACCACTGGCTAAAACATATGAAGAATGGTTGCAGGAACTTGATATGTCTAGTTTAATAAAAAGAAGGACTAGGGGAGACATGATAGCAGTGTTCCAATATCTCAGGGGTTGCCACAAAGAAGAGGGAGTTGGGCTGTTCTCCAAAGCACCTGAGGGTAGAACAAGAAGCAATGGGTGGAAACTGATCCAGGAAAGAAGCAACTTAGAACTAAGGAGAAATTTCCTGACAGTTAGAACAATTAGTAAGTGGAACAACTTGCCTGCAGAAGTTGTAAATGCTCCAACACTGGAAATTTTTAAGAAGATGTTGGATAACCATCTGTCTGAGATGGTGTAGGGTTTCCTGCCTGGGCAGGGGGTTGGACTAGAAGGCCTCCAAGGTCCCTTCCAACTCAGATTGCTTTAATTCTGTTTGGCTGTTTTTAATCATTGAAATGTGCACATATGTATTAAATATATTTAATTTTTGTGTGTGTGCTTAAGTTTCTGAAAAAATAGTTTTAAAAATGTTTAATAGATTTACTTTGAAAGGAAAATAAGTGCCTGTTAAAAACCCATTTATGATATTTATTTCCTGGAAAATGAAACATTCCGGCCTTTATTATAATTGCAAAATTTCTTATTTTTCTCCTCTTCCTTCACTCTTGTTTTTGACAATCAAATGACCTGTATTATCGTGGCTGACTATTAACATGCATAAAGAATGGAAAAATGCATAAATGCTGAATTTCATAATTAGAACGGTTAAAGAATCAGGGTTTCATCCATTACCATCTATACTCCATTAGGAACCAAACCCCATTTACTATGCTTTTAATGGCTTATCGTTTCATAATATGATAAGCCTGAATTTTTTAACCTTTGTCTTCATGTATCAATCTTTAAAAAGAGCATTCATCCAAGTAAATTAAATGGGACTGACTTCAGAGTAAATCAGTGTGACTCCTTTCTAAGCAAATATGAATAAAGCTAGATTGTCTAGCTTGGCTAATATACACCACAAGAGAACATCTAAGTAAACTTTCTATACTTTTACATTTCAAAACTTTTAATGTTTGTCCTTCCAGTTTAAGATACTTTTTGGCTAACTCATGGCTTTGGACCCACTGCAGTTACTTGTCTGTGGGTCCAAGACTATACTGGGTTGCAGGGTACCTGCACTTTCTATTTCTGAAGGGGTCTATAAAGGAGAGTGTTATAGATTATAATTCATGACATTTCTCCACTCTGGCCCCATAAAATAGAGTTCCTCCTAAATTCGTAACGGCTGACAGAGAGGAACTTCAAATCAAATCTTAAAGTCCTAAGTAGTTCTATCTTTTAGAACAGGGGTCTCCAACCTTGGTCCCTTTAAGACTTGTGGACTTCAACTCCCCGAGTTCCTCAGCCAGCTTTGCTTTGCTGGCTGGCTGAGGGACTCTGGGAGTTGAAGTCCACAAGTCTTAAAGGGACCAAGGTTGGAGACCCCTGATTTAGAAAGCCTAATTTCTAAAGCATCAGAAAGAAAGAAAAATGTGGTTTTGTTTAGCAAATGGAGTCTTTACTTTTATTTTTCTGTGTATTACAAAATTACTTATAGGATTATTTACTATTTTCATTGGAATCTGCTCTCCTTTCCCTAACAACTGTCTGCTGACCTAATCATCTTTCACTGTTATTAGGCCACTGTTATTATTGTAAAGGACAAGGACGGCTTTATTGTTTTATGCTGGAATTCCTTGGCACAATTTTGCTTGTTAAATAAGGGTATAGGCTAGGTTTAGAAATAGCTTTCTAGAGCACTGCTTTAATCTCTATCCAGGCTATAAACAGTCACCCATCAGGAAGATCCTTTACAACAGGGGTAAAATGTTCCCGGTTTGGACCGGATCGGCTGATCTGGTAGCGACGGCGGCAGGTGGTTCGGAGAACCGGTAGCAAAAATCCCTGCCCCCCCCACCCCCACCCATGCCCACCTGAACTGCACGATCGTCAGAGGCCCTTTTTTTACTTTTAAAAGCATTTTTTCTACAACCTGTTTGGCTGAAGAGGTTGTAAACATTTTTTATTTATTATTTTATTTATTATTTAGATTTTTATACCACCCTTCTCCCGAAGGACTCAGGGCGGTGTACAGCCAGATTTAAAACAATACAATATACAGATTAAAACAACAATTAAAATAACATATTATATTAGTGGCCGAGAAAATTAAAACTGTCAAATTTGACCCATGATTAAAATACCCCAATTAAAATTATTAAAATTCAAAAAATTTAAAAATTAAGCCAAAAATGCTTTTAAAGGGTTAAAAAAAGGCCCTGACGATCCCAGCTGAGCTGCCTGATTGTCAGAGACTTTTTTTTACTTTTAAAAGCATTTTTTGTACAACCTCTCGAAGAGGTTGTAAAAAAATGCTTTCAAAAGTAAAAAAAAAAAAAAGAACGCGCGCCACAGTTGATCACCCCCCTGCATGCTGTTCTACTTACCCCATGCCTTCTTTTGGTGTGCACTGCACACTCACACACCTTGTATTTGGTGTGTGGTGCGTACTGCGCATGCGTGCGCACTGCACATGAGCAGCCAGCAAACCGGTAGTAAACCGGTTCAGATTTCATCACTGCTTTACATGCTGCAAATGAAAAAGTAAATAACTCCTTTATTTTCTTTAAAGGTATGAAGCTTTGTATTCAACAATACTGAAAAAAGAGAGCTCAGTAGCTGAGCATGAGTTGGTAAGTATGGAAGGTTTCAGAAAACTAGGAATTAGCTTCAGCACTGTATTTCATTTAAACCCGCCTGGATTTCTCAGTGGTATTTAATGCCATCAGCCGTGGTGCATGTTTGGAGACCTTAAAGGAGCTGCAGCGGGAGAGGACTTTTTTGCAATGATTCTCCTCCTTCCTCTGTGGCAAGTTCCAATCAGCGTTGTGGGGGGGGGGAAGAGGCTTTCGTCTGTAGGCCTTGCAATGTGGGGTACACATTGGGGTACACAAGGAGTGGATCTTTCACTCCTCTTATTTAATATCTACACAAGATTGGAGAGAGAACTCTTCTGATATCTTGGGATGAGATGTTGTTAGGATGCTGATGATACTCAGCAATAGACGTTCATCTTTGGCCCACCAAATGATCTTATCCTGATGTTGGAGCAGTGGCTGGGGGCTATAAGGGTTTAGATAGTGAGAAAACCACTATCTAACTCAAGTCTAGCAAAATTAAGTGGCCCTGGGACTTTTATCCTGCTGGATCCGATCATTGCTATGATTATATTTCCCCAGATAGAACTGATATAGAATTTGGAAGTTCTCTTCATGACTGAGGAGAGGGAGGCTTTGCACAGATTTACCTTGTATATCAGGTGTTCTTTCCTGGACAGGAATATCTTTCTCATGGTCACTTATGCCCAAAACACTTTCCAGATTATTGCAATATATTCTACTTGGAGCTGCACTTCAATATCATCTGGATATTACTACAGTTACGCCACAGCAGTGGCTGCCAGTTTCTTTTTATTATTATTATTATTATTATTATTATTTATAACATAACATAACATAACAAACATAAAACACATAACATATATTCCCTTATTACAACTGTTTCATGTGGGTGTGCTCCAAGTTCCTTCTCTTAAATGTTATTATCTATCAGGACCTTCTAATTAGTGCCCTTGCCCTTCTAATCTTCCAGAAAGCCTTGAAGACCTGGCTTTCCCTAGAGGTGTTGGGGTAGAATGAGGCTGGAGCTCAATAAAGTTGTGTATTAATGTGTGTGGGAGTGAAGACTTGGAAAAGTTTCTGTGTAAATTTTGCTTCCATGAAATTAGAGGGGAGGTCTTCCTTTTGGTCAAAAATTAAGAATAGAATATAGAATAGAATATAGAATAGAATAGAATAGAATAGAATAGAATAGAATAGAATAGAATAGAATAGAATAGAATAGAATAGTTCATGTTTATGAATGATCTGGAATTTTGGGGTGAGTGGTGTAGTGGCCAAATTTGATGATATTATAAACATAATTTCATTATAAACAAAAGAGAGAAACAGATAATGACACTAAAATGCTGTTTAATGTAAACTAGTATAAGATGATGCACTTTAGGGCAAAACATTCTGCTTATCACCTATGAAGATTATAAATTCCATGTTAAGGTTAGGAATGTAATCCACTGTAACATTCTTTTAGAACAAAGTGGCCTGATCTGTGAATATGGATTCTGTCATAGCACTGATGACAGAAGTTGTATCTGTCTTTGGTGCAAACAGTTCATAAAAACAGCATACGTCTGAGAAAGAAGTATTGGAAAAAAGTGCATACATATAGGGAAAATGTATGTGCAGGAGAACGGTTTTATATTAGGACAATGAAATAGGAGAATAAATTAGAATGAAATGTCCTTGAAACGTCAACTTTTCTTTGTTGCCACTTTGGTGTACTGTTTCCTAGCTACGCTGCCATAGCTTCAGCACTATGTTTAGGTCCGAGATGCTGATTAAATACCTACTGAATGTTTCATGTTCATGGGCTATAATATCTTAGAAAGATTGCCAACAGAAACACTTCACATCAACAATGTGGGCAATGGGATATAAAATTATATAAATATGCATATATGTGAACTAATCCTCAAAGTACTACGTCTTCCAGCTTTGATTAGAGAAAATTGCCTTGCTCCATAAAATTCTCAGTACGATTCCATGATTCCTAATCTGATGATTTTGGAATCCCTGTGTAAATCAGGATGGAGAGCGCCTACTGCTATCGGTCTCAAGATATTATTCAGCCATTCCACTTTCCCTCCTTTATGAATTTATTAATAAGAAATTAAAAGTATGGGTTACAAATAGATGACCTGAGAAGCCTTGCCTTGCAACAAGACATTCAATATGAGTTTTCTTCAAAACTTATAGTTCCAAATTAAAGGACATCTAAACAAGTTACATATAAATGAATTACATAGAATGATTATATTTATTAAAGAAACAGAAACACTGTCATATACCTACATGTCCGTCACATTGAATTATGGCTTTGGGTATTTCCTACGTTCTCAAAATGAATTCCCAAGATCCTTCCCTTTCCTTCTCTTCCCTTCCCTTCCCTTCTTTTTGCTTCCCTTTCCCAGATTTAGTTCTTAAAACATACAGTTAACTCCATTCACTTTTTATCTATTGCATATAGTCTACTGCCATAACTAAAATGTTGGAGCTGTAAAATTTGACAGGATATTTATTGATTACACTTCCAATACAGTTTTGTGGCCCTGCTCAATCTTATTTTATTTGCTTCATGGATTCCTCTCATCCATTTTATGATCCTTCTGCAATTTTTATTCTCTTTGGGGAAAATGTCAAGTGGAAGTTAAAACAAACAAGCTAATAACTGAATCAGCTAATATTTTGCAATTCAGTTCACTCACTGGAATGTCCTGCTTCTTTTTTCTTTAAAAGTGAGCCAAAAAAAAAAAAAATGACAGAGAGATAGTATGAGAGAGATGTAAAAATAGAGTGTTCCGAGAATCAGTTCTGGATTGAAAATGGAGTGCTAAATCAGATTTGTCTTTCTTCATTCAAAGACATTGCTCCTTCTCATTTGTTGAAATTAGAATCTATCCAGGTATTCTTCTTCAGCAGCAGTAATGCCCTCCCCCCAATGGCACTAATTAACAGACAGCCATATTGGCCAACCAAATGTTTCTCTACATAATTTGTGGATAGATAGAAATGTTGTTAGTAAAAAAAAAAAAAAAGATTACATGTTATCAATGCACTGTGTGGTATGGTATGTAGGTCCCATCAGTGTTTAGGGTTGTTTTTTTAAACAGTGAAATAAAATTACAATCATGAGACTGAATGAGTTCAAAAAACATTAAATAACTGAACAACATTAAATAAAGAGATGTAAACGGGGTGAAATGCTCCCGGTTCGGACTGGATTACCCAATCTGGTAGCGATGGCGGCGGGTGGTCGGAGAACCGGTAGCAAAAATCCCTGCCCCCCCTCCATGCCCAGCTGAGCTGTGCTCAGAGGTTTTTTTTTTAACTTTTAAAAGCATTTTTTCTTTGGCCGAAAAAATGCTTTTAAAAGTAAAAAAAAAAAGCCTCTGATGATCACGTGGCTCAGCTGGGATCATCAGAGGAGCCTTTTAAAAGCATTTTTTCTACAACCTCTTTGGCTGAAGAGGTTGTAAAAAAATGCTTTTAAAAAAAAAAAAGTTGGCCACACCTACCCAGTCACATTACCCCTCCACCAAGCCACACCCACAGAACCAGTAGTAACAAATTTTACATTTCACCACTGGATGTAAATATAAATGAATATAATTGTGTAGATAAGAACAATGAATATTATAATATGTATATGTGTGTGTGCGTGTTGGAGTAACACGATTATCCTACTATTGAGTAGTAAATAGAAATAATAGAATAGAGCAAACTACAAAAGCAAAATACATAAGTCGATACAAAATGCTATAAAATTACCATTAATGTTATGTAACGTTTAATATGTTATGTCTTGACATTTCCTGTTTTTATACACATGCGATTGTTTTTGGTGTTGTTTTTAAAGACAAACTGCTTAATAAAAATTATTTTTTTTAAAAAGAATAAGTTCAAAAAACAATTTTTATGCACACTCCATAATTATATATTGAAGTGCTCACATAATTCATTAAAAACCCAGCAGGAACCAGCTAAAAACCCACCAACTTTTCTGAACTGAATAAATATATATTTACCCTTGGAATCCTAGAAAATATCACTTTTCCATTTCAATAAAATTAAAATGGGCAATCAAACCTGATGTGGCTAATTCGCCTGCTTCAGTTTGATATGGTATGTTGCTATTATTACTTCTTGAACATTCCAAAGCAATATTTTTCTTTCAAAATTACCGCTTCCCAAGAATAAATTGCACCTCTGTTTTTGAATCTAAGAGGATGGGAAGAAAACCAAATAACTTAATACAAAGCTACAGAAATTTTTAATGGATTGCCAATGGGGAAAGAAGCATTTTGAAAAGAAAAATGATGAAAATTCTAGCATGTATATGGTAGAGAACCAGGCAAGAAAACAAAAGGCTAATACAATTTAACTATGTACCGTACTCAGAGTTAAAGCAGTATCCTTGTCAGTCCTGAGTCTCCTCACCATTAGTTTGAATGTATAGTCCTGCAAGAGAGGAAGTAGAGGAAGTCTTTGTTTAGAAACTGCCTCATTTAATGACCATTCAGTTATGATGGTGATTTTTAAAAAAGTAGCTTTGTGACTACTCCTTGCATTTACAACTTTCTCAGCTCTGTTTAAACAAGGAAAGTTGAAGTAACATCATAAGCATAGTCATGATTTCACTTAGCTTCCCTTAATAATGACCAAGTTACCAGTCTCTATTGTGGTCACTAAATGAGGACTGTAAAATAGTTACATCCATACATCGTGTCCGATTTTATATATCTCTACCATGCCAACCTTCCTTCACTGCAATTCCTACATGGCACTAGCCCTCCAATAATTTTGATTACCCTTTTAACATCTCTCCCAGGTCTGTGATGACCTTTATGCGTTGCTGTGCAAACATTTGAGATTACACAGCCAAGAGGAAAATCATAAAGAATCAGAATCAGACATGACATTTTCTACATATCAGCATTAAAAAAACAAAGAATGAAACGTTTCTGTAGCTGAGCCAACATGAATTCCTTTTCCAACACATGTAGCTCATGTGTGTTATTAGTAAAACTGTGATGCGTCGAGACCATGTTTCCTACTTTATTCTCAAGCTCAGCATGATTTCTTATAACTCTTGTTTTGAAAATGCATGAACTAAGAACTAACCTTTTGTATTTCTGTTATCCATACACCAAGTATGATGAGGATCTCATGCCACATACTAGGGAGACTGCCAAAAAGGGAAATTATATTTGTTTTGAAACCAGAACAAAGCACCACTCAAAACATTTTGTCAAAACATTTCAGGTCAGCTGTGCTCTTACTGATCATTGAAAACAATGACATTCCGAAGAAATCTCCTGCACTGCATTTTTCACTCAAGTCTATACCTGCTGCTCAATTTGCAAGGAAAACACTTAACATAAAAATTACCATTTTTAAAAAATCCTTCTGTAAAATAATATCTAAACCAGTGAGTTTTGTTTTGATGTTGAAACAAAAATCTCGGGACTCCTGCTTTTGCTTTATCTTTGAATTTGGAAACAAACGTGGCCATTTTGAGAACAAAATATCTTTCAGCCTCCTACCTTTAGTTTATCTTATCAGGGACAACAAAGGAAATCTCATCTGGGATGGGAGTAGAATCCCCATCACCACTGTAACTATCGCAAAATGCACTGCTTTGAAGATGCCCCTAGAGCAGTACATTAAGGCACCTGGCCAAAGTAGCTACTTCTTCCAGAGAATTATATGCTTCAGACATAACAAATCTGCTCCAGATAGGGAAAGCAGTCAGAAAAGCAATGGATGAGAACTTGATTCCATTTCATCACCCATCCCATCCACTCTTTGAAGTGGTTGTTTAGTCCAGTGGTGGGTTGCTACCAGTTCGCTCTGGTTCAGGCGAACTGATACCAGCGGTGGCGGGAGGCGCTGCCCATCCATCTGGATGTCATCAATTATGATCTGCACATGCACAGAAGTGGTGTATGCATGAGCAAAGCAAGCGATAACAAAGATAAGTGAAACGCACCACTGGGTTGGTCCTATTCCTTGGTGGTGTGGGTGGGGGGGGGGGTCCAACAGAATTAAACAGTACCTATTTCTTTCCAAAAGATGACATTGGAGGATGTCCTGAGAGGCAAATTAAGGCTCCATTTTTTAAAAAAAAAAATAGTGCCAGTGGAACAGAGAGAAATGGCTTTTCCCAAATTATGGAACACTTGCTGAGGAAAATGCTACTTTCTTCAAAAGTATATCATATGGCTTTGATAAGCACAAGACTAAACTTTTCCCCAAAAGGTTTATAACATATGGCAGTGACACCCCCCCCCCAACCTTTTGGGCACCAGGGACCAGTTCCATGGAGAGAGGTTGTTCCATGGACCAGAGGTTTTGCATGCTGCCTTTATCCCGCAAATGAAGCTTCCCTTGTTTATGCAGCCAGGTTTCTGACATGCTGTGAACTGGTGCCAGTCCACGGATTGGGAGTTGGGGACCCTTGACTTTATGTAATTATGTAATTATGCTTACAGAACCAACAAACTTCCAAACTAGCAAATGATTTTGGTTCTGGAATTGTGGAGGCTAGAATTGTGTAGGAACAGTTCTTTCAAATCCTCACTAACCCCACCAAGGAAGTTCTTGCTGGCTTACTTTTCAAACTGAAACCATGTCAACATTCATAGCAAGGTTGGCTTGCCAGACACATTTGCTTGCAAAGATTTTGGAGCGTTTCAAATTGAGGTTTATCACAAATGTGGCATGGATGCTATGGACACTCTATGCAGCAGGACCCTGACTACCTTGTGGGCTTTAAAAGCCCTTGTGGGATCACAGATGTGGGCATTATTCTTACATACTTCTTTCTTTGCAGTTGCTTAAAGGCTAGAAAGAAAGAACTGCCTATTAAAGGAACACTCGTTGTTGAACTAAGCAGACTTCCCAGATCCATGTGCCAGAAGATTCTTCTAGTCAAACTGAAGGTCACTTGATCTTGAATTTGAATTGATCTTGAATCTAAATTCAAGGTTTCAATTTAGCTGGCTTGAGCATGCTGTGGGAAGAAAAAAACAAACCATGCTTCAATTTTTTTAATTTTTTTTAATTTGAATTTATATCCCGCCCTTCTCTGAAGACTCAGGGCGGCTTACACAGTGTTAAGCAATAGTCTTCATCCATTTTTATATTATATACAAAGTCATCTACGTTAATTCATATTAACGTAGAAGAATTCCTCTGCTTTGTCCCAATTGGCTGGAGAATGTTAGCACTTCTTCAAAATTAGAATGTTTTCTTCTGCATTATTGACAAATGAGGAAAAAATACAACCAGGTTTCACATTTCCTTCAGCCTGTCCATTTTGCCTACTCTATCACTCCCAAAAGCTATAAGTTATTTCCCTTTCCTGATGTTTCTGGGTGCCCCCCCCCCAAACACACACCCTTCCGCAATATTTATACTTTTTTAGTGGACCTGTCTTGTCAGGAACAATAGATTTCAATTAGCATTAAAAGATAGGAAAACAATGTAAATATAAACTTACAACCACAACAAAATCTACCAGTAGATTAATATACTATAGAGGGAAGATGGAATGGCCTTGAAGAGCAGGAGGAAGAGCCACTGTCAAGCAATGGTCAAATATGAAGGGCCTGAGTCTGGACCAAGAATGTGGCATGAATAAACATCTCAGAGAAGACCTGAGTTCACACTAAGATAAAGGGAGGGAGTGGGGAAGCGCACATTCAAACTTGCAAGATTCTGTTATTCTAGCTGTTACAATAAAAGTGACGCTGACCTACACATCATTAGTTTCCTAGTGTGATCTACCCTGAAGAGCTGATATATTCATATAAGGCCACTAAACATCTTAAGAATGTTTCACTTTAGTAATAAACAATGTAACATATACTTGTATTGGGTGTCCTTTTAAACATCCCTCTATTTCTTTCTTTATTAATTCAAGTGGTTTAGTTGCTTATCTCACATTTGTGACTCTGGGCAGCCCACATAGTGAAACAACCAAGCAAAAACCCCTCAATAAACAAAATACAAATATCAATTAAAACAATAAGCCTTGATTTATTGTTGGTTCTGATTGAGAATAAGAAAGAATTCATACAAGTTGTGTTTTTCTCTTACTTCTTGTCTTCCAGTCTGAGGCTTGAACTAATATTAATACCTCATTATAGAGTTTACCCAATTGGTACTGTTTTGATTGCTCCTGGTCATACACCCAGATAAAGGACCCAAATTCCTACCAACCCACTTGCTACATTGACTTGAATCTATGAGACTTATGATGCCAATTTCTGTGATAAAGGACTTCATGGACGTCCAAACCAGTCTTTAAATTATTTTCTACCTTCTCTAGATGTATGGTCTAATACAGGGGTGTCAAACTCACAGTGTCACACCATCATGTGACATACTGCTACTTTTTTCCTGTTCGCTAAAATGGGGGATGGACGTGATGCATCTGGCCCACAGGCCACGAGTTTAACACCCCTGGTCTAATATATATGGCTCTGTAATTTTACATTAATGTCTTTAATTGATTTATATACTTTCTTCTTTCATGGATTGATTAACATTTGTGAAATACATGATTTAATTGTATTACTATGATGTTTTATATTTTATGAAACACAAATATTTAGATCTAGCAATTAGTAAAATTAAAAATACAACATGTATTAAATCAAACCCTAAAGACATAAATTGCTTTTTGAAAATGTCCAATTCTCTAGATAATTTATTTGAATTTCTTTTGGGGATAAATGGATGAGAGATAAAATGCCAAGTGTTAAGCATAGAGACTTGGTTGACAAAATTTATTTATTTATACATGCAAACATTTGCTCTATGCATTGCTCATATTATAGGGATATGTAATTCTTACCACATATTTATGGACAAAGAGTCTTAAGAGTATTAAGACAAAGAGACAAGGAAGATTTGAACCTAACTTCCCTTGCCATGAAAAATAAATCAAAATAAAATATATAAAATTATAAAATCTAAATCTAAATTGCATAAAAACTAGCCTTATAGAAATAGTGACATGTCTCATGCCAAAATTAATGTGGCTGCTTCTAAGTCACATGATTCTCTATTATTTTGCTACTTCTCTGGAAAGAGATAAATCGTAAAAGCCCAGATATGAATAAGTGACTTTATTGTTTTGGAACATTGCTAAAATGAAGGTTCCATTATTATAGTGAAATGAGAATGTAGACAAAACTTGGATAACTTCTAGGTTAAACAGCTACTTTTTATCTGCATCATTATAAGAAGCTTCACCTCAGCTGGCTAAACTGAGAAAATAGATTGTAGCTCAGTTTTCACTGCATGTTCCATGAAGTCTGTTAACTTTATGGGAGTGCAAACAACAAGCTCTGTAGGCAAGAGATGTTTTTGCATGTGATTTATCAACATTTCAACTACTAGTACCATGAAGTTTTCAATACAAAATAATATAACTTCACATAATGGAAAAATTAAGTCAGTTAAGAAGGCAAAGTCCATAGAATCAAAAGGACAGGTCAGGAAGAAAAAATATTATGTTACATTAGAACAAGAATAAAATGATTTGGATGAGTATAATATATCTGGTCCTACAATTTTACTAGGACTTCTTAGGTCTGCAAATACTGAAGATTTTTAACTGACCAGATTATGGTAAGAGGGCTTGGGAGTTAAGGGATAAAAGGTGATTCCTGGAAAAACTAAAACGACAAGTTGGGTTCTTTGGCAAAAGAACTAAGTAGGAAGAAGAAAGTTGAAATCTCAGCTGTCAATGTAACACTTGCAGGTTTCTTTTTATCTGTTCCATATTGTCCATTGATGAGAACTTGGGATTTTGCTTTGATGAAAAACAGATGTTCGAGGCAGATGTTTGAAGCTCAAGGGAATGAAACACAGACTTATGAAAGACTTCCCTTTTAGGCAGCCATGGCAACACACACAAGAACCAGTTGGATGCCGTTTCAAATGCAACTGAGGTGTCAATGTGATACAGTCAACTGAACTCAATACCATATAGAAGGAGGGGGATGAACAGACCAACTAAGGCATTATTTGAATTACAAGTTGATACACTAAAAGTAAAGACTTTTACTTTTTTACTTCTACCCCCCACCCCCATTTCCTCAGGCTACCTTCAGACTATTTGTAACATTAGGACCTTCTGGAGTTCATCAGATTTCATCTGAGGAATTCTAAACTTGATACGTGCCATCAGCATTTACAAATATACAATGGCCAGCAAGCTGAACTGAAAGCTTCTGTCTGTTTCATCCAGTCAAGAAAAAAAAAATCAGTTCAGTGAAAATTATAGTTGGTTTTGAATTCTGAATACCACTTAAGGATGACATTTCTCATTACAGTGAGGAGCTCATGAATGTGGAAATATCAAAAAACTCAAGGGATACTATAGTGCCAGTCAAGAAAGCATATCCCAGGGGGAAAATGATATATGGATTGATTATTAATGTACAGTAATTTTTGAAGATATGAAAATAAAATTTTAAATGATATTGGGGATGCTCTGTTAGATTCGGGCAATAACGAGGCAGGAGACCAGATGAGTGACAACAGCTCTTTAGTTTATAGTGAACCCAGCAGTGAACAACAGACAAACCCCTCTTTATATACAGTTCAGTCGGAGGCAACAGCCAATCAGCAACGTGTTATTTCCCGCTCTAATTTCCCTCCAAAACTCTTAAAGATACATTACACTCCTTCCCTCCCAGAAAACATTTTACCCCTATTTACATGAAATTAGCATCTTATTTCTCTACGTAGTCACGCAAGTAGACTGGGCGTCTCCTAACTCTTTCGGACCTGCGCAATTCATTCTCTGGGAGTGAGTCGAGCTGGCCGGAGGGACTGTTTGTTCCTCTCAGCTCCTCCTCTGGGCCATCCGGCCCGGGATTATTGCAGAATCGTCCCTGCTCTCTTCAGGAGGAACCAGTTGGTGTCGCTGGACCTCATCGAACTCAGATAAGTCCCGCGTTTGCCCCGGGTTTGAGTCAGTTGTGGATTCAAACAATGGATAGTCAGGGCCTGTGTCTGGACTTTTGGTTGTTCTTTTTCTTAATTGATCTATGTGGCGCTTCCAAACCCGGCCATCCTCTATCTCTACCCGATACGATTTGGGTCCGGTTGTTTCAAGGATTGTCCCCTTTACCCATTTTGGGCCTTCTCCGTAATTGTGTGCCCATACTGGACTTCCCACTGTCATTTCTCTTGTTTTACCGTTTGTTCCTTTGTATCCATCTGGGGTGTAGTTTGGGTTTAACCGGTCTAATGGGCACCTAAGCTTCCTGCCCATCAGTAGCTCTGCCGGGCTGCGGCCAGTTGCTACACAGGGGGTTCTGTGTTGTACTGCTAGGAAGGTGTCAATTTTTAATTGCCAATCGCCTGGCCTGATTCTGGACAATGCTTCCTTTGCACTCCGTATGAAACGTTCTGCAAGGCCGTTCGTCGCAGGGTGGAACGGCGCCGAGAGGACATGCCGGATGCCCTCTTCTGCCAAGTACCCTTCAAACAGGGTCACTGTGAATTGAGGGCCGTTGTCGGAGACTAGGGTGTCTGGTAACCCGTGGGTTACAAATAGGCGCCGCAGGACTGGGATTACGGCCTCGGCTGTCATGGATCTCATAAGAATGATTTCCAGCCATTTGGAATAGGCATCGACTACCACTAGGAATGTTTGCCCATGGAAGGGGCCGGCAAAATCGATGTGGATCCTAGACCATGGGCCCTGGGGTCTCTCCCACTCCCGAGTTGGGGCCGTTGGTGGTAGTGGTCTGGATTCCTGGCAGGCTTGGCATTTTCCTACCCTGTCACTAATCTCCGTGTCCATCAAGGGCCACCACACATAGCTCCTTGCTAAACCCTTCATTCTCACGATCCCAGGGTGGCCCTCGTGCAGGAGTTCCAAAACTTTTTTCCGCAATTTCTCCGGGATCACCACTCTATCCCCCCAGAGCAGACACCCTCCTTGAGCCGACAACTCCCCGCGTTTCTTTACATATTCCTTAAACCGCTCGCCCGGCGCAGCGGGCCATCCTCTTTGCACCCAACCAATTACAGTTCTTATTGTAATGTCCTTGTAAGAAGCCCGAGCCACCTCCTTGGAAGTGACTGGACCCGAGTCCAAAGAGTCAATTAGCAGGACGGGTGTGCCCGGAGTGGGGTCTTCGATAGTCTCTGGTAGTGGGCATCTGCTCAAGGCGTCTGCATGCCCTAACTCCTTTCCTGGCCGATGCAACAATTTGTATGAATACGCAGCCAGAAAGATAGTCCATCGGGTCAGTCTAGGCGAAAGTGCCACGGGCGTTGGGCGGTCGCCTGCCAACAGGCCTAGTAGGGGTCTATGGTCTGTGACTATTTCGAAATCACGGCCAAATACATATTCATGGAACTTCTTTACCCCGGAAACTATGGCCAAGGCTTCTCTATCTAGCTGACTATAGTTTCTTTCAGCCGATGACATTGTTCGGGAGTAAAATGCTATAGGGGCTTCTGTGCCATTTGGCAACCTGTGGCTGAGCACAGCCCCCACCCCGTAGGGGGACGCATCACAAACTAACACCAATGGCAGCGTGCCATTATATTGAATCAGTAAACTATCGCTAGACAGAAGGTTTTTTACTGCTTCGAATGCCCTAGCTTCCGCCTTTCCCCAAGACCACACAGCTGTCTTCGTCAGTAATTTGTGGAGCGGTTCGGCTATGGTCGCCTTATTTTTTAAAAATACCACGTAAAAATTTACCAGACCTAAGAACGCCTGTAACTCCGTTTTGTTTTGGGGAGCTGGGGCCTTCCTGATTGCCCTAACCTTGCTCTCAGTGGGGTGGATTCCTTCCTTGTCTATCCGATAGCCCAGGAATTCCACGGATCCTACCCCTATCTGGCATTTATTCAGTTTGACTTTGAGACCGGCGGACCGGAAAATGCCCAGAACTTTTCTCAACCGTACCCCTAAATCTTCTAGATTTTCGGCGGATACCAGTACGTCATCAAAGTACGGTACCACCCCGGGGAGTCCCTGCAATAGCCGCTCCATTAGGTTCTGAAATAACCCTGGAGCCACACTAACCCCAAACTGTAACTGGGTGCATTTAAAAGCACCCCTGTGCGTTACGATCATTTGTGCTTCGGCCGTGTTGCTATCTACGGGTAACTGCTGATAGGCTTGGGCCAAATCTAGCTTGGCGAAGACCTGGCCCTGCCCCAAAGAGTGCAGTAAGTGTTGTACTACTGGGACGGGGTAGGCACTCTTCTGCAACGCTTTATTAAGCGTTGCCTTGTAGTCAGCACAAATCCGGACCGACCCGTCCGGTTTGATCGGGGTGACTATGGGTGTCTCCCACTTTGCATGGTCAACTGGCACTAGTATTCCCTGGCTTACTAGTTTGTCCAGCTCCCGGTCAATTTTGGGCTTCAGGGCGAACAGGACCCTCCTAGCCTTTAACCGGATAGGGGCAACCTGTGAGTCAAGGTTAAAGGAGATCGGGGTCCCCTCGTACTTGCCCAAACAGTCTTTGAAGACGTCCCCGAACTCCTTCATTAGTGCGTCCTTTAGGTCGACGTCGTTTCGGAAGACTCCGGTCACTCCCATGCCCAATGCCCGGAACCAGTCCAGTCCCAACAAGCTCGGCAAGGTTCTGTCGACCACGGTGATGGGCAGGGTCTTGTTGTGTTGTCCATACTTGACTTGGACGGACGTTACCCCTCGGACGGGGATGCGATTTCCTTGGTAATCTTGTACCCTTAGTTTCTGTGGTTGCAGCTTGCGCTTCGTGACGGCTGGCAAACGTTTCACGAGAGTGTCCCAGGACATGATCGTGATCGCTGGTCCGCTGGCCACTTCCATTCGGCACGGCACCCCTTCAATGTGCGTTTTAGTAAAAATCTTTTTTTCAAGGCGCGTGGCTGCTTGGCCTATTCTCACGGCAGTCTGATTAAGTTTCGCGCCTTTTTTGAATCGACCAATCACGGGCCTCTTCGTCGTTCCCGCGCTCTGATTGGTCGGTTTGAATTTTTGGCGGGAAGGTTGGGGCGCTCGACAGGCCTGTGCTATGTGCCCCTTCCTTTCGCACCGCCGACAAGTCGCATCCTTAAATTTGCAGTCTTGTCGTTTGTGTTGTCCCCCGCAACTCACGCATTCATCCCGGTCATCTTTCCTTGGCCTCCCGGTGGGGAAGACTTCTTCCTCTTCCTCGCCGTCCTCCTCGGCCTGGACTTCCTCATTGTGGACTGGGGTTGTTTTCACCCCAGTTCCCGGCGCGATCGGTGTTTGCAGGGTTTCTGCTGCTTGGGTGGACATCTCGTGAGCCCTGGCCTCGTCCAAGGCGACGGCCAGTGTTAGGTTGCTTCTGGACAGCAGCCGCCGTCACAATCAGATGTCTCTGACCCCGCAGATGAGTTGGTCGAGTAATGCGTCTTCCAAGTCTCGATATTCGCAATGGCTAGCGGCTTTTCTCAGCGCTGCCATGTACTCGCGAATCGATTCGCCCTCTCGTTGCATCCGTTGCCGCAATTCGAACCTTTGAACAAATTTTGAGGGCATCGGTGCGTAGTGAGCCCGAAGGGCGGTCTGCAGGGTTTGTCACGGTACCGACTGTACCGGCGTTGGCTCCGAAAGCGACTCTGCGGTGTCGAAAACTTCCGAACCGCAGTGGCTTAGGAAGTATGCTCTCTTCCTGTTGTCGGAGACCCCCTGGAGTTCGTTTGCTTCGAGGAAACACTCGAAACGAGCCATGTATGACCCCCATTTTTCTTTGGCTGGGTCGAATGGCGCTGGCGGTGTATAGCTGGACATCGTTGCTATCCGCCCTTATTTTGCTGGGTTCGTTCCTGGCGTTCTTTTGCCTCGAGATCCCACCTTCGTCGCCAGTGTTAGATTCGGGCAATAACGAGGCAGGAGACCAGATGAGTGACAACAGCTCTTTAGTTTATAGTGAACCCAGCAGCGAACAACAGACAAACCCCTCTTTATATACAGTTCAGTCGGAGGCAACAGCCAATCAGCAACGTGTTATTTCCCGCTCTAATTTCCCTCCAAAACTCTTAAAGATACATTACATGCTCGACTGCCATTTCAGAAAGAAAAGGAGAGAGAAGTAGAAGGAGGGAAGAAAGTAGGTGGGAAAGAGTAGAGAAGGAGGAGGGGAATAAGAAGGTTAGATAGGGTAAGAAGGGAGGAGTGGAGAAGGAGGAGAGGAAGTAGTAAAGTGAAGGAGATAAAGGATGTGAAAGTAGTAGAGGGTAGAGAGGGAGGTTGTGAAGAAAGGAAGTGGCAATCGGGCAGGCCTGAATCAGTAATAAATGAAAATTAATGATTAATGATGGATAATAGTTTGCACATAAATATGATGTTGGAAAATGGAAATAATAAAAAAATATTTATATAAAGAAAGCATATCCCAGTCATTCCACCATATCTGGAGTCACTTGAGATAGGAGAAGCAAATGCGTCTCTTCCTTCTTCTCCTTCTCCTTCTCCTTCTCCTTCTCCTTCTCCTTCTCCTTCTCCTTCTCCTTCTCCTTCTCCTCCTGAAGGGATTATTACCTTTCCTGAAGCAAAGAAAGTGGGAGCTGAGTACAACTCTCCCAAGAAGAGGCTTCCATAACTGTGGAGAAATACAGAAAGTGTTGTGGCCCGCCAGCAGCCAGCAGAGTTGGCAGCATTTTCAGACAGTGAGGAGGTTGGGGAGGAATGTGGGCCAGTCCTGGAGTCTGGGGAAGGCTCAGACGATGGCTCTGAGTCAGAGGCAGAGAGGGAGCCAAGGCCATCTGGTAGTTCTTTGCTGCCTCTGGAGTCTCCAGAATCTGATATCAGCGAGGCAGAAGAACGGTGTGAACCTGTTCCCAGTGTGCGCATGTGCAGAGCTGCCAGGAGATAGGAACAATTAAGAAAACAGGGTTGATTTGGAAGTAAGGCTTGGACATAAGACATAAAAGAGAAGCAAATGAGACTTTTGCAGGAAGCAATTAGTTCATCTGGCCGATTTAAGATTTGAAAATTCTGTTTATGACTCTGTGCCAAGTTTGACCTTGCCCTGCATCTGGAAATTAGCTCTTTGGCAGCGTTCTACGTGACATAGGTGGGTGTTGATAACCTTCCTCTGAAAGATTGTTTATCAAGCCTTGCGGACTGCAAATGAAATAATTTACAGTTGTATAAATAAAAGAGGTTTTGCGAGACTAAGATTGTGCTTTATACTTTCTAAGGAAGCCTAGATCAGAACAGAAAGCCATCACACACAAGAAAGTCTTCCATCATCTTCATTCCAACAGGTTCTAGCATAGAGTCCATCTACTCTATTCTAGAACTACTTAGTAGCATACTAAGTACTACTAAACTGCTTTAGTTAACAGTAAAGGGAAAAGATAGATAGTAAAATTTCAGTCAGGTTCATAACATAACATAACATAACATAACATAACATAACATAACATAACATAACATAACATAACATAACATAACATAACATAACATAACATAACATAACAACAGAGTTCGAAGGGACCTTGGAGGTCTTCTAGTCCAACCCCCTGCCCAGGCAGGAAACCCTACACCATTTCAGACAAATGGCTATCCAACACTTTCTTAAAAATTTCCAGTGTTGGAGCATTCACAACTTCTGTAGGCAAGTTGTTCCACTTATTGATTGTTCTAACTGTCAGGAAATTTCTCCTTAGTTCTAAGTTGCTTCTCTCCTTGACTAGTTTCCACCCATTGCTTCTTGTCCTGCCTTCAGGTGCTTTGGAGAATAGCTTGACTCCCTCTTCTTTGTGGCAACCCCTGAGATATTGGAACACTGCTATCATGTCTCTCCTAGTCCTTCTTTTCATCTTTGTGTAATTTTCTTGCCAGTGAAGGAATGTAGTTTAGCACTGTCTTCTTTTGGAAAGGTTTTTCAATTCGAAGACAGTCCTGGAATTTCCTAGTGGTCTTTTATCCAAGTACTTACCAGCAGTGGTGGGATTCTAATAATTTAACAACCAGTTCTCTGCCCTAATGATTTCTTCCAACAAGCAGTTCACCAAACTGTTCAGAAAGTTAACAACCGGTCTTCCCGAACTGGTGCGAACTGGCTGAATCCCACCACTGCTTTCCAGCCCACCTAGCTGTCCAAGTTTGGCTAAGGTTGATTAGCAGAATACGCATCAACTATAAGCACTAATTTTCTACTTCTATACTTATAAATACAGACATAATTACTGATTATCTACTTGAAGTTTAATAGGAAAGACTGATGAGAATTCCTCTGAAGCTCTACCAATTGGGGTTCAAGGATCCTGATTTTCTGTATGTTTTTTTAAAAAGTTGTATTGTTATATTTTAAACATTTCCATTTTGGCAGGTTTCAGTTAGTTTTTCAGTGTTTCATAAAGTACGTTTATTAATTTCAGTGATCTATGGAATTCTTGGGAATATGAATTGGACCTAGTTCTTAGCATCCCTAAGGAAGTCCCACACTTTTATTTGTGGTAGAATCCAGAGTGCCACAGGAAATGTTGCAGAGTTGATGAGTCCTATTTAACAATAATACATAGGTAGAGTTGATGGTACACCACTGTATAACTGTATTGTAAATAAATACAGGTAGTCCATGAAATAAGATCACAATTGAGCCCAAAATTTCTATTGTTAAGAGACACAGTTGTTAAGTGAGTTTTGTCCCATTTTATGACCTTTCTTGACAGAATTGTTAAGTGAATTACTGCAATTGTTAAATTTGCAACACAGTTGTTAAGTGAATCTGGCTTCCCCATTGATTTTGCTTGTCAGAAAGTCGCAGAAAATAATTGCATGACCTAGAACATTACAGCCAACATAAATATGAACCAGTTCCCAAGCATCTGAATTCTGATCATATGACCATTCGGGTGGAGGAACGGTCGTAAGAGTGAAAACAGTCATAAATCACTTTTTTCAGTTCCATTGTAACTTTAAATGGCTTACTTGGCAGATTTTTAGCATGAAACTGAAAGAAATGAAATTTTAAACTTGGGATTCAATGACTAGATCTATTTATGATTATAGAAGCAGTGGTGGGATTCAGCCAGTTCGCACCTATTCAGGAGAACCGGTTGTTAACTTTCTAAGCAGTTTGGCGAACCGGTTATTGGAAGAAATCTTATTTTGTTTTTTTCCACTTCACAGGGCTAATCCTGTAAAGAAGGCAGGAAGGAAACATTCTGGTGGTGTTTATTGTACTGCTTACAGAAACTGCCTCTCTGGTTAACCCTTATTACATTGTAACAGCTAAGAAAAAGCACCCATCAACATGAGTAACGTTGAGTTGGCCATGCCCACACAGTCACATGACCAATGAGCCATGCCTACCCAGCTGGTCATTAGGGCAGAGAAACGGTGGTTAAATTATTTGAATCCCACCACTGTATAGAAGTACTCTGTGCTATTTTTTATTCTAATTCAATAGGTCATTATATTTCATTGTTTATTTATTTATTTTATTAATTAGGTTTTTATCCCACTTTTATTACTTTATAAGTAACTCAAGGTGACGAACATTCATAATACTCCTTCCTCCTCCTATTTTCTCCACAACTCTGTAAGGAGAATTGGGCTGAGAGAGAGTGACTGTCCCAAAGTCACATAGTTGGCTTTCACTTCTAAGGCAGGACTAGAACTCACAGTCTCCTGATTTGTAGGCCAGCATCTTTACCACTACACCAAACTGGATGTATATTTCATGGCTGCATCAAATCAAAAGTCAAAAGATGCTTTTTTTCTATACATTTTCCCCTTTTTGTTTACACCCCTTAGCATTAGCCTGCTTCCCCCCACTTACCCTTTTTATTTTGTTCTTTGTATTTTATATTTTTCTGAAATTCAGTAAAGGTCTGACAGCAAAAATAAATACTTGGCTAGTAGCTTTGTCTGATGTGCCTTAGGAATTCTGCTAGAACTACAATCATTCTGCTGGAAAATTACGTATAAAAAGGTTAGAGGATTATAATCTCTAACTTTCTCTAGGACTCGTTTGTGTATCATAATTCACTATATAAAGTCCATAGTTTCTTGTCTTTTAGAACTGGCTTGAGATCTTTAGAGAGAGGATGAAGATAAGTGTTAAGTTCGGGAAGTAACGAGGCTGGAGACCAGGGTAGTGACAACAGCTCTTTAATATAGGGTGAACCCAGCAACCAAGCTGGGGAAAAACAACCCTTTATATACTGTTTAACCGGCGGCTTCAACCAATCAGCAACGTGCTTGTTTCCCGCCAAATATTTAAAGATACATAACACTCCTCCCCTCCCAGAAAACACTTTACCACTATTTACATATTATTTACATGTTATTTTTCGACGTAGTCACGCAAATAACCTGGGCGTCTCCTAATTCTTTCGGACCTGCGCGGTTCAGTCCTGGGTGGTGTTTTGAGCTGGTCGGAGGGGCTGTTTTCTCCTCCCAGCTCTTCCTCTAGGCCATCGGGCCCTGGATTACTTGCAGACTCTTTTTCTTGGCCATCCGGCCCTGGATTACTTTTTGAATTTTCCCTGCTGTTTCCATCGGGAACCTGATGGCGTCGCTGGACCTCCGGGACCTCAGCTAAGTCTTGCGCCTCCCCCGGGTTATGGTCAGCTGTGGGATCAAATAATGAGTGGTCATAATCTGTCTCATTTAGCTCGGGTTGTTCAGCTAGTCATTTCCTTATCTGATCTATGTGGCGCCTCCATACTCGGTTGTCTTTTAACTCAACCAAGTATGATTTTGGACTGGTTGCTTTTATGATTTGCCCTGCTAGCCAACTTGGGCCATCCCCATAGTTGCGGGCCCATACTCGGTCGCCTATGCCCATTTCTCTCGTTTTTTCTAGATCCCCCTTGTAACCCTCTGGTGTGTAATGGGGATTCAAACGGTCAAGTGGGCACCGGAGTTTCCGTCCCATCAATAATTCGGCTGGGCTTCTGCCTGTAGCCGTGCTTGGGGTTCTATGCTGAACGGCCAGAAAGAAATCTATCTTTGTTTGCCAGTCACCTGGCTTGAGCCTGGACAATGCCTCCTTAGCGCTCCGGACGGAACGCTCTGCAAGGCCATTCGACGCAGGGTGGAAAGGCGCAGAGAGGGCATGTCGGATGCCCTCCTCTGCCAAGTATTCCTCAAACTGGGCTGCCGTGAATTGCGGGCCGTTGTCGGATACCAGCGTGTCAGGCAACCCGTGGGTTGCGAATAGGTGGCGCAGGGCTGCGATTACTGCCTCGGCTGTCGTGGATTTCATGAGTATGATCTCCAACCATTTAGAGAAAGCGTCGACAACCACTAGGAAGGTTTGGCCGTGGAAAGGGCCAGCAAAATCAATGTGGATTCTCGACCAGGGCCCTTGGGGTTTTTCCCATTCCCTGACTGGGGCCGTTGGGGGTAGAGGTCTGGACTCTTGGCAAGCCTGGCATTTTCCTACCCTCTCAGCAATCTCTGCGTCCATGAGTGGCCACCACACATAGCTTCTTGCTAGCCCCTTCATCCTTACAATCCCTGGGTGACCCTCGTGGAGGAGGTCCAATACCCTTCCCCTCAATTTCTCCGGGATTACCACTCGATCACCCCATAGCAGGCACCCCCCTTGAGCCGAGAGCTCCTCACGTTTTTTTACAAATTCCTTAAACCGTTCGCCCGGCGCAGCGGGCCACCCTCTTTGTACCCAACCGAGTACAGTCCTTAGCATAATGTCCCGGTATGATGCCCGAGCCACTTCCTTAGATGTGACTGGGCCAGAGTCCAAAGAGTCAATCAGCAGGATGGGCGTCCCCGGAGTGGGGTCTTCGATCGCCCCTGGCTGTGGGCATCTGCTTAACGCGTCCGCATGCCCCACTTCTTTTCCCGGTCGATGCTGCAGCTTGTAGGAATAAGCGGCTAAGAAAATAGTCCATCGGGTCAATCGTGGCGAAAGTGCCACAGGCGTTGGGCGGTCGCCTGCCAGTATTCCTAACAGCGGTCTGTGGTCAGTCACAATTTCAAAGTCTCGCCCAAAAACATATTTGTGAAATTTTTTTACCCCTGATACAATTGCTAGCGCTTCCTTATCTAACTGGCTATAGTTCCTCTCTGTGGAGGACATCGTTCTGGAGTAGAAGGCTATAGGGGCTTCTGTGCCGTTTGGAAGTCTGTGGCTGAGCACAGCCCCCATCCCGTAAGGGGAGGCATCGCAAACCAGCACTAAGGGCAATGAGCTATGATATTGGATGAGCAGGCTATCGCTCGAGAGCAGGTTTTTTACTGCTTCGAAAGCCCTACTTTCCGACTTTCCCCAAGACCAAACAGTATTTTTCCCTAGAAGCTTATGCAGCGGTTCAGCAACGGTCTCTTTGTTTTTTAAAAAAACCGTAAAATTCACTAGACCCAGGAATGCCTGTAGCTCTGTTTTGTTTTTGGGCGCTGGAGCCTTTCTAATTGCCTTGACCTTGCTCTCAGTGGGGTGAATTCCTTTCTTGTCTATTCGGTAGCCCAAGAATTCGACGGATTCTACCCCTATCTGGCATTTGATCACTTTAACCTTTAGTCCGGCTGACGGAAAATGCCCAGAACCTTTCTCAAACGCTCCCCAATTCCTCTCGTTTTCTGCTGATATCAATACATCATCAAGTAGGGAACTACCCTGGGAGCCCTTGCAGAAGTCGTTCCATTAAGTTTTGGAACAGCCCGGTGCCACACTCACCCCAAATTGTAATCGGGTACACTTGAATGCACCCTGTGAGTTACAATCGTTTGGGCTTGGCTGTGTTGGCGTCTACGGGCAGTTGTTGGTAGGCTTGGGCCAAGTCTAACTTTGCAAAGACTTGCCCTTGCCCCAAAGAGTGCAGCAAGTGTTGCACCACGGAACCGGTAAGCGCTTTTCTGTAAGGCTTTGTTTAGCGTCGCCTTGTAGTCAGCGCAGATTCTAATTGACCCATCTGGTTTTACTGGGGTGACGATTGGCGTCTCCCACTTTGCGTGATCGACTGGCACCAAAATCCCTGATTTATGAGCTTATCTAGCTCCTTGTCAATTTTAGGTTTGAGGGCAAAGGACTCTCCTTGCCTTTAACCTAATGGGGCTACCTGGGGTCTAAGTTGAAGGAAATAGGGGTCCCTTGTACTTGCCCAGGCAGTCCTTGAAGACATCTTGAACTCATTCATGAGTATGTCTTTCAGGTTACAGTCACTTCTGTAGATGCCAGTCACGCCCATGCCCAGTGCGAAACCAGTCTAGTCCCAACAAACTAGGCAGGGTCCCTTGACGATCGTGATGGGCAGGGTCTTCTTGTGTGGTCCGTACTCGACTCGGACAGAGGTGGTCCTCGAACAGGGATTCGATTCCCTTGGTAGTCGTGGACTCGTGGCCGTTGTGTTTGCAGGTGGCGCCGCGACTGATGGCAGTGACTTCGCCAAAGTGTCCCAGGACATGATGGTGATCGCTGACCCGTGTCCACTTGAGTCGGCACCGTACTCCTTCTATTTTGGGTTTGGTGAAGATCTTCTTCTCCACTCGGGTTGAGGCGCGGCCTATGACCACAGTCGTTTGGTTCGAATCCGCGCCTTTTTTGTTTGAGCCAATCGCGGGTCGCCTTGCCGATCCCACGCTCTGATTGGCCGATTTGAATTTTCGGCGGGAAGGTTGGGGAGCTCGACAGACTTGAGCTAGGTGCCCTTTCTTCTCGCACCGCCGACATGTTGCGTCCTTAAACTTGCAGCGTTGGCGCTGGTGTTGACCTCCGCAACTTCCGCATTCGTCCCGGTCCTCTTTTCCGCGTTTCTCGGTTCGGCAGACCCCTTCCTCATCCTCTCCGTCGGATTCGGTCTGGATCTCTTCTTGGTGCACCGGGGTTGACTTTGTGCTCGCCTTTGGTGTGAGAGGCTTTTGCAGTGTCTCCGCCGCTTGGGTGGACATTTCATGCGCTCTGGCTTCGTGCAGGGCGCTTGCCAGCACGAGATTGCTTTTGGATAGCAGCCGCCTCCGCAATCGCATGTCTCGGACCCCCCTGATGAGTTGCTCCAGCAGCACCTCGTCCAGGTCTCGGTACCCACAGTCTTTGGAGGCTTTCCGCAGGGCGGCCACGTAGTCGCCGATGGATTCGCCCTCTAGCTGCCGGCGCTCTCCAAATTCAAAACGCCGCACGTATTTGGACGGCGTTGGCGCGAAATGGTTTTTTAGCAGGGTTTGCAGAGTTTGCCACAATACCGATTGTATCGGCGTTGGCTCTGCCAGGGCTTCCGCGATGTCGATGACCTCGGGACCGCAGTGGCTCAAGAAGTATGCCCTTTTGCGGTTGTCTGGAACTCCTTGCAGTTCGTTGGCTTCTTGTAAGCTTTCAAACGGGTCATGTACGTTCCCCATTTCTCTCTAGCTGGGTCAAACGGTGCGGGCGGAGTGTAACTGGCCATCTCCGCTTTTCTGCCCTGTGTTTGCTGGGTTCGGTTCTTCCGTGCTTCAGCTCGGTTCTGGTGCTCCTTAGCCTCGAGATCCCACCCTCGTCGCCAGTGTTAAGTTCGGGAAGTAACGAGGCTGGAGACCAGGGTAGTGACAACAGCTCTTTAATATAGGGTGAACCCAGCAACCAAGCTGGGGAAAAACAACCCTTTATATACTGTTTAACCGGCGGCTTCAACCAATCAGCAACGTGCTTGTTTCCCGCCAAATATTTAAAGATACATAACAATAAGCATCAATTTCTTTAGAAGACCCTTATCTGAAGATTTATAATTACAATGTAAAAAGCTATCATTCAGTCTTTGTTATTTCTATTCACATTTTGTACAGAAAAAACAGAAAACAGAGGCAAGGAGAAAGCTCCTTAAGTCCAATGGAAAGCAAAGCAAATAATTTAAATTTCCTATGATCCCACTAGTTTAATCCATCCAACATTGCTCCAGCCAGTATCTTAATTCCCAAGAGAGACAATTTGGAGATTGGAAGGTACAGGTTTCACAACCCTTCCTTTAAAGGGGCTACCAAGGGCTACCCTCTGCTTACCACGGATGGGGTGAGGAATAAAGTATTACTCAGAGACACTTCATAGGTTATCACTGGTATATGTAGGAATCGCTGCCAGAGAGACATCTAGTCATATGTTTCTTCCTAGAGATAGCGCTTGGCATCAAAAATTCTATGTCACAAGCCACACTGAGAATTTGACCAGAGACCAGAGTGACAGGGGTGAGTGACAAAAACACACATGAAACACGACTGCCTGTGCCATTGCCAAGATAAGGGCTGTCATTTTCAAACAGCAGTTCAAAGAGACAGCAGCGATTTACTAGAACTGACTGAAAATAGAAGCTGACAATTACAGACTTCTGTAAAGTCCTACCCACTGAGACTACATTTGGGGGGAAAAAAGAATCAGTTAATTCTCTCTGCTTGCATCTTTGGCTATGCTACAAACATAATCATGACCTTGACTGTTACTTTCTGACGCAGCAATGCGGCTCAAAGATCCAGCTCAGGAAAATAACGCAGAACTGATACGGATTACAATTTTAAACACTGTTCAGTTGGACAAAGCAAAATCATCATATGGAAATTGTAAATAAGAGGAAAAAGCAATTAAAGAGGCCTGGAGGGATGGATAGAGAACAAAATATGGGCTAGTGCTCAGAGGGCAAGTTGGGGAATATCCAGTACAAGATAAACATTGTGATTGAAAGTCAAAAGAAATAAGAGAGGTGTGGCTCCACTTTCTTTGACTTCAGATTCCCAGCAGCACTTCTAATATAAAGATCTGCCTGCTAGTGCTTGTTTCCTATAAACTACTTTCTCTTTCTTCTCCTTTTCTTTAGTCTTAACTCTTACGCAAGTATATTGCTAATTGGTTGTTCATCATGTTTTGATATCAGCATTTAGTTGATCCTGGCTTTTTTTTTTTTTTTTGTTTCCTTCCACTCAATTGTGTCCAATTCTTGGAGCTTGCCCAGAGAGTTTCTTGGCAGAGCTTTTCAGAAGTGGTTTACCATTGCTTCCTTCAGAGGAACTTGAGAGAAAGTGACTGGCGCAAGGTCAGCTGGCTAGCTTTACGTCCAAGGTGGGATTGGATTCTACCGTATAGTGTAATACTAATGCAATATCAGGGGTTTTCAGCTCAATTGTATAGAATGTGAAGGATGCAGGGGTGGGATCCAGCCGGTTCGGACCGGTTCGGGCATATCGGTAGCTCTGAAGATCAGCTGGGAGCGAACCGGTTTGCTCTGACAATCAGGTGGGCTCAGTGGTGAAATCCATTTTTTTTTACTACTGGTTCTGTGGGCGTGGCTTGGTGGGCATGGCAGGGGAAGGATACTGCAAATTCCCCATTCCCTCTCCACTCCTGGGGGAAGGATATTGCAAAATCTCCATTCCCACGCCACTCTGGGGCCAGCCAGAGGTGGTATTTGTCGGTTCTCTGAACTGCTCAAAATTTCCGCTACTGGTTCTCCAGAACCTGTCAGAACCTGCTGGATTTCAGCCCTGGGTGGGCCGCCCACCCACCCCTGTGCATTTTACTTACCTTTATCCTCCCAGCTGATTCACACAGCAGAGCGGATTGCCCTGCCTCAGCTGTGATGCCAGAAGAAACGTGGAAGTTTAGTTTTGTTAAAACTGTGCACGCGCGTCCAGTTTTGCGAAACATACAATCACCGAACCAGTTGTTAAACCGGCAGGATCCTACCACTGGAAGGGTGTGTGTTTTTGTTTTATTTCTATAGTTTTCTTTTGTATGATATACACTGAAGATGGCGTTCAATTTCGTTGTAGGAGGTGCGATGACAAAATAAACTCACGGTCTTCCAGTTTCTCTCCTGATGCCTTAACCACTGCACCAAACTGGTTCTCTGACTGATTTTCTAGAAGAACCCTGGATTAAGCCTTTCAAAGAGAGTTGGTTCCACATAAGCAAATGGTTAAAAAATAAACATGGGTTGTTCATGCTTCTGATAATAATTTTCTCCCCACCCCCCAAAAAAAGAAGCATGTGTATTTCTGTGCTAAAGAATTTCATAAGCACAACATGCTTTTGCTGCTCACATATCTCACCGCAAGGAAGTTAATCAACTTCTTTTTGGCAGTTGCATAGAAAATGTGAAAAGCAAATGTTTCATTCTAATGCTTTAAACCGCATTGGGTTGGAGTCAGGCAGAATTATAGTACTTCAGCAGCTGAATATTAGAACCAGCTCAAAATGCCCCACATGGAGAATTCAGAGGCAAAGATTCTACTCTGAGTCATGATAGCTTATACGAAATGGCAAAATAAAATCCCTCTCCCCTGGGATAGATAAATTGAAATCATAGACACTTAAACTTGATTGCATTTCTGGAATTCGCTGCAATGTGAATATTGTGAAAGTTTGGACATGTAATTTCTAATAGACTGGGTGAGTAAGAGGGTGGCAAGAGATTACATTTTCCTTTGCTTTGCTTTTTCATAAATTAAGCATCAAACGGGTGTGTGAGAGATTTCCTGTAGTTTCTAGAAGTCCAATAAGGATGATAATGCTAATCTAATTCTCCTTTTAGGTTCCTCAGGTTTTATCTGTACACAGGACATCTGCACACACATTCCTTTTCTTTGTTCTTTATGGCGAAAAGAAAAAAATGATACAATTGAAATAGCTTTGGAAAAATCACAGGCAACTACAAGAAATGAATATTTTATGCAGATTGCTACAAGACACTGTCTTCCATATGGTCAACGTTAACAGATGGTTCTTACTTTTCCAGATACAGTTTTGACTGTGTTAGAAGGAAAGCCAAGAGTAGATAGAGTTTGATGGTGATTGTGACATAGAAACAATCCTCTCTCCCTCCCTGTCTTCCTTCCTTCCTTCCTTGAGAAAAAACGATTTTGCATCATCTGATTATGAGATTAGATTACTCAAGGCATTGATCATGATTTATATATCATCGTATTGTTACATGGAGGTTATGTTTAAAATGTTCAAAGAAAGAATAACTGTAATTATGATAATTACAGGTAATAATGAATTAATCATACTTTTTTTTACAATTTCATTTGTTGCTATGTTAATAATCTTATTTCAGTTTACAACTGTTAAGTCACAGTTAGAATGCAATGAATGCTCCTCTCCAAATACTGATGTTAATTAATACTTGACTTCTTACAATCCCTAATAGAATAGAATAGAATAGAATTTTATTGGCCAAGTGTGATTGGACACACAAGGAATTTGTCTTGGTGCATAATATAGGGATACATAATTTTTGTAGTGATTTCTTTTGATTCTATGATGCCAACCTTTAATTAAGAGACCATATAGAGAGGCTTAGTCCAGGTACAACATTTAGAAATACGTCTTACACAATCAGTCTAAGACGTTAAGGGTATCACAGTAATCAGTGAATATTGTTTCTTACGTTTCCCCACCACCCCCAAAGGCTAGATTGCCACCCTCATTGATTGCCTGCCTGAAACAATTAAACATAGAATTGTTCCAGAGTATAAGTGAATAATCACATTTATGGTTATTGATGTTTTTAATGGCTTCGATGTATTTGCTATTTTGCTATTTTGTTATATTTTGTTATATAAACCATGTTTAAATCCAGCAGTATTTAACAATAATAGTTAAATGTCAATTAATTAACCAATCCATATATTCCCTACTATTTTTAGTATCATCATGCTAAGCAGACCTTTGAAGCATTTGCTTAACATTCTAAAGGTAATGGAGTCCCCATGGATTTTACTCTGCTAGTTGTTGCTGGCTATAGGGCAGTAGTGGAATTCAATATTTTTTTTCCTACTAGTTCTGTGGGTGTGGCTTGGGGGGCATGGCAGGAGAAGGATACTGCAAAATCTCCATTCCCACCCCACTCCAGGGGAAGGATACTGCAAAATCTCCATTCCCACCCCACTCTGGGGCCAGCAAGAGGTGGTATTTGCCGGTTCTCCGAACTACTCAAAATTTCCCCTACTGGTTCTCCAGAACCTGTCAGAACCTGCTGAATAGCACCCCGGTTATAGGGGCTGGTGCTCATCTCTGTTTCAA
This sequence comes from Ahaetulla prasina, assembly GCF_028640845.1. Lineage (NCBI taxonomy): Eukaryota > Metazoa > Chordata > Lepidosauria > Squamata > Colubridae > Ahaetulla > Ahaetulla prasina. Next base: position 111,339,080 of record NC_080539.1, on the reverse strand, counting down.
GGCCATTGAGACACTGCTGTCCAAAGACATTTCCACGGTCATGTGACCAGCATGACATCAACGGAGTGCTGTTACCTTCCCACCGAAGTGGCACCTATTTATCTAGACTATTTGTATGCTTTCAAACTGCTAGGTTGGCAAAAGCTGGGTCAAGGATGGGACCCATCATGTCAAGCTCTGGCCTCAAACCTGCCAGCTTTCTTTCTGACATATCGAGCATCTTAATCTCTGTGCCATCCTCTTAACAAGATCTTGCAGCAAATAACTAACCTACACTGAAACTGAGCATAACTAGATTTAATCTAAATGGATTCTTTATTCCCCAACTACATCCCATAGGAGAACACGATACTCCTTGGTTTAACACAATCATTTTTGTGGGGGAACATTTTTGTTAGCAGGGATTCCACATCCCTAAACAACACTATATATGTCCTTTGTGTCCTGCTTCTCCTCACCATAATTTCCTGGAATCAGTGAAGGACCAGCCCACGGTGCTTCTGCTAGCAAAAATGGAGCTTGGGAGGGCCATGTGCGGTCCTCCCAAGTCCATTTTCACTGGCAGAGGGTTGCAGCAGGCTGTCGCAGCCAAAAACAGAGCTCAAGAACTCATTTTCACTGGCAGAGCGCTCAGGCCACCACAGGCGCCCCTCGACACAAGCGAATCGAGCTGGCCATCCCTGCCCTGGCCACACCCACCTCAGCCCAACGAAGTCAAACACAACCCTGATGCAACCCTCAATGATATCAAGTTTGACACCCCTGCTGTAGTGGCTCCATTTGATGACTGTTTCTTCTGTTTGTGAATTAAAGTCTCCTTAACTATAACCCAGTTATTCATGTTGTGACAAAGCAGAACCACAGACCTGGCATATTACCGTAAGTCAAGTACAAAGTTTGTGACTATAATTCACACCCTTTGTCTTTAGTACAATTTCAAGAGAAATCCATGCTTGTACAATAGTACAAGACTGTTATGCCTTAACAAGTTATGCAAATATCGTCTTAGATTTCTTAGTCATCTGTTGGACTTTGCATACTGAAGAATTGTTTCCTTTACAGGGAATACCACCAATGAGCATTTCCTGACCCTTTTTTTAAAATACAGAAACATTTTCTCTCGCGTAATCTTTCAGCATGTCTAAAATACTTTTATAAAACCTCTTACATTCTGAAATTTTGGGGATAGTGTCTAATTAAGACACTGTTCTCCTATACAGTCCTAAGGAATTGACATAATTCCATTTATTTATCTAGTGCATTTTTTTGGTCTCCTTTCCCCCCCCCCCTCTGCCTCACCTCTCACCCCAGTGCTTAAAGCTATTAGAATTCATGCTTAGGAAAGCCTTTTGATCTCCCCGGGGTGACTATTTTGGTGATTTCTCCCACATCACCCCAGGTGGCCTAAGAGCCCAGTCTGCTTTATCCCAGAGATTAATTTTTGCTAATTGTGCTAATAACAATGCCTGGGTCAGAGCATGGGCACAGAAGAAGCAGACAAATTGCACTGCCAATGCAGGATATCAGAACAGAATGCTATGATATAGTAAAAGTTTGTGAATTTTTATCATTATCATTGGCATTGTTTTGCTCAAGCAATGATAATATTCCTTGGATTCATGGAGTTGCAGATGCTTGACATCCCAGGATTGCCCTTGCCTGCTCTTCCTAGGGGTGAGAGAAAGACAGGGTCACACAGCTGGCTTCATGCCCTAAGGCGGGATTTGCACTCCCAATATCTCAGTTTGCACTTCTAGCCTTTAACCATTACACCAAACTGATAGGAGCAGAATACATTTATTCATTTCTCTGAAATTTAAGCACTCCCCCACTCTAGTAATGTTCCCTGTGCATATTTCATGACTATTACATGTTATGTGCTGCCCCTGGGAATTGCCCTTTTTCACTCACCCCTTTTGAATGGCCTTGCTTGTACAAACTGAATTAGCTACAACAGAGGTAGATTGTGGAAAAGTGAGAGATGAAGAGCAGAAGAATCCCTTTGCACTATATCATGTTGTATGAGTTTTGAGTTTTCACCAGATTGAACCATATTTCTTTGGACCTGAAATCTCTACTTATTCCTTTCTTTTCTCCCATTCTAGGGGGAAAGGTGGTCCCCATCCCAAAATCAAGTAGCACCAAAAGCTTCTCTCTATACACAATGTATTCTGCTTCTATCAGTCTGGTGTAATGGTTAAAGACTACAAGTACAAACTGGGATATTGTGAGTGCAAATCCTGCCTTAGGGCATGAAGCCAGCTGTGTGACCCTGTGTCTCTCTCACCCCTAGAAAGAGCAGGCAAGGGCAATCCACTTCTGAAACCTTGCCAAAAAAACTGGGACTAGTCCACGCAGTTATTGGGAGTCAAGACTCACTGGAACAGGGGTCTCCAACCTTGGGAACTTTAAGACTTATGGACTTCAACTCCCAGAGTTCCCTCAACCAACTCTGCTGGCTGAGGAACTCTGGGAATTGAAGTCCACAAGTCTTAAAATTGCAAAGGTTGGAGACCCCTGCACTGGAAGACACACACATGGTCTATTCACAGTGAGAGTTGAATGAATAAACTTTCAACCTAAGTTAAAACTCAAGAAGGATCGTTCCCACCACTGCAATACTATGAATTGATGATTTATCCCTTTCTCAAAAATATTATGAAGTGATAGACTGCTTATAATGAAAAATATTTAGATTAGTATCAACTATATAACCTAACCTCTGCATGTATTACTGTGGTTTTTACACTGTATCCCAAACTCAAGATCACTGATGACTTCATGTCATCCATCTGCACCAGCTCTGGAATGTGGTAATCAATTATTTTGCTTCCCAATATTTATTACTTTCGGTTTTTATATTTATTTTATATTTATTACTTTCAGTTTTTATATTTATTACTTTCAGTTTTGTGACTGGTCACTGCTCAGTAATTCCCAGATTTCTGAGGTGACAACCAGAGGTGAAATCCAGCTGGTTCTGACAGGTTCTGGAGAACCGGTAGCGGAAATTTTGAGTAATTCAGAGAAATACCACCTCTGGCTGACCCCAGAGTGGAGTGGGAATGGAGTTTTTGTAGTATCCTTCCCCTGCCACACCCACCAAGCCACACCCACAGAACCGGTAGTAAAAAAAAAATTGGATTTCACCACTGGTGACAACCTATTTCTTAATTTAAACTGTATCCTTGGATTAGGTTCATGAGACACAGATTACACAATCTATCTAAGCTTTTATCAGCCATTGAACTGCCACGCTGAACATAGAGGAAAAACACACAAGGAAAAAAAGAAAGAAAAGAACCAAAGCACTATTTCAACTCTTCAATAAAGAAGACTTGTGACTCTAATACAGTATCATGATTCTTTCTTACTTTCTAAAATTGTTTTAATGACTGGAGGTTTGTTTATCTGTCTTCACTTACAGAAATCTAAGTTACTCACTGCAGGGTAAATTCCATTCTTTCATTCACCATGACGACCAAATGATGCAAAAGCATTTCCTCCCACAGGACAAAACCATTTACAGGTATGTTATGCAGGAGAGGCTTAAAAAGCAGAACATGGAACATGCCCCTCTATTTCAAGAAATGATGAAATGATGTCTTAGCATGACACATTGCAGTGGGTGCTGCTTGTGACATTTCTTTGATTTTATGCCAAATATAGGCTTAGGGCTGACTATTATTACTACAGTCATAACTTTTATTGCAGTGTAGAAATACAGCCAACTCTGATCACGTCTGCTAAAACATGAGCTCTCAAACAATATTGCCCTAAGCATCGTAAGGGTAGAATGAGAGAATGAAGAACCAGTCTCCCCAGGTTTTCCAAAGGCTTTTGGAATTAACAGGTGGCAACACCTGGAAAATCCTGCTTGGACTTGAAAGATAAGCAGAGTTGGACTTGGCTGGTGCTTGGATGGGAAACCTAGGCCATTCCAAGATTATAGATAACTGTGAGGGCTGAAAAACAATTCTGGAAGAAGGTATTGGCTAAGTATATTGTGACCAAGAAAACTGCACAATTGCACCCATTTAGAGAAGCTCAATGTGAAGGCATCTTCACCACCAATTTATTCTTTAGCTGAATTTCTAGGTAGGAAGGAAGTGAAATAGAGGGATATGAAAGACTTTGAATTTATGGAAATCGTTACAAATTATGATACATCAGGCCTAAAAATGTGTTGGTGGTTTTGTTGTATTAGCAATCTTCCCAAAGATTCTCACTAGTTCCATGCAACTTATTTGAAAAGAAGACTTAGCAGAAGTCATTGACATCAGGAAAGCATTGTTCTTGAAGCATTAAAGTAGCTGCATCCTCCAGAAGACTGGAGGATGCAGAGAAAGAGTGTAAACTTTCAGGGCTTTATCTGCTGATCTGCTACACTTCATTGGTAGTCCCAGTGGAAGTATCATTTAGACATAAAGCTACACACATAGACAAAAGGGGAAAGCCTTCAAAATGATATGTTGGCTTTAACCCTTCCAGGCAAAATCCTTCTCTTATACCATATACCATGTGAATACTTTGCATACCCTAATTTCCTCCATATCCAGTTCTGCAGTTGCCCAAATTCTAAAAACTGGATCCCAATAAATCTGAAGGGGAAAGCAGATGCTCAGAGAGTTGAACACCCCTCCCTCAACAGAGGGGGTGGAATAAGAAACCACCTATCTCCAGTTTACAATTCAGCCCTTGCATCAATTCCAAGAAGATTCCCTAACCAATTGCACTCTGATTAGGGAGGGAAGGCACCCTGAGGGCACAGAAAAAACCCCAAGTGGCCTCAACAGTTCTCAGACAGAGTGCTAACGACCAGATGACTGCAAAGAATTACAATCCTTCCACTCCCCCTTCCGCCATCCTATCAGAACCCATCCTTTCATCCCACCCCCTCACCATCCAGTCTCAACTGTTGGTGCCTAACCTTCCATCTCCCCAGAACTGATGAAGCTTCTTGGATAAGAAGTGAAATGTTTTCATCTTCTTCCTCAAAGGAAAAACCATCCAGTTATCTTTTGAAGGAAAAAAAAACACCTTTGAGATTGGGACTTTATGCTTTCTGTCTTAAAGAAATGGATTCGGTGGGTGATTGAAATCTGTATTTGGCTTTAATCATATTGTTCTATATTATTATAAAGTAATTATTTTATGATTCAGTAACTCTTTCAGCAATTCAATTATTTTATTATTATTATTTAATCTTCATTTGTACATTCAAAAATGTTTTGGCATTTTGACATATTCACAGATAGCATCTTGGTTCTCTGTTTTAAGCAAAGACATTCAGAAAAAAAAAAGGCATCAAATTAAGCAACTGAGGGACTTTCCTAAATCTATCAAGATAAAGTCTTGTGTCATCTATGAAAGATAGTGTCTCCTCCATATGTACCACGGTCATCTCTAAATAACAAACTGGACGTGCAATTAGTCGCATCAACCCTTGATTTAAAAAAAAATGATAGTCATCTTGGGCACTTAAGGAAATCGAAGCCATATGTAATTGTTGACTTTCATAGAAGAACCACCCTTGCAAGGAAAACCTTTGATGATTTCATCCATTAAACTGCAAAGAGCAAAGCAAAAAAAAACCTCAGACAATTAAGTCCATCAGTTCAAACTTGCTCATTTGGCACATTGCTGAGATGGTCATCTGACATGAAGTGGTTTGCACAGACCTGTCAGGGTTTAATAATAAAGGCATGAAAATAGGATCCACCTTAATTGCCACCACTAACAATCCTCCCCCACCCTGAGTAGGATACATGATACAATGTAGTTAATAGGTGATATAACTGCCAAAATCTCACCCGGCCTTGAGAAGTTTGGTCATACCTTTAAAATCTTTCAAAGCAGTTTCACCCAGTCGGCACGCTACCATTGCAGAGTTAAGTAAAGTAATTTTGTCTTCTCCCGGGCATCACCGTGCTAGCATAAATGAATAGAAAGCCTTCTTGGCCACCTCTAACACCTGAGCCCATTCAGTTTAGTTCAAGACTGTAAAACTGGCCATTTTGGAGAATACACCTGTCTGTTTCTCAGAGGATGCATTATATTTTGACAAGCAAGTAGCAATGTCTGCTTTTTCACTACTCAAACGTTAGTAGTGTGTGCCCTCTCCTCCATCTACACTCCTCCACTGGTTAGAATGTAGGGATCTAATAATCCATTGTCATACTGTTTGGACAAGATCAGAATACATTGCGTTGTATTCTTCAGAATGTTTCACAGATTCTTCTGAATCCCATACCAAGCTCTTTGTTCTAATTCTAATTTTTAATCACCTGTTTGATTGGTTGAAGGAAAGAGATCAACTGTTGACTGTCAAATCCACAAAAGTACTCAGTTTAATTCCCCTTTCTGATTCAGTTGCAGTTGTATGCAATTGTTCTTTGTGAGTGAAAGTTCAAAGATAAATGGTTACTCTTTGTCTAGTTTTCAGACTAACAAAGTGATTTTAGGAAGCAAAAACACAACCTATATTCTTTCATGCACAACTTACTCATTTATTAATTTCCTTCTTTCTTAGTTTCTGACAATAACAATAACTCTGTAACTGCAATAGCTACAATAAGATAAAATACAATACAATAGCTACAATACAATAACTACATATATAATACAATAATACAGTACAATAGCTACAATAGCTCTACAACCAGACAAGACAGACAGAGACTTCAACAAATAGTTAGAACTGGAGAAAAAACAATTGCTACCAACCTTCCTTCCATTGAGGATCTGTATACTGCATGAGTCAAAAAGAGGGCTGTGAAAATACCTACAGACCCCTCATATTCTGGACATAAACTGTTTCAACTTCTACCCTCAAAATGACGCTATAGAGCTTTGCACACTAGAGCAACAAGACACAAGGACAGTTTTTTGATGCCATCACTCTGCTAAAAAACTAATTCCCACAACACTGTCAAGTTAACTACTAAGACTGTATTACTATTCTTCTTCTCATCCTTACTAGTACCTATCTCTTTCCACTTATGGCTATATCCATGCTGCTTGTATCTTTACAATTTATATTGTTTTTATTGTTTCCTAGTATGATTTGATTGCTTATTAGTATCCTATCACTAAGTGTTGTATCTTATGATTCTTGACAAATATATTTTATTTTTTCTTTATGTACACTGAGAGCATATGCACTAAAGACAAATTCCTTGTGTGTCCAATCACACTTGGCCAATAAAAGAATTCTATCTATAAAGATCCAATACAAATTGATTCCAATATCTTTGAAATGTATAGCACACATATTTCCAAGTTCTTAGACACTAATCCTAACCAATTATCCAGTACTGTTATTAAACAAATTATTTAATCCTGGATAAGATATGTCCAGTTCACAGAACTGACATAAATTCTGGGAATGAAATCCAAAGGATTAAAGAGTGCAATTTCCCATGCTTTAAAACTCAGGAAAGTTTCAAAGAAAATTGAAAATGGGGCGGGAGGGATGCTAAAATCATTTGGTATGAAATCCAAAAAGGAATGCTTGCTGCCCAAATTTGCTGGATGATGAATATGAAATCTAAGAGCAAATATGTCTGTTGGCCTCACACTTTTTGCCAAATTATTTCAGCTGCTATACCTAAAGAGGTTTTTCTCACAGCTGTTCCAAGCAGATCTGGATTAAGGACCTTGGACACAGGGGAACAGCAGAACAAACCGGGTTGGGCTGTATCTGTGGGAGGCTTACTGTGCACCTGGAATTGCCCTTATCTGTCCAAAGAATGCCAGTGAGTATCCTTGAACCATTGTGCTGGAGCAAAGAGACCAGTTGCTCACCAGTAGCTCCAGTGAAATAAATATGCAATGTCTCTGCTCTGTCCCCCCAGCATCGAAAGAGATGTACATCATCCAATTAATATCTTGTTTTAAAATGTCAAGGTTTTCCTTTCTTAGGAATGGATTATTTTTATATGACAGAAACAGTGAAACTGGTCAGATTTCAGTTAGCTTGCCAAAACTTTCCACTAACTATATTATTATGGCTGGTCACACCGTCACCCAGATGTTTAGACTCGATTTGGCATTTCTATCCACCTACATGTCTTACCAAGGGCTGGGGATTCTCAGATACTGTTGTTTGATGGTTTTAAAGGTATTGTCACAGTATGCAAGCTATTCTAAGTAAAACTCACTTTTGCAATGGAGATTTTGATGGGGATTTTGGAGATTAGGGATTTTGTCAATACTGGTGGTTTAGGAAGTGCTCCAGATGTTTTGGGATCGCACCCAAAACTACTGGCACTACCTTCGTTTTCTTTTGCCACAGTTGTTTTACTTCTATTTGCAGGTATTTGTATTACGTGATTTTCTTCAGTTCTCTCTCTATTCTTAAGGTTTGGTCTTGCACAACCAGAAATAGCTCCTCTGTCTCTTTATTGAACTTTCCTGCTCTTACCTATTGGCAGGTGTGTGGTTATTTGCTTTGCTGCTAGTTTCATTGTTGTTATTTTAATATAGAAAAGGAGGAAATAGAACATGTAAAAAAAGAGAGCACCAAGGATTCACAGTTCAAACCTAGCTATGTACAGTATATTGTCTTCTACTGGTTTCCTTTCCAGTGTTATTAGTCTAAAAAGCAGGAAAAATATAGCTATTATTTTCCCTCACAGTTTTAAACATTTAATGAGCCACATTGAACATGCTTGAAACGTACTCCTGATGGACTGCTCCTTTTTTTTTCTCTTTTACACTTTCAAATGCCCCTGCATTTGTGCCAAAGGACCATACTGGTTAAATTTTACAGAAATTGTCAAAGGTGTCTTTTTCTTCTTCTTTTTTTCTTTTTTCTTTGTTTCCAACAGCTTTTCATATGAAACTTTGCTTAATATTTCAAGCAAGGTTGAGATATACAGATTAATCGTCCAAATATTTGGATCCACAGAAAACTTAAAATGATTTAATAGCAACGCAGAACAAGCATCAAGAAGTTTAATTAGTATATGATCTATGAAATGGCGGAGGGAGGGAGAAGCCATGGGAATACTGCACAATGAATTCCTTCCTAAAATGTACTATTTCAGATCTCGTATGTGAGAATTAATATCTGAATGTTCCCCCCCACCATATAAAATAAATCGCCATCAGAAGCAAACAAGGATTTTTGTTGATGGATTCGCTGTCGTAATGTTTGGCAAGGTAGACATTACAAGGAATTTCTGATTGTCTGTTTTGACTCATAACGTTTCAGCCACATGTATTTTCATGCCCAAGCTTGGTTACCCTTAGCAAGCTTATACTGATGATGAAGTGTCACAGGCAGGATTACTGAGGCTACTTATACCAACTATTTGGCATGTCTCCCTCTGACTTACAGTCCTGAAAAACAACCCAGCACATTGATGTTCCCTTTCTGCAGGCAAACCAAAAGTAGCATTGTTTGAAAATGTTCCCTACTGGACTTGACCATTGGCTGAAAAATATAAGGCAGCAAACAAGTATTAGAATTTACGGGGCCTCTTTATCTGAGCATGGTATTTATTAGCAACCCGAAATTGTTTTCTTATTTTATAAGAAATATTTTCTTATTTTAAGAAAATAATTATTATTTTCTGATTTATTTATTTTTTACATTTATATCCCGCCCTTCTCCGAAGACTCAGGGCGGCTTACAATGTATAAGGCAATAGTCTCATTCTATTTGTATATTTACAAAGTCAACTTATTGCCCCCCCAACAATCTGGGTCCTCATTTTACCTACCTTATAAAGGATGGAAGGCTGAGTCAACCTCGGGCCGGGCTTGAACCTGCAGTAATTGCAGGCTACTGTGTTCTAATAACAGGCTTTACCAGCCAGAGCTATTACGGCCAGAGCTATTATTAATATTATTATTTTATAAGAAACTAATCAAGGAGAGATCCAACCTAGAACTAAGGAGAAATTTTCTGACAGAACAATTGATCAGTGGAACTATTTGATTAGGCTGAACTGACTATACCTACTGCAAAAAAACAACTGCCCTCAATCAATTGATCCAACAGTTAATCAATATTGTTACTGTATATTGTGAAAAAGAACCGGTGCCTATTTTGAAGTTGAAAATATGCAATGCTGATATAGATTCAAATCTGAAGATACTTTGTACTGACAATGTAACACTCCTTTGTATTGCAAAAATCTAAGCACTGAGAATTTTTATTCTCACACATTTTGCGTAACACAGCTGCAAGATAAATACTGTCGGCGTTGCTCATTCCTATGTGCCACGGATCACATAGATGGAGGAAGTAATGATGAGTCTACTCAGATGTACAGTGAGAGATTTTTAAAACTGGGGAGCTGAGGAAAAAAAGGAGGCTAAGGGATGTAGAGTAATCAATTATGCAAAAGCCATAAATGGGAGAAACAAGTGTTCAATTTATGAATGCTTTTCAAGTGCCTTTTTAAATATAATAATAATAATAATAATAATAATAATAATAATAATAATAATAATAATAATAATAATAATAATAATAATAATAATAATAATAATTTAAAAAATTGCAGCTTCCTGCAATAACAATATATAAAATAAATATATTTTATATATATTTATATATATATTAATATATAAAATAAAAATAACAATGGCGGTAACACCATCAAGGCTATAAACAGCTGGGCCATACCCGTTATCAGATATACTGCTGGAATTGTAAACTGGACACAGGCAGAGCTAGACAGCTTGGACAGGAAAACAAGAAAACTGATGACCATACACTATGCGCTGCACCCACGTAGTGATGTTGACAGGCTATATTTGCCCAGAAAGGTAGGTGGCAGAGGACTTTTAGAAAGTGAAGCAGACAGTTGAAGAAGAGAAACATGCTCTGGCAGATTATGTGAAAGACAGTGTTGAACCAGCTTTGATGGAGATCAACAAGAGGAAGCTGCTAAAAGTATGGCAAACCAAGTATCAATATAGGAAAACAGCGATGCAAGCTCAAGCTGACAGCTGGTATAACAATAAAAATTCTATTCTATTCTATTCTATTCTATTCTATTCTATTCTATTCTATTCTATTCTATTCTATTCTAACAAAGCACTGAATGGACAGTTCCTTGAAAAGATCCAAGGAAAAGTAGATAAGGAAAAGACCTGGTTATGGCTGACCAACGGAACATTGAAGAAAGAAACAGAAGGCCTAATTCTTGCAGCCCAAGAACAAGCCATTAGAACAAATGTAATCAAAGCCAGAATAGAAAAATCTGCTGATGATCCCAAATGCAGACTCTGCAAAGAAGCAGATGAAACCATTGATCACATACTGAGCTTTTGTAAGACAATAGCTCAGACCAACTACAAACAACGTCACAACACAGTCGCTCAGATGGTCCACTGGAACTTGTGTCACAACTACCATCTGCCTGTGGCAAAGAACTGGTGGGATCATAAGCCTGAAAAAGTGATTGAAAATGAGCATGCAAAACTACTGTGGGATTTCCGAATACAGACTTATAAAGTTTTGGAATACCCCAGATATCATGATTGTGGAAAAGAAAAAAGTGTGGATAATCGACATTGCTATACCTGGTAATAGCAGAATTGATGAGAAACAACTTGAAAAAGTCACCAGATATCAAGATTTAAGAATCGAATTGCAGAGACTCTGGCATAAACCAGTGCAGGTGGTTCCAGTGGTACTCGGCACACTGGGAGCTGTGCCTAAAGACCTAGGCAAGCACTTAAAAGCAATTGGCGCTGACAAGATCACCATTGGTCAGCTGCAGAAGGCCACCTTACTGGGATCTTCTCGCATAATTCGCCGATACATTACGCAGTCCTAAACGCTTGGGAAGTGTTTGACTAGTGATCTGTGATACGAAATCCAGCATAATTATCTCGTTTGCTGTGTATACTGTCATAATAAAAATAAAATAATAAAAAATTGCAGTTTTCTGCAATAACAACAGTGAAACTGCCAAAAAAACTGCACTACTCGGAACATCGTACATTTTAAGAAGATTCTTGGTTGATACCTAGTATGCTGGCAGCAACCCATACCAACCATCAGCACCAGTCAATTATATTTTTGATACATTTTTAAATGTTCAGTTGACTGAGTTTCATGTTTAATGAATAAAAGAGATAATAAGAATCCTGCCTTCACCATGAAAGCCAACTGAAGGCTACAATCAAACAGACACAAGATGAATACTTAGACAGATGTTTGCAACTCAGATTTGAGAGGGTCTCATAATACTATAGTCATTTTAAAGATTTACATATTTATTTATGGCACCCATGGCGCCATATGAGGTCCTAAGTGGGTTGTTAACCCCAGTATTATACACAGATATGTTCACCTGAAAACTTTGAATATTTTGGAATATGAAATCACAAGAACAATGTATATAATTTTGTTTTTCTGATCAAATATTAATTAAAAAATATTTTCCAAAATATAATTGGGCTTAATAATGAAAATTATTTCAAGCAAGTTCTTGAGAAATATAAATAATATCATGGTAATTTCCTACTGAATGTAAAAAATGGAGAAAGATATTTTGAGTTTTGAGCAACAAGAAGCAAACATCAAATTCATTTGGAAAATGACTCCTACAAATCTTTTCCTATAACAGAATTCTAAGCAAAACAATCATGCGCATTCATAAATTCTTGATTTTCCTTTATTTTGTCCATTTCTGGTCCATGCCTGAAACTGGAAGCACCCGAGTTCTCACTGCTGATCCTCCTCTTCTCGATTTCCCTGATTTGAATGATGCTGAGCCAAACATGAACCAACTTGATGGCCATAAAGAAACATGCCAGCTTCCTTGTGGTTTTTGTCCCATTTACTTGTTTACACCAGAAAAAAGAATAGATAACAAGTCCCATTATTTTCTCCAAATTTCTTTTCAAACTAGAAATAATCAGTTCCTAGCAAAGGGGTAATACATTCAAGTTGAAGAATCACAATTGTGTGCTTCTACTTCTTAACCTTTATTTGGAATAAATGAGGCATATATTAATGAAATGCTTGTAAAGACTACACTCCCTTTTCATTCATCAGTCAAGCATATTTTCAAAAGAGAAAAATAAAACCCAGAATTATATTGGTGGAAGGGGAAGTATATTGCAATTGGTACACATTTTGCTTCATTTATTCTTTTTATTCTTTTTACTAGGCCTTTTCCAATCTGGAGCCTTCCAGATGTGTTTGACAATTCTAATTGGAGGATTATAGGAATTGAAGCCTAATACATATGGAGCACACTAGACTGAGGAAGGAGTTTTTCACACTCTTGGCATACTTGCAACAGTAGTGAAATCCAATTTTTTTTACTACTGGTTCTGTGGGCATGGCATGGTAACCACAGTGTGGCATGATGGCCGTGGCTTGGTGGGCATGGCAGGGGAAGGATATTGCAAAATCTCCATTCCCACCCTACTCCTGGGGCCAGCTAGAGGTGGTATTTGCCGGTTTTCCGAACTGCTCATAATTTCCACTACTGGGTCTCCAGAACCTCTCAGAACCTGCTTGATTTCACCCTTGACTTGCAACATATAATTAATGCTTGGATGTTGGGAAGAACTTTGTGTCAGAGCATCTGCTTTGCATGCAGAAGGTCTTAGCAATAGCCATTTTTCCATTTAGAATATATCACATCACGGGTAAAATGAAAATCCAGTTTTTAAGGCTAAGGAAAGGGATTGCCAGTTACTATACTGGACTAGACACACCAATAGTTTAATCAAAAATACAGTGAACAACTAAGAAAACAGTCCAGTAGATCATTGAAGATATCAACCCAGAGTTTTCACATGGGGCACTAATGACCAGGTTCAAATTATCCTACTTCAGACATGTTATGCAAAGTCTTAGCTTTCTGGAGAAGGCTCTAATGCTGAGAAAAGTGAAAGGGAAGGGAAGGAGAGGTGGAGCAGGTGGATAGACTCAGAGGGTGATGAATGCAATGTTGGAAGACTGAAAGAACAGATCAGGGATACATCATCATGGGGAAAAATTATCTATGTTTACTATGCTCAAGGTTGACTCAGCCTTCCATCTTTCTGAGGTGGGTAAAATGAGGACCCAAATTGTTGGGGGCAATAGGCTGACTCTGTAAACTGCTTAGAGAGGGGCGTAAAGCACTGTGAAGTAGTATATAAGTCTAAGAGCCATTGCCATATATGGCCAATTTATTTATTTATTTGTAAAATTGATTAGCCCCCACATCTTATCACATGGTAACTCTGGGTGGTTTACAATATTAAAAGATAAAACTGTATAAAATCTAACAATATAAATACAAAACTATAAAAAAAATAACCTAGCTAAAAAGATTAGGAGTAGCTAACAACTTGAATTCACCTTGCATGGCTTCCCTTCCTACTAGCAATGTTCAAAATATTTGATCCACTGTAAATCAGTAATAACCTCAACCATATATATCTGTCTTCTAGTCATATTTTTGTGTATTGGAAAGGAAGGCTACAATGAAGCTGCGCTTTTTCATTGATGACATTGTTTACATTCATTTGAATTTCTTTCTTTCTTTCCCTCTCTCTATTGCCCTTCTTCGAATGATTTAGCTGCTTCTAGAACTCAGACTCTTTCTCGCAATCAGTGCATTTCAGCACGTGGATACGTGCATTAGAATATGAGCCATCTCTGAGAACAGATAGTCCTCTACTTACAAGAGTTCGGTTAGTGACTGTTCAAAGTTACAACAGCCCTGAAAAAAATGATTTATGGCACTTATGACCATTGCAACATCCCCATGGTCACGTGATAAAAATTAAGACGCTTAATTGACTCATATTTATGATGGTTGCAGAGTCCCAGGGTCATGTGATCACCATTCGCAACCTTCTAATAAGCAAAGTCAATGAGGAAAACAGATTCACTTAAAACCACATGATTAACTTAGCAACTGCGGTGATTCACCTAACAGCTGTGACAAGAAAGGTCTTAAATTGGGGCAAAACTCTCTTAACAACTTTCTCAGCAACAGAAATTTTGAGCTTAATTGTGGTCCTGAATCGAGAACTACCTGCAGTGCCTTTGCAGCCCCAGACCTCCTTCTAAAGATGCTGCTGAAAATTGACAGCATAATTTTTTTATCATAGTGAGTGGGAAACAGATGAAAATGGCAATATAAGCTCCCTAGTAGACATATTCACAGAAGCGCTCACAATCATACAATCACTTTGTCTTACACACAAATGCACACTCTGAAAGAAATATCAGCCCCTCCTCTGTGTGTTTTTAGTTCTGCCCACACCATGACTCTCTGCTCCCCCCAAAATGCTAAGTTTGGCCTTGACACCCCACCCAGCAAAAAAGTTGTGTATTTCTAAGGTGACCAACTTTTTTACAATGAGAAGGAGGACACAAATAAATTGAAAAAAAACAATATCGTAAATAAAAGAAACATTTTATTCATTGCAACAATAATACAGAATATACTATAATATGATAAATGCATAATAAAAAACATTTGTAACAATAACATTTTATATTGTAATTATGCTTACATACCTATTAATTATTATTTAAATGATTAATCTTGGTGGTCAAGTGTTTCGTAATAGCTGCTCTGCCCCCAACTGCAATACAAAATTCTCCGCTGCAAATATTGCAGAAAACAATGTTATCCTTTGATGTGAGGAATGGAAATTCCTTATTCAATTTATCGTTGAAATGGCATTTCCTGTTTTTTGATTTTTCCATCCCTAAATGAAATTTAAAATTAAAAATAAAATATAGAGCTACACGAACAATGCAAGCACATTCATTATGAAAAAATAAAATTAATTATTAAAACTGAAACAATAACATAAGTGAATAAACTTGTAAATAAAATTATAAAAATTACACTGAGAGCATATGCACCAATACAAATTCCTTGTGTGTCCAATTACACTTGGCTAATAAAAAATTCTATTCTATTCTATTCTATTCTATTCTATACATATTTGGAAATTATTAAATAGATAATGAATTAATAAAACGTGAATTATTGTGCTCACCTGGGTATGATAGAATGTTCACTGATAAAGACGTGAGTCTAATGCGTGTGTGTGTGCTGTGTCATGTTTTGGTAAGAAGTAAACAAAGCCACTTGCATGCAGCACACTCTTGTGCACGGCACACTCTCTCAAAACAATTCTCCTGTGCAGAGTGCATGCATCTCATAATTGCGTTTCGCCACACTGTACCGAGCCTTGACGAATTGTCATGTCAAATACAAATATGTCACATCACACGCAACGGATCGGATCGGCATGATCGAATATGGAGATTTACAGATTAATCTTCAAATACTGAAAAGAAGGACACGTAGGAGGACATTTTTTGAGAGAGGGCAGAACTTAGAAAAGAAGGACTGTCCTCCCTAAAGGAGGACGATTGGTCACCTTAGTATTTCTAGATTCATATTGTTAAGATAGAAATTGACAGAGGCCAGGGCAAAATAATGCAGGCTATATGTTTTAATTTAACAGCTATCCTGGTGCCTGCTCTGTTCTCACAATAGATTTTGAACTGAAGTCTTTCAACTGCAGACTGATGTTTTTAAAGAACTGACTTTGTTTGCCTCTCCTCTCCTAACTTCAAGGGAAAGAAAAACAATGTCACTCAAACTTTTTTTTCCCCCTGAGTCACAATGCAGGTAACCTCAGTTTGGGAATTGGCCAGGGAAAACCAAATGCTGTCTATGGAAGATATTAAGTATTTGGAAGGGATATTCTCATTTAGCTTTCTGGAAAAGGTATTCCTTTGCTATCCCAAGTTGGGAGAATTCAGTACCATGTTAAGGCATCTTGGTTTCTCATTTCCCCTTTGCTGTTGGCATAGCTGGCAGCTCTTATAGGCTAGGACAGGGGTCTGCAAACTTGGCTCTTTTAAGACTTGTGGACTTCAGCTCCCAGAGTTGAAGTCCACAATTCTTAAAAGAGCCAAGTTTGCAGACCCCTGGGCTAGGAGATTTAACTCTAAAGTTTTGGGAGTGTATTGGGAGTGGCCATTTGCTGGAGGAAGGTGGTACCAACCATCCAGGTACAGGGAATATGGAGAAGTATGAGAGACTCTAAAGGCTGCTCAAGCTACTGGACTCACGTCAGGATGATCAGACCTTGGGCTAATGAAGAGCTGGGAGCTAAATTGAAGGGCTCATGCTAGACATCTTTGAAAGCAGAAGCCTGCCTGATAGTTATTCTGTGGTGAATTTGTTTTTTGTCCATTTATCCCACTCTTGTATTGCCTTCATTTTTTTCTTGGAAAGTGATCTCTTCCCCCTTCCCCCCTTTAACCATGACACTGAGCAGGTGCCCATGTGTGACTATGGCTTCCTGGCATTACTTTAGTCTAAATAAGTTAATTCATGAACGATCCCTAAGATGGTAAATGTTATAGCTAATGCAAATGGTATGAGTTTCAAGAGGAAAGTGAGGCCCTGTAATGTGGTAGTTGCTCGGCTTGGTTTTATGACCAGATATAGTTTGAGAAGACACTCCCCATGCTATGCATACCTAAACTAAAACTGTCTTATGCAAGATCTATTTAAGTTTAATCTCTGCTCTAAATATGATGGGATATTCTTTAGGGCCATGAGGACAGAATCTTTGAATTTAGGGTTCCATTCAGCAAAATGCTTACAATGATGCCCAGTTACATCAGGGCTAGCTTCCCGCTATTTGAAATGGAAATGGACATATTGTCATGCAGAAGGAAAGATCCCTGTAGGATCACAGTATATAGTATTTAACTGAACAAAATTCTTTGGTAAATCCTAGACCAGTGACTTTCAAACTTGATGACAACTTTGAGATGTGTGGACTTTAATCCCCAGCATGTTGGCTGGGGGATTCTGGGAGTTGAAGTCCACACATCTTAGCATTACCAAGTAATTCTAAGATCTAAAAGTCATAAAGCTATTCACTCAAGAAACCGGACATGCAGATCTTGAAACCACAAGGAAGGGTCAAATATTTGGTCCTGCAGTTTTTGAGATACTATATCTTTCTGGAATTTGGGAAGATCCTCTGCCAATAAGCTAGAAGTTGAATCTCCTTTGTTTTGAAAACTGTGTAACTGGCTCATTTTTAATTTAAAAATGTTACCACAGAAAATTGCTTGATGACTATTAGACAACTCAGAGTCATAAGGGTTGACTGTAATTGCCTCACTACTGAAAATTGAAAAATACTGAGTTTTTTAAAACGGATATCTTGTACAAAACTCAATTTTTACATGAAACAAATCAACTCAGTTATATCAAGTATAGGAAGGAATGGAAACTGGAATGAATGAATCCAGAAGAAAGTGGGGTGGGAGCAAAGAGGAAGCACCAGTAATGGTGAGATGGAGAAGCACACAGGTGGTGCACAAGGGATTGCTCAAAACCTGGAATTAATTTGGATAGAATAATTAGAATTATCTTCCTGAATTTTGACAAAAACAGGAAGAAGATTTATTGTGTATAGAATTCTTACATCACCCTACTTTTAAAGAAGAAAATTCTGATTAAATATGGTTTCTGTTCTTCCACTTTTTTTGATTCAGTTTCTAAAATCATCTCAGAATGGGGAAAGTGGGAAGAAATGATCCTCTTGAAATCTTGCTTGCTTGTGGGAGAAATTTTAAGAATGTGAAAAACTAAAGGGGTCAGTGAAACATCAAGGGCACCTGTAATGCTCTGTTTCTTTATGAAGGCTGCTCATCTACTATTTTCAAAGAAAACATTCCATCTTTTGTTTTCTTTTTAAAGATCTTATCCTATTTAAAAATCCCTCTGCTAAACTCCAGTTATTTGTTATTTTTAGCTTCTCAAGGGCACAGTTGAGAACAAATACTGTTTTCTTCACCAGCAGCTAAAAGGTGTACCCATGGGGGAAAATAAATAAGGGTTGATAATCTACAAATCTAAAAAGAAATTTAGCAGGGCAAAAATAGAGGTTGGTGTTTTTTTTTTAAAAAAAGCTATATATTGTCAACAAGGCAGTACAATCAACTTCCCCATTGTTATTCCTCATTGTTTTATTCCACTTCTTCTAATGCAGGGGTGTCCAGCCTCAGCAACTTTAAACCTGTGGACTTAAACTCCCAGAATTCTCACCAACTACCTGGCTGGGGAATTCTGGGAATTGAAATCCACAAGTCTTAAAGTTGCCAAAGTTGGACATCCCTGTTCTAATGGAACTGAGGTTGCAGTCCTTCGTACATTCACATTATTTGAAAATAAATCTCATTAACTTCAGCTGGATTTCAAAATCAACACATGTTGGAGCTGGCTGCATATCTTGTAATGTGATTAGGGAGGTGTAATTTTATGAAATCTTTAAGCCACAAGGAAAAGTTATTTTTCATTTCCTGTTTGGAAAGGGTATAATTGGAGACAACAAAAATGCAATCATAGACAGACACAGGCATACATTTTTGCATCATTCAACAAATCCCTCTGAGTAGTTTACAAAAGTTATGACTCAGTCAATAGAAATATGCAGCCAAATAGAAACATGTAACAAATACAGCATTATTATTTTATTACCAAATATAAATTCCATTAAAAAACAACAACCAAAAAGCAGAGATGGGAAACGGAACGGTAATTTCTGCCATTTGTGGAAAAAATGTACTAAGATTTTTATAATGGGGCAGAAGGAATAACCCTGAGGAACATGAAGGAAGAGCCATTACCAAGTCAAATGACCAGATATAAAAAACCTGAGTCCACAACAGAACTATAATTTCAGAAAAAAATCTCAGACAAGATCCTTCCTAGTTTTCATACAGATAAAGGGAGAGAGGGGGAAAGTGCATTCAGACTTACCAGCTCTGTTACTACTGTTACTACTGTTACTACTGTTCTTATAATAAAAGTAGTACTGGCCTACACAAAAGAGCCAGTTTGTATAATGGTTAAGGCATCGGGCTAGAAATAGATCATATTCTAATCCTGTTTTAGGCACAATTCTAATTCGGTCTCCCTCAG
The DNA here is from genome assembly GCF_028640845.1 of Ahaetulla prasina. Classification (NCBI taxonomy): domain Eukaryota; kingdom Metazoa; phylum Chordata; class Lepidosauria; order Squamata; family Colubridae; genus Ahaetulla; species Ahaetulla prasina. Next base: position 111,319,131 of record NC_080539.1, on the reverse strand, counting down.
CCTCAATCCTGACAAGGAGGCAGTGACAAGCCACTTCTGAAAAATCTTACCAAGAAAGCTGCAGTGATTTGTCCAGGTAGCCACCAAGGGTTTTAAAAAAACTGAATTGAAGGACCAATCTCCTCCCCTTAGCCCACCCTACCAGGGGTGAAATGCTCCCGGTTCAGACCAGATCGCCCAATCCAGTAACAATGGTGATGGGTGGTTCGGAGAACCAGTAGCAAAAATCTCTGCCTCCCCCCCTCCACCCCAGCGATCCCAGCTGAGCCGTGAGATCATCAGAGGGGTTTTTTTTTTACTTTTAAAAGCATTTTTTCTTCTGCCGAAAAAATGCTTTTAAAAGTAAAAAAAAAAGCCTCTGATGATCGCTCGGCTCAGCTGGGATCATCTGAACCTTTTAAAAGCATTTTTTATAGCTTCTTCAGCTGAAGAGGTTGTAGAAAAAATGCTTTTAAAAGTAAACAAAAAGTTGGTCATGCCTATGCAGTCACATTACCTCCCACCAAGCCATGCCCACAGAACTGGTAGTAAAAAATTACGTTTCACCCCTGCCCCCCCCTCAAAAAAACCTTGGCCTGAAGAATTTTGGTTTCCTAGTCTGGTCTGCCTTGTAAAGTTGGCATCAGTAAAAACCAGGTAAATTTCTTTAGAAAGATTTTTTGAAGTGAGCACACCATGGAATGTTCCCTTCCCAAGTAACCCCATGGCATTGATGAAAGGGCCTTCTGAGATAGAGAAAAACAAAACATTTTGATGATCAGTATACAGTAGTTATGATTCCACGTGTGTATTAGGCTTTAAAGAGCAAAAACCCTGATAGATGAACTCTCTGTAGAATTTGAATTTATAAGTCAGAAAAAGGTTCCTCCTTTTTCAAGGAAAAGACAGCTCTGAATATTTATGTAGGTCCCTCATGGACCTAAAGATAAATCAAGTCATTAAAGGAATAGTTTCTAGCTTAAGAAGGGATGACAAATCTAGAACAGGCATTCATAATAGATCAAATCTGCATGGGCTTCTGCAAATCTCAATGTTATGAGTAGAAGCAATATAAAATAATGAATTGTGTATGCACCACACATATGCACACCTTAGCTTCACATGTCAGAGATCTTTAAATTAATTAAAACCAGATAGTAAAGAAGAGAGAATGGAGTTTTGTGTCTTATCTGTGTATTATTAGATGAAGTAAGAAGCCTCCAGGCATATAGATTAGGTTTTACCCTAATTTGTAGAAGGGCCCTTTAGAAGAAACAAAGAAACAATTGTAAACTCTCTCCCTCTCCCTCTCCCTCCCTCTCTCTCTCTCTCTCTCTCTCTTTTGTGAAAATATAAGCGCTCTATGTTCAGATCATCTACATTTATTTGATAAGTCCCTATTACCCTCTGGCATGGCATTAATTCTCCTTCTAAATTAGAAGTGGGGAATCAGTGGCCTCCAGAGGTCGATGAACAAAACTCCAAAGTGTTTTGTACATCCTAGCCAAGAGTGAGGGATCTTGGGAGCTTTTTACAAGGATCACAGACTCCTAGCCTTATGTTAAATAATAATTATTCTCAAAGCACGTCCCTCCCATTCCAAAACTGCCTACCAGAGAAGACACTTTGGTGAATATTAACATGAATCAAGGCATAAATAAAATTAACTCCCTTTGTGAGTTATTGTGCTGCATTTTGAATGCATCCCTTTTTAGAATTCTGCATTTCTCATGTTTGATTTCTAGTGAGATTGAACCATTGTCTTCCTTTAATCTGCATTGCATTCTCCCTTCTGCCAAATTAGGGGATGAAATGTGCCATAACCAAGCAGAAACAATGTACCTCGCTGCTATCCTTTGATATGCAATTCTTAGCACAGTTTGAAGACCTTCCCTTTATCACTGCCCTGCTGAGAGTGCTTAAAAAGCAAAATAGACAGTGGGGCACAGTAAAATGCCTAAATACCCAGGAGAATTACAGCTCTTCTTAAATTTCACTTGTGCACCGTTTTCATTGGCTTTTCCTGTATTGAACATCACATTCCTAATTAGCTGACACAAAGGGTAGTGAAACATGAAGGAGAGAGGGAGGATAGGGGAAAGGGTTGCTTGAGAGCCAGTCTATTGTCTCTTTGAAAATCTCAATTTCATACTCTAAACTCATTCTTTTACTGAATAATGACTCTGTTACCTGAAGTCGGTTTCCTTGGACTTTCCATATATTGCAGGACTACTTGCCCAAACAGGTATGGGCTGTTTTGATTTGTTTTTTAAACAGCCATTATTTTTTCGGCTGTCAGGAAACAGGATGTGTGGTGTGGCCAAAGCTTTTAATTATTTACGATATAAAACAGCAGCAAATTTCCCACAACAAAAATACTTAATAAGAGGTCTTGAAACTTTTGGGGACCGAAAGAACCAATCAGTAGCATCATCTGCTCTCATTTAATTATGTCAAATAACCCCTGTTGTCTTTAGCAAAGTAATTCCTTATCGATTGTTTCGTTCCAATTTATTTATTTATTTTATTTATTTATTTAATCATATTTATATACCGCCCTATCTCCCGAAGGACTCAGGGCGGTTCACAGGCATTTAAAAACATATAAATACAATATAAAAACAATTAAAAAACTTATTCTATAAGCCCGTTAATTAAAATTAAATATAAAAATAAAACCCAGTTAAAACCCAAATTTAAAATCTAGCTCAGTCCTGCACAATTAAATAAGTATGTTTTAAGCCCGCGGCGAAAGGTCCGAAGGTCCGGAATTTCTTCCATTTTAGATAGCACCAAACAGAAACTGCATAGCCCTGGGACAGGACAGCTGTTAAGTGTGGGGATGGGGTGGGTATCACTTTATCAATCCATGTCCATGAGATTTAGATTGCAACCAGGAAAGGTGAATGTTCTCATTCAGATGAAAGACCTTTGGTAACTTCTTTACATATCATGGTTCACAATCCACAATCCCAAATGATTGGATTGAATGCTTGCTGCATAGAAATGTCTAGACAGCATAACTGGCCAATCGCTTTTCAGCTGGGGTTATCTTCTACGTATACTCTTCTATGTTTAATAAAACTGCTATATTTTACTTCATATGAATAAATGCATAAATGAGCTATCGTCCATTTTCAGGATGCCAAGACTCCATCCGATTGAGAAGATTCGGATCATTATTGTTTGATAATTGATTTTATTGTAAATTATTTGATTACATAATTGGATCAACATCTGTTAATTGCATAAAATACTTTACAGTCATTGAACAAGCCCACAGATTATTCACTCACTTCTTTTTTTTTTTTTTGCCAATTCCTTTCTGTCTATCTGTGTATATGCAGTACATAGATCTTGAATGAATTGCTCTTTCTATAAGGCCACTGAATCAATTATTTTATTTAGTAGCTAGAATGCAATGTGGATATTCTGCAGGATGTTCACTTATGGTTAGAGGTCCTTTAGGAAAGTGCTTACTCAGGACTCTTCTTTTGAATTAAATAATGAAGGCATAATTTCAATCAATATAGAGGTATGGGATTGAATTTTTTTTATTTGCCATGTTAAGCCTCTGGCTGGGTAATTCTCAATAAAACTTTCTCAGTGTCCCTTAAGACAGCAGTCACCAACTGGTGGTCCATGGACCACTGGTGGTCCACGAGAAAATTTTGGTCCACAGAAAAATATTTGCATTTTTTAATATTGCACTAAATCAGGGGTCCTCAAACTATGGCCCCTGGTCCAGATACATGCAATGAACATTTATATTGCTGCAGAAAGTATCCCCCTTCAGGGTCTTTTTATCCGGGTTGAAGGGAGGCAGAAATTCCAACTTGGGGGTCTGCTTCAGCCTCCTGGCTTTGGGCAAAGGCTGGAGAGAAGTGCCACTGGTGGCAATGAGCCAGAGGGCCTTATTCCAATGGGACTGCATCATGGCCTGGAACCGGCTGACCATCTCAGCCCACTGAGCCTCCAGGTCCAGTAACCTGGCCTTGCATTCCTGCAGGTCTTCCCTCTGCTTGGAAAGCCTATTCTCATAGTCCTGAGTGAGGTGCTTCTGCTGAGCCTCCTTCTCGGTCAGATCCAATTTGAACTGAGTCAGCTGTTTTGCCAATTCTTTCCCATGGTGGCTGCTTAGTTCCAACAATTGCTTCCTGTTGGGGCCCTAAGGAGCAGGGATGCGAGGAGTGGCTGGCAGCAGAGGGGTGGGTAGAGGCCGGTGAGGTCCCCTCAATTTGAATAATATTGAGTTGGCTATCGAGTTGGCCACACTCACCCAGTCACATGACCACCTAGCCATGCCCACCCAGCTAGTCATTAGGCAGATCATATTAGTGGTCCGTGGGATTTAAAATTATGAATTTAGTGGTCCCTGAGGTCCAAAAGGTTGGTGACCCCTGCTCTGTAATAATCTTCATAACATGTCCCCAAAAAATTAAATAGAAAAGATAAACTTGGAGGCTGCCTCCCAGTCTATAGCAAACAAATACAGTCTACTTTCTACAGTAAATCCAGTCTGTGCCAGCATCATTTATACTTCCACCACAGATTGTATCTAGGTGTGCTTTTTAAAAATGATTTAGAAACTTCTTATTAGTCCAAAGCTCAGTGAGCAGATTGTTCATCAGGACATCTCACTAAACACCAATTAACAGATAGAAAAAAAGAAGCAAAAGGAAATAGCAATAGCATTTAAACTTATATACTGTCCCAGAATGCTTTACAGCACTCTCCAGGCAGTTTACAAAGTTAGCATATTGTCTCCAACATCCTGGTCCTCATTTTACCAACCTCAGAAGGATGGAAGGCTGAGTCAGGCCTGATCCAGTCAGGATCAAATTGCTGACTGCGGGCAGAGTTTGCCTGCAATACTGCATTCTAAACACTGCACCACCAGGTCTCCTTTGGAAAGGAAGTTGAATGAATATGTTTTCTGAAGACGGAATACAACTTCCTATTGTTAGATGAGACCAGATTTTTAGACCTAAATGTATAAAAGACCACAGAGCAACCACCATTATAAAGGATGAGTTGTTATCTTTGTAAGGGAGTATAAACTGAGCTAGAGAATAATCCATTATCAAACCTGACTTCAGTGTAACCAAACAGCGGCATTTTTTTTTTTATTATTCAGTGGCAAATGATTCTCTATTGTACATTTCATTTCTTTTGGGGCAACTAGATCTGGAGATGGAAAAAAAAATCCAGACAACGCTATAGATGGTTTGGGTCTACGCTACTTGAGGGAGGGTGTCCCGCCATTGTTTCTACCTGTCCAATCTAGGCAAGATTTTATTTATTTATCCAATTTATTGACCACCCATCTTACTACAACTCTGGGTGGCTTACAATATTAAATGATGAGCATGTGTCAGTCCCGTCACTAAAGAATGACTATTGCTGGGCCTAGAAGACCTGCATTTTCTGCCATTATCCATCTTATGAAGCAGTCTCCACATAACATTGTATATATTAACCGCAGCAAGATTAGCATTTGCTCAAAAATGGAAGTGTAAAGAAATACCCTCAGAAGAAGAAGTAATAAGCAAAATTTACAACTGTGCAGAGATGGACAGACTTACTTTAGAATTCAAAGACAAAAGCGAATCAAGGTACTATGAGGTCTGGAATAAATTCTATGACTGGCTTGATAGGAGGAAGAATGTCAAAAACAAGATATAATGAATGCCTGAAAATGTACTTGTGAGGGTATAATAGGTTTATTAAATATGTATATAGTTGTAGGGTAGTATAATATAGTATATACTTGATATATAAGGAATTAGGAGATATGTAATTTTGTATATAGCCTGAGGAATATATGATATAGTAACTTGAACTTGAAGTAAATGCTAGAAACCAGAGACATAGAGCAATGTCCATTGTTTTTGTTTGTTTTTGAAACCAATAAAATTTTTCTAAATAAGTAAATAAATAAATAAATAAATAAATAAATAAATAAATAAATAAGATGGCCTTCACCTTACTCACTTTTCGTAAATCCTTCAAGACCTGGTTCTGTGCCCAGCCATTGGGCCCCAAGTATGAGCAGAGATCCATTTCTAACCTTGGGGGGCTGGAGTGTGTGTGGCTAGAGTGAGCATGGCCAGCTAGATGTCACTCATATTGGGGCACCTGTGGTGGCCCGAGCATTCTGCCAGCGGGCTCCTGAATTCTGTTTTCACCTCCTGCAACCCTCTGCCAGTGAAAATGGAGCTTGGGAGCACCACAGGCCAGTCCTTTGCTGTTTCCAGGGTGGCCCCACGGGCCAGATCTAAGCACCCATGGGTCTTGAGTTTGACACCCCTGGATTAGAGGCATCCCTTTCAGATTTTGCATTTTTATTATATGCATAGAATTCTGGGTTTTTTAGGACTCTGGGTCTCTCAGATTATTGGGTTCTACTATTGAAATTCTGTTTTCTTTTTCCTAAACTACATTTGGAATCTACCTGGATGTAGCTTAAATTAATTTTTAGGTATCTTCCTTGGGATGCCAGAAAAAAAGGACTTCCTTTGGGTAACATCTTTTCAGAACCTTGGAGACATACTCTCTTGCTCTTCTCAGTATTAAATACTCTCACTTCTTTTAATTTCTCTTGGTTTTTGAATCTGTTCCAGCTTGTCTTCATCCTTTCCCAATGTGGAACACAATAGTTGAATCTGAACAACTCAGAACAAAGTGGAACGATTACTTCCTCTTATTTGTAAACTTACTTCTCTTGATGCAACCTAAAATTGTACTTCCCTCTTTGCAGTCACATTGTATTGCTGACTCATATGCCAAGTGGAATCAATTACTATTCCAAGATGTTTTTCATGCAGTATATACTATTACCTAGCCAGGTATTCCCTGTCTAATATTGGAGCACTTGATTTCTGTCTCGTAACTGAAGAATGTTGCATTTGTACTTGTTTAGATGCAATTACGTTATTATGTTCAAACCATTGCACAAACTTATGAGGTTTGTGTGGGCTTTTATTTCCAACTGCTGGGATATAAGCTATCTCACACATTTATGTTATTTGCAGATGTGATTAATGTTTCTTCCATTTCTTCATCTATGTCATTAATAAAAACAATAAAAGGTACAGAGCCCAGGACTAAACCCTGCAGTGCTGTAGCTGATATCCTTGTTCCAGTTTGAGGAGGAACTTGGGTGGAGCATCACTGAATGTAATTTCAGAGACATACTTTGTTTTCTTAATGAGACATTCTTTAATACCTATTCCAAGGAAACTAGTAGGAAAAAGTTGAGGATTGCTTTGTTTGAAAACATTATCTTCCACATTCTTCTAATAGAAAAAGGGGAGTTATGTTCCTTGTTTCCAAAATCCTACTGCACTAGCTTTGAACTCAACTTCTTATTTGCCAGTCATAACACAAATCTGCTTCAGTTCAGTGTGTTGCCTTCTTATGACATTGGCTTCATCTCTTCTCATTGACATAGAAGAGGCAATTCATAAATAGAGTTGTCACCTCTTCTTCTGAGACAATTTATTGTCCTAGATACATGCAGGGTTGGGATCCACCCCAAGAACAGCTGGCCATGACAGGCTGTTGTGAATAAGGACCTCTGGCCACTGTCCTCCAAGGCCATTGTGTCTGGAGAAGAGCCCAGACACATGACTTCTGCAAGGGTATTGGCCCACATAATGCAGATCTTCATTTTTGAAGGATTTGTCAAGTATTACATGGACTCATTATTAACAAGGGTTAACACTGTTTTGAAAAAAAAAATTAGATCTATTTTTAACACATGTTTAATGCTTTCTTACTAGCCCTCTGCTGCACAAAAATTAGATTAAGCTGGGAAATAAAACAAGGTTCTTACAGCTATATTTTACTAATTCTGTCACCAAAGGATTTATTAAATATTTTCCTCTGTTGCTGTCAACTTCATGAGGCCATGCATTTTATTATTTTTTCCTGCTACGGAGGATACATTTTGCATACTCCATTCTGGTTTTTTACAAAGTTGGCAGCCACAAGGATAGAATTTGGCTCAAAAGCCTTGCAGTCTTAGCTAAGGATTGTGCTCAACCATTATTAATTGCTTTCCTCAACTCATCCTTTGCCTTTTTTCCATGGCACATGTTTCCCAATCTATGTTTGGACCCAGATTTAGTGTCTTTCTGAAAAATATTAAACCTGTGTAGCAGGGGTTCTACTTACCTTTACTACGGGTGTGTGTGCATGCACAGATCACCCATGACGACATTGTGGCAGGTGGACAGAGCCTCCCACCAGCTTTACTATCTGTTCTATAGAACCAGGCCGAACCGGGAGCAACCCACCACTGCTGTATAGTCTGATTGATAAAAGAACTGTGCAATTCTGCATCTGCAATTTGACAGTAAACTGAACATGACATTCAAAACACTAGTCTATACCAACCTTATCTTGGTCTACCCCATGTTCAAAGGAGGTTGTTTCTCCACTGATAGGCAATATTTGATGAGAGGGGAAATGCAACTGGGGGAATCCGAATGTCCCTTTCCTTGCCTTTCCCCACATCAGATCAGGGCAATACTAGACTTCAGCTCTGTTATTATGGCAATCAGGACAACATTATTATCTGCAGGCTCAAGGACTGATGGATAGCCCTTTAATGCAGCCATCCAGATGTGCTTTTTGAAAGAAATGCCTGGTTCTAATGTAACAGGGATCAACCATTGTTCTGATGCAAAGAGGTTGCTGAAGTGTCAAAAAGTCAACATACAAAACAGAAAGATAAACATTTAGCTGAGAATGTTATTTAGACATGTATTTGGATATCATATAATTTTCTTTTGTGCAATGGAAAAATATGTACATAAATTACAATTAAATAGAATTTTAAATATATAGCAGATAAACCTAGAAACCTAAAAACTGATGCAATTCTGAGAACCTCTTCCATAAGGAAGACTGAAATATTTGACAGGTCATTATCAGCTCATTCCAACAGACTGAAGAAGTTGTTCCACTATTTGGAAATACATGAAAAACTGGAAAAGGGAGTGTGAAATTATGCTATCGTGGATCCTTACTTTTTTTTATTAAATACTTGTAGATAAGTCTCATCCAAAGAGAAAATGAACACTGTTTTAACAGCGCCATATTGTTTTTGCAGTGCAAAACTGAAATCACTAAAACAAGTCTCTGACCTGTTTCCAAAGCACACCGAGTCACAAGGAGAGGGAGGCTAATAAATCATATGAACACCCTTTCCTCCACTTAATTAATCTTAGCTATTAACCCAGATTATTTTCAATATAAAACATGTGTTTGGGTTGTTTCCTTTGTTCTTTTTCTGTTTGTTTTCGTGCTTTCTCTCTCTCCTCTTGTTTTTTTCCTCATATATCAAAACAATAACAACTCAAAAATAGTCCAAAACAGCCCTAGAACATTTTGGTGCCACATTAATTCCCCCTTGTCAGTTTATGTTGTGACTGGGGATTCCCAGAAAGAGACAAAATACTGAAGGACCTCAAACATGTGGCCTCCTCTAAGAACTCTGCTATCTTATTCCATTGATTTCCTCCCACCTCCTTATCTCAGGATAAAAAGGAGGTAGAAATGTGTGGGGTAAAATAAGTCTCTTCCACCTCAGTGGCGATGACTCTATCACTGCAGATTTTTCCCTTCTCTTCCCCTCCTTCTCCTTCTAGTTCCTGAGAAAATAAAAAGAAATAGCAGGGAGTGGCGGCTTCCCAGACTCTGTCACGTTAGCTGAAAGGACTGACTGAGTGATCCATAATTGTGTGCTGTCAGCAGAGTGGGATAAGTCATTTATCGGATTGCTTGGTCACTCATGTCAAAACACAGCTTCATAGCACTCAAACGTATACTAATGCACATACCTGTAATGCGGATTTTCTAAAGAATGAGATTTTGATTGTCTCAAAGGTGCGTTTTGAAAAGGCAACTGGATTTTGGTTTTTTCCTCGAGGAAGACGTTTCGCTTCTCATCCAAGAAGCGTCTGAGAACTGAAACGTCAGAACTGAAGAAGCTCTTGGATAAGAAGCGAAACATCTTCCTCAAAGAAAAAGAAAAAAAGAAAAAGAAAAAGAAAGTCCAGTTGCATTTGAAAAAGTACCTTTGAGATAACCATGACCTGGATGACTGAGAATCTCCAGAGATTTTTATTGGCTATGTTCGCATAATATGTAAACTTAATTCACCCCTCTGAGTTTTAATAGAAGGTGAAACCAGAAACTAAATAGACAAACTAGGTTCACACAACATGCTAAACTACAAGGAAACCTAAACTAGGGTAAGTGTAAGCTAAGGTTTATATGTTGTAAAAACAGACTTGCTAGGTTTTGACCTGAACTAGTTAGCATCTGAACACAGTCATTGGCTGCCCAAAACCTATTTTGCTATAACACCTTACATGCATAAGAGTATAGTCTAGTTTAGGTAAAGATAAAGGTTCCCCTTGCACATACATACTAGTCGTTGCTGACTCTAGGGGGGGTTCTCATCTCCATTTCAAAGCCGAAGAGCCAGCGCTGTCCGAAGACGTCTTCGTGGTCATGTGGACGGCATGACTCAATGCCAAAGGCGCACGGAACACTGTTCCCACCAAAGGTGGTCCCTATTTTTTCTACTTGCATTTTTACATGCTTTCGAAACTGTTAGGTTGGCAGAAGCTGGGACAAGTAACGGGAGCTCACCCCATTACACAGCAGCACTAGGGATTCAAACTGCTGAGCTGCCAACCTTTCAATTGACAAGCTCAATGTCCTAGCCCCTGAGTCACCGCGTCCCTATTAATCTAGTTTAAGAAAAAATAAATGCAATGCTTTCTTTTAAAATATCCCAAACCTTTCTTGAGGAAATTTAAGGTGGCAAATTTTCCTAGACTGACCTGTATTTTATGTGTGAACTTCATAACCAAATGGCTTCAAATGGTTCAACATGGCTCCTGCATGTCTCGTACATTCGCTAATATGTGCAGGCTGTCAGAATATCAAAAAAGAAAGGAAAAAAGATTGCCAGCACTGAAAACCACAAAATGATACAAGATACCAAAATCTCAAACGAGGCAAAAATTATTTAACTTAAATATTTAAGATTGGCAGATTTCAAAAGGTCTTTGTCAAAAGCACCAGCTGAAATGAGTTGTCCTCTTCTCTAAATGGTGATAAACATCATGTCCTTCACTGAAGAATTTTCAAAATATGTTGCATTTGCACACAATTATCTATTTTGAGTGGCATTTAAGATCTCAGTGCTCTACCCATAGCACAAGAGAAGCGAGCACTCCATAAAGCCAGAGCTGCAAATGCTGCAACAATGGTAGCCATACATGTCTTTCCGACATGTGGCAGAACATTCCATGCCCGTATAGGCCTTACCAGCCACCTGCGGACACACCATGGACAGCCCATAACCTGTTAGATGTCAAGGTCCTCTTTGAACACGATGGACGAAGAAAAAATGCTTTTAAAAGTAAAAAAAAACAACCTCTGATGATTGTGTGATTCAGCTGGGCATGGGGGGCACAGGGATTTTTGTTACCGGTTCTCCAAACCACCCGCCGCCATCGCCACCAGATCAGGCGATCCGGTCCAAACCGGGAGCATTTCACCTCTGGTCACAACCATAAGCAGTCTATCAGGAAATTGTACCAACTGTACATGATATGTTGAAATTAGGGTGGGGGAAAAACCCTGGTGCATATGGTGAAGAGTTGAATCTAAGCTGATTGTTAATATGGGGAAGTAGAAGGGAGAAATAAAGAAGGAACATGAATGACTCTGTTGAAAGTAGTCATCATAGCCAAAGAGTCTCTCTGAACTATTATGCCAGCTCAAGAGATGCTCCTAAATCCAGAATTGAACTGCTTTGAACTGCTTTTTGCTTTGAACCGAGGAGTAGATCACAAGTCTTTAATCTGGCTTTTCAATTACCAATTGGGGTTTTAAAATTGTCTTAAAGACCAATTCTACCTGTTCTTCCATCAAGTTTTATGTTGAATCCTTGCTAATTTCCTGCTGCAAGAGTTGATGTTGTTGTTGTTGTTTTTCCCTTTCCTTCTTGCTTTTCTCTGGTCTTGAACTAAAATCTCTCATGCTTAAACCAATAAGAAAAGATTAACCTAAACTGGATCCCAAACTGGCCTGTATTAACAATCATTAGGTACAATGGTGGGTTTCAATTTTTTTTACTACTGGTTCTGTGGGCGTGGTTTGGTGGGTGTAGCATGGCTGGCAGGGGAAGGATACTGTAAAATCTCCATTCCCTCCCCACTCTAAGGGAAGGTTACTGCAAAAATCTCCATTTCCTCCCGATCAGCTGGGACTTGGGAGGCAGAGAATAGATGGAGACGGACCCAGTCAGAATTCTTACTATTGGTTCTCCAAACTACTCAAAATTTCTGCTACTGGCTCTCCAAAACTGGTCAGAACCTGCTGAAACCCACCTCTGATTAGATAGCATGGCTACGAGGCAGAGTAAATGTGGATCTAATGGTTCCTAGACCATTTGGCACCCCTATCAACATATGTTCTTTTGCCCTTTCAGATGCAAACTTCCATCACCAAAGAAGCAGTAGCAGAGGTTCTCATAAGACAGGGCTGTCAAACTCGTGGCCCGCAGGCCTGATATGTCATGTGCTGGCCACGCCCATGCCCATTTAGTGAAAGGGAAAAAAATATGTCTCGTTATGTCACTGTGACGACGTGAGTTTGACACCCCTGTCATAAGAAGACAACAAGATTTTCTGAGACTAAATTCATCTGTCCAAGATAAGAACTATTTCTTGGAGACAGAAACTGGCAAATTCCATTAAATTTGTATCTTACTCTAAAGGACTGCAAGCTTAGTATATATTTTTTTGCTTTGATGATTTTATCTGGCATACAATATCACATGTTGGCATCTAGAGAAAGGACTTGTATTAAATGTGAGCAATAATAACACTAATGGCACTTACAACTGCAATGGAACTGAATCCAGTTTCTTTATGTATTGCATTTTGTGCTGAATCTATGCACTTGAACCTACCCTGCATGATGTGTGTGCAATAGAAGGCTGGATTAGAAATCTTTATATAAATAAATAAACTATATAAGATATAAGATTAAAATGAGGGTGGAGACCTTAATTATGATGAAATACATGACATAATGCTCCAGACAGAAAAGGAATAGTATATCAAGAACTGCTTGGTTAACACACCCAATATAATACATGAGCAAAATTATATCAAGATAAAATAAATCTGGGAATCTTCTGACATTTGTCAGTAAAGACAGATCATATATTTCAGAACTGCTACATCTTGAAAGTCTAGATAATTTTACCATGTGCATGTAACTGAGTACACATGCAATATGACTCATCAGCTTTACATGCAGGAGTTGCTTGGTTTGGTTAACGCAATGTGCAATTAAAACAGCTGAACCCAGCTCTACGTATTTTAATCTGTGCTTCACCCTTCAAATATATTATTATAAAGGCTTTCAATAAAAGATTAAAATACCATCACATATTTAACATGTTAAAATAAATTAATGCCACGATTTAGAAGGTGCACTATTCAATACTGCTTCTCTGTGCACTAGACAACAGAAAAACATGGATAAGGACAGTGGTGGGATTCAAATAATTTAAAAACCGGTTCTCTGGCCTGATGATTTCTTCCAACAACCAATTCAGCAAACTGCTCAGAAAGATAACAACCTGTTCTCCCGAAGTGGTGCGAACTGGCTGAATCCCACCACTGGATAAGGATATCAAGGTCTCAAAATACCTGCATGGGGATGAAGGTTGAAGAGTTATCAAGTTTAGATCAGTGTTAGGTCTAAATATGGATTAGAAGCCACTGTTTGGGGGAAATTATCAAGTCTATATGCATACAACTTCTGTTCCCAATTAGCAGTCTTGCAAATGTCTACTTACTTAGCTGCATTTGCGGAAAGGTTTTCAAAGGTGTCTCCCAGTATAACCATTCCATTGATTTAACCTAGTAGTAAACTAACTTAACCAACTGTGGATGACCTTGGAAAGCTAAATGAGGTTTCATGTAGATTGTTCTTCGACAGGAGACCATTAGGAATATTAAGGCAGAAATTCAAAACAGTGGGCTAGAAGACAGTGGCAAAATATTTATTTACTGATGCCAACCAAACTATATGGCATAGCCATGATATTATCAGGAGCTGAGCTCCAATGAAGGAGAATTTGCCTTTGCTGGGACTCCAGAGATCAGGCTTTCCATGTTCATTTATGTAAATCAACAGAAGATGCTAAGAGACCTATCCTATAACAGATACTCTCACTAGTGAAACCAAGGAACTTAATTTCTCCTACAATTCAAAATTGCCAATACTAGAAGGCTCTACAGAATAGCCTTATTTCTTTTGACATCAAAATGAGATCTCCATATTTAAAAGCAGTTTTATCATTCACTCATCCATCAATCACATTTAACAGAATCAAAGTATTTGGTGTATACATGTATGTGTAGATATATGTATGTACAGATAGTCCTCAGCTTATGATCACAATTGAGCCCAAAATTTCTGTTGTTAAGTGAGTTTTGCCCCATTTTAGACCTTTCTTGCCACAGTTGTTAAGTGAATCACTTCAGTTGATAAGTTAATAATCTAGTTGTTAAGTGAATCTGTCTTTCCCATTGACTTTGCTTGTCAGAAGGTCGCAAAAGGTGATCATATGACCTTGGGACAGAGCAACGGTCATAAATATGAACCAGTTGCCAAGCATCTGAATTTTAATCACATGATTTACCAGGTGCTGTAAAGATTGCAACTGTGAAAAACTGTCATATGTCACATGTTTCAGCGCTGTTATAACTTTTAGTGGTCACTAAATGAACTATTGTAAGTCAAAGGCTACCTGTATACCTATAGAAGCAAATCCATTCACTTGAAAAGCCATTTGAACTTTTCCTTCTTAATCTACAACAATTGCGCTGTTACGATTAGCTGCTGATAGTTCTTTCTTGCCCAATATTGAAGTGAGAGAGGGCAGAATTAGCTAAGGACTCAAAAAAGGGAAGAGAAACTGCCCACTAACAACCGCACCATGAAAGCAAATAAATCATCACTTATTATGTCATCATAATTGTTAAAGTTATCTTTGAGAGGGTGGGAGAGGAAGACATTGGGAAGAGAACAGACATTCTGTGGGTAAATAAGGCAATGCTGGAATGTTTCATTAGTTCACGGCAACCAATGATTAAGTAAGATTTTTAATTAAACTTTAAATTAGGGCATAGCTTATTAGTTTCATTTGGTGCTTGAAGATTGTTGCTGTATTTATCATTGAGGCTGTTTGAACAACACATACACATATGTGGTTACATGCATGTAAGTGTGTTCACATTATAAATCAGAACAGAAAATAAATTGTTTGATAGTGCAATCAGGGCAGGAGACATTGGCATCCAGCAACACAGATTGGGGGTTGGGGAAATAGAATTTCAGCATTTGGAACAGTTTCATTTGTGCGCTAAATGGTCTTCTGAATCCTGCTCTGTTGAGAGGCCCAAATGAAAAACGTAAGGGTCCCTAGAGGGGCGGAATTACAGAGGGTCCGTGAAGGCTTGAAGAAATGTTTTGATTTAAATCTGGAGTTAAGACTTTGAGGTCCATGGCCATGTCTGTGGCCACAAAAGGTATTTAAAGAAGAAGGTTTAAAGGTATTTAAAGAAGAAAAGGTTGACAACCACCGCCCTAGACAGTTACCTAACAATTAATCCTGAGTATATTAAGAATAATAGCAATAGGCATTTAGACTTATATACTGCTTCACAGTGCTTCACAGCCTTCTCTAAGCAGTTTACAGAGCCAGCCTATTGCCTCCAACAGTCTGGGTCCTCATTTTACCCACCTTGGAAGGATGGAAGTCTGAGTCAACTTGAGCCAGTGAGAATCGAACTGCCAAACTGCCTGCGGTGCTGCATTCTAACCACTGTGCCACCACGTCTCCTAATAATAATAGTAGGATAATTTGTTAAATTCAGAAGTTGGGGCTTCAATGCAGGTAGTCCTCGACTTACAACAGTTTGTTTAGTGCCTGTTCAAAGTTACAATGGCACTGAAAAATATAACTTATGACCATTTTTCACACTTACAACCATTGCAGCATCTCCATGGTCATGTGATCAAAAATTCAGATGCTTGGCAACTGATTCATACTTATGATAGTTACAGGGTTATGTGATCACCTTTTCCGACCTTCTGACGAGCAAAGTCAGTGGGGAAGCCAGATTCACTTAACAACCCTGTTACTAACTTAACATCTGCAACATTTGATTCATTTAACAGCCATGGAAAGCAAGGTCGTAAAATGGGGGCAAAACTCACTTACCAAATATGTCGCTTAGCAAGAGAAATTGGGGGGGGGGTCAATTGTGGTCATAAGTCAAGGACTACCCTCACTAACAAAACATGACCGGTCCAGCCATAAAGGATTCAAAGATTGTATGGGATCTTTAACTGACCTGATGAAACCTTCCCTGTGAAAGTGGTTTCTGAATCATAAACTAACCACAAGGTCTGGCTTCACAGCAAGCTAAGTCAGTGAATTTGTGGTTTAGTTTACCTTGCAAATGCCCGCCTGTTTCTTGAACAGGTGCACTGGTCCTGCAGGTTCTCAGCAAAATTTCGTCTTTGATTCCATGTGTGTTGGGAGAGTGACTCATGGTGGGTGTGCTTTCCCACTCAAGGCCTGTCCCAGCATTGGCAACTGAGCTGCTCCCAAGGTGTTCCCATCTTTCCCTCACCTTTCCCTCACCTGGATTCTTAGGACTGCCTTTCGTCATTGAAGCAATTCGTTCTCATTCATTAAGATCCCTCCAAACAAGTAGCAGTGACATTACAGAACTGCTCCTGCTGCAAAAATGGATTGAAATGAAGTTTAGTCTAGGGGTTAAAACATAAAGGAAGCCTGAGTTCTAATCCTGCTCTAGGCATGGAAGCCACCTGGGTAACAGGGTCACGTACTCAGCCTGAGGAAGAAGGCAAACCACTTTTGAAAATGTTACTAGAAAATTGTTGCTGGGACATCGTTTTTCAGATACCACTTCTATGAATGATTAGTCCTGGCCTCTGATAAGTGCAGACTTCTTTATCACACCAGACTGTGCTCAGTGCAGAAAGAGAGAACAATATAGATATAGATATAGACATATAGATATAGATGATATAGATATAGATTTAAATATAGATATAGATATAGATATATAGCATATTTCAGCCCTTTCTCTAATTGTTATGCAACCTCTGATAGATTACTCCAAAAAGTCATCTTAAATTATGAGCTGTGAACCTTCAACTTGAAATAGTGCCATTATGTTTAATTGTAGGCTACGAAGGTCTTCCACAGGAAGATTTACCATAGAGTTCCTCCACCAAACAATGTAGAGAAGCTTTGACAAATGAGGAAATATTATTGTTGGATCCTGTTTGCCGGGCGTGTTTCAGTTCAATTAGAATATTTCTTCCTTCATTGTAAATGAGGCATCTCCAAAGCGAAAGACACAATAAATTAAGATGCTCAATTTGACGCTGCCTCCTTCCTTATAACCTTCTGTGACACCACAAGATGCCTGCTTTCCAAACAAAGCTCAGCTCTGGGTTATTGCCTTTTGCTAACTGCCTTTGGGCAAGGCGTTAGCATCCATCCTCACTTTTCTTTATCTGAATGTAAAATGGTTACACTAAAATACCTTTGAGTGGAAGTATTACAAGGAGGAATTTTAAACAATTAAAACAATAGTATGGTTTATGGGCAGGCAAACATTTGTTCATTTCATCACTTCATCACTGTAAGTTTCTTACAGCTCTTACTGCAAATGCCTTTTTTCCTTTTAGCCAGAAGAAAATATCTAACATTTTAAAGATTTGATTAACTGTTGGTTTCCTTGCTTAAACAGCAATTGTAAGATGATATTCTAAAGTACAGCATATTGCTGCTTTGATTTTCTCCCAGTAATCAAAATAAAACTACTGTGAATTGCATTGTCAAATATATATTTCGGTTGCTTTATATCACATTGTTTAGGATCATTCAATGAAGAATAGAGTCCTACATGAAAAGAAGGATGTCGGATGTTCAAGCTGGCTTTAGGAAAGACTGAGGAACATGAATAGCATTGCTGATGTAAGCTGGATAATTGAGAAAGCCAAAGAATACCAAAAAAAGTCAGTATCTTATTGTTCATCAATTACACAAAGGCCTTTGATCGCATCAATCACATCAAGTTGTAGAAGGTGCTCAAAAAATGGAAATCCCAGAACATCTCATTGTCCTCATGATAAACTCATATATAGGTCAGTATGGACAGAACATGGTGAAAAAGATTGGCTTCTGATTTTCAAAGGTGTGAGATAAGGCTGATTACTCTCTCCTTATTTATTCAATCTATATGAGGAATATATATTAAGGGAAGCTAGATTGGAAGAAGATGAGCAAAGCAATTGTGGGAAGTATTATCTATCTGGTTCAGTTCCAAGCTGGAAGAAAGACACTGGAAACATGGAGGTTGATTGGAAAGATGGTTTAATGATGAACAAGAACCACATGTGATTCTGGGAAACTGACCAAATGGGGTTGAGTGTGGGTGGCTTTTATATCTTCTTTTGAGCTTTGTATTTGAGCTTCCTGTTCCTGTGCAAGAACATGTCCTTTAATATTCTATTGGCTGTTGTCAGTTTCCTATGGGGTCATGTAGGGGTCATGTAGGGGTCATAGCTGGCTCTATAGGCAGAAGAGGAAATGCAAATCCTTGGTGTTTGTCTGAGCTAAGTTTGGTTGAAGTTTGAGATGATGCAATGTCTGAAATACCCTTAGGAGATTGTGTGATGTAGTGAGCTCTGTGTCTTCTGCTAAATCATAGTGGGTTAATCCTATTATGTCCTGAAGGGTCATGTCCTTTTCTTAATCACATCACACTGAAGCTGAAGGTCTTTTGTTTTGTAGATAGACTGGCCCAGTCTTTCTCAATGGGCACAAAATATCTGCTAGGGAGAGGAGCTATTAAGAAAGAGTGAGTCTTCTTCCTGCCATTAAAAAAACATGCTTCTCTATTTTCTCATTTAGTGAAATATAATATTCTGGCTTTTTTAATATTCCTCAAAATACTTCATTCTTTGGGGTGGGGGCTTCCCACACTTTAAAATTGGAGGAAGAAATATCATTAAACTGCACACTATGCTAATCACATTATTCTGATAGCCAAAAATGCAAAGGATCCACACACCCCAGTACTAAAAAATCAAACTGCACAGTGAAAAAAATGGATTAAACTTAAATTGGTTAAATTTAATTTATGAAACTAATGACAACATGTGGAACTAGTGCCTTTTAAGATCAACCATCAACAGTAAAGGAAACTAGCACTAGGTAGAAAAGCCATGAAGATCTTGGAATAGGTATTCCAATGTTGTGATGTGCCTCATTGCCTGTGACACTCTATGCAAGTGAAAGTTGGATTTTTAAAAAAGCAAGATAAGAAAAACATTCACACCTTTGAATATTAGTGTTGGAGAAGACTCCTGAAAATACCATGAACAGCAAAGAAAACAAGCAACGGATCATTGAACAATCAACCCAGAATTCTCATTCAAGGCACAAATGATCAAGATCAAATTATCCCATTTTGGATACATTATGCAAAGACCCAGCTCTTGGAAAGGTTCTGGTGCTAGGAAAGGTGAAAGAAAAAAGAGAGAGTGAGAGAAAAAAGACAATTGGCAGCAAGATGGATGAGCTCAATTACAGTGATGATGAGTGCACCATTAGGAGACTTCAAACAGTAGATTAGGACTAGATTTTCATGGAGAAAATCTATTTATGTGGTCATTCAGAATTGAAAATGACTTAATAGCACATAATCACTATATCAATTATACGAGACAACCAGTTTGGTCTAGTGGTTAAGGCACCAAGCTAGAAAGCAGGAAATTGTGAGTTCAAGTCCCTCTTTCACCATGAAAGCTAGCTAAATGACATTGGGTCAGTCGCTCTCTCTGATTCCAACCCATCTCAACAACATTTGTTGATGTGGGGACAATAGGAGGAGGAAGGCATGTTGGATATGTTTGTTCGCCTTGAGTTATTTGTAAATATAATAGAGGTGGGAAATAATAAGTAAATAACTATAAAGTAAAAGAGCACATCTTATGAAGGGATGATACTTCATAAAATATAGAAAATATTAACATTCCCAAAAAGCGAAGCCTTTTTTTTTTCTTTTTAATCCTGATCTCTTGTGACCTGCACATAATAGCTTGCAAACTGTGATTTAGAAATGTAGTACCAGGATTGCCCAGTACAGGTTCGAGATGATCCTCCAATCATAGTCAAGGACCTAGAAAAAGTGGGAGACGAATAGAATAGAATAGAATAGAATAGAATAGAATAGAATAGAATAGAATAGAATTCTTTATTGGCCAAGTGTGTGATTGGACACACAAGGAATTTGTCTTTGGTGCATATGCTCTCTGTGTACATAAAGAAAAAATAAAATATATTCATCAAGAATCATAAGATACAACACTTAGTGATAGTCATAAGATACTAATAAGCAATCAATTCATACTAGGAAACAATTAAACGATATTAAATGTAAATTACACTTGTAAATAACACATATTGTTTACAATAACAATAACAGCCCAGTTCTGCACAGTCAGCGCCCAATTCCCAATACAATATGCTGGTTATTGCATATCGTTGGCCAGAGAATTAGAAACAGAGTGGTTTCATTTAAAACTTGAGAGAACATATTACTATCAATGAATGGGGTTGCAAGCCTGTTCAAATCAAATGAATGAATGGAAGTTATAGCCAAGTAAACATATTTTCATGTTTACAGTATACTGATTGTCTGGCTGAATTTAAACCCTTCAGCAAACAATGTGTTTTCCATGTCTTCATAAACTAGAGCAAACTATGTTATCTACATTCCATTAAAACATATTGCTAATAATATTGTGCTTTGGGTGTCTTTTATTATCTTTTTACACCATAAGAAAATTTGAAATAAACTGCTTAGAGAGGGCTTGTAAAGCATTATGAAGCGGTATATAAGTCTAAGTGCTATTGCTATTACAAACATGTTACTAATTATATTGATAATTATGAGCAATAACTATAATAACTTTCTTAGTGTCTTCTTAGCCTTTACTATCTTAATACTGCTAACAACAGATGACTGGTCAATTATACTGCTATTGATGCTCATTCTATATTGTATTTATTTTTAAAATATTTATAAATTTTGGCAATAAAACAGTGTTTCTTCCCAAAGGAATATGAATTGTGCTACTGATTTTCTTTGTAGGTGTCGTTTTCACTGATTCCCCTGTTGGGGTTAATGCTGAGACAGAAAGAGACACACCAGAGAAGAATGGTGGAGATTTCAGTATGTAACAAAACACAAATCTTTGCAACTATTCCTCACTTTCAAAAATTTGCTCAAAATTGAGATAATTTTTATCAAACCAGGCAGTCTGGGGGCTGGGAGGTGTCAGCAGTCTGATGATTTTATTCATGGGGAATGGAGATGTCACATATTCCATTTTTCTGCAATCAGTACCAAGAGTAGTCATTCAAAACATCCCCAGAGTGATTGCAGCCCCAGATATGAAATAATCACTGTCTACTTTCTAATCTGTCTGATGTTCTTGAATAATCACAATGACAAAAGTTCTTGAGTACAGTATTCTGAATAACAGTGCATACAGTGCATGGTCAAAAGTTCAAGTAGCATGATTCTGTGGTATTTGGAAAGATTTAGAAGGAATTTAAAGATAGAAATGGGAACTATTTGTACCCCACATACATCCCAGTTTCACATCTAGCTTTAATTCCTACTTAGAAAAGGCCAATTAAAAGGATTGATAAACCATCCAGTGATCTGTGTGAAAACAAAGCTTGCTAAGGTCTGCACCAAACAAAAACAAGTGATTTATTCCGCATACAGGAGATGCTTATTATGGAATTATTTTGAATTATTTCACATAGGGCAATTCAGCAGAATCAAAACTGGAGGTGTGGGTGTTTCAAATGAAACAAATTGGAGGTATGGGGGTGGGCGGATAAGTATGTCTTGCTTGCCCATTTTCAACTGACTTCCACACACAGCCTTTTCAGCTGCTGCTTTCCAGCTATCCGATGCCATTAAGGGCAGACATGTTTTGCAGCGGTGTCCAAAGCTGTGAGTCTCGGGTTAGATAAAACCAGTGGTGGGATTCAGCCAGTTCGCACCACTTCAGGAGAACCGGTTGTTAACTTTCTGAACAGTTTGGCAAACTGGTTGTTGGAAGAAATCATTAGGGCAGAGAACCGGTTGTTAAATTAAATTGAATCCCACCACTGGATAAAACACATGAATTTCAGTCCATCCACATGCATGGATTACAATACAGTCCACAAAGTATTTTGTGCACCCGTTCCTGCACTTGGACCTCAGTTATTAGCATGCCTCTCTTGTTTTGAGTTTTTCTAGCTGTAACCAAGTGCCCCAGGTTTTTCAAAATTTGGTCAGATTTTCCATTAGACCAGGGGTGTCAAACTCAAGGTTCGGGGGCCAGATCCAGCGTGCGGGATGCTTAGATCTGGCCTGCAGAAACAGCGAAGGACCAGCCTGCAGTGCCTCAGCCAGAGAAAATATTTTCACTGGCAAAGAGTTGCAGGAAGCCATTGCAGCTGAAAATGGAGCTCCCAAGTGCCACAGGAGGCACTCCCAAGCTCTGTTTTCATTGGCAGAGGGTTGCAGGAGGCCATCACAACCAAAAGCAGAACTCAGGAACCCATTTTTACTGGCAGTGCACTCGGACCCCTGACACAAGTGATGTTGAGCTGGCCATTCCCATCCTGCCCTCCCCCAAGGTCAAACACAATCCTGTTGTGGCCCTCAATGAACTCAAGTTTAACACCTCTGTATTAAACATTTCAGCAGGTTTTAAAATATGGGCCTTTGTATCCTTTTGGACCATGGTTAGGGTTGGGGACAGTGATTCTGTTGCTTCTTTAGCAGGTGGCTTTCAGTTGGTGTTTATATAAGAGGAAGGCAGCTCACAGGATTGGGGTGAAGTCTTGTCCCAGCTGTGGAAGCTGTAAAGGCCTAGATAAGACAAAACAGGATGAAGTTGAACCCAAGAAAATTGAGCTGATCTTTATTCATTGTAGTTGTTGACTAGCTTTGATTGGAAAAGGGAAGACACAACTCTTGAGGACCAAACTTGGCAGAGACCTCCTGGACTGCTGAATGAGCTGGTAGAGACTGGCCACAAGGTCCTTGGCCTAACTTTAGTTGACATATGAATTGTGGTCCCCCCTGAAGGATATTGATTTAGTAACAGTGACTCATGGTTTCATCATAGTTTAAATTACTTCTTTATTCTTCACAGGAGGCTGCTTTTGAATACCACACAGAAAGTATAACTGGGGCAAAATAGAACAGCCTTGTGGATCAGTTTTGGCCACCAGAAACAAGTAACAGAAATTTCATGGGTTCTACACTGGCCACCAATATTTTTCTGGGTATAACTCAACCCACCCACCCCCAAAAAATTAAGCTCTGCCCTCTGCTACCTCAAAGGCAACACACTAAATATTAATCTTTAATTACAGCAGGTCATATTACAGACAAATGTTATGAAGAACATCCTAACAGTAAGAACAGTTCAACTGTGGAAATAGGGGAAGGAAAGTTTTAACCTCTTTTTTATAAAATGCAGTTAAGCAATTCTCATATACATACATTAATTTGGACTCCTGCACTGAATTGGGAATTGGACTCAATGGTTTCTCTCACTCTTGCAATTTGTGGAGTTCTTAGTGCTCTCTAATCTTGGTGATTAGCTTGCAGATGTTTCGTTACACAATTAGGTGACATTGTCAGAGCAAGCAAATGTAGCATTGCTGCCTATTAATACATAATAGCTTGCTCTATTAATTTTGATGCAGAATGGATTGATTATTGATCCTTGATTATTGTTTTCTGTCTGATTGTTCGCCTGGTGTTGATCCCTACTTATCTGAGTATTCTAGTCTTTTTGTTTCCATCTAGTTTTTTTTATTGTCACCTTTGAATACTGTGTACATGTGGCTTATCTCTATCATGATTGATTTTCCTGAATGCAATTCTTCTAGGAATTCCCTAAAATTTTGGCTTTGACTTGGTCTAAAAAGCTAATAATTTTCTAGTTGAAACTATGGTTGAATCTGTCCATGTGTGGTGAATTTAAGGAGTTTTCATCATGTCTTCTTACTACTAGTTGGTGTTCATGGAGGTGCTCTGCTAGTCTCCTACCAATCTGCCCTCCATAGTGATTGTTACAACCCATGGAGAAGACTCCTGCTTTTTCTTCTTGAGCTATTGGGTCTTTTGGTTGGCTTAAGATGTTCTGGGTGACTTTACTTCTTTATATTATTGTGATGTTATAATATTTTGAAGAATGGGGAGTGCAGAGTTTCACCCATGTGCATAAATTGGATCTGGCCTGACCCATTTATCCAATCCTGTTTGTAAAGGATAGTTTTTTCTTTCACATTCAAAGCCAATGCTCTCTTACCCATCTTTTTTCTTCCTTGATTTCTTCTTTTTGCTTATTTCTGCAGAATTCCCAGGTAGCACAGCGAGTTCTAATTCCAAGCCATCTTGAGGTATCAGTTGGACTAGGCGTTTCTAGATCATCTGTGCCACTCAGCTGTGATTGTTTCATATCAATTTATAGGCAGCTATATGCATAACATTCTTGCAACAAGGTCACCAATGCATGTCGTCACAAGCTGCCTTGAAGAACATGTTGAGTAACACTGCCCATTCTTTCAAGTTCCCAAACAATTTTCAGTATAAATCATAGTCAGTGATGCCTGTGAACATCATACTTTAATTTAATTAAGTTGTGTTCGTATTTCACAATATATGAGCTTGCTTCCTTGGGAATTGTCTTTACGTCGCTTTTCAAAGTTTGCTTGCCAACTACCTGCTCTAGATCATTTATGCCAGTTTAGAAATATTTTTCTGAGCACAAGCTATAAAGAAAAATGGCAATATTTTGGAGCAATCATGCCATAGAGAGAAAGGTTTGTGTTTGTTTCATGAGTTTCCAAGACACCCAAAGAGGCTGGAGAAAGATGTCCCACAATATACTGTTTTCAGATTTTTTTCAGCTTGAGGGAGCAATTTACAAGTGTCTGGAGTTTCTTTATTAACTGATGACTTTGTATTGCCTAGTATTTCAACTTGAGTTTTGAATAAAATTCTTCTGCCTGTATGAAGTGGATGTTCTCTTCTAAATGAAAATACCAAGCAGCTGAGCAGCTAAGAGGTAGTCTTAAATAAGACCCAACCATATTGCAGACAGCTCAAAGAAAACAATATTCTCATACTTGGCTGGATGTATGAACTTCTCGGCTTTTACGTGCCTATTTCTCTGACTCCACAGGAAGAATGGGAAACAAAGTACAAATAACAAGAAATTGTATTTCATCATGAGATTCATCCTCTTCAATGGGACTTTTTCAGTTGAATATCATGTCACAACAAAATGTATCAGCTGTGATAGACGGTATTTTCTGTGTGATGTTAAATATACAAAACCTGACTTACATCCTTGAATTCAACATGTAAAGTCCACCATTTAGAATTATTTTTCCTTTGCTATTTCCATGAAAATACTACAAGATTGTCATATTTCCCATTTGGGAAACATGAAATATATCAGCTGTGGTGTTTTGTTGAGTGATAGCAATATCACTTAGACTTATATATCACTTTATAGTGCTTGACAACATAGTGTATGTTGTAACAAGACGTACTGTAGTGCTTGTCTAAGAAGTCTTCAAAGTCAGTATATTGCCCCCAATAATCTGGGTTGTCATTTTATTGACCTTGGAAAGATGGAAGGCTAGGTCAGCCTTGAGCCGGTCAGGACTGAACTGCTGGTAGTGGCCAGAGTTAGCTTGCAATACTGCATTCTATCAACTGTGCCACCACAACTCTATGATGCTAGGTTTTATTAATAAATAAAAGAATAAAAAAATGGAAAACCCTTCCTTAGGTACAAAACCAGCTGAATGACTTTGAACCAGTCATTCTCTCAGCCCTCATGACCTCTTCCCAAAATCTGGCCCAAGAAAACTGCAGAGATTAAACCAGACAATCTTCAGGAATTATGACTGACTTGAAAGTATTTTTTTTCTACAGATAGAAGTTGCTCATTCTATAACAACTTTCCATCAGGTATCTTGAATCATAGTAATGCTACCTGGGGATAATGAGAATTGTAGTCTAAAAATCTCACTGTGAAGGGTTGATCTATAGCAGGGGTCTCCAACCTTAGCAATGTTAAGACTTGTGGACTTCAACTCCCAAAAAAGCAAAGCTGGCTGAGGAAATCTGGGAGTTGAAGTCCACAAGTCTTAAGGTTGCCAAGGTTGGAGATCCCTGATCTATAGGAGATGCTTCAAAGCTTGAATGCTTCTGCTTCAGAGAAGTTGAACCTTTGCTTCCAACCCGGAATATTAAATTCTTTCAGCGTGACCCACTCAACATATCCATGGACAACTTTTTAAAAGTAATACCCAGTCTTTAACAACACACACACACACAATTCATAGGATTTGCAAACTTTCCCAATCCCCACGACCTCTTTCTTATGGCAGCAAGCCTGGACATTTTTGTCTCTGATCCATCATAAACATTCTGCTTTCCAGCTACCCACATTCTCAGTCTCTTTGAAGGCCAGTGGGTACTTTTGGGCAAAATGCCTACTTGAATTCTCCTGCCAAAATGTAGGCACACAGAGAGTATTATCCATTAGGGTGTTATTCTTAATTAACCACGATGAAGAGAAACATATTGTTTATTTTTATATCTATCATTCTATCTATCTATCTATCTATCATCTATATCCGCCTATGAACTAAACTTGTCTTCTATTGCTTGCCTGTGACGGTTCCTTACTCTTTCCTCAGTTGTTTCATCTACATCATGACCTTAGTGATGGCCATTCCCTTTTCTATTTAAATAGGAATTTAGAAATAGATATTTAAGAGAGCATCTTTCTGCATATATCATGGAGCTACAAAATAACAGGAAGGAAATTAGTAATATTCTTGCTAGGTTTTTTTTAAAAAACAGTAATTTGTTATTTAAATGTGCACCCTGTCCTTATATGAATAGGATAGTTTAGAATGATAGATTAACATTCTTGAACTTAGAGAGAGAAAATAATTTAAAGCATAAATATCTGTTACCAAGTAGACCCGCTCATGAGTTTTCATGGGACAAATTCTTATAAAGTCCTGTCAGAGGGAAAATACTGGAGCAACCTAACGATTCTTCCAGTGTTATGTACATGACAAGCTAAGAGCCTGAGTGCTACAATGATTATGAAACCATGCAGTTCGTTCTGTCCCAGAATCATCTTATTCACTTTGCCTAAATGACAGAAAATAGCAATGTTAGGCATATCTACCATAAGTTTAACTTGGTAGATATTGCTACTCTCTGCTATTTTTCATTCAAGTTAGGAAGTCCATATTCTACTAAATCCATATTCAACAAAGACTAAATGGGGGGGAAATGGTAAGTATTGAATGGGATTCCACAGTGGATATAAAATGTTTACACATGCCTATTAAAATGCCAGGGTTTTTTAATATAAAAAAATCAGATGAAGATAAATCACTTCAGGTTTTCTTTTCACCTTTAATGTAACATATAAGCCAGAGCTGACAAACTCCAGGCCTGTGGGCCGGATGCGTCATGCACTGGCCACACCCATAGATAGATGTCCAGTTTAGCGAAGGGGGAGGGGAAGTCCTGATATGTCATGTGACACTGCTGTGGCGACATGAGTTTGACACCCTCGATATAAGCTGAACTATTCAGTTGAAAAATCTTGAAATCTTTTAGTTAATAAGATAGTGTCAAATCAAGATATTCTGCAGGGGGAAAAGCCTGGATATCATCTTCATCACCATCACCACCATAAAGATGTCAACTAATGCTTTTTGAAAGATGCTTACTTGTAACAACAACTGAAAACCTGCAGGTAAAAAAAAATCACAGTGATATTCCACCTGCTTTTTATTAAATGACCTCACCCAATTCTGTAATACTGGACTTAAATATACGGCAATTGTATCATAGAATAAGAATCCAGTAAAATAACACCTTAAGCTTCCATTCATTAGGTTACACTTACTTATGTGCTAACTGGCTAGCCTAAACCATTAATCTGAAAAATGGTTGCGTATTGTTTTCATAGCATTATTTACCTGGATCAGAAATAAATCTGTTTTAACTCCATGTAAATAAGCTTTACACTGGGCAATTGTGTTGACTGGCCAAATTTTGTATTAATGTAGCAATGATTTCAGGACAGAAACAATGAACAGTTTGTTTAGCTAAATTGCTCGAGGAACACTTTCATGTTTAGCCATAAGCCTATTATAATGGAGGCAATAGAATCGCTTTTTGTTTAGTTTTAATGCATCCGGTAAATTACCTATTAGGAAAATTTCACAATTTCCCATTTTTGTGTCCCTAAAAGGGCCGTTCTTATATGTTTTCTTCTCAAACCTATTTTCCTTTGACCTTACAAGATAGACAGTGCCCCTGTGACTCTCTGCAACTCCTGTCACTTTGTTCTTGCCAGTCTTCTCCTTTCCTTTTGTCAGCATTCCTGTATGTTATTTATCAGGCAGATGATAAGAATTAGCTCAGAGCCAGTGGATATGATCCCTTCATCCTGAGCAAAGCCTCAGTATGGGTGGCAGCTTTGCACAATGGTGGGCCATCATCAGTGGATAAGTGGTATCTTCACCATAGCAAAGGCACCCAATGGGTGGCCAGCACTATATAATTATCTTGCTTTCTCTGGATCATTTATTATTTCTGAGGACTTTTTTGGAGATGAGGTGGGGGAGAGAGATGCATCTTTCAAATAGGCAAATAGCCTGCTTGTTTCTCAGAGAAACTGTTGGCATTGTCACTTTGGAGGGAATGACAATACACAAGTCAATCAGCTTCTGACATTTTCAGGTATTATCCAGAAATTTCCTTCTGTTGGGACCAAGATATTTATCTGGATTTTGAAAAGACCCAGACCTAGAATCTTGGATGCATTTTCAGTATACAGTACATTCATTTAACGGACTCCAGTATGTAAATTAGAAAAGAAAATAGTGAAAATCTCTTCTGTCCTTTCCTTTCCCTCTGAAAAAATAAAGTCAGGGATCTCCGGATGAAAACAATGATAAGTAAATGTAGAATCTCCATTATCATCTCATTCCCTATGGTATTTAAGCACATTACAGGAACAGAGAATCATCTGTTAGTTTCTGTACTTTGGATAGTAATTAGGAGTAAGTGATCATTTAGTGCTATTTTCAGACATCACAGTTCTATATATAATTTTCTGTACTAGCCCAATAGACACACCTTGTCCAGAACTACATCTCTGGCATGGGAAAAAAATATCCCTGTTTTTTCACTCTGTTTGACATTTGTTTACTGATGTGTTTTCTTTCTCAATTCTACAGATCTGGGAATGGCTGGTTCATTCCTGTTACACCTTCAAGAGCTGTCCATGTGCTACCCATTTGCTGGGTAGAACTATGTGTGTCCCTGCCCTCACACATCATATATACACTAGGTACAAAGGGATGGTTACAAAGTATTGTAGTCTTCCATTATTAGGAGGTGAACTTTGGAAGCCAGAAAAAAAAAAGTATTTCATACACTTTCTGTAATTATTACCCCATTTGCTCTGGTTGTTACATGATCCCTCAAAGCCTACCTGCCAATATTATAATTAATTTATTAAATGTGCATGCCACCCATCTCACTATTCAAAGTGTTTCTAGGCTTTGGACATCTATCATTGATTTAGAGATTCAAACATATCAATCAGGAGTTTCTATCTTGAAGACCTCTGGGAACGAGTGCCTTCGTGATATTCAATGGCCGTTCCTTACAGAACAAAGAAAAAAACATCTCTTGCTAGTTTAAGTTTATAATAACAAAGTGATTGCATTAAGAAAAAAATTACACAGGCAATATTTTTATTCAAGTACTGTGAAAGAAGAGCTTTGCTTCCATAATCCTTATATGAGCCAAAACATGGCTGATAACTGCCAAAATTTAATACATTTCTGTTCTGACAGTCAACCGGAACTTGGGCTTGTAAAAATTTGCCAGGACTGTGATGAATTTCAAATCAATACTATTTAGGAATTATTTTATTACAAAATAATAAAGGTGCTGTCTAAAGGCAAAACATTATCCTCAATCCAGATCCCTTTTCTTGCCATGTTTCCACTAACCAAAATACGGAGATGTTTCATTCATCTTTGTCAAGGGATATATTTTCATATTGTTGCTTTTGTCAAATCTCCTGCATGCAGAAATCCTAAATTCGCCTTCAGCTACTCTGCTAAAACAATTTTTCCCTTCTTCTATCTACTGTAGGCTTGCTCTACAAATTAGTAGAGATATCTCATGAATAATGTTGCTGAAAATATAGTCAGGGCTATAATCTTCCCACCAGCTATTACTCACCCAAGGCTGCTGTTGCAACAACCTCACTCCTACCCTTATCCCTCAGACTCTTAAGTATTCTCTCCACCCCACTTGGCTTTTTTGGCTTGGGCTTCTGGATCCCTGCCTTCCAGCACGGCATCTGCATTTTTCATTTCAAGGACATAATTACACAAAAGGGGAAGAAATAGTGTTTCTTAAGATTAGCTGGGACCCAGTCCTGCCTTGCATATACCAAACAGCACAACCAAGTAGCTGGCATTGGGTACATGAACATCTGCACAGAATATGGGCTAGACCTTCCTAGGTCCAGATGGGAGATCCCACAGAAGGTCATGGAGAATAAGAAAACTAAGATCCTGTTGGGACTTCCAGATCCAGATAGATAGACAGATAGGTACTAACCAGTGCCAAGTAATTTAACAACCGGTTCTCTGTCCTAATGATTTCTTCCAACAACCAGTTTGCCAGACTGCTCTGAAAGTTAACAACCGGTTCTCCCAGAGTGGTGCGAACTGGCTGAATCCCACCACTGGTACTAACCAATCAACCAGACATCATGGTGGTAGATAAGGTCCAAAAAAACAGCAGTGGTGGTAGATGTAGCAGTGCCCAGCAACATGAGGAAGAAGGAATGAAAAGCACCTGGGCCTGAAAGAGGAACTGGGAAAGATGTGGAAAGTAAAGGCCAAAGTGGTACCAGAGGTGGTAGGAGTACTTGGAGCTGTGATTCCTAAGCTTGGAGAGTGGCTCCAAGAGACCCCAGGAACAACATTAGAGCTCTCTGTTCAGAAGAGTGTGGTTCTAGGAACAGCTAAGATCTTGCACAGAACCCTCAAACCCTCAGGCCTCTGTTAGAGGACCTGAGATTGAGGAAGACAAATAACACCCATAAGGGCATGATTTTTATAAATTCAATTACATTAATATAATTTGGAATTTGGAACAAAGATGTTCACCTGCAGCAAAAGATACATTCAGTTACTTCATTGGTGCTTGAGGGAGCATTGTGATGCATCTGTGAATATAGAAATCCCTGCTTGTTTTCTTTCCACATCACGAGATCCTTCTGGCTGAAAAGAAAGACCTTGTTTAGTTTTGCCTCCAACCCTGCCAGCTAGTAATCTTTCGAGGCCATAATCATTGTGTTCCCCCCAATGCTGTTTCCCAAGGCCAGTATTTATGCTTATCAAGACCTTCCTGTTTAGTTCCTATAAATTAAACACTTGTCGGAATTTACAGTTAAGCTTAAAGAAACCCCAACACAGATTAATATATGCTTTCTGAAAGTCAAACTTGGGAGGTCCAAAATAAATAGTGTGGAGTTATAAGGGATTTTACTAAATCAGTAAAATGTGAAATGCTGTGGAATTAAGGATAATGACTCAAATAAGAGTTTGGGTTTTCCAGTTTCAGCGTAATTGGCACTTTCACAAAATTAATTATATAGTTCAATCAGAGCCCATCAATTTTGCTTCCCAACTCATATTTTAATGGATTTATCACATGGAGTAATTCTGACTGCAGTTTTTAAATTCGTAGAACTACAATAGATACAAGATTCATCTGAGCAAACTTCATACTTGGTCAGGTTCCGGGAACCAGCTTCTCCATGGAGGAAAATCTATAGTCCGCTTTTTACAAAGTTACTTATGTCTGGATTATTCTTTCATTAATGCACAGTAGTGTCTTGAGAAAAAGAAATTAGGAAATGTGATTTTTATGCCATTAACTAGAACATTGGCCTGGAACTGGAACGTGGAACTGGACTCTTTTGAGGTCTGGGCTATATGATATGAGCTCTTTCCATCTGATTTCATATCTAGATTTGAAAACATAGTAGATGTTCAATATTCTGCCCCACCATGATGCCCACCACCCCGAATGTGTTAGGATTATAACAACAAAAATTCCCAGTCCGTTTCCTAGGAAATCTAGCAATTGTCATTGAAGAGAATAGTAGGTTGGAGAAAGCTACATCATGACAGAGACTGCTATTTTTGTGTGTGGTTTTTTTTAAAACCTTCCTGGACTTCTCAGAGACTTTTAGTATTGTTGATCCTTCACCTTCTCGGGACTGAAAGTGTAGACACCATTTTGCAGTGATCCTTTCGAGAGGGAAAATTCTAAAGACAGCGCTAAGACAGCTTGTTTTCCCAATGGAACTTTCCTTCCAAAATTCCTCAAGATTCAGTTCTCCCTGTCTCTCTTTCTGCATAGCATTACCAACATATCATCGGAGAAGATTTTCCATGAGGTTGGTATCAAATATGTCTTGGCCTAGAAAGTTCTGGCAAAGCCGCTAACAATCCAAAGTCGTAAATTGACCATCATTCCAATACAGTCTACATTAAAGTTTTTTTTTCAACAAACAAAAGCCTGGCCAAGTTCAGAGGGCAAAACAGAAAATGTTTGTCAAATCCAGCTGCAAGATCAATTTTTCCAGGAACAAAACACTGAGTACAAGCAATTGAAAATTATGCCACACCATACTACATTCAGAGCCTTAAATGCAAGACGTTCTTAGCCCTTTGCCAAACAAAGCTGAAGCTAGTCAGTTCTGTTTACCAAAGCTTATCTTATCTGGAACAGAGCACCCTGCCCATGACACCAAATTTTCCTTCAACTCTCTGTCCTCTACATGGAGTGGAGACATGGAGTGGACACATGGACACATGGAGTGGACACATGGCCCAAATGGTGGCAACTAAGCAGAGTCAGGAACAGCAGGCAATATTATACCATATCAGCAGTGCTAGAGTCTGAATTAGTAAGACTCATCTGATCTAGCAAGACTCGTCCCATGTTTTTTTTTCTTCATTTGAAGATGATTTGTAAACATGGCAAAGTATGTGTTTCCCTTCAGTGATGTATATGAATACAGTTGGCTAGATTAGATAGAGCTGTGACAGCTGTAGGGGAACATTTGTTGTTGATGAGATCAGAGTCTCTGAAGAGGACCAAGTTTCTGGATTGTTCAAGAATACTCTTACTAGATTCAACAGTTCATTTTTAAGGATCATCATCTTTCCTATGAAGTCCTATAGAGTTTATCTTCTTATCCTTTGCATAATACTGTATACCCCATTATGGGGTATACAATGAATCATAATGAATCACCCATTAAAGACAGTTTGAAAACTTAAAACTGCACGCAAAGTGCTATACTCGATCACAGATGATTGAAGATGACTTTCTCATCACCTAATATAATAAATTCATTTTCTCTGGGTAAAGAGATGTTCCTCTTCTTGTAGAACAGGGGTGTCAAACTCACATCGTCATGGCAGCATCACGTGACGTATCTGGACTTTTCCCCCCTTCACTAAACCGGGCATGTACATGGCCAATGTATGATGCATCTGGCCTGCAGGCCAGGAGTTTGACAGCCCTGTTGTAGAATAAAATGGACAACTTCTTTTTTTTTCTCAGTCTTTGAGTAACATGCCAGAAGTGGCTCCCTCAAAGGTGGTCAGGGCTCACTAGTAATGGATGGATCTGGAGAGAAAAAATAGTTAGAATTAAAATTACCTAAGCACCCTGGAATGCATCCAATTTCTTTAGCTATTTTCCCTTTCCATCACATTCAAAACTACATTATGTATGTTTTGTTCAATTGTAGCTACCACCATATAGGCCAGAGGTGGATTTCAGCAGGTTCTGACCAGTTCTGGAGAACCAGTAGTGGAAATTTTGAATAGTTTGGAGAACCGGTAGTAAAAATTCTGACTGGCCCTACCCCCATCTATTCTCTGCCTCCCAAGTCCCACCTGATTGGGAGGAAATGGGGATTTTGCAGTAACCTTCCCCTGGATTGTGGAGGGAATGGAGATTTTACAATATCCTTCCCCTGTCACGCCCACTAAGCCATGCCATGCCATGCCCACCAAGCCACACCCACAGAACTGGTAGTAAAAAAATTTGAAACCCACCACTGATATAGGCTTTTCTATCCCGATACAATCTTACTTAGCAGAGAATGTAAAAGATCAGCTATCTGCATAGAAACAAAAAGATGTTATTGAAGGCATAATAAAAGCAGTCACTTAACACAATTATTTGTGTAACAGACTGGCTCAACTAACACTCACTGCCCCCCCCCCCCACAAAAAAACCCTTCTTCTACATACACATAACATACAGAAAACAGACTCTTTGCCTTTGGTCTTTTTGATTTAAATTGCATGATATTATTGTTGATTTTACAACGTCTGGTTTAATAGTATTTTTTTAAGTAAAGGTTTTTCTTTTTTAAAAAACATCTCTAAAAAAATAGCAGGAATAACCACACTAATTTAAAACATAATGCTAAAACAAACTTGTCTAATCTGGCTGACAGAAATATCTGCCATATAAATCCTATACCTCCCAGCTAGCATCTCATCAGGTTGTCTAAAAGCTGCCATGCAGGTTAGTGAGAATGTTTTGTCTAAAGCTCAAAGAGAAGCTGACAAAGACCAAAAAATGTGATGCCCATTATATGCTTTAATCCAAACAAAACAGGCTGATAACTACAATCTGTTGAATTATACCATAGGTCTACCCAATGGAGTAATGGCCATAGTTGGTCAGATACTTCTAGAAAGTTCAAAAAAAGGTAGCAGGACAACACACATTTTATTTATTTGTTTCTATTATCTGGTATTCAGTAGTATTTCATGTCTCATAAAGCACTTGGATGAGATTTAATTAAAGCAGGTGCACATACAATATTTCAAACTGTTACTTGGCCATTGATAACCCATCAGGTTAAGAAGGCAGGAACAGGTCAAAATAGGTAAGAAATTGGTAAAAGAACATCTATCTACATACAACCCAACCCAATGGATCAGGAATGTAGATGACACTTTTTCCATAATAAAGAAGGATAGAACACTCACAAAACCACCAACATCTTCAAAGGAATCTGATTCACAAAGGAAGAAGAAAACAACAACGTACTACCCTTCATGGATATCTTTATCAGCAAAGACTACAATAGCAAACTAGAAACACAAATGTACCACACAAAAAAAAACCCCACTCATATTAACCTAACTCACATTAATAAGAATACTATTTCAATGAGCACAAACTGCAGCAAATAGAAACAGATCATGTGTATAACATATTCCAACACAATGAATATTCACACAACTTCATCAATAAGTGCCCAATCACTCAACCCACTCCTCTGATTACAACAAAATACCTTATACCACCAGACTCGAAATCCTGGGATTAGAAAATTTAGAACTCCGCCGCCTTCGACATGACCTGAGTTTAACTCATAGAATCATCTGTTACAACGTCCTTCCAGTTGAAGACTATTTCAGCTTCAATCACAATAATACACAAGCACACAATAGATTTAAGCCTATTGTGAACTGCTCCAATCTCGATTGCAGAAAATATGACTTCAGCAACATAGTTGTTAATGCCTGGAATGCACTACCAGACTCTGTGATCTCTTCCCAAAATCCCCAAAGCTTTAACCAAAAACTATCTATTATTGACCTCACCCCATTCCTAAGAGGTCTGTAAGGGGCGTGCATAAGAGCACCAACGTGCCTACCATTCCTGTCTTAATGTTCCCTTTGATAGTATCCAATTTCATATAGTTATTACATACTTATGATTATATATACGCTTTATATAGTATGGTTTTTCATGCTTATGCTTATATATACTGTTGTGACAAACAAACAAACAAATAAATAAAATAAATAAAATACAGCACAACCAACCCAATCTATAAAACAATAACAATGCCATACATTAAAAACATCTCAGAAATCACCAACAAACTATTACAACCACATGGCACCAGTGTAGCATACAAACCAGCTAGACGAGCCTTCCAAAACCTTCTAAGTAAACCAAAAGAACCAACAATCCCAGAAGAAAAAAACAGGAGTAATTTACAAGAGGCAGTGGAAAGACTGCAACAGTTGCTACATAAGACAAACAGGCAACTGACTAGCAGAATGCATCCATGAACACCAACTAGCATTCAGAAGACATGATGAAAAATACTATATGCTGAAGAGATATTCAAGGAAACTTGATTGGATGAAGATGAGCATAGTTTTAAAATTGGAGGAAGAACCATCAATAAAATGCACTGTGCTGAATATGCTATTCTGCAAGCTAACAATAGAAATGATTTGCAAGTCCTGGTAATGTAAGTCCAGGAGAGCAGTGAAAATATGAGACTAAAATTAAAAAGAAAAAGAAAACCAACTTATGGAAATATGTACAGAGCCAGCCTTAGACAATGAAGATACTGAAGTATTGGGTAGTTTCTGGGTTTTAGGAACAACTATCTACACTAAAGGAACCAGTGTAAAAAAAAATGCCAAAAAACCATTTTGATGTTGAAGATGTCGGTGAAAACTATGGATAGCCAAAAAACAAAACAAGAAACAATGTATCATCAAACAAATAAACCTAAAATTTTCACTCAAGTCACAAATGACAACACTAAGATGAACCTACTTTGGACATATTATGTAAAGATCTAGCTCTCTAAAAAAAATGCTGGGAAAGGTGGAAGGAAGGAAAAGAGATAACTCACTGAAGGATTGATAGATTACATCAATTACATCAGCAATGGGTATACCATTGGCTGATCTAAAGGACCAGGTTGGGCACAGATCATCCTGGAGAAAAACTATCCATATTGTTGCTAAGAGTTGACATTGATTTGATAGCACACAATGAATCAATCAGGAAAATAAGAATATATTTGATGTTAAGGGCATCAATGCAATATACTGTACATTGCATATAAGCAAGTTGGATGTTGTAAAACATATTAAATCAGCACAGCTTGACCTTGTATGTGCATGATATCCTTGATAAGGTTATTTGTATCAAGAGAAAATCTTTCTTATTGAAAATAAGAAAATGTATTTACAAAACTTTGTTTCAGAAACATAAATTAAGTAGAAGTTACTTCTTTTCCTTCCCTTTTCAAATACTTTGGATTGCAATGTTATGTTTCCTAGATTCAAGTTCCATATTGAATGAAATTTGAATGAAAGTATAAAAGTAACTCAGAATGAAAGTAACTTTTGAGTAAACATTTAACTGGAACTTTAAGAACTGCAATATTCATTTTATTTAGGAATCAGTCCCTTTGAATTCAAAGAAACTTATTTTCAGTTCAATATGCAGAGGATCTACCTGCCAATGAATTCTATTAAAATATTTTAAAATGTGGAATTTGTATTAGTTGTTTCATGCAAGTCTATGACTGCAACTTCATAATGTTACATGAATCTAGAAGTTCATGAATTTTTTTAATCTTTATGAATATCCCCAATATGTGTTTGTACTTTTAGAAGAGTAGAAGAAATAGTACTTTTATTATTTTATATTCTTTGTGATGATTTTTAGGTATACAATTGCATGAAAATACCCCCAATACAATTTGGCAAACAGCTCTTTGATAGATAGAATTACATTAAAATAATGAAAACTGGAAATACTGAAAGCTTGCTCAGAAAAATCCTGATTATGGTGAAAATTCTTCAATAAACTAGCAAACCCCAAAAGCTTGGAAGTTTCAAAATGGCAACATATAATCATTGCTGGTTCTTCCTTTTTGTTGTTATTGTTAATAAATGAAAATGATGAGCATTTGAAACCTTATGGAGAAATTAGATCTTGGGGGAGCTCAACTGTTTTTTGCCATCCCATCATTATGTAGGAAGAAAAATACAGTCTGGTTCCATACTGAGAGAAAGATACTGGAAATAAAATGGAGGCTGGCTGGTTGGAAAGAAGGTCTTCGGTGACAGAAGAATGTTTCTGGGGTAGCTGACAAAATGGCTGAATAAATGAATGGATATTTATAGTGTTTTGGGGTCTGCTGATTGAAATGCTCCAGGGGGTTGTGCAATGTAGTGAGTCTTGTGTTTTTTAGTATTTTAATTAGTACTACTAGTATTTAGTATATTATTTTCAATATAATAATCCTATTATATCCTAAAGGTCATGTCCTGTCCTTAGTATTTGGGATGGGGAGGGGTGTAAATTCTTAATCCCATCAGCTCCAGCCTGGAGAAGCTGGGCTGAAGGCATTTTGTTATGAATAGGCTAGCCTGGATTTATTAATAGGCACAAAACATCCATCTCTTAAGAATTTCAGAGTTCTACTTGAGGCAGCTTGAGTTTTCCTATAACACACGGGTCTCAAACTTGCGACGTCACGTTGCTGTCACGTGATATATATTGACATTTTTTTTGTCTTTGTGGAGCTGGGGTGGCCTGCGCGTGACGCATCCGGCCTGTGGGCTGCCAGCTTGACAGCCCTGCTAGGAAGACTAGGGCTGCTGTCTGCCTTTTGGAGCATGTTTGTCCATTTCTGCTTTGGGGAAATATAATATTCTGCCTCTTTTAATATTCCCCAAAATATTTCATTCTCTGGGTAGGGGGATTCCCACAATCATTTATTATTTAGTTTTCCAAGGCCAGATATTCCTAATTTGAAAGAGCTGATCTCATAGACCAGACCAAACAAACAGGGAGGCAGAGAGAGGAGCTGAAGGTCAACTGTTACTATTCTAATACTGTTTTTAATAGTGTTTTTTTTAAAGTCATGCAGCTTATCAGGACCCACATAATTAGCACAAAGTCATCAGGGCAATACAAGTTCAGATTTGTGTGATATTACAGAGAGTCAAGACACAGTTAAAGGCAGTGATGTGAACAAAGCAACAGCCTTACTAACAGCTGGTGTTTATACTTTCACCCAATCTTGACAATGCAGTTCTGATTGGTTTATAAGGCCATGAGCTGAAATGATGAACATTTGGTTCTGATCCCAGCTTTCAATATCAGGCCACTGAATTATATAACCAAAACTTGGGAGAACAATAAAGTGGTTGCCCTCCAGTTAAAAGAGTAAGAATAAATATGAACCGGGTTTCCATGTAATTAGAGGACCTAATGATGAAGAGATACAATTGTTCCTTTATCTCAGAAGTGAAATATTGCAGATCCAGAAACAAGCACTTGAATGTTTAATGTGTGATTAAATTTAAATCATATAAATATTTTATGGGATGAAATAAATCTTTTTCTAGTCTACTATTATGTTTTTAAGACCAAGAACAAGGTTTGGGGAAACCAAACATGAGAATAATTGCTATCTCCAGTATTTATACCCAACACGTGGAGTGATCCCTTTTGGGGGAAGATTATTAAATCTCATGGGACCTGACCAATAATAGACTCATCTTTATGAATAGGTTGTGTGTGTTTTTTTAAAAAAAATCCATCTAAATATTGGTTTCTCTTAATAATAATGACAACAATTACTTCTGCAACATCATATCATACATTTATAATTGGCCAATTGCAAATTCATGCTGTTACAAAAGCTGATATCTCTGTGCTTTAAAATAAAGAATGTGTGGACCTTTTGTTAAATTTCTGTCATGTGTTACAAAGTCTATGATTCAGTTAATGAAATCAGCTAAAGGAAATTATCATGAAATTTTAACAACATGGCTAAACATTTGTGCTTAAAACTCTAAGGGTTTTGAAGTTTTCCTGTTTTCAAATAAAACACAAGCTTGGAATTAAATACACATATATATGCTTGTATGCCCATGTGTGCGCAAACACACACACACATACACACACACACAGAGAGAGAGAGCTCTCCTCAGAGAGTAGGGAGATAATTTATCAGTAGATGAATGCTAGCAAAACTCAGTGTTGCTCCATCCACATCTGTTCACCAAATGTAAATATGGCATGTTTTACAGCACCTTGATCATACAAATATCTAAAAATGAATCTGCAGCTGATTTATTTCTAAGTAGTTCATTTCCTGCTGACATTTAAAGATTCTCTACAAAAGTCCATGTAAAAATTCAAAGTTCATCATTCCAGCCTTTTAGTTTATCACCCAACCAGACAGACTACAGAGCTTGGGTGACTTGTAAAAACTTAAAGGAATACTCAGAAAGGGAAATATTCTGTATCTATGTACATATAGATATTGGTATGTGTCAGCACATGCATACTGCTATTGGAAATATTAAGATCAGAAAAATATGTGATTTCATAACAATTAACAGATGCACTGAATTCCTTTTCTCCCAGACTCCTCCAAAACTTCTCCACAACCATTATTTGCTGTTCTCAAAACATGCAAAATCCTACCCAGATGAGAAATTTTACAGACTGCTTTTACAAGAGACTTTGCTTTCCTCTTTGCATTTCCTGGGAGTCTGCAAGGTTACTGTTTTAACAAATATAATCCATATGCATTTCTATCTTGCACACTCTTCTATCATAAAGAAAACAATAGTAGAAAGGATGATCAGTATCAGATAAACTATAAAAGCCAAGTACATTAGTTGGGTATCATAATGTGTAGCCTCATGGTTATTAGGTTTTCCCTACTAAGGTTTGTCCTTTTAACTGATAACAGTCTTTCCCCATTATTCTGGTATTTAACTATAAAATCCAAATATATCTTCATC
Source organism: Ahaetulla prasina (assembly GCF_028640845.1). Taxonomy (NCBI): domain Eukaryota; kingdom Metazoa; phylum Chordata; class Lepidosauria; order Squamata; family Colubridae; genus Ahaetulla; species Ahaetulla prasina. The sequence continues at coordinate 111,278,147 of NC_080539.1, read as the reverse complement.
AGAGGTGGGTTTCAGCAGGTTCTGACCAGTTCTGGAAAATCGATAGCAGAAATTTTGAGTAGTTCAGAGAACTGGTAGTAAAAATTCTGACTGGCTCCACCCCCATCTATTCTCTGCCTCCCAAGTCCCAGCTGATTGGGAGGAAATGGGGATTTTGCAGTATCGTTCCCCTGGAGTGGGGTGGGAATGGAGATTTTACAGTATCCTTCCCCTGCCACACCCACCAAGCCATGCCATGCCCACCAAGCCATGCCCACAGAACTGGTAGTAAAAAATTTTGAAACCCACCACTGATCTTCACGTTAAAAAGTTTGAAGTTTTAAAGTTATACAAATGTTAAATCAAGTCTGGAAAAGCACAAGCCACTCAGAGGAAGTAGCAAAAATAAAATGGTGAAGAGCTAGAAGAGTGACATCAGCAGCATAGGGAAGCTGGCAATCCTCTTCATGGTCACTTACAAATACAATAATATCACTGAACGAGTTATTTTCAAATACCAGTACATAGGAATGGGCTGAATTTTCTCATGCCTGTTTTTTCAGACCCATGAGATTAAATGAAACAAAGTGTTCCTTGAGTTAAGCTTAACTGCTAACTTCTGTTAATTATACAGAAACATCCATATAATTTTCTTGGCAGTGATATAAACATGGTTTCCACTGGCTTCTTCCAGAATTTTATTTTACAGTATTGTTTTACTTTTCTGTCCCGTCTGCAGTTCTGGAATTTCCTGGTGATTTCTCATCTAAGAATTAATTAAGTCCAACCCTGCCTACATTGTTTAAGATCTGTCAGCTTCAGCAAGGTGTTGCCACCTCTGTGGCATTAATGCTATGGGGGATTAAAAGAGATCAATACAAGACTGCTGATTTCTGAGGATTATAAAACCCTGGATAGAAGTTTCCCAACCAGAAGGAAAAAGCAGATGATTCTGTCTTCCTTGGAAGATAATAGCTATTGCCCTAATTCAGTCTCAACCATTGTTGGCAGCCTAGCATACCAAATCAAACAGAGCTGGATAAGCAAGATTTCAAGGTCAAACTTGGGGGGGGAAATAGTGGAAATCACTTCTGCCTTATTGTTGCAAAAAAAGCTAAGATTAGTCTGGAGTTAACTACTTGCATATCAAGTAAAGCTTCACATTTATTTTGCCCATAAATTGCTATTCCCAAACTGGATTTGCTGATGTGCAGACATCAAGCCTCTCAACTCTCACAATGTCATCAGCAAGGATTTCTTATCTAGGGAACAGATAATTAAACAAAGATAATTTAAACTACAGTAGTACCTAAGGAATAAAATAAGCAAATGAATACTACAACATACTTCTGATGTTTTGTTGTTGTTAGTTGGGAAGCGACCCATCATGACCCCATGGACAACATTCCTCCAGGACTTTCTGTCCTCAACCATTCCCCGGGGTCCATTTAAGCTCACTTTGACTGCTTCAGTGACTCCATCCAGCCACCTTGTTCTCTGTCGTCTCCTTTTTCTTTTGCCCTCAATCATTCCCAGCATTAGGCTCTTTTCCAGTGGTCCTTCCTTCTCATTAGGTGGCCAAAGTATTTGAATTTCATCTTCAGGATCTGGCCTTCTAAAGAGCAGTCAGGGTTGATCTCCTCCAGGACTGACCGGTTTGATTGCCTTGCAGTCCGAGGGACTCACAGGAGTCTTCTCCAGCACCATAGATCAAAGGCCTCAATTATTTTTATTAATTAATTTATTTTATTTTATTTATTTATTTTATTAATATATTTATTAACTATTATTAACAGCAACTGCTTGCAATATTGCAGGTTCAAGTCCCACCAGGCCCAAGGTTGACTCAGCCTTCCATCCTTTATAAGGTAGGTAAAATGAGGACCCAGATTGTTGGGGGGCAATAAGTTGACTTTGTATATAATATACAACTGGATGAAGACTATTGCTTGACATAGTGTAAGCCGCCCTGAGTCTTCAGAGAAGGGCGGGATATAAATGCAAAAAAAAAAAAATTCTTTGGCACTCAGCCTTCCTTATCGTACTTCAGACATAGCCAACATTAATAGATGTTACTACTTAACCAAAAGTCGTAACATATATTAATTTATCTGAGCCAAAGAAGAGGGAGAGAAAAAATGGCATTTCTCAATAAAGCAGTTTTGCTATCAAAAGAAGTAAGATGCATAGCAGAGGCTTGATGTTAAGCACTTGAGAGAGAAGCTGTTCATCTTAATACAAGTCTGGTTTGGCTGAATGTATAGTATCTCAGATCACTAAGCCATGACTTAAATAAACCTTGTGAACACCCTAACCCTAACCCTCTTCTAGATTCTAGACAAGATGAGCAGCACAAACATGTAATAAATATGAAAGTGAATTAACTATCTGAACATGGAATAGTAAGTTACTAATTTGGAACAAGGCAAGATATTAAGCCAACTTCTAGTAAGACTTAATATCCTGGCATATTTTGAAGACTTTAACCTTATAGTTTACATGGTAAGTTTTTGTAAAGTATTTGTTTTGTTTCATGTAAAGAAAACAAGTGTTCACATCTTGTTTGGTATACATTTTCTTAATTTTGAGCTGTGTAAAACCGTAGGAACATACCTTATTACATCTAATAGACATTCATAGACAGCCACCGTGTTTCTGAAATAAAGAAAGCATTTTATCTTTTTCATAAAAACTGGTATAACTAGCCACTCTGTGGAATTTCAGGCAATGTTTTTCAGTTATGCATTGAATATAGTTTGTCAATCAACTTCCAAGTGTCCAGAGACCTTCTGTTACAGGATCCTGTCCATAGAAGCAATAGGGCTGAATATCTTTTTGCCATTTTATGGATTTGTGGGAAGTCTAAAGGTTGGAATTAGAGTACTTAGCATTCCATACACCTTATACTGCCACTTTCACTCTTATTTTTCATTAGCTTTTGCAGCTGAAATTTGTCCGTCTGAAAATCAACAATTTTGCTGGTAAATGTTGGTAAATCACTGGATTCTTTGTGAGGTATAAAAGAAGTGTGGGTGTGACAAACAGCTCCCATTGTCCTAGAGTCTCTGTCACAATATATAAAATTGAACTAAATGGATGAAAGGTCTGTCTATCTAGCTGGTTCACACTTCAAATTTAGCTATGGTTTGCTTAACCATGATTTATTGAAGAAGCCATTGATAGGGCTTCTTCAATAATGCTATAATGCTAAATTATAAATCATGGTAAAGCAAGCACAATAGCTGGGTTTACACATCAGGCTAAGTTGGACCCAGATAAATTGTATTGTGGTTAACTGTGATATGTTTTTTTTGGGGGGGGGGACGACTTATTCAACAATTTTTAAAGCACATTGTGATGGCAGCTGAGAACACTCATAAACACTTAAAAATAGTCCCATGCTATCAGTACCCAGGCTTAATAGTAAAGCCAGTTTTTAGTGCCTTGCAAAAGGTCAGTTGTTAATGCCTGGAATGCACTACCAGACTCTGTGGTCTCATCCCAAAACCCCAAAAACTTTAACCTAAGACTGTCTACCGTTGACTTCACTCCATTCTTAAGAGGTCTGTAAGGGCCGTGCATAAGAGCACCAGTATGCTGTCCCTGTCCAAATGTTCTCTTTAATTGTATTCATTTTATGTATTCAGTTCATGCTTATACTTATATATATTATCTAATATGTACTGAAAGAAAGAAAGAAAGAAAGAAAGAAAGAAAGAAAGAAAGAAAGAAAGAAAGAAAGAAAGAAAGAAAGAAAGAAAGAAAGATCGGAGACATGTCTCATTTCTGGGAGGGATGATGTTCCAGAAGGCGAGCGCCAAAGCAGCAAAGGATCTCCTTCTGGGTCCTGACAGGTGATGCTCTCTCATAGATGGGACCCTCAGGATGCCTCTCCTGCCAGATCTAACAGGACAGATAGACACCACCAAGAAGAGGCAGTGTACCCTAAGTAACACATAAGGTTATTTAAAAAGAAAGTTGCACTGCAGCTGCAGAGGACTCTGGAAGAAGCAGATTATCTGTCCCCCTTTCAGTCCCAGGTCAGACCACAATAAGGAATTGAAATAGTATTGATTGCAATGGCCTTTAATGGCGCTGAAAGGTAGATGGAGCATCTACCCTTGCTCTTCTTGATCTTTGAATGGTTTTCAATCGTGCTATCCTTCAGTCTGTGAATTTGGGTTGTACTTATTCTCTTCCTTCCTTCAGGGTCAGTTCCAACCATGGTTAATGGAGGGAGGGAGAAATCTAATCCATGCCCCCTACTTAGTGAGGTGCTGCAGGGCTCAGTCCTTTCTCCTCCCTTGTTTAACATCTACATAAAGCCACTGGATCTGTTAGTTTGGGGTGAGGTGTTACCCAGGTTTATATCTCCATCCCAGGTCATCTGATTGATACCATGGAAGTCTTTCTCAGTGCCTTGAGTCTGTGTGGTTTTAAATGGAACACAATGTGTTTCAACTCAGTCCTAGGATAATCTATTCCTCTGGGCTTCTGGTGGCTCAGACTGCTAAGACAGTCTGTTATTAACACAGCTGTTTGCAATTACTGCAGGTTCAAGTCCCACCAGGCCCAAGGTTGACTCAGCCTTCCATCCTTTATAAGGTAGGTAAAATGAGGACCCAGATTGTTGGGGGCAATAAGTTGACTTTGTATATAATATACAAATGGATGAAGACTATTGCTTAACATAGTGTAAGCCGCCATGAGTCTTCGGAGAAGGGCGGGATATAAATGCAAATAAAAAAAATATTCATTTCCAAAATATAATTCTAACAGTAAAATCAAATGTGCTATCCTTCCAACGGTTCACCTCCACCCCATAAAGAAATGTCCGTGTCTTCATATTATCTTACATAAATGTCAGTAGTGTACTATTTACGATATTCAATTTATTAAAGGATCATCAGACGCTAGAATTGTATTATTAAACTGCTCTACTGATGGAGAATATTTGTAGCCCAGAGTTGAAATGAGGGGCTCTTGGTGCTCTCTGAGCTTGGTTGTTTTCTTACAGATGATTGCCCAGACTAGCACATTGAGCATTGATGATGTGATTATTCTAGTTTGAGTAATGAAAGATCTGCAAGAAACAACAACCAAGCTCTGAGAGCAGCAAGGACCCCTCCAATTGCTCTACTTTATGAAGGTCAAATAAACAATCAAACAAACAAATATCCTGGATTTGCTTTCTAATGTCCTGTTACTAGAAATCTTGCTACTTTACAGGGGGATGTTTCTGAGACTTTGGTCAATTATTTATTAAAAAGTTAGACTTACTTTTAATAGAGAAACAAATAGCACCATCTACTGATGCATCAACTGTATTATTAAAATCAACAGGAAAAATATGTAACAATGTATTCAAGAAGATTACCTTCAATATCTTGAAGTTAAACTCCAGAAATAACAGAAAATGTAAAAAAATCTATTTCACTGAATTGCCCAATTTGCATCCTATGGAATATAATGAGCAAAAAACCCCGAATCCATATGGTCAGACAACTGATTGGCTGACAGAATCCAAAATCAAATCAGATGACAACAATACACCTGACCAGCAAATAGCCAAACAACCTTTGCTGGCTTCTACTGGTTTTCCAGCTTTTTGTAGACTGGATAGATTATCCCTAGAAAATGTCTTAAAGTCAACAAACTCAGGATGTCATGCACCAATAACAAATAGAATGCCAGGAAAATCTCAATGGACACACTTCTTTTTCTGAAACACTTGATATTTATTTATAGATATTTTCTAGCCCTCTGGGACAGTGGTGAAATTCAATTTTTTTTACTACCAGTTCTGTGGGTGGGCTTGGTGGGCGTGGCAGGGGAAGAATGCTGCAAAATCTCCATTCCCACCCCACTCCAGGGGAAGGATACTGCAAAATCTCCATTCTCACCCCACTCCAGGGGAAGGATACTGCAAAATCCCCATTCCCTTCCCACTTCTGGGGGAAGGATATTGCAAAAACTCCATTCCCATCCCACTCTGGGGCCAGCCAGAGGTGGCATTTGTCAGTTCTCCGAACTACTCAAAATTTCCGCTACCAGTTCTCCAGAACCTGTCAGGACCTGCTGGATTTTACCCCTGCTCTGGGGTAGAAAAATCCAAATAAAATAGTGAGATGAGGATATTATGAATAGGGATTTCTTGATATTTTGCTTTTTAAGCCATTGGGGGAAAATGACTATGTTCCTTTAAGAAGTGTACCTTATGAGACTGAGTGAACATTAAAGATGAGTCCAAGCCTTCCATATTCAGGCTGATATGAACCATAATGCCCAGGACAGGAATTGTGGCAGGGAAGTATGCACTGAAAAATCAATGAAATCTGACAAGAAACTCCTTTGTGGCACTGTGGTTTGCTCATTATTGAACAAGCAAAGCAAAGCTATTTCTTACCACATGTGTTTTCCATATTCATGACAGCATTTCCATCTCCTTCAGCTCTGTTCCTCCAAAGCCATTTATTTTTATTTTTTTTAAAAACTACCACTTTATTCCACTTACCTCTATTTCCTTCTAAAAAATCTCCAACCCCATTTTACTCATCAGTTTCCAATGCTCCCATTTTATTTATTTATTTGGAAATTTATATTATATATTTGCACATGGCAACTCAAGGTGGCTTATAAGAATATAAGACTTCATTTAAAGACAATAAAACTAATAAAAGGATTACATAATAATATAATAAAATAACACACATACCCCGCCCCAGTGACAACACATCCCACGAACCATTTAATGGGTTCCATCCCGGTCTGTGTTCCCCTGGCCTTCTGGCAGAACCAGGTCTTCAGCGCCTTCCGGAAGAGTATTAGAGTGGGGGCCATTCTAATCTCTGGGGGAATGATGTTCCAGAGAGAGGGAGCCACCATGGAGAAGGCCCTTCTTCTGGGTCCCACCAGGTGTATCTCCCTAGGGGATGGGACCCACAACATTCCTTGCCTTCCTGCTCTGGTGGATCAGGTAAATGTGAGAGAACAAGAGACAGCCCCTCAGATAACCTGGTCCCAAGCCATGAAGGGGCTTTAAAGGTGACAACCAGCACCTTGAATTGCATCCGGAAGCAAATCAGCAAAACCTATGCAGCTCCCACAGGAGAGGTGATACATGTGCACACCATGGTCTGCACAAAATCATGTGGGCCGCTGCATTTTGTACCAGCTGGAGCATCCAGGTGCTCTTCAAGGGCAGCCCTATGCAGAGCGCATTGTAAGACACTCTCATGTGTCTTCTTTCTTTCAATTTAAGGTTGTTGAAGTATGTGGAACGATCCATTGTGGCAGCTGTCCCTTTAAAAAATGTTTACAAGCACATGCTGAGTCGTAAGTGTTGATATGAGGCTAAACATTGGTGATCTGATGCAGGAAGTATCTTTTAAACATCTAGCAACTGCAAATTAATCCACCTAAACTAACAGAGACAGATCTAGTTAGTACTTGATGAAAATCATCAGGAAATCCCAGGGCCATAATAGTATTAGATTAGAAAGAAAGAAAGAAACTTCACAAGAGGTGGCACTGGCACGACAAACTTGCAGTGGGATTAAAATGGCATGAATAAAATGTCCAGTCCTTATAAGCAAACCATGAACCTACATTGCTGAAAACAAGATATTAGAAAGAAAACTAATGGAGAAAAGTTTTGTTATTATTGTTTGTTCATGTTGCAATCAATTTTTGGTGATGAGAATAGGCTTGGGCAGAAAGAAGTAATAGCTTACTAATAATAACATTAGTAATAACATTCTGTTGAAAGCAGAAAAAGCTTAAGTTTATACAAGCAATAGCACATATACTGCTTCACAGGTGCTTTGCAGCTCTCTCTGCACAGTTTACAGAGTCAGCATATTGCTCTCAGCAATCTGGGTCCTCATTTTGCTGACCTCAGAAGGATAGGAGGCCGAAGTCCACTTTGAGCCAGTCAGGATTGAACTGTTGGCAGTCAGCAGTATTAGCTTGCAATACTGCATTCTAACCACTGCGCCACCACATCTACACTAGAGAGTATAACATGTAAATGGCAGTGGGTTCATGGACAGTGAATCCAAGGAGTTTACTGAATAATTAAGACCTTCAGCTCTGTTGCTCTAATTTAACTGTGTTCTGATGAATCCCATTCAATGGGGAAACTGTAAGAGAACATATGACATTGTAGCAAGGTCAGGGGTGGGATTCAGCCAGTTTGTACCTGTTTGAGCAAACAGGTAGTCGCAACCTGTGGGTGGGGCCTGCCCAACCACCCAACTGCCCCAGCGCTATGCCATCCTATTTGGCTGCATGTTTAAGCCGTGTGCATGCGTGTAAGCGCACATGTGAGCAAAGGGCATGCGCAGAAGGCTGCACGCAAATGATGTGAGCGTGCGCACATGCCCACTCACGTTTTCAGTGCTGGGGCAAACCAGTTGTTAAATTATGTGAAGTTCACCTCTGAGCAAAGTGTCCAGATAAGATACAGAAGGGTGCTCCTTGACAGAAAAAGCACTGCAAACACTGCTTCCAGTCAAAGCTGAGGAACAAGTAAAGGACTCGGGACATCTGTTCGGATTATCCACTCATCCTGAAGAGAATTATACCAATCCTTCAGTTTGTTTTATCAATTTCAGTCATGGAAAATTCTTTTCTGTTGTTGCTGGAGTCATTAATGTGTCTCTTTGCTCATAACATCTTCTTCTCCACCTCTCCAAAACTGAAACACATTTCTGGACAATCAGATAACAATATGAAAAATAAACAGGCGTTCTGTTCACTGTTAGTCGTTTTGAATGATGATCTGAGGATGGCATTCTTCCCCACTGACAATACAAGGGATATGCAGGAGGTGCTTTTTTAAAACTCTCCCCACCCCCCAGCTTTGCATTTAAAAGCCAATCAAAATGACTTGTCTTCCAGCTTAAATAATAGTGAGAAATACACCTCAAAGTACATGTGTATGTTTTAAATACAAATGCTCGGGAATCTGGATAGCTTATTTCCTCATCTTAGAGCAGCCATTTTCCTAGTGCAAGAATGTCTGTCACATCTTGAAAATCACACTATTTATTTATTGTTCAAATTTTTATACCATCCTTCTCCAAAGACTCAGGGCGGTGTACAGCATAGATAAAACCCAGATACAAAAAATTTAAAATACAATATATAATTAAAAATCTAATTCCATGAGCTGAATATTTAAAATACATAGATAAAATTATAAAATAGAATAACCCCACTAAAAAACCCCACTAAAAACCCTCATTTAAAGTTTATCATTAGGCCAGCCCTGCTTGATGAAAAAAGAAAGTCTTAAGCTCGCGCTTAAAGATCCTAAGATCAGGGAGTAGGCGTAGCCCCACGGATAGTTCATTCCACAGGGCAGGGGCTCCCACAGAGAACGCTCTTCCCCTGGGGGCCGCCATCCAACATTGTTTGGCCGACGGCACCCTAAGGAGGCCCTTCCTGTGCAAGTGTACAGTGTACATCCAGATGACAAGGACCACCTATGCAGACAAATGGATTGGGTTTCTTTCAACAAATAAAGATGTGTGAACAGCATCAACAGATTCACATAATCTGATGATTTATGCGAATCAACAGAAATAGATGCTTCTCCACAGCTCTATCAGTAAGATGAGGGACAGACTGGTCCATCACTGACTTTTAGGTTTATCAATGCTAATTTTGAGAATCATCTGGTTATTCAGGTTATTTAAACTAAGATATTGAAGCCTATCATTCACTGTCAAAACTTGCCCAGATAGATTCCGAATGGAAGAAGACTTGGATAGATTTCAGGTTGGGTTTAACTGCAATGATCAGTTTCAATATAAGAGAATATCTTTAACTCAGGGTTAAACTATGGGATCCTTGTTTATGTCTGAGCTTGGTCATTTGCTTGCATACATCTCATTGCTTGACTAGGCAGCATCATCAGTATTGTATTGTACTATATTGATGTTACAAATGAACAACTAAACTAAGACAGCATCAAGGATTCCACAGAGCAATTATTGGTATTTGCAAATTGTTTAAATTGTTGAAAAGGCTTTGAAATGGCTGAAGAGATGTTATATCCACCCATGTTTAGTTGGTAGGTTTTTCATTGCATCCTTTTAATTTATTCTATTTTATACTGAAGTGAAGGCAAGATTATTTTCATTAACACATTAAGCATAAACTACCCATCCACATTTTATGTTGAGCAAACTCATACCCTGTGAGATTAGTTTATGAGCCAATGTGTCATGAAAACCAGAAAGTCAGGTTGCATATAAGCTTAGTTAACTATGGGCAAGCATATCATGTAAATGGCCTAAATTATTAAAATTCCACATGTTCTCAGTGTAATAACGCCATGCTTAATCCTGTAAGCAAGTCAAACCATTAGCTGTGCTCAAATGAGCAAATCTTGGCTTAATAACAAACAAGTCAGACAAGCGTCACTTAATTATAGTATCCTGCTATAGCCAGGATACCATTTAAAATGTTACTGTTGCTGTATTTTATGCAATAGTTAATTCTAGCAGTCTGAAGACAGGTTGTTTTCTTGAGTTTCTCAAAGAAAGTGACAAAATTATTATTTTGTCTAGTTTATTTAAAATAAACTTGTTTACTAGTTTATTTTAACCTAGTGTCACCTGGTTTGCATCTAGCAAGAGGTAATGAACAATGGTTGACAAACCCCACAATGGGCCACACAGTTTTATTTGTTCTGGTCTAAGACTGTAATAATAAATTGTATTAAAACTCCTGATAAAAAGCTCATTCATATCATAAGGCAAAATATCATTTTCCTAATGCAATATTGTCTTTGTCTGCAACATCATTCCATAAGTTACTCAAACACTAAGCCTTAGGCAAACAATGTCTTTCATTATGTAAGATCAGTCCATCCATTTGAGCAGATTCTTTAATGGACAAAAAAAGTGTCCATTAACACATTAGATTCTTCCAATGACCTTTTGGCATTCATTGCCTCAATATTTTAATTCCCATGTGATTTAGCCACACAACTGAACCCTGCTTAATTGTGACTTAATAATACACTCTAACATATTGTGCCCAATTAGAACTGAGAAAGAAGCCAATATTTACATAATTGCTGTGCCTTCCAACTTGTTTTTAAGGCTATAATCCAGCCTGCGTGCTTAAGCCACTGAGGCTACAGTGTAGTGCAACTTTATCAGTTGCATAATAGGCAAACATTAGAGGAAAAAAAAATCTCTTCGGCTGCAGACATCAAGGGAATTAGTCTAGAAACTCTAACACTTTCTCCCAAGAAAAATGCACAGCTTCTAGTTGCAAGGTGGACTTTTGCTTGTGACACATTTTATTAGCATCTGTAACTGTTTTCAAATGTAGCACTGGCTTTTCATTAGCTAAGTTTTAGGTGTGATGGCAGTCCATTTGGAAATATTTTTTTGAATTATTTTGAAAGCATTTTAGCTACTTTTTTATTTTATATATCGAATCCCACTGTCTTGCTGAAAATTAAAAATGTAAAGAGGATTTAATCACTTTAGGCATTTAACCACATTTAAACAATAACTGCAAACAGAATTGTCAAGAAAATTGTGTTGTTATCATTACTATTATTTGTTAGATTTTATATAGCCACCTGCTCCATTGGACTCTCCATATATTTTTAAGATAAAATTTAATTCAATATAAAATCAAAACTATTAAAAACATAAAATTGAACAAGACCGTCCAGATTAAAAGTATCCATGAACACAAAGCACAACAGCCCATCCCCACCCTGTAAACAACACATTAACCACACACACACACAAACACTTTTTGTGAACCAAACCAGAAGATTAAAATCACCCTCAAACAAAAATAAACAAACATAAAAGTTTATGGTGCCTTTAGAATTCAAACCAAGATTCCAAACTGCATACTTGGGACGTCCTCTGGGACTCCTGGTTTCTGCCCAAGCGTCAGGTGGAACCTGTGGTTGGGAGAGCCATTGGCCAGTTTCAGCAATTACACTCATTTCTGGCAATTGTCACTATTGCCCTCATCACATGATTAGTGCACTGTAATGCACTTTACTTGAATCTTCCCAGTTTATTCAGAAACTATACTTGGTCCCAAAAGCAGCAGCCTGGCTACAATGCCGCCCAGAATCTATTGGAGCTGGGCAACTAATGTTGTTGTTAGTTGCGAAGTCGTGTCCGACCCATTGCGACCCCATGGACAATGTTCCTCCAGGTCTTCCTGTCCTCTACCATCCCCTGGAGTCCCTTTAAGCTCACGTCTACAGCTTCAGTGACTCTATCCAGCCACATCATTCTCTGTCGTCCCATTCTTCTTTTACCCTCAGTCTTTCCCAGCATTAAGCTCTTCTCCAGTGAATCCTTCCTTCTCATTAGGTGGCCAAAGTATCTGAGTTTCATCTTCAGCAACTGGCCTTCTAAAGAGCAGTCAGGGTTGATCTCCTCTAGGACTGACCGGTTTGATCACCTTGCAGTCCAAGTGACTCGCAACTAATACATTCAAACAAATAATATCCATACAATCCTGTTTGGTTTAATGCTTAAGGCATTAAACTAGAAACCAGGAAACCAGGAATTCTTATCCTACTTTAAGAACAAGCCAACGGGGTGACTTTGGGCCACTCACTCTTCCTTGGACCAAAAAAACAAGACACCCACTTCTGAAATCTTGCCAAGAAAACTGCAAAAACCTGTCCAGGCGGTCACCAGAAGTCAACATTGACTTAATAACAAGTACAACAATGAAGAGAAGAGAATACAAAAATAGAGAAATAGAAATCAAATAATAGAAATAGAAAGACTGTGACAAAAGACAGCAAAGATAGCACCAATAGTAATAGGTACCTTGGGTGCAATTTCAAAACATCCGAAGCACCATTTGAACATCACCGGCATTGACAAAATCACCATCAGCTAATTGTAAAAGGCAGCTTTATTTGGGACAGTTTACATTCTGCAACAATACCTTTAATATTATTAAACAACAACATCTACCTATTCCAGGTCCTTGAGAAAGATTTGATAGGTGGACAAAAATACCAAATCCAGTCTAAACATATGGCTGACTACAACCAGCCATAATAATAAATGTTAACAAGTATGAGCCTTTTTAACAACATAACACTAACACTATGGTTGGTTCAGTGGTTACAAAAGTTTCCAAGTCCAAAGTGCTAGTTTTAACCTCTTCTGTATAGAGCTTTATGGTTTGGTTCATAAATAACTTTGAAGTGCTTTCCTTCAAACTGATTTTACTCAACCTCCTTCGAGAAAGAGGATGTTGAAAGGTCTGACCCTGTGAGAATTAAGAGGCTCAGGCATCTGAAGAGCAATCTTGTCTACGTTGCTCAGATATGATGGAATCCTTTATCCACTGAAGTGATGGATTCCGATTTATTAGACTTTTAGAAATCCAAATTAGACATTTTTCTTAGATGAGCATCTGGACAAAAATGGTGAAGATGGGTTTTAATGGACTTTTCATTCTTGCTGGCTTTAATGTTTATGTATTGTTCATGGTTAGTGAGCTTTGAGAGTTTACATTTTGTTTGTTTTACTATTGTCAGTCGTCTTAAGCAAAATATAAGCAGAGCCAGAATCAGACAAAAATCTTCTTTCTTCAGTTCCTGAGTTCTACAAACTAGCTACAGGTTTGAGCTGCTAGAACAGGAGTGTAAAACTCAATCTCATTGTTGGCTACGTTAGAGTTGTGTTTGACCTCGGGGGTGGAGGTGGGGGTGTAGCCAGGGGTCATGGCCAACCCAACGTCACTCATGTTGGGGGCACCTGTGGTGGCCTAAGCAGTCTGCCAGCAAAAATGGGCTTCCAAGCTCTGTTTTCGCCTGTGATGGCTTGCAACCCTCTGCCAGCAAAAATGGAGCTTGCGAGTGCCACCCGCTGCCCTCGTGAGGTCCATTTTTGGTTGCAATGTCCTCCTGCAACCCTCTGCCAGCTAAAAGAGAGCTCAGGGGGGCTGCCTCTGACCCTCATAAGCTCCCTTTTCACTGGCATAGGCACTACAGGCCATTCCTTCTCTGTTTCCAGGGCGACCCCGCAGGCCATATCTAAGCACCCCATGGGCCAGATCCGGCCCCCGGGCCTTATATTTGACACCCCTGTGCTAGAATATGTCCAAGAAATACCAGACATGAATGGACATTAATGTCCATGCCACTAATAATAGTTTAGCAGGTAGTAATCCTTAAAGAATCTTTGCTAGGTTCAGAATGTAAGCAGAGTTGTACTTAGTTGGTGGATGGATGGGAATTTTCCAGGGAAAATACTAGCTAAACTGAGAATTTTTTAAAAAATGCCAGAAGACCACAGTTAACTACTTCTGTCCTATTGTCAAGAAAACTGCATGGGTTGTGTCCATGAAGTCACCAGAAGGATTTATATTTAACTATTCACTGCATTTAAGTAATAAACTACCGTAAGCCAGTCTTAAACCGAAATGGCTGGGGTAACATTTCATGCAAAGTCCCAAGTGGGAGAACCTGTCCCTGAAACCTGGCTCCAGCAATTACTTTCAGTAATAAAAGGAACTGTTTGCTGCACTCACTGTTGTTACTTTCAGGAAAAATCTGTATTTTATTTTATTTTTTTGAATAACCAATTTGAACTTTCTACTGGCAATTAAATGAAGTTTGCAGTCTGATGACTTTTTTTTTTAATGAACAGTTTACTTCTTTATTAAGTTAATGGCACAGTTGGCTCCATCGTGGCTCTCTCCTTTTCAGTTCAGAAAATGCTTCATTTTCCATTCAAAGGGCTGCACAAGTTTCTGCTTCTGGAGGAATAGTATTCCTTTGTTGTTGCTATTTAAAGAACAATTTCTCCATTTTTGTGCCATTTGTAAATTTGCATCTAGTTAAAAGAATAATGTTTTTGTGATTGAGCATTGCAGTTTAAGTAGTTCCATATGTGCAATATTTAATTTTTTTTCCAAGTCATCTGTGTTGACTTTCATTGTCCAGACTGTGTGCAAAAAGCCTTTCTTTCAGGGGGAAAATGTCTGTGTATAAGAAACTAGGCAGAAAATTATCATGCTGTGGTATATGCCTGTATTAATTCATCTTTATGTTTATAATTAAAAATAACTCTGCATGCAAGTTGCAAACTCTGTTAAGAATGCAAGTGAAACATTACAAGAACATTCAAGGCATTTAGATGCGAATAGCCATTTCAATATTTAGAGTATAACAGCCAACACAAAACAGTCAATGTTCAGATAGTCACACTGACATTCCATAGCTTGGGGATAGCAAAATGTATTTTAAATTAGAATTTTATTGCAGATTTCATTGGATCTGTCAGCTAATGGCAACACCAAACCAACCTTGACTGCTGTTAAAAGCTAAGATACCCCCCAAAAATCAGAGGATTATAGAATAGAATAGAATAGAATAGAATAGAATAGAATAGAATAGAATAGAATAGAATAGAATAGAATTCTTTATTGGCCAAGTGTGATTGGACACACAAGGAATTTGTCTTTGGTGCATATGCTCCCAGTGAACATAAAAAGACAAGATACACTTGTCAAGAATTACAGGGCACAACACCCAGTGACAGTCATACAGTACAATAAGACTAAACTGAGAATTGGGAGGGAGTTTTGGACTGTTTCCAAGAAAATTACAAGCCTATGTCTATGAAGTAACCAGGAATCAATCCTGACCCAAAGAAGATTTTACTTTGTGTTGGTGCTAAGGGTTTGGAAACTATTTGCAAGTCCTGCTATGTTTTACTGACAGAAGTATTATCTACTACTTCCACCAACTATTTCAAGACCAAACAATTCTTATAGTAAAGATGCCAGAACAAAGAGAATAAGTTTCCAATTTCAGGGAGAGTGAAGTTAGAAAAATATGTCTCCTTTGTAACATGAGGCGATTTTATAGAATCAAAGAAAAACAAACACTGACGCCCATAAGGATATTTTTTTTCTTTATAGAAATGGCAATTTTACTAATGCAAACATTTATCACCAAGCTATGAAAATAAATATCTTCTTGGCTCTTGAAGCCTATCCTATGATACATACTGTTACTAGTCTATTGAATATAGAAGAAAAAGTATGAGAAGGTACAATGTGTTTAAGCTTAATAATAAAATTGATATTCCTGATATAAAGAATTAATTCAAACATTCCCTTTCTTCTATAAAGAACATAGAAAGTTCTTCCCCAGTGTCTTTTTTACTCTGAAGGCAGAGTAATGCCTGTCTAATATAGGCCATTAGAGGTATCCATATTAAAGAGTCCTGATTGCCTAACAAAAAATGCTGCCACACATCTAGTGACAGGGGGCGCATCATCTCTCTAGGTCAGGGGTGTCCAAACTTGGAAACTTTAAGACTTGTGGACTTCAACTCTTTGCTGGCTGAGGAATTCTGGGAGCTGAAGTCCACAAGTCTTAAAGTTGCCAGGTTTGGACACCCCTGCTCTAGGAAATTAGTTTTTATTGTTGTTGTTCTTAATCAGTACTTACTGTTTAGGACTATCACCCAGTGGTGGGATTCAGCCAGTTCGCACCACTCCGGGAGAACCGGTTGTTAACTTTCTGAGCAATTTGACAAACTGGTTGTTGGAAGAAATCAATAGGGCAGAGAACCGGTTGTTAAATTACTTGAATCCCACCACTGCTATCACCCCATCCCCGCTCCACATATTTAAATAATTCGGAATAAAATTCGGAATAAAATCAGAATTTTCTGACTATAATTCTTTTTTTCTTTAAATCCTTTGTTTCATGTCTTCCACTCTGGAATCAATCCACCCCCTACAACCTCATACAGTTATTCCATTCCAATTTGATAAAGAACAGCTTGTAGGGAAATTTTGGGTATAATTTTTGAACCATTCATTTATCGCCTTAACTCCTTCACCAGCTCCAACTATCTCTTTTCCTTAAATATTCATGTGATGCTTAATCAAATGCTTGCTGAAATCCCATACTGTAATGAAGGATGTTCTCTAATCTATCAGTATTCTTATAATCTACCAAGGAAATCACCTAATCAGAAAATGAGATAAGATTTTTTAGGCAAGACTTGTTTTTGACAATTCTAATAATTGACTTCTAATAATTTCCAGATATAAGGTGACTACAAATGAATTAATGATCTGCTCTAGTATCTTCCAAAGTACCAATGTTAATGCTTGGAACTCACTACCTGACTCTGTGGTCTCTTCTCAAAATCCCAAAATCTTCAACCAAAAACTGTCTACTATTGAGCTCACCCCATTCCTAAAAGGACTATAAGGGGTGTGCATAAGAGCACAAAAGTGCCTACCGTTCCTGTCATATTGTTCCCTTTAATTATATCAAATTAATACTTTTGCTTATATATATATACATATTTTAGCCTATATTTTATACATATTTTAGCCTATATATATGTTTATATGATGTGTTGTTGTTTTTATGTCAATGTTTGCATATACTGTTGTGACAAAATAAAAAAAAATGTCAGAATAACTGGTCAGGATCCTCCTTATTCCATTTCCTGAAGGCAATGGTAATAGTTGTCTGGCATTGCTCCAGAAGTGCTCAAAGTCAAGTTGCCCTGCATGTTTAAGCTCATTTAAAGTAAATAGGTATTATTTGATGTGCTTTAAACAATCACAAGCTTGACTTACTCAGTGAACGTACAGTATGTCCTCTTCTTAGAGAAGAAGAAACCAAAGTGTAAACTGATTATCCTGCCTTTTCTTTGATAAGTATGGTGATCTTTACAGAACATGTGTTAGTTCTTCTTTAATCTGGTACACCCCTAAATAAGCTCATTATGTTTTTTCTAGCATCCCTCACCAAGTCATCTTATTCTGAGCTTTAATTTTGTTGATGTTATATCTACCATTTGTTTTTAGCAAGTTTTTTTTTAAAAGGAACTCCTGTGACATGCTAAGCTGCTTTTTTGGTTAGCTTTTCCTACCATCAAATCTTAGGGGTTTTTTTGCTCAGAATTATTATATTCACTTTTTTTAACTACAAGGTATGTGTTCATCTCTATTTAAAAATGCTAGCATAACAAGAGTCTTTTTTCCCTGCTACTGCACCTGCTACTTGATTTGTTCACTAACTTTTTCATATGGGATCAAATTTGTGCCATCTTATACCTGCGGATGGAGTCAAGCAAGTCATAAATTCTTAGAAAGACCATACTTGGAAGACGTGGCTTTTGGTAATGAAATTATCCATGCCTCTTTGAACAGTTTGCTCTTCAAAAGCATAATCCATAATCCATACCATATTTGGGGTGACTGGATTGATTATAGTAGATATCACTATATAACAGTACTGTTTTTATTTATTTATTTTCTCCACCTATTTGAAAATGCTTTCTATCACTAGATTCATTTATCTGACATTTTTAACAGTGAGGATATTTTATATATATATATATATATAGTGCAACCTGCTCTTCCCTTTGGGGCATCACACCTGATTTTGGCAGTAAATCACAAGTCTCTAGGCATTTAATCCTACATTCACTTTTTTTTTGCTAGACTTGGCAGAAGGCTCCCAGACATGATTCAGCTAGATTAATATCTTTATTGCAGACATAAATGAAATATCAAAACTAGCAGTTGATTGCCCATTGAAGTAGAAGGAAACCAGAGATGTTACAGTGCCATCTATTTTTATTGCTTTATGATGATTTTATCAGTGGTTTGATTTGGGGGAAGGGGTGTCCCCCAAATTGTATTGTATTGATACCATGGACATTTTATTGTGATTGTAACCTGCCAAGAATTTTTCAAATTACAAGAGAGGGAGGGAGGGAGGGAGGGAGGGAGGGAGGGAGGAGATTCTGTTCTAGAGTTTAAACTCTAGGTCCCTTTCTTCTAACCTTCTAAATTAACTGGTGCATAGAGGTTTACTGAGACGTGTTTATATAACAATACTCTTTTGCTCACCTCAGCAACCTCAGTCCTTACTTTCTATTAGTTCTACTTAAAAAAACAAAGTAGTATTCTTCAATTGCTCTATTACAATCCTGAGAACCTCCCACCATTTTATGTCTATTTGGCCATTTGTACCGAGAGCCCAAAGTCATCTTGCCCATTTCTTGCACAGTATATACAGTATTACTATATATATATTATACCCTTTTAAAGTATCTAATAAAAATCTGGAAGATTAATTCTTAGTCTTTGTTTACACTACATGCTACACACACATACATACACACACACACACACACGTGTGTGTGTGTGTGTGTGTGTAGTATGTAGCATGTGTATATTTTAAAAAAAAAGACCAAGAATTTATCTTCCTGATTTTTATTAGATACTTTAAAAGGGCTCATTACAGAAACATTCTCATTACTACACTGCATAAATCTTTATTTAGGTCTTTCAGGATTTTCCACAGAGAAGTCAGTTTTATTATCTCCTGTTTTCATATGCTTTGACCAAACACACTGCTACCAATTTTCATAAGGGCCAGCCCATCTTGTGCCTGCAATATATTATTCAGTTAACTTATACCAAGACCCCAGAAAACAAATCTCTCCCTTCAGTACTATTTGCAGGAATTATATATTGCAATAGATGATTTCCAAATTGCTAACAACCCACTTTCCATATACAGTACATTTGCTAACCAATAGAATAGAATAGAATAGAATTTTTATTGGCCAAGTGTGATTGGACACACAAGGAATTTGTCTTGGTGCATATGCTCTCAGTGTACATAAAAGAAAAGATACGTTCATAAAGGTACAACATTTACAACACAATTGATGATCAATATATCAATATAAATCATAAGGATTGCCAGCAACAAGTTATAGTCATACAGTCATAAGTGGAAAGAGATTGGTGATGGGAACTATGAAACGATTAATAGTAGTGCAGATTCAGTAAATAGTCTGACAGTGTTGAGGGAATTATTTGTTTAGCAGAGTGATGGCCTTCGGGAAAAAACTGTTCTTGTGTCTAGTTGTTCTGGTGTGCAGTGCTCTATAGCGTCGTTTTGAGGGTAGGAGTTGAAACAGTTTATGTCCAGGATGCGAGGGATCTGCAAATATTTTCACGGCCCTCTTCTTGATTCGTGCAGTATACAGGTCCTCAATGGAAGGCAAGTTGGTAGCAATTATTTTTTCTGCAGTTCTAATTATCCTCTGAAGTCTGTGTTTTTCTTGTTGGGTTGCAGAACCGAACCAGACAGTTATAGAGGTGCAAATGACAGACTCAATAATTCCTCTGTAGAACTGGATCAGCAGCTCCTTGGGCAGTTTGAGCTTACTGAGTTGGCGCAGAAAGAACATTCTTTGTTGTCCTTTTTTAATGATGTTTTTGATGTTAGCTGTCCATTTGAGATCTAGTTTAACCATGGTTTGTTAATAAGCCGCAGTTGCTGAGTTTTCATAGTAAACTGAAAACCTAACAAATCACATGATAGCTTTGTATGAGAATATTTATTTTATGTCCTTGCTTGTTTTATTTATCTAATTTCTATACTGGCCATCCCACTTGCGTGACTCTGTGAACTTATCATGATCATTGCTAGGATTTTTGGGACCATAGAAGATTTATCATTTATTTCATTTTTTATTTTATTTATTTTGTCACAACAATATATATAAGTATCATAAAAAAAGATTATATAGTGTATAAACATATATATGAGTAAATATTAGGAGGAATAAGCATATATATATACATGTATATGTATATATATATATATATATATATATATATATATATATATATATATTTGTTTTCTGAGGTTTTCACGGTGTTTGTATATAGGTCTTTGGTTGTTGGGTTTTCTCCCGTGTAAAATTGGAAGTGTCTTGGCGACGTTTCGACGAAGTCTCATTCGTCATCTTCAGGCTTCAGCTTCGTGCTTTTGGGAGCACGAATATATATATATATATATATATATATAATTTGTTTTCTGAGGTTTTCAGGGGTGTTTGTATGTAGGTCTTTGGTTGTTCGGGTTTTCTCCCGTGTAAAATTAGAAGTGTCTTGGCAACGTTTCAACGGAGTCTCATTTGTCATCTTCAGGCTTCAGCTTCGTGCTTGCTCCCAGAAGCACGAAGCTGAAGCCTGAAGATGACGAATGAGACTTCGTCGAAATGTTGCCAAGACACTTCTAATTTTACACGGGAGAAAACCCGAACAACCAAAGACATATATATATATATATAAAACAATAGGACAGGAATGGTAGGCACATTTGTGCGCTTATGCACACCCCTTATGGTCCTCTTAGGAATGGGGTAAGGTCAATATTAGAAAGTTTTTGGTGCTTTGCCCCATGGAGATGTAGCATATTGCCTTAATGAAGAGTTGATATGTGACAAATCTCCCCCTCCACGGAATAGAGGGGGAGCACATTGTTGCATCACAGAGGTGATTCAAAGGAGGCCTTTATTTAGATACCCGACACATTTCAGTGAATGGTACAGGCCTAGCTATCATAGCAGCTGGACAAACGGCAGATGCAGACTACATACTGAAGCCTCCCAGTGCACAATGGCCAGAGAGAAGTGCTTTTCTTCAACAGCCCATGGGTGGCATGTAGCCTTTAAATCAGGGGTCTCCAACCTTGTCAACTTTAAGACTTGTGGACTTCAACTCCCAGAATTCCTCAGCCAGCTTTGCTTAAAGTTGACAAGATTGGAGAACCCTGATTTAAATAAGCAACATTGATATAAATGTCCCGTTGAAATAAATGGGATGTAATCATTTTGTAACCTAGATGTGAGCAAGCAGCCTAACTGTAAGATGGAAATAATTACTTTGAAAGTAAATATAATTTCTTCATTCGAAGAATGAAAAGATGCATCTAGAGCAGTGGTGTCAAACTCGCGACCCGCAGGCCAGATGTGTCACACCCACTCCTGTTTTAGCAAAGGAGAAAAAATTGCGATACATCATGTGACGAAAATGTGATGCCACACATGGGACACCCCTGATCTAGAGACATTGACTAACTCAGTCCAGATTCTTCTCTATTTTGAGAACATTCATTCAGATACAATAATTAAATATTCTGATTTGATACCTACTTGGAGCCAGACATGTAAGTGATGATCCGATAGTAAACACTTTTACCTGCATATTTTTCATACATTTTGACTAGCAAATGACATGGGATCTACCTGAGATAAGGCAGAGAGAGAAACAGTTGTTGTTGTTTTTTATTTCAACCTCAAAATTATTTCTCTTCATGTCTTTAGTTTGATAACCTGAGTAAGTGTTATCTAAGAATTGAAAACCAGCACATGCCAAAAAGATAAATTTCCCTCCTGCTGCTTAAAAAAACACAAATCCAAAGGAGATGCATTTGCTAAAGCTATTTTGAGCTATAAAACTAGAATATCTTAAGATCCCTTTTTGCTTTTGATCTGAACAAAGCTCTAAATTTCCAATCTTCTAAAATTTCACTTTTTTCCACTGAAACTAAAAACTGATCCCTTAAACTGGCTCATGCCTGCTGTTCTTTGTCTTCATGAAAAAACACTGGGAGAGAATGATGAATGTAATTTTCTGGGTTATCGCCAAAATATCCCTTCTCCTATTTTTTCAGCAAACACAGCTGCCCTTGTTCATATAGAAATGATTGTAGGACTGGATTGAGGTGAGCTGACTTATAAAAGCAAAGAGATTCCTCTGCTTTTCATCAGCTTTGCCCAATGCAGCTGGGCAAAAATCAAGCTTTTTTTCCCCCTCTTCCCTCTGTCAGCAAACAGATCAGGTAGATTAACTGCCTTTGAGCTAATCTCTGCTGGAAAAAGAAAAAGAATGGTTTTGTTTACAAAACGTGCTTATCCATGGTCAACTGAAATCTCATTTAGCCAATTAACTCAATTTTCTAGGTCAATGTTTGTCAAATTTGGCAACTTCAGGTATATGGACTTCAACTCCCAAAATTATCAGAGTTGAAGTTCACACATCTTGAAGTTGCCAAGTTTGACAAACAATGCTCTGGATTAACTAAAAAGCTAGGTCGCACATCTTTCAAAGCTAAAAATATGTCTGTGATGTGGTTTTAATATGTTATGCAAATTGCAGCCAACGTGATGGATATATAAGTCATTTTATAACTCACCTAATGCAATATGCCAGTCAATCCAATTTGTTACAAATCACAACCCAGATTTCATAAAAGAAATTGCATTATATAATACAAAGGACAATGTAGCAGGCATGAGATATGAGTATTTGTATTTGTATTTATTAGTTTGTCAAACATGTATAAGATAGCAGATATAAATATAAACGGATAAGATAGCAGATATAAATATAAAGTGGATAGGAAGGAAAAAAATGAATACAAATAAATGGGGACAGTAGGACAGGGATGGTAGGCATGCTAGTGCACTTATGCACGCCCCCTGTACGGACCTTTTAGGAATGGGGTGAGGTCCATGGTAGACAGTTTAAGGTTGAAGCTGTGAGAGTTAGAGGATGGAATAATGGACTCGGGAAGAGCATTCCAGGCGTTGAACACTCTGTTGCTGAAGTCGTATTTTCTGCAATCAAGTTTGGAATGGTTTACCTTGCGTTTGTACCAATTGTTTGCCCGTGTATTATTGAGGTTGAAGCTGAAGTTGTTGCTGACAGGTAAGACGTTGTAGCAGATAATTTTGTGTACTGTGCTTAGATCATACCGCAGGCGGCGCAGTTCCAGATTCTTCAAGCCCAAAATTTCAAGTCTGGTGGCATAGGAAATTCTATTGTGAGTAGAGGAGTGGAGTACTCTTCTTGTGAAGTACCTCTGGACCCGCTCAATCATATTAATGTCTGATATACAGTGTGGATTCCAGGCAGATGAGCTGTATTTGAGAACTGGTCTGGCAAAGGTTTTGTATGCCCTTATTAGCAGTGGTGGGATTCAGCCAGTTCGCACCACTTCGGAGAACCGGTTGTTAACTTTCTGAGCAGTTTGGTGAACTGGTTGTTGGAAGAAATCATTAGGGCACAGAACTGGTTGTTAAATTATTTGAATCCTACCACTGCTTATTAGCAGTACAACGTTACCGGAGAAGAAGCTTCGCAAAATTAGGTTTGCGTGTTGCTTCTCTGAATAACACAGTACAAACTCCAAGTACAGGTAGTTCTCAATGTACAACAGCCATTTGCATTTATAATCTTTTTACAGGACTAGATTCAGAAGTCTTAATGTTTAGGTGCAGTTTCATCAGGTGGATTTGCAATTATTTCAGACAGGTCTCTTTTAGATGAGTAGCATTCAAAAGCCTTTTTAAGGCTATGCTTGCCCTAGTCAATCATCTTATGCTGCCTGAGCAAAGAACTGTCCCTAGATCCATTAGGCAAGAGATATCTACTACTGTTACACAGTGTTCTGAATAGCCTCACTTATCAAGCATTCCCTCTCTGTTGCTTCTTCAAGCATCTGTTAAAGTTCCTTCTACTTGCTTTCAATCAATTGTTAACAAATAACAATGGCCTGGCATCCCAAAGGAGCTAATTTTGCACAGCTGGAGGATTTTAGGATGGGATTACAAATACATGCCATAGAGTGGAACTCCTTTCTCCATGTCCTTAAAGCACTAGATAGTACAGCAGCAAATTATGAGGGGCCGGATTTTTTTACATTACAAAGTTTATTGAAAAAGAACATTCACCACACACATCCAATCCTGCTTTCATACACCTGGCTTAATCCAAGAGCATAGGGTCCTCTATTCAAATAGAAAAGCCCTGATGGATTCTTTTATTTCAGGTGTTTTATAGTCTTGTCAGCTGCTGGACTAGTTGTCTTGCACAACTTGATTTACATGTTGTCACTTGAAATATTTACCTCTCCAACCAACATGCTGGCTCTTCCAAGATCATCTTTTTAACCTCCTAGAATTTGTTTTCATATTCCCAGGGGTTTGGTATTTAAGAAGCCACCGGGCATCCCAAAAAATTAAATAAATAAATAAACTATTTAATAACATGCAGGCATACCTCACCCAGCTAATGGGTTCTTGATCTCTTTTTCATAAATGTGGCTCAAACTCTTTAGTGGTCTTTTTTCCAAATGTTGTCAAACTAGCTCCATTTTGTTATCTAAATGAAGAGACAAAGACAGAGGTAGATTCTGGAACATCAACTACTGTAAAGTCTTTTCGAGATTTCAAAAGTCTTCAACAGAGGACCATGTGCTTTTGAGCTGGGGTAAAACATGAGATCCTCTAGTTGCCTGATCTATTTCCAGAGGCAGCTTCATTTGAAGTGTGAAAATCCCATTTATTGATGTATTGTATCAAGTAAAACTCTGCAAAATTACATTTTCTGTCTTCAGATTGGCACTGGCTCACTGGTGGCTGTGGACAATTTTCTGGAGGATAGTTATGTGACCTAATCTTGAATCGAATCTCCTCCTAGCATGGGACAATAGCAAGGGACATAGCATGGGACATAGCAAGGGGGCGTGCATAAGAGCACAAGCGTGCCTACCGTTCCTGTCCTATTGTTTCCTTTCATTATATCCAATTAATATAGTTATTACATACTCATACTTATATTGTGGGTTTTTTTAATATTTGGCTGTGCACCGCCCTGAGTCCTTCGGGAGAAGGGCGGTATAAAAATCTAATAAAATAAAATAAATAAAATAATATATATGCTTATATATTGTATAGTTATTTCATGCTTATGCTTATATGTACTGTGTGACAAAATAAATAAAATAAATAAATAAATAAAATGATCAGTCCTTCTGTATTGTTTGTTACCTAATCAAACATAATCTTCTACACCTTGCTATGTTTCTTTACACTGAGACTGTGCCTTTGCAGCATAGAAATACACATTTATCTACAAAAGGGAATAGTGCTATAGTTTAATTAGACTAATATGACCATATTCCTAAATGTGTCAAGCTTGCTATTTATTTATATTCTGCCTTTATTGTTTTTATTAATAACTTAAGGTGGCAAACATATCAAACACATCTCCCTCTTCCTATTTTCCCAACAACAACAAGCTTGTGAGGTGAGCTGTCCTTTAAATTAGGAGGAATATAACACAATATGTAAATAAGATTATTTATGGGTCAAAGTGAGTTCCAGTGAAATTAATTTTAATATTTACATCTTAATCCAGTTTCTTATCCACTACATGGAATTGTTGGTTGTGGGTATTATCCTGGGGTAGACCTAGAGGGACAACAGCAGTGGTGAAGTTCAATTTTTTTTACTACCGGTTCTGTGGGCATAGCTTGGGCGTGGTGTAGCTTGGTGGGGTGGCAGGGAAAGGATACTGCAAAATCTCCATTCCCTCCCTACTCCTGGGGGAAGGATATTGCAAAATCTCCATTCCCTCCCAACTCTGGGTCCAGCCAAAGGTGGTATTTGTCGGTTCTCTGAACTACTCAAAATTTCCGCTACCGGTTCTCCAGAACCTGTCAGAACCTGCTGGATTTCACCCTGGGCAACAGGCTTTTCCTGACTATTGCAAGAATGGAAGACTCCTATTATTGATCAAGAGACCACTACATAGCACTCATTCTGTCAGTCTAACATTGGAAAGAAGCATTTAAAAAGAGCAGGCATGTCTGACTGGAAGAAGGAATACTTGTTCATAGCGTAACCTAAAAGCACCTTAAATTGTTTCCGTTATGAACTTGAAGGCTCTCTCGACATCGCATGGTTTGCAATTCAAACAAATATGGCTACAATAAAGCTTTCAGAGCACATAATCTGGGAAATGGCTTTAATACTTGCTTAAGATAAGAAGGCTGAAAATACTGAAGAAATGTTTTCCATACTGTAAGTTTGAGTCACTATTTCTGGTGAGGATCATGACCTGTTTTTTTAAGATTATTATAGCAATACTTCTGCAGGGGAATTAAATGTTGCCCAGGAATATTGTTGGGAACAGAAGAACAAATTGTTCATTTAAAGTACATTTTCTGCACATCATAAAACACATAAAGGGAAAAGAAAAATCAAACATTTGGAAAGGAATGGGCAAACCTCTTACAATATGCTTCAGAGCAAAGCTCAGAAGTTTGGAAGCTGGGAGGCTGTTCTTGAGGCTACGCTGCTAACTTCATGGAAACAGACTTTGGCCATGAATTTCTACTGCTGTTTTGTTTCCACTTCCAAATGAAATTGAATGCTGGAATCTTTAACCTGCTTAATCCAGCATTCTCTCCAGTGAAATCCATGCAAGACTTCCAGTGAGAGAAGTTAAAAGTCTTATACACTCTTAAATATGTAGAGATTTTTTTTCCAGAAAAGCATCAGTTTCCCTCTTCTCCCTATCAGTTTGTAGTAGGAACAGCATAATAATACAGGCAGTCCTCGACTTATGACCATAATTGAGCCCAGAATTTCTGTTGCTAAGTGAGATATTTGTTAAGTGAGTTTTACCCATTTTTCTTGCCACAGCTGTTAAGTGAATTATTTATTTATTTATTTTATTTATTTATTTTGTCACAACAATATATATAAGTATCATACAGAAAAGATTATATAGTGTATAAACATATGTAAGAGTAAATATTAGGAGGAATAAGCATATATATATATTACTGCAGTTTTAAGTTAGTAACACAGTTGTTAAGTGAATCTGACTTCCCCATTGACTTTGCTTGTCAGTGTTGTGGTCCATCAGCAGCCTACGGAGCTGGCAACGGAGTCGGACAGTGATGACGCTGAGGTGAGGCCAGGGCCATCGGGAAGTGAGGTGCGGACTCCAGAGCCTCCAGAGACTGATAGTAGTGAGGCAGAAGAACAGGAGGAGCCTGTTCCTAATGCAGGCATCAGAAGAGTTGCCAGAAGGCAAGAGCAGTTCAAGCAGAGAGGACAACTCAGGATATGGCCAAGAGATGATTGGCCCCTCCCATAAGGCTTAAAACAGACCAGCACCAGTGTCTCAACTTTGTCGGAAAACAACGTTGTAGCTGCGTCTTCTGCTTCATCTTCTGCTTCGTCTTCTGCTTCGTCTTCGTCTTCTGCTTCGTATACATTTTTGTTTTTGTGGCTTCTGGATGTTTGCCAGGAAGGGCCTTTGGCAGTTTGCCTAATTGGACTAAGGTTTGTGAGATAACTGAGGAATTTGTGTTGGGAATCATTTGTTTTACTTTGAGTTGAACGATGCTGGGAATGAAGTAATTCCCAGCTGTTCGAATAAAGTTTGTTTGTTTTTCCACGAACTAAGTTTATTACTACCTACTTGGGCCTGGGTCACAACAGTCAGAAGGTTGCAAAAGGAGATCACATGACCCTGGGACCGAGCAACCATCATAAATACGAATCAGTTGCCAGGTGTCTGAATTTTGATCACATGACCATGGGGAAGCTGCAACAGCTGGAAGTGTGAAAAATTTCACAAGTCACTTTTTTCACTGCTGTTGTAACTTTGACCAGTCACTAAAAAGACTGCTGTAAGTCGAGGACTACCTGTAATGACTTTTGTAGTGTATATCTGACCATTGATCCAACGTTTATTGACATCAGGGCACTGGTGGTGGTGGTAGTACTGAAAATGTCATCTGAAGTGTTGGCCAAACACTTTTCTACAATATAAAATTTCTGCAGGAGTGCTGTTAAATTGGCTGTTAAACTGAGATGAATGTCTCTGCATTTAGATAGACATTTTAATGAACATTCAACCAGCCACAGATACTTCCCTTAAACATAAACTCTGAGTTTTCAAAATGCATTTTCTAATATTTTCAAACATTTGCCCTATGAGCATTATAAAAAACATGGCAGTTAGAAGCTGGTTTAATGAGCCTATCATGGTATTCATATTTCAGTAGACATTTAATGAAGGTCAAGCTTAGAGCTGTTTAGACTCCTAAAACCACCACAACATTTTAAAATAGATTTATTAGTTCTTCATAGATTTCTATGGCTTGTTCTCAAAATGGGAGCAGTAAATTCTGTTTCCTAATAATTTCTTTTTTTATCAACTTTTTCCACTACTGAACTTATTTACTGGGTAGTTTGAAAGACTCTGTGAGTGCTTAATTTTTTTTTTTACCTATAGGTCTTGGGACCCACATGGGATGGATCATGGTATTAATATGCCCAGGGCATAATTCTAGGGAGACTGTAGAAGTTGCCTGCCTTGAATTAATTTGTGTCTCAGAGAAAATTGCCATCCACCTCTAACCCCCAATCCACACTGAATAATCAGAAGCAGGCTACTCTGTCAGGGTTTTTAAAGGGTTTGTGATTCAAGGCATGCTTTCCATAATGTTCACCCATTCAAGTGAATGTCATTTGACTCCGCTGATGTTAGGCTTGTTTTAATCACATGCACACCTTCAGTTTCTGTATCTGATATAACAATTTTAGATTATTTTGTTGTTCTAGACAAGGGCTGTCAAACTCCCAGCCCGTGGGCCAGATACGTCACCTGCTGGCCATGCCCACGCCCGGTTTAGTGAAGGGGAAAAAAGTCCTGATACATCATGTGATGCCGCCATGATGATGTCAGTTTGACACCCCTGTTCTAGACCAAGACATTAAAAAAAAAAGTTAAAACTTTTAAAAGACCAGAAGACAAAAAGCCCAACTTTGTGGTTTCCCATAATGGCCGTATTTTTCGGAGTATAAGACACACTATTTTCCCCCAAAAAAGAGGGTGAAAATCTGGGTGCATCTTATACTCCGAATGTAGCCCCGCCCAGCTTCTCAAATGGAGGTTTCAGAGGCTGGAAAAAGCATCAGAAATGAAACTTCAGAAAAGAAGCCCCCTAACAGAGCTTCAGAGGCTTTTTTTCTGAAGCTCTGTTTCAGAGGCTTTCAGAGGCAGAAAAAAAAACAAAAAAAAGCAAGACACAGAGCTCACAACCAAGGAACCTGTTGCTAAAATTCACCTCTGGGAACAGCTGATTGGGGGGGTATTCCAGGAGGCCGATCCACCTGCCAATCAGCTTTTTTCTTATTTTCCTCCCCAAAAACTTGTACTCCGGTGTGTCTTATACTCCGAAAAATACAGTAATTATCAGTGACAATTGTACACTAATCCTTCTTCCAAATGGTGTAATGTGAATTTACCAATGTACCTAAATCCAGCCACTGGTTCTATCTTCATATATACAAACTTATCAGGCAAGATCAAGAATATAGAAATGGGTGGTTAATTCTGAATTCCAGAACAATACGATGAAGTCTAATGCAACATTTTCATCCAACTGAGCCTCAGCTCATCTTTCTTTGATGATGATAATGTTGCTTAGACAGAAGGTCTTTGATCTTTGAATTTGTGACAAATGCGAATGTGAAATTTCCAACAATTCTCAAATTCAGTCTTGGGCAATTTACACCCCTCAGCCCCCATCCGGCTCTTTGGCTTTCCCGGTCCAGCCTACATGGGAAATTAGAAATCAAATGTAAATAAGCACACCACAGGGGGCAGGAGAATAATCCAAGTTGTATCTAGTGTTGCACAGTTGCTATGCACTCCTTCTGTCAACTGGCAGCTGCAGGAGGACTTTCTGCACCTGCATAGCAATCACCCCTTGCCTAGAGCAGTTGAGGTGATGGACTTTGAAGATATCAAATCAGGTTACATTGGTATGGTCCTCCACAGCAGTCCCTATTTCTCATGTGACCTGTTGGGGAAATTAATCACTCATCCCTGTTCTGATCCAAAGACAACCAGGTATTCTCCACACCTCTTCTTAGATTTAGATTTTTAAAAGTTTTTTTAATCCCACTTTTATTAATTTTATAAATAACATAGCAAACATACCTAGTACTCTTTCATAAGGACTAGGACTCATAGTGTCTTGGTTTTTAGTCTTAACCACTAGACCACCTTTGGTTTGAAGGATGGTACCAGATAGTCTGTAATGATATTATTTGTGTGATATTCAGATCAATTACCGTATATACTCGAGTATAAGCCGAGTTTTTCAGCACGTTTTTTGTGCTGAAAAACGTCCCTCGGCTTATACTCGAGTCCCCAGTTTACCCCAGTTTTTGGGGTAAAATTGGGGACCTCGGCTTATACTCGAGTTTTTTTTTTTCTTCTTTTTTTCACATTATACCGGATGGCGCAAACTTGGCGGGCTTTTGCATTAGCGCGGGGAACCCTGCTGGTGCAGTGAGAGGGCGGGGCGGGGGAGCCGCCAGCCTTCTCGGCTGAGGGAGGGAGGGTTTCCCCGACCGGTAGCTGCCTCATTTCCCACCCTCGGCTTATACTCGAGTCCCCAGTTTACCCCAGTTTTTTGGGGTAAAATTGGGGACCTCGGCTTATACTCGGATCAGCTTATATTCGAGTATATACGGTACAAATGTCATGATCACTTAATCATTGATTATATCAGGACTATTCAAATATGGATTTAACTTTTTCTAACTAATTCTTATTAGAATTAGTTTTTATCCCAATGCATTTGGACCATGTTTAAACATTCTGAATTTGCTGTATGTATTTTTGACGGGATGTTTTTAATGTTTTATTGTTTTTAATTGTTTTAACTGTTTTATAGTTTTAGAATTGTTTGCTGTCCAGATTCATTTGGTTGAGATGGGCAGCTATAGAAATTGAATAAATAAAATAAATAAATGTTCTAAATCTTTGAATTGTACAGAAATTTGCATTCGGTGAATCATGCTTCTTACATTTCTCTATGTTTCAAAAATATGTAATATAAAAATATGAGTTAAAATATTTCACATTTTAATCTTGAATTATCCCTTTTCTATCAAATGTTCTGTCTTTGTTGTACCTTTTTCTACCTCAAACAATCAATATTTGTTTAAAATCCAGTCAAGAGCAAACATTTTTCACTTAAATTCATTAAGAAAACATATGTAGCACATATAAGAGTTTTGAAATGATGATATTTTAAACTTATGAGCTAAGAAGGTAAAATGGGGATTAAATATTTGAAGTAATTCAAAACAGGTGAGTTCTAAAGAAAATAGAGATTGAAGAAAGAAAAGAATTCAGTCAAATATTTTGTCTTTAATTTTGAAAAGAAATCTATTATTTACAATAGCTCAGCTCACAGACCACAGCTGATATGTTAACAGCTGAAAATGGTAGTTAAATTGATAGTGGCTTTTTATTGATTAAATGTTGTCTGCTAACTCACCAGGAATAATCTCACAGTAGGAACACCAGCCATTCTCTTGGCTTCTTGTCTTCTTTCGGACTCATTTAGAATGACATTGATAAAATATTTGATCTAGTTTTTGTGAAATAAATACTATATACCTTTGAAAGTTTGGCTGATTTTGAAAACTATGTTGTTTAGAACAGGAGTCCCCATACCCCAGTCTGCTGACCAGAGTACTGGTCTGGGGCCCATTGGTAACCAGGCCATGCAAGCGGGAAGCAAGCATGTGAAGCTCCATTTGCACAAGCGGTAGGTGCATGTGTGAAAACATCTCCTCACCCCTGCTGTCACTACCACTGCCGGTCTGCAGATCCAAAAAAGTTGGCGACTGCTAGCTTAGAGTATGCTCTCATGCCCTATTTTAAACCAATATTGATATTCTGAAGCAATTATTATTGGCTGGGTGACTGAATTTGCAAAACAATTGAATCAGAAGGAAAATCAGAGTCCTCAGAGAACTAGTGCAATGTCGTGGTTAAAGTATTAGACCAGAAATCTGGAGACACTACCTTGAGTTGTATAAAATAAAGGCATACAGTATAAATCCATTAAATAAGACAAAACTTTCTTGGCAGTAATTTATTATCTACAACAGGGCTGTCAAACTCACGGCCTACAGGCCAGATGCATCATGCACTGGCCACTCCCACACCTAGTTTAGCAAAGGGGGAAAAATTATGATAGTCACATGATGACACCATGACGATGCAAGTTTGACACCCCTGTCCTACAGTATAATACCTACATCAGTAAATTCTACCCATCTGAATTTATATATATTTGGTTTAGATACTGGTATATATTGAAATGGAGGTGCTTTGAAGAAACAATATGACCCAGCATATGGATATGATAGGTTTGAATCATGAATTGGTGTTTGTGGATAAAGTTTTGTAAAAAAAACAGAACAAATGGATGCATCGGAGTAGAATTGTATTAAAGATTGGGAAATGGATTGGGAAACGTCAGATACACCAATCTGCTAGAAAAGTGGTGGGTACTATGTGCTCTGTTGAAGGAATTCATGCTGAAAAACAGATAAAATTGTTGTAGAGGAGAATGTGCTACCGGTCACTTTGTTATTTGACAGGAGAAAAATGAATAGCAAGGTGAACACAGAAGAAATGGGATAATTAAGAAGCATGAGTGGTAAAACAAGGAAAGATAGAGTCAAGGTTGAATAGCGATGAGTGGATCACAAAAAGAAGTTAATATTCAGTATAAAAGAAATATGCTGAGCTGGGAGTATCATAGAGAGAGAATGAATGAGGACTAACTTGCAAAAGAAATACACAAAGGAAGTGTGAAGGGCTTGAGAGGAAAGAAATGATTGAAAAAGTAATGGTTGGATAGAATTGATGAGATCTTCTAAAGAGATGTGAAGATATTTTTACTTTTCTTTTTTTAATCTCATGCTGTAATTTATTTCACTGAACCTTTTCTACTACTTTGCTATGCTTTGCATAACTTTGCTGACACTGAAAAAACATAGCATAATGGATAGGTATATTTGCAGCTATATTTAGATGTAAATGAACACTTAATTCATTACATGTAATCAGATTTACTTATTTCGCTATGCCACTAATCTTCTTGAAGCTATGAACTATTGAACAATTCAACAAATTGTCACTATATTGCCAATATGCTACAAAGAGTTGATATAAAAATATGTGAATTTAAAAACTGGGAGGGAGAGATAAAAGAAGAGAAACTTGCACAAAAACTGGATGAAGTTTTATATGATTTTATTAGGCACTTAAAAGGTATCATGGGAGGCATTATTTTTTGTAATATGTATATATTCTATGTAAAATAAATGCATCAAATGCTAACACTTGATGTTAGCAACTTTAATCATTTTAATGTTTAACCACATTAATGATATCTTTTGGAAAGAAAGTGTTCTAAAAATGAATCTAAAAAGGGATCTTAAAATACATCTACTTCCTTAAAACAAGGTGGTCATAATCAAGCTATAATGAACCAACCATTTACTCCCTCAAGAACAGCAGATGAAAGAAGAATTGTGTCGTGGAAAAAAAATGTTAAGAGCAATTTTCCATTGCATGCAGCAGATTTTGATATTTCAAAAATAGAAACCACCTGTAACAGATCCCCTTAGGGATTAGCAGTAGTACAGACTGGCCATTAATGTCTCAATCCTCCTCCTGCTTCCAGGATATCTCAGGTAATTTTTTTTCTTCTATGAACAGTTCATGATCTCCTGCAATAATTATCTGGAATATGTTTATAATAAATGCCTTATGTTTTTTATAAAAAGCATGAACACTGATTTTGTTCAGAATTGTTCAATTGTTAAAGTAACAGAAACTCTAAGAACCTTTGTATGAGGAAACAGTGTATATTTTAGCTTGGGCTGGAAAATAAGAAATGTTTATTATGCAAAGTCATTAGGGATTATTCATTTCATCTTTTCCTTTGCAAAATAGAGAAATTAAAAAAAATGCTCTTGGAGAGCTCAAAATTATCCTTGGATAAAGTCTTCAGAAAGTTAAATACTCAAAGCAAAAAAATGTTTATTAATATTAAGATGCCTTTTGCATCAACAGAACTATTATTTCTGAGCTGCGCTTTAGGTATAACCATGATAATTAAGACCAAGTATAATCTGATTGTTGAAAACATCTGACAGTCATTTAATCACTGCCTTGCAAAGAACATGAAATGTCTTTCAGCCTCCAAGCAGGAAACAATAATAGCAACAGCAATCTAGAAATCCATGAAGAGACCTTCAAAAATATAACGATCAGCTTTTCATAAATTGTGACCTCAATGTTCTATCACTTGCAATTCCCTTTTGAAATATCAGCTATCCACCTCCATGATCCTCTATGTTAAGCAGCTGTTCATTTCTCATCAGCCTGGTACTTTATCTGTTTAATGTATATTTCATATACATTCCATATACATATGGAAAATTTGTTTAATATATATTGTTATGCTATAATAACTAAAGTTATTTTTATAATAACACACACAATACTCTTTCCTCCTCCTCTTTTCCCCACAACAACAACCCTGTGAGATGAGTTGGCTGATAGTGATCAGCCCAAGGTTACTCAGCTGGCTTTCATGGCTAATACAGGGCTGGGATTCATAGACTCTTGACTTCTGGCCTGATGCCTTAACCACTAGGCAAAACTGGCTCTTTCCTGATTGTAGGGCTGCAATTCGCAGAAATCCAAGCCAAGCCAACATAGTTCCCGGAAGGGAATGTTAGAAGTTAGGGAAGACTGAATTAGGGAAAACAGAAAGTGTGTAAATTCCCTAATTGCTTTACTTTAATAACATGTTTGTGTAGAATCATTGATGTATCTAAAAAATGTATCCCACATTTTTCTCACCATGGACTCAGGATAGATCACAAAAGAATACCTTAAATATAAGACCATCAACATGATTCAGATCATTTTTTTAATAATTTAAGACAAATATAAACAATAGCTATTCTGAGGATCAACATTCAGACGAAAGTCTCTGTGGATAGTCATGTTTGAGTCATGAGCTTAAGGGATCTGACTTGGAAGTACATTCTGTAAGGCTGTATTGCTGTTGAGGCAGCCAAGACATCTAGAACAAAGTCTTGGATGCTGAATGGATCACGTATGTAACTTCCTACACTATATAAACAAAATAGGCATAATTCATTCATAGTATCATAGGCAGTCAATTGTCCAGCTGTGCCATTTTACAGCATTTAAAATACCATTTCTCAAGGGGAGCCTTAGGTAAAACATATTGCAATACTCTCATGTGGGGCTTCCTAAAATACCAATAAGATTCACTTTCATCTCAATAGTTATTTATTTTTTTGGTAAAATAAATTCTCTGAAACGTATTTAAATTTTTAGCAACGATATCAGATCTTGTTATTTGCTGCAAGTATTGCTCTTTTCAGTTAAGTTCCATGTCAATGTTTGAGTTTTATTCTTATTAATCTGATACTCTGACAGAAAATTATACTGCTCCATATATTTCACTTTCACTTCTAAAGAGTCCTTTGTCTAACTATAAGTACATCAACATCATATAGTTTCAGTTTATGTTCTTGAATTGTTAATTTAACTCCTGAAATTTTGTGGGATTTTTTTCTTCTTCTATATCTTCTTTGCCAATAGTTCTGATGCCAATAAAAATAAGAAAAAAAAGGGGGCAGCTTGTCTTGTCCTCCTCATTATGGAACAGTTTTATGATTAAAAAAACATTTATTATTATCTTGGCTTTTTGTCTTTATAAATATGTGATATTCATCTGAGAAAGTTTGAGTCACAATTAATTTTCTTCAGATTTGTAAGCATGAAGGAACATTCCAAATGATCAAAAGCTTTCTTTCCATCAAGATAACTCATAGCTACCTTATTTTTCTAATTTACATTGTTAATAACATTCGACTCTGAAATACTGAAATAAATAAGGAAACACTAACAATGCAAGAGTCAATGAACAGAGTCTATATTCTGATTTAAATAGTAGTGATTTTTTTTAACAATCAAGTAACTGAAGTCATTCATATTACCCAGTCTTACATAAACATTTAATTTGGGACCTCATGTACCATATTTCATGTACCATATTTCCCTAACCAGATAACCTTTCAGATGATCAGATGGATGTGTTTCAGATGTCAGCAAGATTCTTTCTAGTTTTATCCATGAAGTTGGACTTTAAAAATAAAGAATCATAAACAAATGTCCAGAATAAAATATTGGTAGCAAATAAGCATCTATCTTCCTCATTTATTTGCAGTTCATAATAAGTAAATTTAAGAATAGCACATAAATAACTTTATAATCTTTACCTAACTTGCAATGCAATTCTATTCATTATTTTCCAGAAGAAGTTCCTTTAAATTTAATGCATCTTATTCTATAGCAGGCCTATACAAAATGGGAAGTGAATTATCTTCATGATTAATTTAAAAGAATTAGCACAACTATTTTCCAGAGTATTATGATGCACTCAGTAAAATAGGTGGAACTGATGGAGTTTAGTTTATATTAAACATTTCTTATCTGAACATTTTATGTACAAGAAAAATCTATAAAAATCAAGCAAGTTTATTTTTTAAAAAAGGTATATATTTCAAAGCCCAAATTTGCAGCACTAGGAAAAATGAAAAATACTAAAAAAGGTGACTGGTTATATGGCAGATCTGGATAATTAACTGGCTTAATAGTTTTATTAATTTTAATTGGGGTTTTATTGTGTTAGGGTTTTTAAATTTTTTAAATTTTTTAAATTTTTAAATTTTTAATGTCGGCCTTTTTCTAATATGCTCTGTTTTAAATTTTTTGTTTTAATTGTATATATTCTGAGTTTTTATCTTTTTGGCTGTACACCGCCCTGAGTCCTTTGGGAGAAGGGTGGTATAAAAATCTAATAAATAAAAAAATAAAAAAATAATAATTATTATTTAACTACTGATTCTCCTGCCAAGAAAACAGCAGAACTGATCTGAATTATATACATTTGCACACTAACCATTTATTCTAAGAATTTTAGTGTCATTTCAGCATCTGTAAGTACAGAATACCAGCCAATATTGAGGCAGAAATTAAAATTACATAGCTCTCTGCAAAATATTGATCTAAACAATAATATGTTTCTTAAATAATAAATGAGAGATAAGAGGAAAAAAGCCACAACTTTATTCTTATGGTAGGAATGAAAATTTGTCCTTTTTAACTATAGGAAGGAAGGAAGGAAGGAAGGAAGGAAGGAAGGAAGGAAGGAAGGAAGGAAGGAAGGAAGGAAGGAAATCCAGTATTTCTTGTTTGTGGTTGTATAGGTACAGGAAATGTAAATAAAGAATGGGAAGTTGGCATCAGTACACTGTAGATATTGCATAGACTCTATATATAGACTATGCATAGACTATATATATATACATAGACTATATATATAGTCCCATATATATGTGGGACTCTCTCTATCAAATATGATATGCTATAGGAAAGAGCAATCTTACTGTTCAAATGGAGGTCTTCACAGTTAGAATACTTTAACAAACCAAAAGCCATGCTCTAGTCATAGACAACTAATCTGGAAACACAGTAAGGGATAGCATTTATTTTTCTTCATACCAGTTTGCTATTTCCACTGTTCTTCCCCTCCCATCGGGAGAACTACCTACATTAGCAAATGATCACAGGTCATTAAACCAATTAAGTTATGAACCACCTGGCACACCTCCTACTCAATTCATTCAGGCAGAGAGAGATAGAGAAAGAGAGAAAGAGAGAGATCTATCCAGTGGTAAAATATGAACCGGTTTACTACCGGTTCACTGGCTGTACAAGCGCACCATGCACCAAATGCAAGGTGCACGTGCACACAGTGCGCACCAAAAGGAAGCACAGGGTAGGTAGAATAGCACACAGGGAGGTGATCAGCTGTGGTGCACGATCTTTTTTTTTTTTTATTTTTAAAGGCATTTTAAAAGTAAAAGGCAGCTCAGCTGTAATCGTCAGAACCTTTTTTACCTTTTAAAAGCATTTTTTACAACCTAGTCGCTGAATAGGTTGTAAAAAATGCTTTTAAAAGTAAAAAAAGGCTCTGATGATCGCGCAGCTCAGCTGTGATCATCAGAGCCTTTTTTTTTACCTTTTAAAAGCATTTTTAAAAGAAGCTGCAAGCAGGCAAGTGGGCCATTAGGTGGGCTTGGGGGGGGGCAGGGATTTTTGCTACCAGGTCTCTGAACCACCCACCACCATTGCTACCGGATCAGCTGATCCTGTCCAAACCAGGAGCATTTCACCCCTGCATCTATCTTTGCCTTTCATCTCTGAAATTGGAAATATTCAATCTTAGCAGCCAGCAGGAAAGCTGACCTTGGAGCCCTCACTCTAATTTAAGAGAACACCATCCAATTATCTCCTAGGATTCTAATCTTATCTATACATTCATACATTCTTTCATACTGAAATAAAAATATTTGGTGAATTTTATTGAGAATTCATAGCTTGTATGAACATAGATATTGTACATACATAATGTACCTTCTACTTCAGAGTAATCAGCATTATGCAAAGCACAGAAAATAAGAAAACATCGCTAAAACAAGTTTGTACAAGATCCTTCTCCTGTACCTCATCAAACTCTTCTATCATTAGGAACTATTCATGCTTCCACTATGGTTATCCATTGCTTTATCCCTTGCCTTTTGTTTTTCAAACTAGTCATCTCTCTCCTTTTAAGATCTCATTAACTCCATCCAACCTTTTCCGTTTTCTATTGTCTCATTCCATTTACTCCTTATCAGGCATCCACAGGTTCCAGTTTCAATCAAAGTGAGGAAAACAGAGTTGTTTGTGAGTTTTATTCCTTTCACACATGTGGGTCATGTCGCAACAAATAGAGGTAGAGTTTGTATTATGTTTGCACAATTGTACTGGTTGATTGCTTTTGTGGGAAGCCACCCCCCTCCTTCCTAGAGGAATGAAATGTTTTGAGAAATATTTTAAATATTAAATATTTAAATATTTTAAAAGGCTCTGATGATCGCGCAGCTCAGCTGTGATCATCAGAGCCTTTTTTTTTACCTTTTAAAAGCATTTTTAAAAGAAGCTGCAAGCAGGCAAGTGGGCCATTAGGTGGGCTTGGGGGGGGGCAGGGATTTTTGCTACCAGGTCTCTGAACCACCCACCACCATTGCTACCGGATCAGCTGATCCTGTCCAAACCAGGAGCATTTCACCCCTGCATCTATCTTTGCCTTTCATCTCTGAAATTGGAAATATTCAATCTTAGCAGCCAGCAGGAAAGCTGACCTTGGAGCCCTCACTCTAATTTAAGAGAACACCATCCAATTATCTCCTAGGATTCTAATCTTATCTATACATTCATACATTCTTTCATACTGAAATAAAAATATTTGGTGAATTTTATTGAGAATTCATAGCTTGTATGAACATAGATATTGTACATACATAATGTACCTTCTACTTCAGAGTAATCAGCATTATGCAAAGCACAGAAAATAAGAAAACATCGCTAAAACAAGTTTGTACAAGATCCTTCTCCTGTACCTCATCAAACTCTTCTATCATTAGGAACTATTCATGCTTCCACTATGGTTATCCATTGCTTTATCCCTTGCCTTTTGTTTTTCAAACTAGTCATCTCTCTCCTTTTAAGATCTCATTAACTCCATCCAACCTTTTCCGTTTTCTATTGTCTCATTCCATTTACTCCTTATCAGGCATCCACAGGTTCCAGTTTCAATCAAAGTGAGGAAAACAGAGTTGTTTGTGAGTTTTATTCCTTTCACACATGTGGGTCATGTCGCAACAAATAGAGGTAGAGTTTGTATTATGTTTGCACAATTGTACTGGTTGATTGCTTTTGTGGGAAGCCACCCCCCTCCTTCCTAGAGGAATGAAATGTTTTGAGAAATATTTTAAATATTAAATATTTAAATATTTTAAAAAGGCAGGATAAAAGAGAAATAAAAAATCTTAAGGGAGACAGCTTCCTGCTACCATTAAGAAAGACTGGGCCAGCCTATCTACAAAACAAAAGACCTTCAGCTCCCGGGTGAAGGGATTAAAACATGATCCTTCAGGACATAATGGGATTAACTCACTAAGACACAGAGCTCACTATATTGCACAGTCTCCTAAGGACATTGCACCACCCTCAGAAACTTCAACCAAACTTCTTAGACAACCTGCGGAGCCAGCTATGACCCCCTACATAACCCCTACATGGCCCCATGGGAGTCTGACAAGAGCCAATATAATACATGTTTATTTATTTATTTATTTATTTATTATTTAGATTTTTATACCGCCCTTCTCCCGAAGGACTCAGGGCGGTGTACAGCCAGATTTAAAACAATACAATATACAGATTAAAACAACAGTTAAAATAACATATTCTATTAGTGGCTGAAAATTTAAAACCGTCAAATTTGACCCATAAATAAAATACCCTAATTAAAATTATTAAAATTCAAAAAATTTAAAAAATTAAGCCAGTCCCGCTTGGATAAACAAGTGCGTTTT
Source organism: Ahaetulla prasina (assembly GCF_028640845.1). NCBI lineage: Eukaryota > Metazoa > Chordata > Lepidosauria > Squamata > Colubridae > Ahaetulla > Ahaetulla prasina. Next base: position 111,237,087 of record NC_080539.1, on the reverse strand, counting down.
CAATTCACGGCGAAAGGTCCGAAGGTCAGGTAATTGACGCAAACCAGGGGGAAGTTCGTTCCAGAGGATAGGTGCTCCAACAGAGAAGGGCCTTCCCCTGGGGGCCGCCAGCCGACATTGCTTGGCGGACGGCACCCTGAAAAGACCCTCTCTGTGTGAGCATATGGGTCGGTGGGAGGCATAAGGTAACAGCAGGCAGTCCCGTAAGTACCCAGGCCCTAAGCCATGGAGCGCTTTAAAGGTGGTAACCAACACCTTGAAGTGCACCCGAAAGACCACAGGTAGCCAGTGCAGACTGCGCAGGAGCAGTGTTACACGGGAGCAACGTGTAGCTCCCTCAATCACCCGCGCAGCTGCATTCTGGACTAACTGAAGCCTCCGAGTGCACTTCAGGGGTAGCCGCATGTAGAGAGCATTGCAATAATCCAGGCAGGAAGTGACAAGAGTGTGAGTGACCGTCCATAAGGCATCCCGGTCAAGAAAGGAGCGCAACTGGCGAACCAGGCGGACCTGGTAAAAAGCTCTCCTGGAGACGGCCGCTAAATGGTCTTCAAATAACAGCCGTCCATCCAGGAGAACACCCAAGTTGCGCACCCTTTCTGTTAGGGCCAATGACTCGCCCCCAACAGTCAGCTGCGGTTGCAGCTGACTGTACCGGGGTGCCGGCATCCACAGCCACTCTGTCTTGGATGGATTGAGCTTGAGTCTGTTTCTCCCCATCCAGACCTGTACGGCTTCCAGGCACCGGGACAGCACTTCGACAGCTTCGTTGGGGTGGCCCGGGATGGAAAAGTACAGCTGAGTATCATCAGCGTACAGCTGGTAACTCACCCCAAAGCCACTGATGACCTCACCCAACGGCTTCATATAGGTGTTGAACAGGAGAGGCGAGAGAATCGACCCCTGAGGCACCCCACAAGCAAGGCGCCTCGCGGTCGATCTCTGCCCCCGTCAACACCGTCTGCGACTGGTCAGAGAGATAGGAGGAGAACCACCAATAAACGGTGCCTCCCACTCCCAAACTCTCCAACCAGTGCATCAGGATACCATGGTCGATGGTATCAAAAGCCGCTGAGAGTTCTAACAGGACCAGGGCAGAGGAACAACCCCTATCCCTGGCCCTCCAGAGGTCATCCACCAATGCGACCAAAGCTGTCTCCGTGCTAAAAAAGCCAGACTGGAACGGGTCTAGATAGACGTCTTCATCCAGGTACCGGGGAAGCTGCCATGCCACCACACTCTCTACAACCTTCGCCACATAGATGTTCTTACACAGGAACAGGAAGCTCAAGTGCAAAGCCCAAGAGAAGGTATAGAAACACCTCACTCTCAACTCCATGTAGCCATCTACCCAGAATCACACAGGACTTGGTGGTCCTGTTCATCATTCCAGACTCCATTTTGTCTCCATTGCCTTTCTCCCAGCTTGGAACTGAACCAGATGGATATTTTTTCCAACACTTTGATCCATGCTCATTCATTACTTGCTCATTCATTTTTGACTGATCTCTTCTTAATTTACCCAAAGCACTTCCTTTGCCTTCCATTTCCACTACATTCAGTTTTATGTTTCTCCCGGCATACTAAACTCTCACTTAATACAACAAATTAAGCAGAAGCGTGCTCTGATGTCCAGACATTTTTTATTTCTTACAACAAATTTTCATGCAAAAGGTCCAAATTCTATGCAGCAGATCACATAAAACTGCTTATTTTTTTAACCAGCGTTTGCACATAAAAAAAAATTTAATGAAAAAATTACATTATTTTGTATGATAGAGGTCAATATAACTTCTAAGAATTTATTGAATAACCTCTCCTACTTTTGTGCATTAATTTGAAACACAGTTATTATTTTGGTACCTGACTATTTTGAGACTTTCAATTAAAAAAATCATAAATCATTCTAATGAATTAATAAGGATAAAAGCCTATGAATGCATGCGTAAGCCATATTGAACAGTTTGTCATTTACTTCTGACTTAATGCATAGAATTGCATGCAAAAGCATGTATAGAATTGCAGTCTCAAAAATAATGTTTAGCCAACACAAAATTACATTTAGAATGTCTAGAAAAATGGCAAATATCTTTCATTTATTCATACAGTAAATGTTTATACTTACTGTTTGTTTACTTCTTCATCCCAACAGCCCTAAGAACTCTTATGAATGAAAATACAGAATCACTAGGCAAAGTCTAATTTTAATATCCTCCCATCCTCTAAATTCTGATCTTTATGGTATTATGAAGCCATCAAATCACCCTTCTTTTCTTGTTTCTATGCCAATCTCTGCACTGGGGAAAACCCATTGGCTATGCAGAAGCTCTCCACCCTAATTCAACTCATTTTATTTTATTGGTACTGTGACATTTTACTAAATGTGGTATTTCATTGCTAGAAGAATAAGATAATGCACATTGTCAACCCATTTCTATTCAGATTAAAGTGATTACAGTTAATCAAATATACATCCTTCATGCATTCCTAGGACAATACATGATGGATAGAAATCTCAATAAAAGCAGTTTCAATGCACATCCAGAGGATACGTTGAGAAAAGCTATCTTAGAGGATACAGCTTTCCTAGAATACTACTTTTGCACTCAGCATTTGTTTCAGAAGTAATGCCTATTAGAGATTTTTTTTCCCAAAAAGGAAAAAAAAAAAAAACAACCACTTTTGAGAAATAGTGTAGTTAAAGCTCCACTTAGAAGGATTTTAATCATAGTTGCATTGCTACATTTTTTTTGTGGTAATGGTTTCCAGCGGCCGGGCCTTTTCCAACAGCGGCAGCGGCCTGGCTGGGCGGCAGTGGCCGGGCTTTTCCAGCGGCCGGGCCTTTTCCAACAGCGGCAGCGGCCTGGCTGGGCGGCAGTGGCCGGGCTTTTCCAGCGGCCGGGCCTTTTCCAGCGGCCGGGCCTTTTCCAACAGCGGCAGCGGCCTGGCTGGGCGGCAGTGGCCGGGCTTTTCCAGCGGCCGGGCCTTTTCCAACAGCGGCAGCGGCCTGGCTGGGCGGCAGTGGCCGGGCTTTTCCAGCGGCCGGGCCTTTTCCAGCGGCCGGGCCTTTTCCAACAGCGGCAGCGGCCTGGCTGGGCGGCAGTGGCCGGGCTTTTCCAGCGGCCGGGCCTTTTCCAACAGCGGCAGCGGCCTGGCTGGGCGGCAGTGGCCGGGCTTTTCCAGCGGCCGGGCCTTTTCCAGCGGCCGGGCCTTTTCCAGCGGCCGGGCCTTTTCCAACAGCGGCAGCGGCAGCGGCAGCGGCAGCGGCCTGGCTGGGCGGCAGTGGCCGGGCTTTTCCAGCGGCCGGGCCTTTTCCAACAGCGGCAGCGGCAGCGGCAGCGGCAGCGGCCTGGCTGGGCGGCAGTGGCCGGGCTTTTCCAGCGGCCGGGCCTTTTCCAACAGCGGCAGCGGCCTGGCTGGGCGGCAGTGGCCGGGCTTTTCCAGCGGCCGGGCCTTTTCCAGCGGCCGGGCCTTTTCCAACAGCGGCAGCGGCCTGGCTGGGCGGCAGTGGCCGGGCTTTTCCAGCGGCCGGGCCTTTTCCAACAGCGGCAGCGGCAGCGGCCTGGCTGGGCGGCAGTGGCCGGGCTTTTCCAGCGGCCGGGCCTTTTCCAACAGCGGCAGCGGCCTGGCTGGGCGGCAGTGGCCGGGCTTTTCCAGCGGCCGGGCCTTTTCCAGCGGCCGGGCCTTTTCCAACAGCGGCAGCGGCCTGGCTGGGCGGCAGTGGCCGGGCTTTTCCAGCGGCCGGGCCTTTTCCAGCGGCCGGGCCTTTTCCAGCGGCCGGGCCTTTTCCAACAGCGGCAGCGGCCTGGCTGGGCGGCAGTGGCCGGGCTTTTCCAGCGGCCGGGCCTTTTCCAGCGGCCGGGCCTTTTCCAGCGGCCGGGCCTTTTCCAGCGGCCGGGCCTTTTCCAGCGGCCGGGCCTTTTCCAACAGCGGCAGCGGCCTGGCTGGGCGGCAGTGGCCGGGCTTTTCCAGCGGCCGGGCCTTTTCCAGCGGCCGGGCCTTTTCCAGCGGCCGGGCCTTTTCCAGCGGCCGGGCCTTTTCCAGCGGCCGGGCCTTTTCCAGCGGCCGGGCCTTTTCCAACAGCGGCAGCGGCCTGGCTGGGCGGCAGTGGCCGGGCTTTTCCAGCGGCCGGGCCTTTTCCAACAGCGGCAGCGGCCTGGCTGGGCGGCAGTGGCCGGGCTTTTCCAGCGGCCGGGCCTTTTCCAACAGCGGCAGCGGCAGCGGCAGCGGCAGCGGCAGCGGCAGCGGCAGCGGCCTGGCTGGGCGGCAGTGGCCGGGCTTTTCCAGCGGCCGGGCCTTTTCCAACAGCGGCAGCGGCCTGGCTGGGCGGCAGTGGCCGGGCTTTTCCAGCGGCCGGGCCTTTTCCAGCGGCCGGGCCTTTTCCAGCGGCCGGGCCTTTTCCAACAGCGGCAGCGGCAGCGGCAGCGGCCTGGCTGGGCGGCAGTGGCCGGGCTTTTCCAGCGGCCGGGCCTTTTCCAGCGGCCGGGCCTTTTCCAACAGCGGCAGCGGCCTGGCTGGGCGGCAGTGGCCGGGCTTTTCCAGCGGCCGGGCCTTTTCCAACAGCGGCAGCGGCCTGGCTGGGCGGCAGTGGCCGGGCTTTTCCAGCGGCCGGGCCTTTTCCAACAGCGGCAGCGGCCTGGCTGGGCGGCAGTGGCCGGGCTTTTCCAGCGGCCGGGCCTTTTCCAACAGCGGCAGCGGCAGCGGCCTGGCTGGGCGGCAGTGGCCGGGCTTTTCCAGCGGCCGGGCCTTTTCCAGCGGCCGGGCCTTTTCCAGCGGCCGGGCCTTTTCCAGCGGCCGGGCCTTTTCCAGCGGCCGGGCCTTTTCCAACAGCGGCAGCGGCCTGGCTGGGCGGCAGTGGCCGGGCTTTTCCAGCGGCCGGGCCTTTTCCAGCGGCCGGGCCTTTTCCAACAGCGGCAGCGGCCTGGCTGGGCGGCAGTGGCCGGGCTTTTCCAGCGGCGGCGGCCTGGCTGGGCGGCAGTGGCCGGGCTTTTCCAGCGGCGGCGGCCTGGCTGGGCGGCAGTGGCCGGGCTTTTCCAGCGGCCGGGCCTTTTCCAGCGGCCGGGCCTTTTCCAGCGGCCGGGCCTTTTCCAACAGCGGCAGCGGCAGCGGCAGCGGCAGCGGCCTGGCTGGGCGGCAGTGGCCGGGCTTTTCCAGCGGCCGGGCCTTTTCCAGCGGCCGGGCCTTTTCCAGCGGCCGGGCCTTTTCCAGCGGCGGCGGCGGCCTGGCTGGGCGGCAGTGGCCGGGCTTTTCCAGCGGCCGGGCCTTTTCCAGCGGCCGGGCCTTTTCCAGCGGCCGGGCCTTTTCCAGCGGCCGGGCCTTTTCCAGCGGCGGCGGCGGTGGTCGGCGGCCTGGCTGGGCGGCAGTGGCCGGGCTTTTCCAGCGGCCGGGCCTTTTCCAGCGGCGGCGGCGGCGGCGGCGGCCTGGCTGGGCGGCAGTGGCCGGGCTTTTCCAGCGGCCGGGCCTTTTCCAGCGGCGGCGGCGGCGGCGGCGGCGGCGGCGGCGGCGGCCTGGCTGGGCGGCAGTGGCCGGGCTTTTCCAGCGGCCGGGCCTTTTCCAGCGGCCGGGCCTTTTCCAGCGGCGGGCCTTTTCCAACAGCGGCAGCGGCCTGGCTGGGCGGCAGTGGCCGGGCTTTTCCAGCGGCCGGGCCTTTTCCAACAGCGGCAGCGGCAGCGGCCTGGCTGGGCGGCAGTGGCCGGGCTTTTCCAGCGGCCGGGCCTTTTCCAGCGGCGGCGGCGGCCTGGCTGGGCGGCAGTGGCCGGGCTTTTCCAGCGGCCGGGCCTTTTCCAGCGGCGGCGGCGGCGGCGGCGGCCTGGCTGGGCGGCAGTGGCCGGGCTTTTCCAGCGGCCGGGCCTTTTCCAGCGGCGGCGGCGGCGGCGGCGGCGGCGGCGGCGGCGGCCTGGCTGGGCGGCAGTGGCCGGGCTTTTCCAGCGGCGGGCCTTTTCCAGCGGCCGGGCCTTTTCCAGCGGCGGGCCTTTTCCAACAGCGGCAGCGGCCTGGCTGGGCGGCAGTGGCCGGGCTTTTCCAGCGGCCGGGCCTTTTCCAACAGCGGCAGCGGCAGCGGCCTGGCTGGGCGGCAGTGGCCGGGCTTTTCCAGCGGCCGGGCCTTTTCCAACAGCGGCAGCGGCCTGGCTGGGCGGCAGTGGCCGGGCTTTTCCAGCGGCGGTGGTCGGCGGCCTGGCTTGGCCCTGCTTTGGGAGGGGCCTAGAGCCTCTCTCCCCTTTGTCCCCCCTCGTCTGCGGTGCCGGTGTGGGAGCAGCCTGGCCCTTATCCAACGGTGGCGGCGGCGGCCGAGTCTTTCGGTGGCGGCGGCGGCCTGGCCTGGAGGCTCTCTCCCCCCGGCAGCGGAAGAGTCGGTGTCGGTGTCGGTGACGGCGGTGGCGGTGGCGGCGGCCTGGCTGGACCGGCTTGGCCAGGGCCTAGCCTGTTGGTGGTTGACTGGGTTCGGCGATTCGTGGCATGACCCAGCAAACCTGGCGGGTGAGTGGCCTATTCCAGCTGGAGGCCAGGCTTAGCGGCCACAAAGAGGCCCGATGGTCGCCTTCTTTGTCATCTTGAAGGCTGTCCACGGGTCCAGGGGACGCCCTCGCTACCACCTGGAGGACGTCTATAGACCGTCAGTGGGGGCTTTTTGAGTCCTTTGCCCCCCCCCGGACTTTTTGGGGAGAGATGCCTCGTCGGTGGAGCAGCTTGGCCCACTAGGCGCGTGTTTCGTCCTCTTTGTCAACTTGAAGGACGATCACGGGCCATGTAGGCACCTTTTTTACCATCTTTGAGGATGCCCATGGGCTGGCTGCAAGGGGATCGTTTGAAGACCTTTGGTCCCCAGTGGGGGAATTGAGGATGGTCCTGGACAATCCTAGCTTGACTATTGTAGGACTATATCCTCTCCCCCCCCCTTTGTGCCCATAGACCACCCCTCGGGACTGGAGAAGAGGGGTTGGAGCTCTGACTTAATCATGGCGGTTTGTTCATCTACCGCCCAAGACCTATATCCCGTCTGTCTTCTACTCCGGACTCCTGGTGTCAACTTCCATCTTGACAGGTCCAGGATGGGTCCGTTGCTGGACTTTTATCATGCGGACATTTACAGCGGCTGACCTTCTTGCCCTGCGAGATTCCCCTCTCTCGCGGGTCTGGCCCTCCACATTATCGAGGGTCCATCTTGAGGACGGGTTTTGGAACCCCGAGAGATGGCATGCCAAAAATAGGAGACTCAGGGGATTTTTAATTAATTATTTTAATAGGGTTTTTAAAGGGAATTTTAATGGGAATTTTAAGGGGGTAGGAACTGACGGGTCTGGGTTGGAGGGAGGTAGTGTTGGGTGGGGTGGGAGGGTTAGGGTGGGTGAGGGGTAGCCCGTCGGGAGGAAACCAGTTCCAGCGCATGCTCGTGGCGACTATCAAATGGGTTCGGAGGTTATGGGGGAGTGTGTTCCTTTGTGTGAGGGTGAGTCTATTTGCACGGTAAGTGGGAGGGGCAGATATGGCGGAAGGGGATCGTTTGAAGACCTTTGGTCCCCAGTGGGGAATTGAGGATGGTCCTGGACAATCCTAGCTTGACTATTGTAGGACTATATCCTCTCCCCTTTGTGCCCATAGACCACCCTCGGGACTGGAGAAGAGGGTTGGAGCTCTGACTTAATCATGGCGGTTTGTTCATCTACCGCCCAAGACCTATATCCCGCCTGTCTTCTACTCGGAACTCCTGGTGTCAACTTCCATCTTGACAGGTCCAGGATGGGTCCGTTGCGGACTTTATCATGCGGACATTTACAGCGGCTGACCTTCTTGCCCTCGAGATTCCCTCTCTCGCGGGTCTGGCCTCCACATTATCGAGGGTCCATCTTGAGGACGGGTTTTGGAACCCCGAGAGATGGCATGCCAAAAATAGGAGACTCAGGGATTTTAATTAATTATTTTAATAGGGTTTTAAAGGAATTTTAATGGGAATTTTAAGGGGGTAGGAACTGACGGGTCTGGGTTGGAGGGAGGTAGTGTTGGGTGGGGTGGAGGGTTAGGGTGGGTGAGGGGTAGCCCGTCGGGAGGAAACCAGTTCCAGCGCATGCTCGTGGCGACTATCAAATGGGTTCGGAGGTTATGGGGGAGTGTGTTCCTTTGTGTGAGGTGAGTCTATTTGCACGGTAAGTGGGAGGGGCAGATATGGCGGAAGGGGATCGTATCAACATAGGGGTCACGCGTTCGATGTTTACAGGCGATCGCGTGCCCCGATCCCCCTGACTTTTCCCGTTCCCCGGATGGTCAAGACCCTCAGAGCCTGGGCCTGCGTCTGATGTTATGCAACGCACGGTCCGTGGCCAATAAGGCCCCCCTAATACATGATCTGATTCAGGGGGGTGCCGCGGATATTATAGGCGTTACGGAGACCTGGTTGGGCACTGAAGGGGGTGTGCCCCTGGTCGAGATGTGCCCACCGGGTTTCCGTGCATTCCATCAGCCGAGGGCCCAGGGTAGGGGTGGAGGGGTGGCGGTTGCTATTAAAGAGAGTCTAGAGCCATAGGAGACCACTGTACCTCAGATCGCCGGGTGTGAATCCCTCTTTGTGAGGTGGGGTCATAGATGTCAGATGGGCTTGCTGGTCGCGTACCTGGCTCCTTGCTGCGTGACAGCTGCCCTGCCCGAGCTCCTGGAGGTGCTTGCCGGGTGGCAGTGGAGACCCCAGACTGTTAGTCATGGGGACTTTAACTTGCCATCTGCCGCTCGTCATCGACGGTAGCTCGGGAGTTCTTGGCCTCCATGACGGCCTTGGACCTGACTCAAGTAGTGGATGGCCCCACTCACATCGGGGAGGCACACTGGACCTGATTTTGTCTCTGGTCAGTGGTCGAGATCTGGACTTAAAGGAAATAGTCATTGAACCTTTGTCATGGTCAGATCACTCTCTCCTTCGCCTGGACTTTCTGACCGCTACCCAACACCGCAGGGAGACGGAACCATTACGATGGTACCGTCCCAGGCGCCTGATGGACCCAGAGAGGTTTCGGACGGAGCTTGGGCCACTTCCTGAGGGTCTGGCTCACGGCACGGCAGAGGAACTAGCTGCAGCCTGGGAACGGGCTGCGGCCGGGGCCTTAGACCGTGTCGTGCCTTTGCGGCCTCTGACCCGGCGCAGATCCCAACCGGCTCCTTGGTTCTCCGAGGAGCTGAGGGGGATGAAACGCCGGAGAAGACGCCTAGAGAGTTCCTGGAGGTCCAGCCGTTCAGAGGCTGATCGGACACTAGTTAGATCCTATACTAGGACCTACCTAGTGGCACTGAGGGAAGCGAGGCGTTCCTACGCCTCCTCCCTCATTGCGTCGGCAGATAACCGCCCAGCTGCCCTGTTTCGGGTGACCCGCTCCCTCCTTCACCAGGGGGAGCGGGATGACCCGTTGTGGGGACGTGCTGAGGAGTTTAACGGTTATCTATACGATAAAATCGTTCAGCTTAGGGACGGTCTGGACCAAAATTGTGGCGATTCAGACGGGGTATCTGAGGGCGGTCTTGGTGATGTTGTTTGGGATGAGTTTGACCCTGTGACTCCCGAGGACATGGACAGGTTGCTGGGTAGATTGAATGCCACCACGTGTTTACTGGACCCGTGCCCCTCCTGGCTGGTGCTGGCCACTCAGGAGGTGACACGAGGCTGGCTCCAGGGGCTTACGAGTGCTTCCTTGTTGGAGGGAGTCTTTCCGGCCGCCTTGAAAGAGGCGGTGGTGAGGCCCCTCCTCAAGAAGCCTTCCCTGGACCCGGCTGTTTTGGGTAACTATCGTCCGGTCTCCAACCTTCGCTTCGCGGCGAAGGTTGTAGAGAGTATGGTGGCATATCAGTTTCCCCTGCACCTGGAGGAAACTGTCTATCTGGACCCGTTCCAGTCCGGCTTCCGACCCGGTTACAGCACTGAGACGGCTTTGGTCGCGTTGGTGGATGATCTCTGGAGGGCCAGGGATAGGGGTTATTCCTCTGCCCTGGTCCTATTAGACCTCTCAGCGGCTTTCGATACCATCGACCATGGTATCCTGCTGCGCCGGTTGGAGGGATTGGGAGTGAGGGGCACCGTTTATCGGTGGTTCTCCTCCTATCTCTCCGACCGGTTGCAGACGGTGTTGACGGGGGGGCAGAGGTCGACCCCGCGGCACCTCACTTGTGGGGTGCCGCAGGGGTCGATTCTCTCGCCCCTTCTGTTCAACATCTATATGAAGCCGCTGGGTGAGATCATCAGTGGCTTCGGTGTGAGGTACCAGCTGTACGCTGATGACACCCAGCTGTACTTTTCCACACCGGGCCACCCCAATGAAGCTATCGAAGTGCTGTCCCGGTGTTTAGAAGCCGTACGGGTCTGGATGGGGAGAAACAGGCTCAAGCTCAATCCCTCCAAGACGGAGTGGCTGTGGATGCCGGCATCCCGGTACAGTCAGCTGAGTCCGCGGCTGACTGTCGGGAGCGAGTCATTGGCCCGATGGAGAGGGTGCGCAATTTGGGCGTTCTCCTGGATGCACGGCTGTCTTTTGAAGATCATTTGACGGCCGTCTCCAGGAGAGCTTTCCACCAGGTTCGCCTGGTGCGCCAGTTGCGCCCCTTTCTAGACCGGGATGCCTTGTGCACAGTCACTCACGCCCTTGTGACGCCTCGCCTGGACTACTGCAATGCTCTCTACATGGGGCTCCCCTTGAAGGGCATCCGAGGCTGCAGTTGGTCCAGAATGCAGCTGCGCGGGTGATAGAGGAGCCCTCGTGGCTCCCGAGTGACACCTATCCTGCGCAGGCTGCACTGGCTACCTGTGGCCTTCCGGGTGCGCTTCAAGGTATTGGTGAACATCTTTAAAGCGCTCCATGGCATAGGGCCGGGTTACTTACGGGACCGCCTGCTGCTACCGAATACCTCTCACCGACCCGTGCGCTCTCACAGAGAGGGACTCCTCGGGGTGCCGTCGGCGCGACCGTGGCGCCTGGCGACACCCAGGAAGGGCCTTCTCTGTGGGGCTCCGCCCTCTGGAACGAACTCCCCCCAGGACTTCGTCAACTTCCGGACCTCCGAACCTTTCGCCGCGAGCTTAAAACTCACTTATTTATTTGCGCTGGACTGGGTTAGCTTTTTATGGATTTTTAATTGGGTTTTATTGATGGGTTTTTAATGGGTTTTTAATGGGTTTTATTATTTGCTAAATTTTAATTGCGGCCAAATTGAATAAGTTTTTTAGTGGTATTTTAATAGTATTTATTTTGTAATAGGAATGTTTATTTTATCTGGCTGTAAACCGCCCTGAGTCCTTCGGGAGAAGGGCGGTATAAAAATTTAAATAATAAATAAAAAAATAAAAAAAATAAATGCCTGACAGAGTTATTATGAAGATAAAACAGTGGGGCAAACTTCCTTGAATTTACTGGAGGGAAGTCAAAGCAGGAGCGAAATGCTACCAGTTCAGGTCAGTTCGCTACTTGTTCACTGAAGTGGTAGTAAAAAATGTAAAAAAAAAAGTTCCAACGATTGCGTGTCGCTCAGCTGATTGTCGGAACTTTTTTTTTTTACTTTTTAGGCATTTATTTACTACTGGTTTGGGCAAATAGGTAGTAAAAAATGCCCTTAAAAAGTTTTTTAAAAGGTTCCCACGCGTGCCACAACTGATCACCACCACCCCCCATGATGCTCTATTTACCTTTCCAAGCCTTCTTTTTGGCGCGCACTGCATGTGCGCATGGGCAGCTTGTGTATGGTGTGCATTGCGCATGCATATGTGCAGCGTTCATTTGCATGGTGCATATGCGCTCACACAGCACGCGTTTGCCATATGGCGTGCATGCCTGGCCAGCAAACCAGCAGTAAATCGATTCAGATTTCACCACTGAGTCAAAGTAAATATGCTGTACCTATCAGATTTTTTTTCTGAAATAGTTTGTATGATTACTTTTCACTCCTCCTTCTTTCTCTCTCCTCTCCTCTCTTCTTCTCTCCTCTCTTCCCCATGATTAGGGTCACTATGGTTGTGATGCTTCCTTAAGGGCAAAGGTTCTAACTGGTATGCCTGACTCCTATCATTCATGCATGCACTTTACATTATTGATATGTGTGGGTCTCCATTTCTTTCTGCACTGGTTGAAAGAGGTGGCAATGAAAAACAGCCATTTAATGGAATGGAACTGAACTGCCTGAGTGATGAAATCTCAGAGAAAGGATTCTGGAAAACCCCACGTTCCACTTTATCTATTAAGCATACATCCAAAACCAGGATAAGCATTTCTCTGCTACTGTAATATCTAACAATCTGTTGCATTAAAAAGAGACAATTATTATATATTGGGATGGCAACTTTCAGAGTTACCCAGCCATTATGTTCAGCACTTGGTGCAGAATTCTCAAAGCTCTAACCATAAATCATTTGAAAATGGCAAGATTAGAGAAAAAAACTATTGGGATATGAATGGGAAACCCATTTTCATAAAAGAGTATGGAGTAAATTGAAAGAAAGCATAGCTTGATAGCAAATGGCATGTGAACAAGTGCATTTAATGCTATCATAGTTGTTTTGATTATCAGTATATTATAAGGAAATTGGAATTACTGCTGCTGTTTTGTGAGGCAAAAAATATCAATTTAATTTGTATTACAAAACTAAGATAGAATTTTATATATCTATCATATGTGTTTGTATTATATAGAATTATATTATATATAAAACACACACACATACACACACACATACACATGTATGCATATGATTTTACTGGAAAAAAATCTTTTTTGATAATGTAACCAAAGCATTTCAATTGAATATGACTGAATGGAAGGAAGGAAATGCAAGGCCTAAAGGATATTTTAAAAAGTATGCATTATAATTACCCTGTTTCCACCAAAATAAGACATCCCCTGATAATAACCCCAATCAGACTTTTGAGCGCATGGCAATAAGGCCAAACGCTTATTTTGAAGGTTCAAAAAAAATATAAGACAGGGTCTTATTTTTGGGGAAACACCGTATATATTTCATTATTCTTATTTTGGAATCATCAAAAAATGTATCAATAGGGAAAATATCTATTTTACCTAAGTAAATAGGGAGAGAAAAAAAGAAAAAGAGAAAAAATATAAAGAGTTGCAAATGCAGACATTGTAAAAGATATTTACGTGTGCATGTGTCTGTATGAATGTTTCTGTGTGTGCATGTAAACACGAACACATAATGTGTATATATATGTTAAGTTCTGGAAGTAACGAGGCTGGAGACCAGGGTAGTGACAACAGCTCTTTAATATAGGGTGAACCCAGCAACAGGCTGGGGGAAAAACCTCTCCTTTTATACAGTTCTACTGGAGGCTTCGTCCAATCAGCAACGTGCTGATTTCCCGCTCAAATATTTAAAGGTACAAACATGAATACATAACACTCCTCCCCTCCCAGAAAACACTTTGCCTCTATTTACATATTTATTTACATGTTATTTTTCGACGTAGTCACGCAAATAACCTGGGCGTCTCCTAGTTCTTTCTGACCTGCGCGGTTCAGTTCTGGGTGGTGTTTTGAGCTGGTCGGAGGGGCTGTTTTCTCCTCCCAGCTCTTTCTCTGAGCCAACGGGCTCCGGATTATTGGCCGACTCTTTTTCTTGGCCATCCGGCCTTGGATTACTTTTGAAACTTTCCCTGCTGTTTCCCTCGGGAACCTGATGGCGTCGCTGGAACTCTGGGACCTCAGCTAAGTCTTGCGCCTCCCCCGGGTCATTGTCAGCTGTGAATTCAAATTGGTATTGGTCATGATCTGTTTCATTTGGTTCGGTTTGGTCAGTTATTCGTTTCCTTAACTGATCTATGTGGCGCCTCCACACTCGGTTGTCTGGTAGCTCTACCACGTATGATTTTGGGCCGGTTATCTTTATTATTTGTCCTGCGAACCAACTAGGGCCGTCCCCATAGTTTCGGGCCCACACCCGGTCGCCTATGCTCATTTCCCTTGTCTTTTCTAGTTCCCCCTTGTAACCCTCGGGTGTGTAATGGGGGTTCAAACGGTCAAGTGGGCACCGGAGTTTCCGTCCCATTAGTAATTCGGCTGGGCTTTTCCCGGTGGCCGTGCTTGGGGTTCTGTGCTGGACGGCTAGGAAAAAGTCTATCTTTGTTTGCCAGTCACCTGGCTTGAGCCTGGACAATGCCTCCTTAGCGCTCCGGACGGAACGCTCTGCAAGGCCATTCGACGCAGGGTGGAAAGGCGCAGAGAGGGCATGTCGGATGCCCTCCTCTGCCAGGTATTCTTCAAACTGGGCTGCCGTGAATTGAGGCCCATTGTCGGACACCAGAGTGTCCGGCAACCCGTGAGTTGCGAATAGGTGGCGCAGGGTTGCGATTACTGCTTCGGCCGTAGTGGATTTCATGAGTATGATCTCCAACCATTTAGAGAATGCATCAACCACCACTAGGAACGTTTGGCCGTGGAAAGGGCCAGCAAAATCAATGTGGATTCTTGACCAGGGCCCTTGGGGCTTTTCCCATTCCCTGACTGGGGCCGTTGGGGGTAGAGGTCTGGACTCTTGGCAAGCCTGGCATTTCCCTACCCTCTCAGCAATCTCTGCGTCCATGAGTGGCCACCACACATAGCTTCTAGCTAACCCCTTCATCCTTACGATCCCTGGGTGACCCTCGTGGAGGAGGTCCAATACCTTTCCCCTTAATTTATCAGGAATTATTACACGATCACCCCATAACAGGCACCCCCCTTGAGCCGAGAGCTCATCTCGTTTTTTAACAAATTCTTTGAACCGTTCACCCGGCGCAGCGGGCCACCCTCTCTGTACCCAACCGAGTACAGTCCTTAACACAATGTCCCGGTATGATGCCCGAGCCACTTCCTTAGATGTGACTGGGCCAGAGTCCAAAGAGTCAATAAGTAGGATGGGCGTCCCCGGAGTGGGGTCTTCGGTCGCCCCTGGTAGTGGGCATCGGCTTAACGCGTCTGCATGCCCCACTTCTTTTCCTGGTCGATGCTGCAGCTTGTACGAGTAAGCGGCTAAGAATATAGTCCATCGGGTCAAGCGTGGCGAAAGTGCCACAGGCGTTGGGCGGTCGCCAGCCAGTATCCCTAGTAGCGGTCTGTGGTCAGTCACGATTTCAAAATTCCGCCCAAAGACATACTCGTGGAATTTTTTAACCCCTGACACAATGGCTAGTGCTTCTTTGTCTAATTGGCTGTAGTTTCTCTCTGGGGAGGACATCGTTCTAGAATAAAAAGCTATAGGGGCTTCTGTGCCGTTTGGAAGTCTATGGCTGAGCACAGCCCCCACCCCATAAGGGGAGGCATCGCAAACCAACACTAGGGGTAATGAGTTGTGATATTGGATGAGCAGGCTATCACTTGAGAGCAGGTTCTTTACTGCTTCGAAAGCCCTATTTTCTGTCTTTCCCCAAGACCAAACAGTATTCTTTCCTAAGAGCCTATGCAGCGGTTCCGCAACGGTTGCTTTGTTCTTTAAAAAGACCGCATAGAAGTTCACCAACCCCAGGAATGCCTGCAGCTCTGCTTTATTTTTAGGCGCTGGAGCCTTCCTAATTGCCTTGACCTTGCTCTCAGTAGGGTGAATTCCTTTCTTGTCTATCCGGTAGCCCAAGAAATCGACGGATTCGACCCCTATCTGGCATTTGTTTGCCTTGACTTTTAAACCGCTGTCCGGAAAATCCCCAAAACCTTTCTTAAACGCTCCCCCAATTCCTCCATGTTTTCCCCTGAAATTAGGACGTCATCAAAGTAGGGGACTACCCCTGGGAGCCCCTGCAGTAGTCGTTCCATTAGGTTTTGGAACAACCCTGGTGCCACACTGACCCCAAATTGCAATCGGGTGCACTTGAATGCCCCCCTGTGCGTTACAATCGTTTGGGCTTGGCTGTGCGGGCGCTCACGGCAGTTGATGGTAGGCTTGGGCCAAGTCTAACTTCGCAAAGACTTGCCCTTGCCCCAAAGAGTGCAATAAGTGTTGCACCACGGGAACCGGGTAAGCGCTTTTCTGTAAGGCTTTGTTAAGCGTCGCCTTGTAGTCAGCGCAAATTCTAATTGACCCGTCCGACTTTATTGGGGTGACGATTGGCGTCTCCCACTTTGCGTGATCGACTGGCACCAAAATCCCCTGATTTATGAGCTTGTCCAGCTCCTTATCGATTTTTGGTTTTAGGGCAAAAGGGACTCTCCTCGCCTTAAGCCTAATGGGGCTACCTGGGGTCTAAGTTGAAGGAAATAGGGGTCCCTTGTACTTGCCCAGGCAGTCCTTGAAGACATCTTGAACTCGTTAAAGAGAATGTCTTTCAGGTTACAGTCACTTCTGTAGATGCCAGTCACTCCCATGCCCAGGGCACGAAACCAGTCTAGTCCCAACAGACTGGGCAGAGTTCCTTCGACGATCGTGATGGGCAGGGTCTTCTTGTGTGGACCGTACTCGACTCGGACGGAGGTGGTGCGTCGAGCAGGGATGCGATTCCCTGGTAGTCGTGGACTCGTAGCCGTTGTGCTTGCAGGTGGCGCCGCGACGGACGGCAGCGACTTCGCCAAAGTGTCCCAGGACATGATGGTGATCGCTGATCCCGTGTCTACTTCAAGCCGGCACCGTACTCCCTCTATTTTTGGCTTGGTGAAGATCTTCTTCTCCACTTTGGTCGAGGCGCGGCCTATGACCACAGTTGTTTGGTTGGAATCCGCGCCTTTTTTGTTTGAGCCAATCGCGGTCGCCTTGCCGATTCCGCGCTCTGATTGGCCGATTTGAATTTTCGGCGGAAGGTTGGGCGCTCGACAAACTTGAGCTAGGTGCCCTTTCTTCCCACACCGCCGACATGTCGCGTCTTTAAACTTGCAGCGTTGGCGCTGGTGTTGACCCCCGCAGCTTCCGCATTCGTCTCGGTCCCCTTTGTCGCGTTTCTTGGTGCGGCAGACCCCTTCCTCGTCTTCACCGTCGGATTCGGTCTGAACCTCCTCCTGGTGCACCGGAGTTGCCTTCGCGCTCGCCTTTTGTGGGACCGGCTTCTGCAATGTCTCTGCCGCTTGGGAGGACATTTCATGTGCTCTGGCTTCGTCCAGAGCGTTGGCCAGCGTTAGGTTGCTCTTTGCTAGCAGCCGTCGCCGCAAACGGATGTCTTTGACCCCTCGGATGAGTTGCTCGAGGAGCACCTCGTCTAGGTCACGGTATCCGCAGTCCTTGGACGCTCTTCTTAGGGCGGCCATGTAGTCACCGATGGATTCGCCCTCCATCTGCCTTCGCTCTCCGAATTCAAACCGCCGCACGTATTTGGACGGCGTTGGTGCGAAGTGGTTTCTTAGTAAAGTCTGTAAAGTTGGCCACGACACCGACTGCAACGGCGTTGGCTCTGCCAGGGCTTCCGCGATATCAATGACCTCCGGACCGCAGTGGCTTAGGAAATAAGCCCTTTTTCGGTTATCTGGAACTCCGTGCAGTTCGTTGGCTTCTAGGAAGCTTTCGAAACGGGTCATATACGTTCCCCATTTCTCTTTAGCCGGGTCAAACGGTGCGGGCGGAGTGTAACTGGCCATCTCCGCTTTTCTGCCCTGGGTTTGCTGGGTTCGGGTCTATCGTGCTTCAGCTCGGTTCTGGTTCTCCTCAGCCTCGATATCCCACCTTCGTCGCCAATGTTAAGTTCTGGAAGTAACGAGGCTGGAGACCAGGGTAGTGACAACAGCTCTTTAATATAGGGTGAACCCAGCAACAGGCTGGGGGAAAAACCTCTCCTTTTATACAGTTCTACTGGAGGCTTCGTCCAATCAGCAACGTGCTGATTTCCCGCTCAAATATTTAAAGGTACAAACATGAATACATAACAATATATATATACGCACTTAGTGCGTATGTATGACTCTGAAACTGAGAGTGTTAAAAATGTAGAAATTCTACATTTCAGCAACAGTTTCTCTGACATTTTAAAATTACTGGTTGTTAAAACATCATGTGACTGTGAACTAAAAGGGGCATTTTTTGCATTATGATTAAAGTTAAAATGCAAAATTAATAACTTTTCCTGCTTCCAAACTTTGCATGTTTCCTCATGGTGTCGTAGTCACATAATCCAGTAACTAATTAGGTCATTTAACTTATTAACTTATAACAACCCAATGATGACAAAAAGCATAGTCTGATAAGCAGTATCTTCATTCATCATAACCTTCAACCTTTCACATTGTTGAAGAGATAATTAAATAATTAAAAAGAAACATTTGGATTAAAAGGACTATTTCAGTGGATTTCCCCCCCAAAATGTTCCAGCTTTTCAAAGAATGCCAGGAGGCTGCCTTCTGGCATGTCTGCTTCCTTGTGGAATTTGCATAAAGGAATACTTCAATTCCTTCTCTTTCCCTTCCTGAAGTAGAATCAGATTTGGGGGTACAGTTAATGAGGGAAGGTATCAGTAATGCAAGATGGAAAAATTAGAATATTCTTATCATACAATATACCGAATATTGAGTAGAAAAATAAATAAAACATAGCTTTTTATGCATCTTCTTGAGCAAGTGAATCAAAATTTTTGGAGGGGCTATAAAATTAAAGATATTAAAATATTCAGCATTGGAATATACTCATTTTCTTTTGTACAATAGGTCTTCAATTTAAATGATAGCATGCAAGTAGAGAGCACACACATTTGTTGTTGTTAGTTGCGAAGTCATGTCCAACCTATCACGGCCCCATGGACAATGTTCCTCCAGGCCTTCCTGTCCTCTACCATCCTTTGGAGTTCATTTAAGCTCACACCTACTGGTTCAGTGACTCCATCCAGCCACCTCATTCTCTATTGTCCCTTTCTTCTTTTGCCCTCAATCTTTCCCAGCATTAGGCTCTTCTCCAATGAGTCTTTCCCTCTCATTAGATGGCCAAAGTATTTGAGTTTCATCTTCAAAATCTGGCCTTCTAAAGAGGAGTCATTTATTAACACACATGTACACACATATACTGCATTGCATTAGTATTGCTGCATGTTATGCTTGTTAAACTATTTATCTTCAGATGTATGCAACTTATTATTCAATCATAAGATGAGCTAAAAGTCTAGAGAAAAGCAGGAATAGGTTTGCTTTAAGGATCTCTCAATTCTAGAAGTACTATATATTTGTATACCTAAAATACATGTGTGTTAAAAAGATTATTGAGAAGAGATTTCTTGGTTTTATGCCACCATCAAATGGGCTACTTTTTCTACCTTAAAACTGTAAAGGGTTTTTTTTGACATACAGCTAAAAGGGTTGAGCTACAAATCAAATAATAGGGATTAACTCTACTGAATACAACAGGGTTTGGAATATACAATGGTTTGTCTTTAACAAAGTAGTTAGACTTTTGTAAGATGGCACTGACAGACTCCTACATTTCAGTAAGATACTGAAGCAAATGCTTACATATCTTTCTTGAGATTAACAGGTTTGAAAAATGCCAAGGGAGAGAAGCTGCATCTTGTTATGTATTTTCTTTCAAGTGAATTAAGGTTATGTTCAGACTTGGGTGTTTGGTGATCTATTGAATGAGGCTAAACAGTGAATGGGGGAAAATATTACTATTACTACTAATTTTAATAACAAACTCTCATTTCAAAACCGAGGCAATAGCGATATTGGTTCTTATTATGAGAAGGTTTTTAAAGGCCAAGGTTACATAAAGGCCAACCATCTTGATTGCATAGAAGTTGGAGTTTTATTGCAAAATATTCTTCTTATGAACTACTTCTTTGTATTATTAACCTAATAAAGTACATTCCAAAATAGCTAGCATAAAGGGCTCATACTTTTCCTATCCTATGTAAGGGCAAGCATTGTAAGTCACTTGTTAATATCAGCCATTAATTGAACAACTAAAATGTGGGGGTTTACAGCATTCAATGAGTCAAATGTGACTGAAAGATTGCTGTTATTTCAGAAGCCATTTGGCTTCTCTGTTCTTAGCTCATCATTTATTTTGCCAACCAGAAACTCTATGAACCATTTCTTAAATAGGCAGAGCCTACATTTGACCTGTTTGACATCAGAATACTCCAATTTTGTTTATTTTTTTAAAAAAATCTAAAATAAATAAATCTTCCCCATTTCCATGATGACTACAAGGCAAGAAAGAACCTAGAGAATGAGACCTGTAGCCACAGGAAGGAATATATTTAGACCAATTTGCAACTGACCCAGACATATTTCAGTTTTGGTAGTAAGACATAAAACTGCAAGTCCTAAGAATCCCTTGGATTTTCTAGTCCTTCTCACCTCTTCTTCCTTTTGGAACTTTCCAAGGCTGGAGTTTCCTAAGAGAGGTGAGATGAGAGGAAAAAGAGGGAATAAAATATGAGATTCTTTGCTATGAAGTTAGGGAAAGTGATGGGAAAAATGGCTGCCATGCAGCTCCAGAGGGCCTTGGATGATATGGATTTTCTGAACCCCTTTCAATCGGGTTTAGGCCCAGTTATGGAAACAGAAACAGCATTGGTCACACTATGGTGGAAGTGTGATGGGGATAATGCATCCATGCTTGCTCTTCTTGATCTCTTGGCAGCTTTCAATGCCATTGACCATGATATTGTTTTAGGCTGGCTGTGGAAGTTGATGCTGAGTGGCGCAGTCCGGCACTGGTTCAGCTTCTTTCTTCAAGTGATTGTTGATAAAGAATGAGAGCTCCAGCCCACAACCATTCCTTTGTAGAGTGCCACAAACTTTGGTGATCTCAGAAATCATGGGCGCTCCATCACTGGAGGTTGCTCTATCAGTTGGCCTGGGACCCCAATAGGGGCATACTAAATTAGGGATGGCTGATGGGGTAGAGATAAGACCCCACCCCCCCACCCCATCTCACCCATCCTCCTTGTTTTTAGTTTTCTATTTAATCCTATTAATTTTAATCACTTTGGCTGCCCAGAGTTGCTATATCAGCGAGATGGTGATAAAAATGTAATAAACAACCATCAGGATTATGATACAAAACTATACTCTATACCCCATGAATAATAGGACATAGAACCACTTGACCAAACTGAATTTCTAATTTTGATCAGCTAAACTTAAATAACACCACGGACAGTCAGTTTGGTCTACTGCAAGTATGTGCAACCTTGGCAACTTCAAGGCTTGTGGACTTCAACTCCCAGAATTCCCAATTCCCCAGTCAGCTATTTTGGAAGTTAAAGTTCACAAGTTTTAAAGTTGCCAAGGTTGGACACTCCTAGTCTAGTAGTTAAGGTCGCAGGCTAGAAACCAGAAGATGGTGAGTTCGAGACTCGTCTGACCCATGAAAGTAAGCTGGGTGACTCTGGGCCTGTCACTCTCTCTCAGCCCAACCCACCTCATAGGGTTATTGTTCTGAAGAAAACAGGAGAAAGGTGTGTTGAATATATTCCCCACCTTGAATTATTTGTAAAAATGATAAAAGTAGGATAAAAATAAAGAATACTAATAGAATAAAGACAATGAACCTGTTGTTCATAGCCAGATCAGAAACCATCCTCATTTCCTCTTGAATGCATCAGGAACAAGTATCATTAATAAAGGCTTGCCAATCATTTGGATGTATTTTCAAGTAATTTAACTGAAAGAGTAAATGTTTGAAAATGAGCTGGTTCGGTTACATCAATTTTCTGACTACATATTACAGAAGGAAACACAGAAATTCAGTTGGGATTTATAGTAAGCATGGGGTATGGATTCCAGAGGAGGAAATTTGGAAAGTATGGAGAGTCTAAAGTAAGAGTTAATCAAAATTCTGCTTTATAGTATGTAGAGATTATACCACAAATTGTAAATTCACTCTGTTTACTGCGATCAACTTGGATTTAATGTAATATATTGCAAGGAATGGACCATTACTTCCCATAACATGGGTAGATTCAGCTGTTATTAAAGATCTACTGTCCCAACATTTTGGCTTGGCCTAATTTAATTGGATTGCATGCATGGTTTCCATTATAGCCTTCACTGCCTGTTATTATGCCCAGCCCCCATCTCATTTTTCCCTTGGAAGTGATACGGTATCTCTGGGAAGCAGCAAAAGGGATTTTTATTTCTCCCTTTTTGTTTTTGATTTTTGGAAAAATTAAATGATTTTCTAAAATGTACATAAGTTGAAAAATTACACCACCTTTATTTGGCTGTTCACTGCATAACTTCAGCAGCATGACTTTGTGGGGTTCTGAAGTCCAAAAAAAAAGAGGGCCTAAGAGCCAGTTACACTCAATGGTTGTTGGCCAAGTGCCAACTCTGTGTCAGTGGCCCAGCACGATGAACTAATTATTCACTCAGAGTCAAGGAAAGTGAAATTCAAACATTTTATTTGTATGCAGGGCACTTCTGTTGACACAAACATAAAGAGGGCCCTGCCCCGAATCAGATTTATATTAGACTTTTATACTATTTGCCCAAGGAAGCACAAGGTTATAATTTCATTCATGGGTCATTTGCTACTTCCTAGATTTACTTGCTGCACCCACAATTGCATTTTGCATCCCATAATATGTTTAGCATAATGTCTATACAGTACTTGCTCATCTAAATATTTAGGGATCATGCTTTTATGTATGCTAATGGTGAATTTTGTTCACCTCCTAACTCATGCCCAGATTCTTTGTCCACCGTTAAGCTAAATGTCATATTACCTTCCTTTATTCCAGTAACAGGAGTGCTTGCAAAATTTCTTAGAAATATTCCTTAATCACATCCCCCAATAAAACTAACACCCCTCCTCTATGCCCTCAGCATTTTCTAGCAAGCATCTATACTAATTGTTATCTGTGGTTAACATTATCAGTTTCTGCTAGCAAGCATCTATCTGTGTTAATTCTTATCTGTAGCTAACGTTACTGTTTCTTTGCTGGCAAGCGTCTATGTTTATCTGACCTAGGTTGCTGAAACTTAGCACAAATGAGGTGATTCAATATAGTATCATTTATGGCATAGTCCTGACTGAAGTTCTTTCATAAACTGAAGTTTTAGTACCAGGCCTTCACTACCTTGGTTTATTCAGAAATTTTTGCCATTGACTTACAATCAGCAGATATTAAGAAGATCCATATATGTGTGTGTGTGTGTGTGTGTGTGTGTGTGTGTGTGTGTGTGTGTGTGTGTGTGTGTGTGTGTGTGTGTGTATTTGTTTTCTGAGGTTTTCGCGGGTGTTTGTATGTAGGTCTCTGGTTATTCGGGTTTTCTCCTGCGTAAAATTGAAAGTGTCTTGGCGACGTTTCGACGAAGTCTCATTCGTCATCTTCAGGCTTCAGCTTCGTGCTTCTGGGAGCAATGTGTGATTGCAACTGTTTCTTCCTTTTTAACTGCTAGTGGGGGTTTGAACTGATTGGGTGGGAGCTTGGCTGTGCTCTGATTGGATGGGGGGTTTTTTGTGCTCTGATTGGCTGGGGGTGTGTCCTGTTTGGGTGGGGGCTTGGTTGTGCTCAGATTTGAATTAGTTTGGTAATTAGTTTGGTAATGGATTCCAGAGAAATAAGATTACCAAACTAATCCAAAAAGAACCCCCCACTAAAATCCAAGACAGAGAACAAGAAAACGGCAGAGCCTTCCTCCCATATATAAAAGGCACCACAGACAGAATCAGCAAGATCCTCCACAAACACAACATCAAGACAGCATTCTGCACAAACTGAAAAATATCCACCATCCTAAGAAACCCCAAAGACAAAATTGAGTTAGAAAATCAAGGAGTATATGAAATCCCATGCACAGCCTGCCCCACCACATACATCGGATAAACCAACAGAAGAATAAGTGCACGCATTGAAGAACACAAGAACTCAGACAAAAAAGAGGAACCAACTTCTTCCCTGGTCCAACACTTTAAAGTCACAGGACACGATATTGACTTTAAAAAGACCAGAACTATCGCCAAAACTGAACACTTTAACAACAGAATAATCAGAGAAGCCATCGAGATAGAAAAACGCCCACACAGCATGAACAAACGAGATGATACCTCCTGCCTACCAGCCATTTGGAAACCCACCCTTATTGACAAACGAGTCCCTAACACGAGGAATGACACCAGACCCACACTCACGAGGTCCACACAGGATGTCACCACCACACATCCACCCAGAAAGCAGACCCAAACCCACACTGATCATGAAGCACGACCTAGGACCAGAAGCCAGACCGCAGCTTCAACATTAGCCATTTCAAACCCCTCCAATCCATACATGCAGCAGACTGACACCCACTATGAAGATGTAGCACGACCACGAACACGAAGCCAAACAACAGCAATGCAGCTCACCAGCTCAAATCCCCCTGCAACTCAGACTAATCTGAGCACAACCGAGCCCCCACCCAAACAGGACACACCCCCAGCCAATCAGAGCACAAAAAAACCCCCATCCAATCAGAGCACAGCCAAGCTCCCACCCAATCAGTTCAAACCCCCACTAGCAGTTAAAAAGGAAGAAACAGTTGCAATCACACATTGCTCCCAGAAGCATGAAGCTGAAGCCTGAAGATGACGAATGAGACTTCGTCGAAACGTCGCCAAGACACTTTCAATTCTACGCCGGAGAAAACCCGAATAACCAAAGACCTACATACACATATATATATATTCAACCAAGGAAATGCAGCTTTAAAACATGTAATGTTTATTTTTATTCCATTCATAAAGCACTTTCATCCACCCTTTTCTTTAAAAAGGACCATTGTTTTTAATTATTTAAAACAATATCTTTTTATCCACCCTGAACCCTACAGTGCAGAACTGTGAGGCATGAAATATGTTGTTGTTTTTTTAATTTTATATACTACAATCATCACATCCTAAAGAACACTAGGGCTCATAAAGTGATGGTGTATTACTTTTGGCCACTGTGACTTTTCTAAAACATTTAACTATTTTTAAAAAAAATATTTCTCCATACTTATTGCAGAATTCACTCACAACTGTTCTTACTACTTGGCATGCATTCAGAACTATCATTTCATGTTTGTAGAATGAAGCCCTACCCAAGAACATTTTTTTCCTAAGTTTGTTGAACTCTAAATCAGTTACTTTGCTGATGTAGAAGACCAAAAAATGATATTATTTCAAGATTTACATTCAAGATACCTCTCAGTTAATATATCATAAGAGCCATCATCAGAAAATGTGCAGAGAAAAGCAACAAAGATGATGAAGGATCTGGAAGCTAAATCGTATGATGAACGGGGGGTGGGGCTAGATATGTCTAGCCTATCAAAAAGAAGGTTCAAGGGCAGGGCTGTCTTAATGGATGAGCCTGATGGGCACTTGCCAATGGGCCTCACGAGCATAGGGGCCCCATGCTAATATGTGTATGTTAGCTCTTCAGTACACCTTGTATTATATAAATATATTATACATATATTATGCAAATATATGTTGAATTTTATTGACCATTTACATTTTTCTTCCTATTAGTAGTTGTCGTAGGGGCCCCAGTACGTGCAGTACAAGAGCCAAGGTGGCACAGTGATTAGATGCAGTACTGCAGGCTACTTCAACTGACTGCTAGCAGCAGTTGGGCAATTCAAATCTCACCGGCTCAAGGTTGATTCAGCCTTCCATCCTTCCGAGGTGGGTAAAATGAGGACCCAGATTGTTGGGGGCAATATGCTAACTCTGTAAACTGCTTAGAGAGGGCTGTAAAGCACTAAAGCGGTATATAAGTCTAAGTGCTATTGCTATTGATATTTGCCTGGGGCCCATAATGCTGTTAAGATGGCCCTGATTAAGGGTGACATGATAAGTGTCTTCCAGTACTTGAAGGGCTGCCATAAAGAAGAGGGGATTGACTTATTTTCCAAAGTACCACATAGCAGTACAAGAAATAATGGGTGGAAGCTTGTTAAAGAGATAGCCAACCTAGAAGTAAGGAGAAAGTTTCTGACTTGAGTACAATTAATCAATGGAATAGCTTGTCTCCCAGAGTTGTGGGTGCTGCATCACTGGATTTTTTTTAAAAAATAGACTGGACAACCATTTGACTAGATGGTATATGTCTTCTGCCTTCCCCAGGGAACGAGAGAACCTCTGAAGGGATTGAAAGGGTACTCCAGATTTTGCATTAAAGGGATTCTAGTAACTGGCGAAGGGTTTTGTTCCATTCTTCAGCCCAGTTTTTAGAGTCACTATAAGCAAAACATTTGCTGCCTGCAAGCTGACAATCCAGATCACAAGAGGAAAAAGGGGCTGAGGATGGCCAAAAAAAAAAAAAAATTTAAGATGCTTAAAATGATAATCTGGAAACCGCTCAAAGAAAATTGAAAACTGGGATAAGTTGCTCTTTATGGAGGGATCTTGGAATATTTCCCATCTCATCTTCCTATATCCCTGATGTGATTTGCAGAAATACCAAGAAACCTTTGAGAACTAAGCCCTAGACTCCTCTGCTTAATCCAGAATCCGTCCTGACAGAACATCTAAAGTGGTTCTCAGTACTGGTGTCATTGTTCAAAGATATCTTCTACAGTCTGACATTTCTGTTCAGTTGTGGGAGGGAGTGGGGAAGCAACCATCATTTCAAACACCCTTAAGCATCTTTCCACCATGACTTTGCACTTAATTCATTGTTCCAATGAAATAATTTGCCCCTTTCCCTTCAGAGCAGGTTTGCTCTACTGGTGAATGTTTAACACATCTCTGTAAGTGACGGAGCTCCCTGGAGAGCCGAGTAAGTGAGCTAGCATTATTCCCTCTCCCCATCCTTAAGCTTAGCAACTGCTTTGTTGCAGAGCAAGTGATTCAGCCGACATTCTCCTGATGAATTATTCAGGAGGACTGGGAGTACCAGGACTCGGGCCTCTTGCCAGTCATGGATGCTAAGTTACATAAGACAAAAAACATGAGGCTGCTGATTGCTGTAAACAGCTATTCTCTTTGTGAGCTTTTTCAAATGCTTCCTTCTTTCCTCCCTGCAGTAAAGGAAGTTTCATTGGGGCTGTAAAAATAAATCAGCCCAGTCAAAAGCTCTTGCCTCAGCTTGTCAAGTTATTCAAGGGCAGAACAGTGACATCTCATCCACAGGGAACAGTTGAGCCCAGCTTCTGCCCAGCTTTTGAAGGACTTGACTCTTTAATGGCAGCTGGGTATGTTTGCTAGCAGTTGCGTGACAGTGACCCCTAACGGAAGAAGGATTTGTAGGTCTGGATTTCCTTCCATCTGTCATTGGCTATTGCTTTTGTAAGGGAAATGTTAATCAAAACAAGCCAGTCTCAGCGGCCCTGCAGAATCTGCAGTAAGAAAAATGAAAATCTATGGCATTAAATAAGTTCTTAATGGTGTCGACATTAGCTATTTGAACACAACAGCAAAGTTTCTTAAGCACAGAAATTCAGTGAGCAGAAAAGAAACATCACAGCTATTAAGGACACGTTTCCAGCACCAAGGCCATCAAGACCGAATTTACAGCCTGGAAAACCATCAAGTGATAAGGCAAGATGGCACAACCGTCATCCATCAAGTCAATTAATTTTATTATCCAATAATGGAACTCTCTGTCCCACAATAGTTCAATTATCTGCTTTTGTTGCATTCCAGAGATTGCAAAATCAGTTCTTAGGCAAGCCTCTCAAGGAGTTGGTTCATATTGCCAGACGATACATTACACCCAGTTGTGCAAAAGTAGGCAATAAAAAGAGGATTTGAATGAAACTGTAACTTGTTTTTAAGAGCAATGCTCTTGAAAGTCAAGCCTTATTGCAAATAACAGGCCATGAATGAAACTACTTCATGCTGTCTAGGAATTTTGGAAGTTGTAGTCCTAAAATATCTGGAAAATAGAAGATGCTGTAGACCTTATCAGATCATGCAAGGTCATTGGTTTTTTTAATTCAATGGGGAAAAAATAACTGATGTTTCTTCATTTTCACATTCAAGATATATCCTCAAATTGAGTGTCGCCTTAAGCTATGGTTGGAGAGTGGTTAGAGTGGTTATTCCTTAGATGTTCACCCATTCTCACAATAGTCCATCCAGCTATTCTTGAGTTAAGATGGCTTCAAATGTATATGTTTGGTTTCTCCAGTTGTATTTTTCTATATTTTACTAAGTTATTGCTGCCATTTAATGGCTAGAGGTATGGGCTGGTTAAACAATTCTCTCACCCTCATAACAGAAGAGGGGGTAAAATGCAATGGAAGTCCCATTGCTTAAAGAAATAAGATAAATTTAAGTCAATAATTATTCATCTCATGAATTCATCACATTTCACTGTTAAAGACATTGTATTTATTGTATCATTTAAATCTATGTGTTTTGCTTTTCATTTCTGATATCATCCTCCCTAAAAGGTCCCAAGTCTTTCTTTTTCATGGAAATATCAATTGGTGTTGAATTTTTCCACAAGGGGAATCTTTTCTTTTCTCTTCCACAGTCGTCTACATTTTCGGTTTGACTGATTTTCAGCCAGTGAGGATGTTCATAAATTGTGTCCACTCAACTGAAGCTTTAAATATGAAATGTCTTTCTGCCATAATTCCAGACATCTATTTCCTCCTTTTGAAAAATAAGCCATGCCAATGCCCTACTTTTGACTTCTGTGGTTTTAGTTGTTATTTATAGATTAATTTCTAGATTTGGCACACTCTCCATGAATATAGACCTGGTTGCTGAGACTATAAAAAACAGATTTTTACTGAAGTGTAAAGTGCAGTAAAAAGAAACATATGAATGTCTGAAGAAAATGGCAAGTCTCACTTTTAATAGAGCTTTTTAGTTTTCCATTGCCCTGACACAATGCTTTCCAGAAAAATTCACATTAAAGATTTTTATTTATTTATTTTATTTATTTATTATTCACACTTTTATACCGCCCTATCTCCCTAGGGACTCAGGGCGGTTTACAGCCATATAAATCATATGAAGGAGCACAAATATACATGAGATTTTTTTAAAAAAACAATCCAGCACTATTAGCTCATTCTCAGATTAGCCATGGCCACCAGAACATTTTCCAAGTTTTCCAGTAATGCAATATTTCTGTTAAGTACAGCGATTACATAAAAATTCATGGATGTTTTCAGTAGAGATAGGCATTCTTTCATTTGTAAACATTTAAAATGTAGATCTCTCTTTGCCAGATTTTACTAACTAATGATTTATATTCGAGGGGATGAAAAATTCAACCAGTAAAGCCTGTTAAGTCTCTTGATTTAGATTTAAGGCCAAATTCATCAGAAAGAAAAAGAAATCAACAATGTTTAAACATTTGAGTTTCTCTTCAAAGTTACAGATATTCAATAGTTACAATTAAATAAATAATTTTAGACTAGAAGATCTCCAAGGTCCCTTCCAACTTTGTTATTCTGTTAAATAGTTAAACAAATAACTAAAAATAATAAAAGCTACATGTTTTCAATAATTCCTCCAGGCCAAAAGCATCTAGGGCAGAGCTATCAAACTCCTGGGCCATGGGCTAGGTGCATCACGCTCTGGCCACGCCCACGCTCGGTATAGCGAAGGCGGGGGAGTCCCAATACGTCACATGACACCACCATGACGACGTGAGTTTGACACCCCTGATCTATGCAGTGAGTCAAAAGTATCAAAATAATAGGCATGACCCAATAATTGAAATCCAGCCTCTTTTCAATACATATCACATGGACATAAAAAGAGGAGACTTAGATTAATCAGTCATAACCCACACTTGGACACTGTTGATCCCCTCTAGGGATGCCAGTGGTCCTGTCATTCTAGAAGAATATTGCCTTTCATAATTTTATCACCCATAGATGGCATGATGAAGTTTAATCACAATTTTGGATCCAGCTTTCTTTCATTTTTCTAAAGTGTGTAGAGATAGGAACAATCAAGGACAAATGGAAATCCAGTTTTCCTCAACATACTTTCTTAAAGCCACTGAATCATGAGGTATCACAAGTTCACAATTGACTAATATATCCAGAAATTATTTTAACACAGCCTTCTTCCACATTTTTTCTACTGAAAAATAGTGACAGAAAAAGAAGGGAGATTCATAATAACTTTTTTTTTTTGCTAAGAACCAGAAAAAATGTTTTGTTTTGAAAATGTTAGAAGAAAAGTAACATGAGTCATTCAGTATTACACAAAGGAGTTCAAGTACAATTAATAAACGCAACCCCTTTCTTCCAGTTCTGAAAATTAATCTAGCATCACAAGAAAGAAGGTTCAGTTTCTTTCTGGATTTAATAAAAACAAACTAAAGTTCATGTCCTATTGTTTCTAAGATGACATCTGGTCAAAATCTCAACAAAAGAATGAAGTATCTACAATGAATCAAATTTTGTATGTATTTATACAGTATGCATTCCACTGGATCTATCAGAGAAAATGATATCAATTCATCTTCTTTTCACATAAATTCAATAAACCCTACCAGAGACCCATCCAGGAACGGATTCTTAAGGATAGTTAAATAACTCTTCCCAAGAGAATTAAGAAGACATTCAGTTCCTCTGAACCACTCAATAGTAATCAATAATACAAGGGTCTGCAAACATGAAATTGTAACCAATATTGTACAGATAATTGAAGGACAAAGGACTTTGGCAATGAGGAAAGGAGTTGTTGGATAATACAGTGAGGAAAAAAGCTGTTGGATAATATCATCTATATAGCATGGTATTAAATATTATATGAAACTTTCCATTACACTGTTTCTGTATAACTCTATAAAAGCAATGTCTTGCAGCACTTGATGGATCCCAGCATGGAAGCTACCTTTACAAATAATTCTGCCTGAGGTCAATATCTGAAATTAAGCTTTGCATTTCAGAAACATAAGCATGAAAGGTTTACAAAAATACACACAATTCTTAAAAGAAAAAAAGCCAGAGAAATCAAATGAGAAGGTCTTTACAGAATAAAAAAAATGGCTGAAAAAGAGGTGGATTTTTTTAAAAAAAACATGTGGGTCTCATTATAAATGAACAAAGAACTACATGAAATAGGAAAAGGGAAATGAACCCACATAAGTCTTTGATTGATTCACTCATCCTAAATCTAGAGCTTTTGGCTGCTTCTAACAGCCAAAGATTTACATGAATGAAAGCACACAAAGTTTAATTAAGAAAGAGCTACATTCTTTTAGGACATTGCCACAGCTAGATTTCTATAGAAGATACAGATGAAGAAAAGTTTTTCACAAACCCATGTAACTACTTTACTGTGTTGCCAATATAGAAATTCTAAGTGAAGAACACTTTAGAGCAGCGGTGTCAACCTTTCCAGCTTGGCGGACTGGCAGAGGAGGTGGGGGGAAGGGGGATAGTTTTGCGGGCACTGCTTTCACAAATTTAGCTTCACATGCACACTTGTGTACACTCGCCCACCACTTCCGCCGCCCAGTTCTGAACAGGCTGCAGCTCAGCACCGATCCGCAAACTGGGGGTTGGAGACCCCTGTTTTAGAGGATGACAATGGAAAGAGTTAGATTCACTGCTGTTTTATTAAAGGCTTTAAAGCTTTATTGTGTTCCACAGTCAAATAAAAATGTCCATATAATAAACACTCATAAATTGCATGTTCTGCAGATTATGAAGTAGTAATTATGTCTGAAATCACCAAAAGATATAGTCAGTGATTAGTGGGATGCTATAAATTTTGAATCACAAAGTTTCTCTTTAGGAAGAGCCACTTAATTATCTGACTCTTTTTTATATATAACTAGCTGATTACCCGGCTTGCCTGGGTATTTATTTATCCCAATCTTGTATTAGACAGGAAGAGGAATGAATTATATCTTTAGTGTCAAATCAAAGCAATTTTATTCACAAGGTTTTAAAAGTATAAGCACAGTATACAAATTATAAAGTAAAATATTATTCAAATTAAGAATAATATTAATTTAAGACAAAACTTGATTATAAACAACATTTTTAGTTTCACCTCCAGGAGCAAGAATAAATAAATTCTGTGATGAACCCACCCTTGAGCAAACAAAATAAAGTTATCTGTGGGAGAAACATGGTGATCTCAAATCCACTCCACAGTATTTAATAGACTGACCCTGTGACTTATTGATCGTGATTGAGAATGCAAGTCTCAATTTTTTTCAAACATTTTTCATTTTCTTTTCCAGTGAGTAAGTTATCTGTGTAGCAAGTTTGGTTAAAATTGCTTGAGGTATTTCAAGAGTTATGGTGGAACACACACAGGCGCGCACACACATACACACACACACACATCAGGGGTGTCTTACCCCCACCATATTTTTTTCCAGAGAGTAAGTCATCTGTGTTCCAAGTTTGGTTGAAATTGCTCAAGCCATCCCAGAGTTATGCTGAAACAAATACACACACACACACACACACACACACCAGGGGTTTCTTGCCCACACAGTATTTGTTTCCAGAGAGTAAGTCATCTGTGTTCCAAGTTTGGTTGAAATTGCTTGAGCCATTCCAGAGTTATGCTGAATCGTATATACATACATACATACATACATACATACATACATACATACATACATACATACATACATACGTCCTTTTATATATATATAGATTTTTTATTTTTTAATATAATAATTCCATCTTCAATTAAATGATGTGTCATCCGGGTACAAAAAAATCAAGATTTACAACAATATTCATTACATTAACATTAATTCTATAATATTAAAATGATAATATTAAACATAATAATCATATTTGCTTCTTTTTCTTAACATATCTTCATTTCACTGATCTTTTTCTTTTGTTTTCCTGTTTTTAACCTCCATTTTTGTTATCTAACCATTGATAAAGTAAGTCCCATGTCATATAATATTATTTTGTTCTTTCTCCTTAATTGCTAGCATTAGTCTATTCATTTCTGCACATTTTAATATTTTCCTGATCACATTCTCATCTGTTCCAATTTTGTGCAAATACAATTCTAGCTGCAGTTAATATATGAATAATTAAATATGCATACCCCTTACTATATTTTTTGGGTAAAATCCCCAACAAGAATATTTCAGGTTTTAAATCCATATGTGATTTTTTCCAGTCACATATGTATTTTTGTCCAATATTTTTTTGCTTTTAAGCATGTCTACCACATATGATAATATGACCCAGATATCTGTTGGCACTTTCAGCATTTAGCCCACTTATTTAAATTATTTTATTAAACATCTTTGCCAACTTCACTGGTGCAAAATGCTATCTATAAACATCTTATATAAATTTTCTTTTATATTTTAATTTATAGTTCCTATCCCACAGTTTCTGCCATTTATCTAACTCTAGTATATAACCAAAGTTTTTTTCCCCATACTATCAGTTTTTCCTTCACTTGTTCTTCTTCCAATTTCATGCCTATTAAGTATGCATGTTTTTTTTATCAATTTTTCTTCTGTCCCTGTTACTATCTTGTCTAATTCTGTTAGTTCATTATAAAAACCATATAGTTTAACATCTTTCTTATATCTAGAATATATCTGCACCTATGAATACCATGCAATATCAAACCCTTGATCGCTCAATTCTTGATTACTTTTGAGTTCCCGCTTTTCAGTCATGGAGAAGGGTGGGGCTGATGTCACATAAGCATGACGCATCCACACGGGGCTCTGTGGGATTGCGCCAAAATTTGAACTGCAAGGAGTTTCAGATGGACCTAAATCACCTCTAAGGGGTGATGAAGTAAGAGAGCACACCGCTTCAATATCAGTCTGCAATCTTCCTGATTGATCCAGAAAAAGCTCTCAAAAAGGAATATGGCGAAGTGGCAGGATTGAAAATAAATAAAAGAAAACTAAGATATTAGTTAAAAATCTTACAGACATGCAGAAAAAAGAGTTAATGAAGAGAATAGATATACAGATTACTAAGAAAGTAAAATACTTAGGGATTCACCTGACAGCAAGATGTGTAACTATTAAGGAAGATAGTTATTATAAACTGATGCAACAAATTAAAGCATATTTGGAGAAATGGAAAATTCTGCAATCATCGATAGGAAGAATAGCTATAATAAAAATGAATATATTACCAAGACTACTATACCTATTTCAAACAATTCCGATAAAATTGGGGGGGGGGAAATACTTTGAGGAACTCAATAAATTAATATTAAGATATATCTGGCAATGGGAAAAAGCAAGAATAAGCTTAAAAATGCTGCAGGATTTGAGAAATAAGAGGAGGCTTTGGTCTACCGAATTGGGAATTGTATTATCAGGCTGCGGTAGTCACATGGGTAAAAGAATGGATTGTATTGAGGCATACAAGACTATTGACTTTGGAGGGGCATGATTTGCAATTGGGCTGGCATGCCTTCTTGTGGTATGGGAAAAATAAAATACATGGTTACTTTTCAAAGACATTATATTAGGAATGCATTATTGTTAGTGTGGGAGAAGATTAGAGAACAACATTACTTTAGGATACCAATTTGGCTTTCAACAATGGAAGCACTTAACATGGAAAATATTGTAAGGTACCCAAATTTATCTGACTCTTATGTGGTTCATGGGTACTTTACAATTATTGGCACTTTAGTGTAGCCTTACTGAAAGGGTAAATCTGTTGAGTAAGATGAAAACTCTTCAAAATCCTTTTGACTGTTTAATGTTCATTTCTTACAATTCATGCAAAACAGCTATATTGTTAACTCCCCAAGGAACTGGGATATTTCCAAATTTCATCAGCTATTGAATTAATCTCAAGAGCTCTCTAGTTCAAAGGGAGAAATGAGAAATGAGAAATGAGTGATGCTTCGACATGGGACGGTTGGGGATTGGAGAATTGACCGGCAGTAGGGTCCTGAGGGTGGAGATTTTGGGGTTTGTATTACTGAGGGACGAACCAGAAATCCCAGTTTCGGTTTTCATCCAACTGTGCCAGTTTACCTATGCTAGTAAAAGAACTTTGAAAGATGCTGGTTTCGGAGTCTTTTCTGCAGGAGGGGTTTTCTGGAACGCTGGCATATCCATTCACACAACTAAGTGGGCAATGCTGCAGAGGCTGTGCTTTTAAGAGTGGCCAGGAAAACTGAATGGAGTTTAAATGGGACTACTTCTTCACGCACACACACACATACACACACACACACACACGGATAGGATAGGATAGGATAGGATAGGATAGGATAGGATAGGATAGGATAGGATAGGATAGGATAGGATAGGATAGGATAGGATAGGACAACTTTATTGGCCAGGTGATTGCACACAAGGGATTTGTCTCTGGTGCTGTAGCTTCCATTGTATATGCAAAGTAACAGAATCATCATCAGCATCAGCATCATTTCAATAAGAGGGGAGAGTAAAGATAATAAGGATTCTGTATAATAAGGATATATATATACTGTATTACATGGATAAATATACATATATACATTAGACAGTACTGTGAGAATTAGGTATTCAGCAGATTGATGGCGCAAGGGAAAAAATTACCCTTTTATCTGCTCACATGCCATCTTCTCCTTCCTCTTTTATTCTCTTGAAAACGATATACTGTATCATGTAGAAATTTGGAAGCTTCTTTAACTCTAGGCAACCCATCTTTTATTATGGGGTGTATATACTGCACCTCCAGTATATACAAGTAATATTTTTATTTGTTTTTAATGAGTAGTGAAAAAGAAAAGGGTGATATGCATCTGATTCAGAATTATGTATACGTCTCTGTAAAGAGCAAAAATCTTAATCACCCATGAAATGTTTGTTTACACTCTGAAAGAATAGAATCAACGTTCAATGGAAAAAAATAATCTAGTTCTATTGGGATGGTGATTATTAGTTCATATAATAATTATGAGCACTGATCACTTGCAGCTGTGCAGAAATACATGGCTCAGTTGTAGAGAGATGCAGAAGGGAAAACAAATCTTGCAGCTCTAATATTGGTTTAATTTGCATAGTTAATTGGAAAGCTGTGATTTCAAGCCACAAATGTTAAACTTTCACCTGCTCTTATTATCTTGTTGCCCTGGCTTACTAGATTGTCTGAATCTTGGGAGAGAATTTTTTTGCTGGCTGCCTACAAAGCTGAAAGCAGCATTTCTCTCCACAGACAAAGAAAGACTTTTGTCCTCTTCATTGTTTGAGTTAATTTAAATGTGTGCTTAACCTTATATTTGCTGAGTTATACACAGTGATTCTAAATAAAGAAAATGTTGTCGCTAAAAATTTACAGATTTCATTCCAGTGTAACACAATACACAGGCTAATCTTCAAATTTTGAGATGGACAAAGAGTTTCCAGGTGTAATGGTACTGTTGTGGTCCACCAGCAGCCTGTGGAGCTGGCAATGGAGTCAGACAGCAATGAGGCTGGGGAAGGCCCCAATGAGGGCTCTGCATCAGAGGCTGAGGTGGGGCCAGGGCCATCAGGGAATGAGGTATGGACTCCAGAGCCTCCAGAGTGTGATAACAGTGAGCCAGAGGAACAGGAGGAGCCTATTCCTAATGCACACATGAGAAGAGCTGCCAGAAGGCAAGAGCAGCTCAAGCAAAGAGAACGGCTTGAGAGTAGGGCCAAGAGATGATTGGCCCCTCCCGTAAGGCTTAAAACAGACCAGCAACGGCATTTGGGCTTTGCCGGAAAACACCATTGGTAGCTTCGTCTTCTTGCATTTATTTTTGTATCGGTGTCTTCTGAACGTTTGCCAAGAAAGGCCTTTGGCAGTTTGCCTAATTGGACCAAGGTTTGTGATAGGACCGAGGAATTTGTGTTGGGAGGAATTTGATTTAATTTAGTTGAACTACACTGAGAATGAAGTAATTCTCAGTTGTTCGAATAAAGTTTGTTTGCTTTGATGCTGACTGAATTTCCTACTAGTTACTTGGGCCTGGGTCACAACAGTTACGTAGTAATCACTTTGGGAAACAGGGAGAAGAGACCAAACTGGTATTCAGCCAGTTTGGACCAGTTCAAGTGAACCAGTAGCGGTGACCTGTGGGTGCCCAGATGGTATGCCGTCCTACTTAGCCATGTTTTCTAAGCTGCACACATGCGTGCAAGCCACTTAGAAAGTGTTGTGTCTCGTCCAATCTCACCTCAGCCGGGGTCTTCTTATCTGCTTCCGAACACGGAGGAATGTTCTAGTATGCCTCCCGGCCCCAGCCCTGGCTCCATGCCCAGACAGGCTGAAGAAGAAGAAATACCTCCAGCCCCCAGCCCTGGCTCCATGCCCAGACAGGCTGAAGAAAAAGAAATACCTCCAGCCCCCAGCCCTGGCTCCATGCCCAGACAGGCTGAAGAAGAAGAAATACCTCCAGCCCCCAGCTCTGGCTCCATGCCCAGGCAAACGGAGCAACTAGACCCCTCCCCCTTCTCCACAGCATGTGAGCCTGAGGGAGGTCAATTGCCAACAGCTGCCGACTGGAGTGACCCCCGCGTCAGAAGACTTGATAGGCGGAGGCAACAGAAGGAAGGGAGGGGCAGGCCTGGATAAGTGCTGAGTCATGGAGCCACACCCCATGGCCTATATAAAGGATCTGCTTTCTGGCATTCTCTGAGTCAGGCAAAGTCTAAACATATCTTGCTGAAGTCACTTTCTGGTCTCCTGCCTGCCCTGAGGACTTTGCTAGGACTTTGGCAGAGCTGCAGAGGCACACCTGATTTGGATTTCCCTGACCCAGCCATCAGCGGAGGAGTGGGACACGACAGAAAGGCAACATAGCCCATAGTAAGAATCTGGCAACACAAACATCTCAGAAGGGACCCTTTCTAGTTTCTTGGGCTGTAAAGGGGAAAAGTAGAGAAATGGATTTTCAGACTTGCAAGATTCTATTAATATAAGCTTAGAATAAAGTAAAAATAATGCCTCTGGCCATGTTTCACATCTGGTCAACTTTACAAAGCTGATACCCAGATTTGTTCAGCAGAACACAAATTGAAGCACTAAATTGATTCTACTCTTGCAGGAGGACTAGCTCAACAGCCAAACCAAACCTTAAAAAATGGTGGACTTCTTGACTTCTTTTCATGGATTGTGCTCAGCCAGAAACTAGAGGGCAATCTGCCTGAGAAGCTTTAATTTAGATTCTTACACTGAATATAGGGATAGGCTCAATGACCTCTTCCAACTTTGGCTTTTACAATACTGTATGCATGGAGAGGTGGCACAGCACTTTGTACTCTTCTTCAAATCTTCATACTAATATTCTCACACAGTGGTGGGATTTAGCCAGTTTGCACCTATTCAGGAGAACTGGTTGTTAACTTTCTAAGCAGTTCAGAAAACCGGTTGTTGGAAGAAATCTTTTTTTTCCCACTTTACAGGGCTAATCCTGTAAGGAAGGCAGGAAGGACACATTCTGGTGTTGTTTCTAGCCTCATCTTTATTGCCCTGCTTACAGAAACTGCCTCTCTGGCTAACCCTTATTACATTGTAACAGCTAAGGCAAAACGCCCATTGACATGAGTGATGTTGAGTTGGCCACGCCCACACGGTCACATGACCACTGAGCCACACCTACCCAGCTGGTTATTAGGGCAAAGAACCGGTTGTTAAATTATTTGAATCCCACCACTGTTCTCACATACTATCAGTTGCAAAAAGCCAAGGACCTGGATAGAGTTAAAAATACTACAAGTTTATTTCATGCTATCTATACACAAGGCTCTGAATTACTAATGTTCAAGGAGAATCGGTATCAGATAAGAGTCAACGGACTTCAAGGGGGGGCTGACTTAAGTCTCTCATGGGGGCATAGTGACTCCAAACCGATGATGGTTTTGACCCCACCCTTGAGCTCTGCCTGATCATCATCTACACATAGAGAGAGATCAGAGCAAAAGTTTGAATGTACCCTGGGCTCCTACACCATCTTAGATCTCCTGGGTTTCCACACCCCACCATGGCACCTGTATGTAGATCAGACCTCTGATGAAAACCTGCAGGAATGAGATGTTTGATTATCTTAATAGTGATGACTTCATTTCCAAAGCCATTTAATGAAAAAGAGGCAGATCGAAAGTGGTTTTGCCACTTTTCAAATCCTAGATTCTTATATTTTTCTATTGATACATTTTGAAAGCTATTGAAAAGAATAACAAGGGGAAATTAAATTAAAGGGGAGGAAATTCAATTAAGCGAAAGGAAATCAAGTTAAATAAAGTGTTCCAGTGATTTTAAGCACTTAAGCCAGACTTGATATTCAAAATGTCTCAGGCACCACTGAAATAGGCAGGGTTAATTCTCCTTTACCAAGCAGTTCTCTCAGAAAAGAAAAATCCTACTGAGTTCAGGTGAGTGTCAATAATTTGCAGACTTAGGAATAATTCAAACGTACAAGTTTCCCCCATCAGTTGTTTCCAATTCTAGAGGTGATGCTCTTCTCTGTTTCTTAGCCCAGTGAACCAGCCCAATGAACCAGTCAAAAGAGATTTCCATGGCCAGAAAACCTATATGCCAGTGGTGGGTTTCAAAATATTTTACTACCGGTTCTGTGGGTGTGGCTTGGTGGGTGTGGCATGGCTTGGTGGGTGTGCCTTAATGGGCATGGGTGGGGAAGGATACTGTAAAATCTCCATTCCCTCCCCAATCCAGGGGAAGGTTACTGTAAAATCCCCATTTCTTCCCGATCAGCTGGGACTTGGGAGGCAGAGAATAGATGGGGGCGAGGCCAGTCAGAATTTTTACTACTGGTTCTCTGAACTACTCAAAATTTCCACTACCGGTTCTTCAGAACTGGTCAGAACCTGCTGAAACCCACCTCTGCTATATACCAAGGTGCACAGAATGCTGTTATCTTCACACCAAAGTGGTACCTATTTATCTACTTTCATTTGCATGCTTTTAAACTGCTAGGTGGGCAGGAACTGGAGCAAGTAACAGGAGTTTACCCCATTGTGTGGCACTCAGGCCTTGAACTGCTGAGCCACTGTGCCACCAGATAGAGCTATACTAGTGAGCAAAGTATCAAGGACTAACAAACTGTTATAGGTTGCAATAATATGTCTTCTGAGAAAGCAACTATTTAACCAGGTCTATAAGCTTTAATTAATTTACCCCTAATAACACATTAGCTTTACAGAGCTTATAATCTTATATATAGATTGCACTAAAGTTAATCCAAATTAATATATCGTTGCAGTCCTACATTGATTCCCCCCCACCTCTCTCCCCCTCCCCCTCCCACTCCCTCTCCCTTTTTTCTTTTTTCTTTTCCTGCCTGTCTGCCTACCTTCAATTTATATGGCTGATTATCTCAAACACATGACTCTGGGTGGCTAATAGTTAAAAGCAAAATAAAACCAGTAAGCTAAAACCATAAATAACATTAAAAGGCAAAATATTTACTAGGAGAGTTATTCCACAATCATCATGGAGAGAATTGCAGCCTTATGTTATTTACTGTTAAAGCTGAAGGGTATGTTTGCTTATATATATATTTTTTAAAAAAGTTTATTTGATTCTGGCCGGACAACACCATGGACCTACCTCATTACTGAAACGGAAGAGTGATTAGTTGTTGAGAAGGAGCAAATTATGCTAGCATACATCTAAGATGCCTCGTAGATTTAAGGATGGCACATTAAATTTGCTGCATGGATACGCTCTATGTTGTTGAGTCCTCTCTTACACTGCAGAAATATGATATCTTGTGTTAGGCAGAGAAAAACAACCCGCCATTTATTTCATTCAATTGGCTATAAAGAATATTTGCTTTTTCAGTACAAGTAGTCCTCAGTTTACGTCCACAACTAGGACAGGGATCCTGGTCATAAGTCTTTGCGGTAATAAATTGAGGCACATGGCCAGACCCAATTTTTTTTACCATTTTTACATCAGTCATTAAGGTATCATGTGGTCATTAAGTGAGTCCATTCTTTTGCATGAGTGTTTTTGCTGGAAGCAGATAAGCAAACGCTGCTGGAAATCAGCAAAAAGTGGCAAATACTGGTCACAGGATGCTGCAACCAGTCGTAAATGTGAGCTAGTTGCCAAACACTCAAAATGTAGTAATGTGACCATGGAGGAGCAGGGTAACCAGCATGTCATTTTATAGCTGGAAGTCCTTTGTGTGCTATAAAATACCCTTTCCAAAGCCATGCTTCAAACAGTTGTTGAATGGTCATTTGTAAGTTGAGGACTATCTGTAGAGATGATTTCAGTGGAATTCTTGATGATCCTGCTCATATAGCTATGAAGTGCCCAGGGAGAGAAAGGTGCAGAGGGACAGAGAGAATGTCCTTTCCAGTGGTGGAATTCAATTTTTTTTAACTATCGGTTCTGTTGGGCATGGCAGGGGAAGGATATTACAAAATCTCCATTCCCACCCCGCTCCAGGGGAATGATACTGCAAAATCCCCATTCCCTCCCCACTCCTGGGAGAAGGATATTGCAAAATCTCCATTCCCACCCCACTCTGGGACCAGCCAGAGGTGGTATTTGCTGGGTCTCCGAACTACTCAAATTTTCCGCTACCGGTTCTCCAGAACCTGTCAGAACCTGCTGAATAGCACCCCTGGTCCTGTCCTTTATTCCAACAACCTGTTTTTGAAAAGGTTGAAGGAAATTCACCTTATGGAGGTTTTTCAGACTGGGAAATAAGAACACCTCAAGGAGTTACAGCAGATGGAATGATGTGAAACAGAAATGGGGGTGTGTTTGTTGAATGAGCAAATAAATAGGAGTTTCTTTCACAGGAGACAATTTGAACAAAGTAGATTTTGTCAAAGCGCTAGCAATTTCTGGTTTGTCCTCTGATTAGTATTCACCCTACTATTAGTGTGTTCTTCTCATTGCTTTGTATTCTATTTCCCCATCCTTAATGCATTTCGACCTTCTCCCTTGCTTCAGCAGAAGGCAAGCTGTGTGCTCGCCAGCCCCATGCTCCCTGCTATTTCTTTTTTTTTTCCCATGCCTATATTTAAAGAACTTAACAAAGCTTTCAGAATAAACTTACAGAATAACAGAGCTGGAATGGACCTTGGAGGACTTCTTGTCCAACCCCCTGCTCAAGCAGCTTATGTGTGGTTTACAATGTGGTGAGACTTGTCTATGAGACTTGTCAGTTGGCGTAACAAGCATAGAGAAGGTGTGAAACAAGAGGAATTGATCTATAATAAATGAGCAGCAACCTTGAGCAGTGCTGCAAGGGAATGATAGTGCTGACAACCATCTCCCACCACCAAAAAAACATGGCCATGAAAATCTCTTTCCATGAAGAAGCAGTAGAAGAAAGCCTGTAATGTACTCATTGGTGACAGCATTAGCAATTCATGGCTGGCAGAACCAACTTTTTTTCCTGATCTGAGTTATCCTTCTGTGTAGCAAATATGCCCAATATTCCTTCTTCCTCCTGTTTTTTCACACAACAACCCTGTAAGGTGGGTTGGCTGAGAGAGTATGATGTAGGACTGGCTAATTTAGGACTCGCCATCTTCTGGTTTCTAACCTGATGCCTTCACCACTAAACTACATTGGCTCTGGTAATTAAAAATGGTTGCAAGAACTGCGTATGTCTAGTTTAATGAAAAGAAGGACTAAGGGAGACATGATAGCAGTGTTCCAATATCTCAGGGGCTGCCACAAAGAAGAGGGAGTCAAGCTATTCTCCAAAGCACCTGAGGGTAGAACAAGAAGCAATAGGTGGAAACTAATCAAGGAGAGAAGCAACCTAGATCTAAGGAGAAATTTTCTGACAGAACAATTAATCAGTGGAACAACTTGCCTCCAGAAGTTGTAAATGCTCCAACACTGGAAATTTTTAAGAAGAGATTAGATAACCATTTGTCTGAAGTGGTGTAGGGTTTCCTGCCTAAGCAGGGGGTTGGATTAGAAGACCTCCAAGGTCCCTTCCAACTTTGTTATTCTATTCTAATTATTTAAGAGTACTAGATCATATCCATGGCAAATTGTATAGTCTGAAGAAGAGAAACACTACTTTAACTAAAGAGGACATTAAACTCTCAGCTCTGGGGATGACAAGAAAGTAAAGTTATGAGGATTTTGTCATATGAAAATGGTCACCAGGCCAGGTTTGCAACACAATCAAAGGACGTGAGAAATAAACTGTGGAGTAGCTTCGTCTCCAGCACTGCCAGACAGACA
The DNA here is from genome assembly GCF_028640845.1 of Ahaetulla prasina. Lineage (NCBI taxonomy): Eukaryota > Metazoa > Chordata > Lepidosauria > Squamata > Colubridae > Ahaetulla > Ahaetulla prasina. The sequence goes on along the minus strand of NC_080539.1, from coordinate 111,194,166 downwards.
GACAACACACACCTGCATGAGAAGAGTTTGGCTTTTGGCCTAAATGATCTGCTGTGTTCAGAAAATTAGTTCTTTTAGTTTCCAAACAATATTTTCCCAAGAAGCCTTTTTTAAATATTTACTGGGAGTCAGCATCTCCGTTAAAAGAATGTTCAAAGGAACGTACAGATTCTCGGCATTGCTGACAAGTGTCTTGATCCAAGAGCTTCCTCTTAGTGGTGGTGAAGGTGGTATGAGTTTTCACAGCTAGAAACAGCTGAACAATCCGCTTTTTGAAAGCTTTCTTTTGCATTTCGTCGCTACCCTGTGCCTGTTTGTGTGGACGTATGGTTGTTTTTAAGCAGCTAAAAGACCAGCTCTTCTAGGACCAGCTGTGGTATGCAAATTCGTTTGCTGTCTCCTTCCATTTATCTCCACGGCATGAATGTGATTCTAATCAGGAGGAGATCTCTCTGAACTCTACCTTTTGTGATTTCAATTAAAGAGAGACTTTATAAAAAAAAAATCCCACAAGTGCAAACAAAACAAAACAAAATCTGTTGAATAACACTGGATTTTTTCCCCCTCCAAATGATTTTTCCACTTCTACTGCCAAAGCAAACACATGGTACATGTTAGGCAGACAGATCTGCATCAGTTCATCAGCTGAATGAACTACACCAGTTCAACTGCCAAACCTGTTACACTAAATCCCACTGTTTTGAAAGACTAACTCCTAACATCTCTTTAGCCTTGCAAACAAGTCCTTGTGCAGTTTATACATGTTGTATTCCTTTAATTCCAAAAGGAATTCCTCTCGCTCACTTTCTCTTGCAAAATATCTTTCCCAAATAGTGCAGAGGACTAAAACTAAAACTGAAGATAGATAACGGTTAAGAAACCCAAACATTTTCCAGAGTCCCGAGAATATTTCCTCTCAACGCCTGTGGAGATTTTCAGTCATCCAGGTCATGGTTGTCAGAGCTGAAGAAGCTTCTTGGATGAGAAGCGAAACGTCTTCAGAGAAAAACCTGAAAATCCAGTTGCCTCTTGAAAAAAAGCACCTTTAGGACATTCCCTCTCAACATTTCTTTCTTACATGCTTGTTGGTCCATTTACACTGATGGAAATGGAGATGGTCATTCATAGAACATAGAATAACAAAGTTGGAAGGGACCTTGGAGGTCATCTAGTCCAACCCCATGCTCAAGCAGGAGAGTCTATACCATCGCAGACAAATGGCTGTTCAGACTCTTCTTGAAAGCCTCCAGTGATGGGGCACCCACAACCTCTGAAGGCAAGCCATTCCACTAACAGATTGCTCTTTTAGGAAATTTGTCCTTAGTACTAGGTTGCTCCATGATTAGTTTCCATAGCTAATCTGATATAATTTTCCAAAAGCCACAGCAAAATAAGGAATGATAAAGGTTCCATATTTCAAAGAAATATTCACAGTCTGTTTTTCCCAACTGGTATTCATCTCCCAATGAATGCCAACATGACAGTGGTGAAGGCTACTTTATCTCAAAGACACCATGGGGGTGGGAATCCCAGAATTTGTGGAGAATTCTGAACATGTGATGTTTTTCTGATTACAAATAGATATTAAATGCCTTAAGGTTTGCAATCATTGTCATGGGACAATGCATTGAGTCATTAAGGGAACATATTTCATGTACAGAGGTGTCATTAATAGCATGATACCACGTGTTTAAAACAGATTCAGGGTGGTAAGAAACAGCTTGCATACGTTGTATATTCACTTCTCAAGGACACACAGTTTTTAAATTCCAATATTAGCTATTAAGGACATTAATTCTTTATGAATGGAGTGAAGGTAAGAAGTTTGGAGTTGCATAGTTTTACTCAAGGAAATTTTTTTTTTCCTAAAAAAGGGAAACAATTTAAAATTGCATTCTCAGGAAAATCTATAAGATTACACCGGGTACAAAATGGATTGGCAATGAATGGCTTTTTGTTTTAAGAGATGGAAGGAGAAAACAGTTTTCCTGATCCTTGAACACTGTCTATAATATTTATCATTCTCTAATCCATTCCTTCTATAGTCTTTATCCTGAAAATGATTTTGAACTCAAAATTGGACTTCCATGTTTCTTCCTTTCCTTTCCCTGCATTTTTCTAACTTCCCCGATGAAGATGAAAACATGAACGCTTGCATACACTTTTGTACTGTATGGGTGCTTCTAATAAATATATAACTTGATCACACATGTTAAATGATGGATTTTACATGGCCTGATCCATCCATCAGATAGAACTACTGATCCTCTGTGACTGAATTCATAGTATATTTTCTGTGGAGGACTTGCATAGCAAAACCATCCTAAAAGCTGCGCACATTTTCTCACTTGATTAAAATTGTATTAAAAGCAGTTTGCTACTAATAGAAAAAGTAGTTTCCAGCATAATCTAATTCCTCTGAATTACTTTTCATTTATCTTAATGAATAATACAGCATATGCCTGTTGGTGCAAAGTCCTATTAAATTCAACGGGTTTACTCCTAAACAAATCAGGACAGATTGTACTCTTAATATGCCCAGATGCAGCAAATCATTCTCTTTTCTAGAACTGTTTGGGTGGTCTTTAAACTTGAATGACAATCAGATGGTTTTCAACTTAAAAATAAAACATTCCTTACATTTCTGCATGGACCCTTAAGTATGATGTTTATTTTTTTTCCCTGGTTTAATTTGACCACAAAAGAAATTCCTTGCTGGTAAATGACAAAATGAATTATCGATACAAAAGTTAAGTTCAACATTCAATGTCAAAAATAAAAACAATTCAGTGTACAATGTACAAAGGAAGCCACAAAATGAATTTGAAATGATTTTACAGATAATGAAACAAATATGGGGGGAGGACTTTGCAGATTTTACCAAAGGATTTATAGGATCATAAAAAGACTGGATAACAGTATTGGTAAGAATCTAAAGTCTTTCAAATATTGCTGAACTAGAGCTGTCAGCATCCCTTATCATCAGCCTCACTGATGGAGTCTTTGAGTTCAAGATTTCATCTAAGCCTTTGCCCTGGAACATTCAAATTCAAAATAAATCATTTTCTGATCTATTTGCAAAACAAATAGGGTTTAACAGAAAGCATTTCTACTAGATCTCCCTCACTCCTTCCCTTTGGGTAAGCTGTAAAATAGGACTGGGGTATTCATAGAACAGATCTACACTTTCTATTTGTTGCATGGCCAGTACAGGCCACTTCTGGAAACATGAGTGAGTATGGAAGTTGAAGTGCCCTTTTTGATATTTCTCCCTATATCTATATAGATGTAGCAATTCCTGCCTTTGTACTTTCCCATATGATTTGAAGCCATGAGTCTGCTTCACATTTTCAACTTTTAGATTTCCTACAAAGGAACACTTAAAATGTGAAAAACGTGTACTTGTAGACAAGTTAGCCAGCAGTATGGATGACCCTATTGGATCTCCTCTGAAGACTGGCTATCCAAAAATCCGGTTAGGTACCCTCTAGAAATGGAATAAATTATTGTCCTACTTATAACCATTGTGCTTGCTATTAATCTATTTTCTTATTCTTCTATCTCCTTTCCTTTAATGCCCCATGTTTCCTGTAGATTATGTGGAAGTATAAAGCAAATTAGGTGATTTGGGCCTCCCTATGAAAAATATACACTATAATACAATGCTATGAAATGAAAAGACATCAACCTTTCTATTGTAGCAGCAGAATCTGAGTACCACTTTTGTTGCAGAAGGCTTGGATGTTTTCAGCTCGGATTTGCTTTGCATTGTTGTAGCTATGGTGGCTCAAGACTGTTCTGAAGACTGTTCTAAAGAAAAACATGGGAAATTATCAACAAAAGGAAAGAGATCAGAGCTGCCATGCATTTGGCTGGGAATCATGGGAGCTGTCATCCAAATACATCATAAGAACATCAGGAAGGGAAGGATGTGCTAATGAGTAGAACCTGATAATGATACCATTTAAACATTTAAACCATATAAACAACTTCTTTTGTTACGAAGAGTTTGCAAAATTCAATAATCTCTTCTTCTCTAATGATAGCCAAAAATGAGAACTAACAATTAACATAAGATGAACCCATAAGTATGATAAGTTTTGAACTATAAATGGTCTGTTTTTGTCCATTTTTGCTTTTGCTCCCAATTACATTTCGCATTTTAGAAAAAGGAATAGTTCCAAATAGTTTATAAAACAAACGAGCAAAATGGTATTTTATAAAAACTTGCAAAACTAAAACAGAAAGCATAAAACAACTGAAGGTAATAAATGAAATTAAACAGCAGAACTAATTGCTGTCTTGAAACAAATGTCAGCTTGGATAATCTGCTCCAACAGAAGTATAAATAAAGAACAAACAGCACAGTATACAATCAATTAAGCACAAATTTACATATAAACAATGTTTTAAAACTAAGAAAAAGGTGTATATCAAAGCTACACTTTTTGTAATTAATTATGCATTAAAGATATGATATCGGGATGGGCTGGCTCAGTGGCTAAGACACTGAGCTTGTTGATCGAAAGGTCAGCAGTTGAGCGGTTCGAATCCCTAGTGCTGTGTAACAGGGTGTGCTCCTGTCATTTGTATAAAAAAAATCAAAAGATTGCAAAAATTTTCAATAATTGCACGAAGATAAAATTATCTTCAACCAAATAATCTGGATTGACTTGTTGGACATGCATCTGTTTCAAATAAGCAAAAAAAAAAAGACTGCAGACAAAAACTTATCAAGCTTATCAGAGGAAACCTTTTAAAAACTTTGTAAAGAATAGTGATGAAATATTTAACAATAGGCACTGTAATATGTTTGTGACCAGATAAGGAATATGTGAGAAGAATCCGGCAAGTGTTGCTGATCCTTTGCTATGAAAAATTAGTGGAAAACATCCAGAGGTATCAATGACACATCATCATTCAAAGCATAGCTATCATTTTTTGAGACAAGCCTATTTATCCTCTATCTTGAATCCAGATGGAAAATTGCCACTTGCTTCTACCATGATAAATAGTCTGATCCTATGACCAATCTCATTGCTGTGTTTGGAACACAGGCTACACGTGGGTTCATTTGGCTGTTTTGTTGTAGAAAATGAAAATGTGTGTGTGTACACATAATTCTGGAGAATTTCAAAAACTGGAGGTGCTTTTAGAACTATATGCTAGACATTTCATGCAAATTCTAGTCAGGCATTATGAAAACCTGAAGTGGGAAGGAACATATAGCAGACAATCTTTCCTACCCATGAATGCCCCCTTTTAGTGAGAACTGTAGCCCATTTCCTGAGTGTAGTTTTTGTGTTCCATGCAGTCAAATAGGTATAGATTTTTAGGTATTCCCCATCAGCAGAATCATACGTTTTCCTTTTTTAGTTATTTTCATATCTTAATGGAAAACTTCCAAATATTCATTGAAACAAGTTAAAGGTGTTATGACTGCTGTTGCTACCTTTGATTTGGCCTAAATGTTATATAGATTCCACAGTGCAGGGGTCTCCAACCTTGGCAACTTTAAGCCTGGAGGACTTCAACTCCCAGAATACTCCAGCCAGCAAAGCTAGCTGGAGAATTCTAGGAGTTGGAAGTCCTCCAGGCTTAAAGTTGCCAAGGTTGGAAACCCCTGCCGTAGTGTGTAGAAAAGGTATTATAATTCAACTTCTAGCAACCACTATACAGGTAGTCCTCAACCTACGACCACAATTGAGCCCAAATTTATGTTGCTAAGTATGAAAATTGTCAGATGAGTTTTGCCCTATTTTACGACTTTTCTTGCCACATTTGTTAAGTGAATCATTTCAGTTGTTAAATTAGTAAAAATGGTTGTTATGTGAATCTGGTTTCCCCATTGACTTTGCTTGTCAGAAGGTTGCAAAAAGTGATCACATGACCCCGAGACACTGTCATAAATGTGAGTCAGTCAGGCATCAAAATGTAATTCACATGACCATGGGGATACTGCAACCATCACAAGTGTGAAAAATGTCACTTTTTTTCAGCGCCAGTGTAACTTTGAATGGTCACTAAGTGAACTGCTATAAATCAAGGACTACCTGTAGAGAATGTCAACAACCTATTCATAATCGATATTGTCCCATATCCCACCCCACTCTGATATCCTTTGGGAGTATCCTGAGTCCTTTGGGAGATAGGGCGGTATACAAATTTGAATAATAAAATAAATAAATAAATAAAAATCATGTTCTTTAGATCAGGGGTCTCCAACCTTGGCAATTTTAAGACTTACGGACTTCAACTCCCAGAACTTTGAAGAGTTGAAGTCCACAAGTCTAAAAGTTGCCAAGGTTGGAGAACCCTGCCTTAGATTATCTCGTGATTGATTTCCCTGCAAAAATTTGTGGCATCCCTGAAGCATGTCCTCCTTACAGAAGAAGTTGCTGCTTCATTTTTTTATATAATTTTTATTCTTCCAACAGAACCCAGACAGGATTTTTTTTTTAACTCTTCAGATGGATAAAATGCATATTCCTGCTTTTTATCTTTCTCCTCAGAACAAAGGGATAATCAAGGTCCCATACAGTAAATGAAACCAGATCACTGTTTATTGACATGGTTCCGCTGTGACCACTTTGATGGTGAAAAAACACATTCTTGGTGGTGCTCAAACTTTTTCACATTAATTGAGACTGACTGATGTGCTTTTATGTTTTTTTAGAGCTCAGAATAAAGGACATTCAATACATGTCTGTCAAATTTTGTGAAACCATAACCCTGTTCTAAATATATTAGATCGTTTTTGCTCCATTCAGTCCAGAAACTTGAATTATTATGCCCATGTGGATTATATAGCACTTCTACCTCAGCTGATCTTCCCAAATATCCCTTCATCTTTTTAAGACTCAGAGAGGCCCAGGAACTAGAACCATTATATTCAGGCTTCAAAAATTCAAAGGGCATTAAAGGGTCACAGAGAGTTTCTATCCCTTTTTGCTGCCATCTATGAGTTGTAGGGATTTTTTTTCAGATCTGATATGATTTATATTGATATATTGACCATCATTTGTGTTGTAAATGTTGTACCTTGATGAACATGTCTTTTCTTTTATGTACACTGAGAGCATATGCACCAAGACAAATTCCTTGTGTGTCCAATCACACTTGGCCAATAAAAAATTCTATTCTATTCTATTCCATATGGTACCCTGCATAGTACAAAATTCTCTGCTAACCCTCGTCTCTTTTTTTACACAGTTCTCACTCTTTTCTTCAGTTTTTTTTTTCTCTTGAATTTAATGGTACAGAATATGTGAGGATGCACAAAATATTGAAATAACCGTGGGAAATATACATACTTACTTCACTACTGTGCAGTTAAAACCCCCACAAATATATTTGTGTTAAAGGCAGATAACAGGGACCATGGAAGGCATGGATGCAAAGACATTTACCTGTCTTCTCTCCCATTTCAACTGTAGATTTAGGGATGTATTTTATCAAGCCTATGAAGCAAAAGTACAAATTTTGATACATTTCAGATTCTGAAGCAAGGCTGTGGTTAAACAGGATGTGGTTAAAGTCACAGTGATGCAATAGAAGCTCCCTCACTTTTTATGTGTGAGACACTTAAAAATCAAGCAAAGCTTCCATTGCATCATTCTGGCGTTCATCATGATATTTTTACCATACTCTGCAGATGCTCCTGGGTGGCTAAAACCCTAACCCTAACTTTTGTCAGAAATAATCCCCTCAAGTAAAGAAGCAACTTAGAACTAAGGAGAAATTTCCTGACAGTTAGAACAATTAATAAGTGGAACGACTTGCCTTCAGAAGTTGTGAATGCTCCAACACTGGAAATTTTTAAGAAAATGTTGGATAACCATCTGACAGAGATGGTGTAGGGTTTCCTGCCTGGGCAGGGGGTTGGACTAGAAGGCCTCCAAGGTCCCTTCCAACTCTGATGTTATGTTATGTTAAGTAGTCTAAATTAAAAGAACTGCTTCATGAAACTTAGGACAAATTAAGAGGGCTAGAGAGTCATAGGCACATCTGTTAACATTGACTCCCTCCATATCTCTCGGTTTAAGGAAACTGGCAGAAAAAGAAGAATGGATTATATACTTGTGTCTGACATGGAATAGTTTATTAGAGTGCCTCTTATGGAAGTTTCACTTCTTATTTCTATCAAAGTTGGGAGAAGCTCATGAAGAAGAGATCACAAGTCCATATGCATGGAACCAAAACTGCCACTCAGTCTGACTCAGCCGAGGCCTAGGTTTATAAAAACTGTGAAACATTTTATTAGATCAAGTGTTTCTCATTACCTTATCTTTCACTGGATGCCTCTGAAAAAGTTGGCTTCCTTCCCTAACCTTGAAAGTAGTCTTCCTAGAAGGCAATGGAAGGTCACCTGGTGCTTGATCATTTATAACTGTTGAGGAAGTATATTAATTTGTACTCAAATAGCAGGAAAAGAGTCAGGCCATTCCCCACATTTTCAAACCAATGATTTCTAACTTTATACACAAGCATTGTTATAGGAAAATCCACATACTATTCTTTGTGGATCTCCAACTCATGAAGTATATTATACTGAAACAACTTCTTGCTTCAGACATTAAAGCCACAGAAAGCAGCTGCATATGTTCTAAATATTGAAGCAAGACCAATCATGCTTTTAATTTTTGAATGATCTGCACACATTTGTTGTTTGCTTTGATATTATTTTCTCAGGAGTGTATGTCTAATTTGTTTGTCTTATGGTTAACCATTTTTCCACTGTTGTCGTTCATTGCTTTATATTTCTGCCAACTTCATAATGGTTCAGGAAGCATGCTGCTTTCTTTTGGACACTATGAAGGGAGGGCACTAAAATTCTGATCGGCATCTGAAAAAAACTTTATACGGCATTTTTAACAACAAATTGCAATTCAATGATACCTTGAGACTCTAGCTCTGGTACAAGAGCCAGACATAGCTTATCTGAATTGTATTGATGTAGCATTTCAAATCCTCCCCTTCAAATCCAGAGCCATGATCGGCTTTCTACCTGCATGTCCTGTCCTGCCCTGATTGTAAAAGATCTAAGCCTCTCTCCCCACAATAAGGGAGATCGGTCTTTCTTTTGCCAGCTAGTCAGCAGTTAAAGATGATGAGCTCATCAGCTGGAGAGCCACAGCCTGAGTTCGAGCTCCGAACTCCATGCAATGGAGTGAGCTTCCATTACTTGCCCTAGGTCCTGCCCACCTAGCAGTTCAAAAGCATGCAAATGTAAGTAGATAAATAGGTACCACATTGGTGGGAAGGCGACAGCATTCTATGCGCTTATTCCAAATGACTATGGAAATTATCTTTGGACAATGCTGGTTCCCTCAGCCAAGACACGGAGATGAGCATCATGCTCTAGAGTCAGACACGACTGATAGGGAAACTTTTACCTTTTACCTCATTCACACCATGCCACCCGTTCTAATATGATGCAGTGGGACATATGAGGAAAACAGGAAAAAAATAGTAGATCATTGGTGTAGCATTTCTCTTATACCATCCCAGTCATATTTGCACATGGTCATAAGGAAACTCGTGGCTTTTGATGGGGGTCTTACTCCCAAGTAAAGCTATAACTTCTGCTCTTATATATTTCTGAATAATAAGTCCCATTGGCTTCCCCTACAGTAGTCCAGTCACAAGTAACATTTTAAAAACATATATATCATATATATCATTATAATGATATAATGAGCTTTTGACCCCATTTTTGTTTATTGAAAAGACAGCCACATGCATCTCTGCATGTATGTTCCTTATATTTGCTTTACATCATCCTGGATAATCCATGTGGATTTGACTTTGAATGTATCATACATAAAACATCCATAATTTTGCCTCTTTTTATTATTTACGAACTAAAAGCTGACAAATTAAATTATTGGGAAATATGAAGTGTTCAAGACTTCCTCTTTGGCATCCGCACACAGACACACAAACACATAGATGTTTAGACAAAGAAAAAAGGTTAATACAGCATGTTCTCTCCTATTACCAGTTTGTTTTCTTTGTGGTACTATAAAAAAATCCTACTGGCTATATTGCATATTGCATTCAACAGCACAGAAATATATTTTGATTAACTAAACTTCCAGTTTGCACTTTCAGCTGCCCTAAAAAAATTCCTAGAGGCAAAAAAATTACAATAAATGATAGTCGGAGATATGAATAAAACTATGAAATTATGTTTCTAAAGAACGGGTTGGAAGTTGAGTGAAATTTGAAAAATGGCCTTCCCTCACTTTAATAATAATAACAATCAGCATGTGGAAACAAGAACAGCCCACTATATTCTCCATACAAAAATATCCAAGTGCTATAATTTCCAGCTTTGCTTTGGCACAATCTTACAAGGTTTAACTAGCCCTATTAACATTTATTTAATAGCATAACATCGCTCAAACTAATGAAATTTGAGATTTCGTTATGAGTTTATTATCTCACTGTATATAAATGTTCTGTCATAACACAATGGTGAACATTTATTAGAAATGAAAACAAACCCTAATTTAATTTCATTTCTAGCCTTTACCCATTCTGAGGTAAGTGCTGCTATTTTCTTCTGTAATTGTGATTTATACATCCTAGAGCTTCTTTCTCTTTTCGGCAACACAACATATATTTAACCTTAACACATAACTGCATTTATACTCTTGGATGTTCAAAGTTCCCTAAAATTTTCCACACGTCTTTATTTAGAAATCTAGAGGTAAAACTACATGATCCAGCAGACAAAACTTGCCCAATTTTTATAGAAATCAGGATAATTAGCAAAATTAGATCAAAATTTATTTATGAAGGTAATCCTTCAACTAGAATGCAAGAATATATTCCTAAATTATAAACACTATTTAAAAATGATACAGCAAAAACCCATCAAGCAATGACCCAGTTACCAAAAAAGAAAAAAAGAAAAAAGAACTGAGCACTATAGCCAGAGGATTACCGTATTTTTCAGACTATAAGGCGCACCTAGCTTTTGAGCAGGAAAACAAGAAAAAAAATCTGTCTCTGCCTCCCAGCATCCATCCAGTATTCATGAAGGGCCTCTGGTGGCGCAACAGGCTAATGCAGCCTATTATTAACATCAACTGCTTGCAATATTGCAGGTTCAAGTCCCACCAGGCCCAAGGTTGACTCAGCCTTCCATCCTTTATAAGGTAGGTAAAATGAGGACCCAGATTGTTGGGGGGCAATAAGTTGACTTTGTATATAGTATACAAATGGATGAAGACTATTGCCTGACATAGTGTAAGCCGCCCTGAGTCTTCGGAGAAGGGCGGGATATAAATCCAAAAAAAAAAAAAAAATATCCGCTGTATAAGACACACAGACATTTCCACCAGTGGTGGGATTCAAAAAAATTTACTACCAATTCTGTGGGCATGGCTTGGTGGGCGTATCATGCTTGGTGGGTGTGGCAGGGGAAGTATACTGTAAAATCTCCATTCTCTCCCCACTCCAGGGGAAGGATACTGTAAAATCTCCATTCCCTCCCCACTCCAGGGGAAGGATACTGCAAAATCCCCATTTCCTCCCGATCAACTGGGACTTGGGAGGCAGAAAATAGATGGGGTGGGGACAGAGGTTGTATTTACCAGTTCTCCAAACTACTCAAAATTTCCGCTACCGGTTCTCCAGAACTGGTCAGAACCTGCTGAAACCCACCTCTGATTTCAACCCATTTTTTGGGGCGGGGGTGCATCTTATATTCCAAAAAAATACAGTAATTATTTTTTTCACTGATGGAAGTACTGTCTCCCTGAGAATGTTACTATTGTATTTATACAGTGATGGCTCACTGCTGCTTGAAAAATACTGAAACCCTCTGCCCTTTGTGAGTGGATAATTTATTTTCTGCACTAATGGAACCTAAATTTAATTAAGATGAATAAATTATGCCCTGTATTTATTCATAATGTAGCTTATGGAAGATCATGGAAATTCTCTTATTTTACCACATCTTAGAATCATACCACTGCAGTATGACAAAAACTTGCAAATTCTAAGGCGACCCAAAATTATTTCACTATTTTGACATAATAGGAACAAGTACAATATACTTTTCTATCCTGAACAATTTCACCTACAATCATTTTGCTGACTGAATTTTGAAATCATCCAGAATCAGTGGGAATGTGGCCTGTAATAATTACTGGCACATTTCCCATCTGTCTTCTGTCTATCCATCCATTTGTACATAATAAGTTTGCTTTGTTTTTACTGAATTCTGGAGCACACTAATAACAATGGCAAATGACAAATACCTGTCAAACTCGTGGGAACAATGTCCATGAAGAAATGTGCCTCTGAAAATGTTATATTGTTCAATAAATTATTGACTCAAACTTGTTAATTTTTTATCAGAACCAGTGGCAGTGAAGCATTGGTTTTAATTTTATAGTGGTGAGAGCAGGAAGTTGTGTGATCTGGGAAAACATACTAATAATAATAAAAAAAAACCAGGCTGGGCAGCCAGACTGTTCCCATATGACGTTTTCCCCCATGGCCATAGACAGCAGAAATGTAGCATTACTGCTATCAATAAAGTATACATTTTATTAGGCTTGACATAGAAATCTCCCTAATATTTTGGACAAGAACATTATTGAGGTTCTGCTGACTGATTATTTTGATATTTCAAAGGATATATTTCTCAAGTATTTCAGCTATAAAGAAACCATTATTGCAAAAGTGGGGAATTTGTTGCCCTCCAGATGTTGCTGAACTACGATGTTAAGAGGTTTGTTTTTTTTCTATTACAAATAATAACTCAATCTACACTCCACCTTTCTGCCAGAAGGCACTGAAACAAAACTGGAAAAATGCCCAATTTTCTTTTTCTCCAGGGCAATTTTCATTGTTCTGCTGGAAAAAATGAAGAAGGGGTAATTGACACAAACTTGTTCTGTCCTCAGTAGAATTACAAGAATTGCCCTGAAGGAGGAGAAAAATATCTTGAACATAATGGACATTGTTTCAATAACTATTTCTGACTCCTTGGTCATTCTACAAATTCATCACTTAAATAGAAACTTGAAGCTTCTCTTCGATCTCCCTTTTGGACTCCAACCTTGGCAGAATAATACAGGCTACCAACTCCAACCACTATGGCCAAGTATGACTGCTGCTGAGAGACGGATTTCCGTTATTTCTTAAGCATTACAAATTGTCCGTCTTAATTGATAGCTTGACCTTTGGACTCCAAAAGATGGGGGAAGATGACTTGAAATGATCTCTGAGGAATCTGATACTGTCTACTCTGCACATGGTCAGGGACATAAATCAATACAGGATTTAAATTAAGCCCTAAAACACATACAACACACAGGATTCAAACAATGTATCAGCCATCAGCAAGGTCAATGGAATTGCCATTTCTGATAACAAAACACTTTACAAGTATGTGTCTGTGTGAATGTGTTTGCATATATATACAGTTATATTGATTGCCAGGAGGAACAGTATGATCAATTTCATCCGGGGTGAGCTGATGGGGGTTCGCAGGGGTTCAGGAGAACCTCTAGCTAAGATTCTGTACAATTCAAAGAGCCTCCAAATCCCACTCCTGGCTGGCCCCACCCACCCCAGGAGTCCCCACGTGGCCCATTTTGGATGCAGGTAAGTGAAGGGCGCATGTGGAGGCTCGGGGAGGGTGAAAAATGGGCCTACTGGAAGTTTGGGAAGAGGGAGTTTCCGGAGCCTGGGGAGGCCGTTTTCGCCCTCCCGGAGGCTCAAAGAAAGCCTCCAGAGCCCAGGGAAGGCAAACACACACACACACACACCATGGTGCAGGAAGCTGACTAGGCCTTTCTCACCATGGCCACACCCACCCAGCAACTGAGAAGAGAACCCCTTGCTAAAATTTTTGAAGCCTATCCCTGGTTTCATCCTTTTTGAGTTCAAACATGGAAACTTGGATGTTGCTCTATGGGGCCCAACCCACTGACAGGTTCATTCATCATGGCAACTCATGTGATTATTTCTTCCTTACACTTACTGTGTTGTGTAAAACCTGGTTTGTAGGCCTACAGAAATTGGGCAGCCTTGAATTTACGCACTGCCTCAGTGAGATGCATTGCCTTGCAGAGGGGACGCAACCTACTTCCATGAAGCATTACATACTTAGTTGGCCATTTAATTTGATAAGACTCTCATCAACCCAAAACAAAACAGCAGGAGATGGGATTGTTCTACCCTTTGAAGGGGCACTATGATTTGTTGCATCACTTCAAAGGGGAGCTTGAATAAATCCCTTTGAAGATTTACACAGCAATGACAGCTGAGCATTACAGGGAACTCAGCCAATTATAGCTTATTTAGGAAGCCAGGTTGAAACAAAGTAAATCTTAGTATGGTGTATATCAGAACTCTCACACTCTCTCATACACACATATATAATAATTCCATTGATGATACCTTGCTATATAATAGAGAGGGGAGATGGAAAAACAAGACAGATATCATTAATATAAACATAGTTAGGAATTGGTCCAGCTTGCTCAAAACAGCATTATAGACATCCATCCAATTAAACAAATGCTAGACCTGTAATGGTGATCCATTTATATTTATTCTAATTAAGTTCTAGTGAAGTCAACCTTTGAGTAGATACTGATCACATTTTATTAACAGATTATCATTCTTTCTCAGATTTGATCATATGAGTTATATTTGCAGAGACAGAACACTGAGCAATGCATTATAGAAATAAATATCTGACCTTATGAAAGAAAAAAGACAGTATTATTCCTGTACATTGATTGCTCAGTGAATGCATCTCACCACTCTTCAATACACATGCTGCATGTAACAGTACTACTCAGTAAGTGAATTAATAGCTAATCTACATTTTAATATTTTTGGCAACAAGGACACAATTTGGGGAACTTTTATTTATAAACCAGCAATAATAAGAAAACAAATGACAAGATAGGAATAATTGCATATAAACAGTTAAATGACTAAAATAATATTATTCAGTCTAGGGCCTTCTAGGTATTCATGTGGCTGTCAATTCTGCAAGTTATAATCACAACACATTTGAAGGACGTGGAGTTGTGGAACTGGGAATTAGAGAAAAAAGCAAATTGGGAATTGCTTAATAGTAAGCAGAATGTCCATGTATAGATAGAGAAAATGATTTTGTTCAATTATTTGTAAGAGGCAGAATTTCCATCTAAATATATTATAAATAATCTTGTCTCATATATAAAAATTTTTAGAGTAATTAAAATGGGATAGGCCAGTTTAGAAAACCCACTGAATGTCTGAAAATCCTTAAATCCGTTAATATTATTATAATGGATGTTGTTTGGTATCTTATTAAAACATTTTCCAATGGAATATATTTGCAAAACTAAACTTTATCAGGCTTGGTCACCCTGTCAATCAAATGAATGGTGATCATCCAACAAAACTAGTCTACCACTTTTCTTGTTTCTTAATCAGTATTTATTCCCATATCATTCTTTCTATTAATCCCTCATATAAACCATAAGAAATTAAAGTTTTGTTCTGCGGAAGCAGCTATTGTTCAACAGATGCAAATAAGATCATTACAGCTTGGGAAAGATGCCAAGCCCATCAATTAATAATCTGTACAAGTCACCTTGCATTTAATACTCCTGAGAGTTGTGAACATCCATAGGCATACTTACAGGGACATGGTGGCTCAGTGACTAAGACACTGAGCTTGTCGATCAAAAGGTCAGCAGTTCAGTGGTTCGAATCCCTAGTGCCGTGTAACGGGGTGTGCTCCTGTTACTTGTCCCAGGTTCTGCCAATTTAGCAGTTCGAAAGCATGTAAAAAATGCAAGTAGAAAAATAGGGACCACCTTTGGTGGGAAGGTAACAGTGTTCCATGAGCCTTTGGCGTTAGTCATGCCAGCCACATGACCAGGGAGACGTCTTTGAACAGCGCCGGCTCTTCAGCTTTGAAACAGAGATGAGCACTGTCCCTTAAAATCAGGAACGACTAGCACATATGTACAAGGGAAACCTTTACCTTTACCTTATAGGCATACTTATTTTTGAGACATAATAATGTAAAAACATTCCTGGTGTCAGGTTTTTCTTCAGATCAAATATTCTATTGAGGAAGATTAAGCTATATTGAGTAATCAGAAAACCAATGGACCCACTTAATATACAGCACCTGTAATCCTATACAGTATGTGGAGCAGAATGGTTCCTGCAGAGCTCTGGTATCATATTGCTATTCTGAAGGACAAAGCATGCAAACTCAAAAATGTACTACTTTCCAGCCATGTTTTTTATCATCATTATTATTATTTCAGGGTGAACTAGCCTCCACATTTGTCATTGTATCCTTTTGTCATTTCCACCAATATAAGAGTTTGTGTCTGTAACATAGAAGCAGACATGACTTAAGTTATGGCATCTAATTCCCTCTGAATTGAATAACTCTAATGTAATTACAGAATTACTCTGATTACCTTTCTTGTAAATGCACTGCTCTTACTGGAACCTACAGAAAATCTATGCAACAAGTGAAAAATGGAAAGGAAGTTAATAAATGATATTGGGCACCCACATAAATCTTTGACCAGTGAATAAAACAAGAAATATGTCCTAGTATTGTTCGTGTAGTCTGGGCACACTTGGATTTGAAATTCATTAAGAACCTTGTAGGTTTCTGAGGGCAATACGTTGCTATTCCTATACCACATTTGGCCGAAGAAACTCAAGTATTGATTGAAGAAAGAAGAATTTGATGAAACCATCCATCATAATGGGGTTCTTAGAGAAGTTACATTTTTTAAAATATATATATATATTTATTGAATTTCCAAAAGTTAAAATACACAATACAAAAAAAAGCACAATACACAAAAACAAAAAAATAAAACACACAAAGACAAACGCATCAAAATTACATTACTCATAACAGCTTTTCCAAATCGGTATCTTTACATTTTTTTTTAATTTTTATTCAAAAAGTTTTACAAAAATTTTTTTTCCCCTTTCCCCCCAACCCCCCTCCCTTCACTAATCCCCTCCCCCCTCCCTCCTGACTTCCCGGAACAAGCACAAGGTATAGTTAAAAATAAACATATGCTAAGAAATTTTTTCCCCAAAACTATTATACCAATTTTCCCTCTCTAGCTCTGACTTCCTCCTAACATAACCAAAATCCTTCAAAAAAAATTAACGATTAACAGTAATAAGATATGTAAAGCAATAGAACAAATTAATCCTAAAGTATTTAAAACCAGCTAAAGCATAAAAATCCAATCCCATTCAGAGAATATCTCCCTTATAGCTTCTATAACCATATAATTTTTTTCCCAGGTCTTTCTTACATAAGATCTTTCGAGAATATTCTATTTAAAATTCAGTACAACACATTATAAAATTTTAATACAGAAAATTACGATATCTATTCAACTTTAGTCCTTCCTCGTCAAAATCCAGTATAAATCCAAATATCTAGTCTTTTATGATAGATATAAAACATATAATCAACCCATTTCTTCCAGATCTTCCTCACATATTGTCTTTCAGGGACGCTAATATTTTTGTCTGTTAATATTTCAAAACAACCTTGTTTCAAGGATAATACTTTTGTCTCTTGCCATTTTTTTTGATGCATTAATCTCTGTCTTTCCTTCATTACTCCTTTTGAAAAATCAATCACAATATTTCCTAGTAGTTCCTTATGTCCAAGAATCCACAAAATTACTGCCGTATATTTCATCAGTCCAAAAAGAGAACTCTTGGAAAGCATTAACCCTGTGAGTTTTTTCAGTTTGGGAGACAGCCTCCTGTAGCACAAATTCAGGCATTTCATCCAAACTATTTAAAGAAAACTTCTTTACATCAACTTGTTTATTCACGATCATATCTTCATATTTATCCACTTTTGTTTGTATCTCCTCCATTCCATTTTCCAAGTCCTGATTACACTGGTTAATTTCCTCCAAGCTCTCATCCAAAATGTCCCCATTTTTTATCAATTCGTATTTTTGAATAATTAAATACATTCTTTCTGTGTAATCATGTATAAAGTCAAAAATCCATTCTTCTGAAAGAACCTTCATGGCAAAGTTCTTGCTGAGAATCCCCTTATGAAATACTTAAACAACGTAATATAATCCAACAATCCACAGTCCAACACAATAAGATAAAATCTCCATTCAGTTTCGATTTCACAGCAAGGCTCCTTTCCTTTCCCTTCCCTTTATCGCTCTACTTTCAGTTGCTCTCAAACGCCATTTTAAACAATTAAAGGAAGGGGGGGGAAATTTTCTCTTTTTAAAGAAGGTGGAAGTCAGAAAGTCAAAAATACTTGCAAACCAATAATTGTTCACTCATGCTTCTTCCGTTTGCTTGTAAAAATCCACAAAAAGAAATCAATTGTTAGCAAAAGTGGACACCTTCCTCTTTTCCTGCTTTTGCAGAAGCGCACTGAATACTGGAGATTAAAGGAGGATTCAATGGGATTCGACCTTTCGGAACTTTGCATAACAAAAACAAAGCCCCTAGGGGAATCTACCACTCTCCCCCCCTGCTCTTTCTCTCTCTTTCAACCAGAGAGGGAAATTGAAGCCGGGAACAGCTGTTTGTTGCTGTTTTCACCAGCTTTTACCATATCCAGTGCGGAGTGCCATAAATTAGCACCCAGCGAGAAAGGTGGCGCCAAGCGGAAGTCGGTATCTTTACATTTTTAAATACGTGTAAGGTTTCTTGTATTTTCTTAGGTCTTAAAGAGGATTTTTTAAAAAAAAAATATTTAAAATGAACTGATTTTAAGACCTTTCTGCAACTTTTGCCCTAGTGCAGAACTTATTTCAGTGTTGGGGTGCTGAAATGAGGTCAGAAGGCTTCCATATCCCCAGTTATATTAATAGCCAGCCATTATTTTGGCCAATTCTTGTGGCAATGCTATACTATAATGACTGCTTATGGGAACATAGAATCATTGCTTGGAACCAGACAAAATACCTATTTAGTATAGCATCCACAACTAAAAGCATAGGAAAAGTCAGTAGGCAAAATATGAAAACCACAGCTCCTTCCCTGGGTCATTCTTCAAATGAGTGGTTGTCAGCATCTGATTCTAGCAAAGCTATGCTGATTAATATATACAGTACAGTATTTATTACTTTAGTCTTCCAGAGTCTCATTTCCTAAAAGATAACCTAACTGGAAGTCATCAAAAGCTGTACTTTTTGTTTATCCAATTTCTAGCATGACCTGCCCGCAGTTTCTTGAGTGCAGGAACAGTCAAAACCTTCTCTACCGCACCCAACCCACTGCAAATGTATCTCCCACCTATATTTTGAAGCACTGAGCCCTGTTTCCAAAACTCTGTATTCCATCCTCAGTCACCTTAAGCTTCTCGGATTGGTTAGTTCATTTTTGTCTAGTAATATCTTCAGATTTGATTGGCCATAGCACCTCACAGACACAGGCACACCCCAATGGTGTAAAGTGGCCTGAATGGGTGTTTCATTCCAGTCTGTTCTCAGTTTATCTGCAACTTCCTGTTTTTTACCCCTCCTTCGATCCAGCAATGGCTGATAATGACTATGTAGTTCAGTAAAATCTGCTGGATGGCAGATTTTTTCCCACCTCTTCTGCCAACATACTTCCATTCCATTTTATATCTCCCAGGAAGTGCCCTTTTAGGGTTTCCCCCACCACCACCTTGTGCCCTCTGTGCACTAATGCTTCTCTTTCATTATTTTTCAAATTAAGCTGCATGTTAGAACAAAGTTACAAAGTTTTCAATGAATTATGTTTCTTTGCTTCAATGAAGCTCAATCATCAGTTCTTCCATGCTCTGAAGTTTCTATAGACTTACAGCGGATCCTAGAAACAAAAGAACAACCCGTTCCTTTTGCTTAGAGATTTGTAACATCAGAGCAAGAAAGAAAGGGTCTACATTAGTGTCAAAGGCAAGAATAGGGGAAGGGAATAGGAAATCTTCTACATGTGAAAGCAAAGAAAAAAGAAAGGAAGCTAGTGAAAAGGGAACAATTTCTGAAAAGAAAGGGAAGGTATTGGGACACTCTCCCATATAGAAGAGAAGAGAAGAGAAGAGAAGAGAATTTTAGGAATCTGTCTAGGTGCATACGCTCTCAGTGTACATAAAAGAAAAGATGCATTTATCAAGAATCATAAATTACAACACTTAATGATAGTCATAGGGTACAAATAAGAAATCAGGAAACAATCAATATAAATATTATTATTATTATTATAAATTGTAAGGATACAAGCAACAAAGCTACAGTCATACAGTCATAAGTGGGAGGAGATAGGTGATAGGAACAATGAGAAGATTAATAGTAGTGCAGACTTAGTAACTAGTTTGACAGTGTTGAGGGAACTATTTGTTTAGCAGAGTGATGGCATTCAGGAAAAAACTGTTCTTGTGTCTAGTTGTTCTGATGTGCAGTGCTCTATAGCATCATTTTGAGGGTAGGAGTTGAAACAGTTTATGTCCAGGATGCGAGGGGTCAGTAATCTTATAAAAAGGTAGGAACTAGAAAATCCACTCACCTAGGAGCCAGCCAGTGAGACTTGCCTTTCCTGAAAGGATGGAAGGAGAAAACCAGGGGAATGATCAGCCAGGTTCTGTAATAGCCAGAGTCTGGACAGAGCACCAATCTGGCCCTATTTTGAAACCACCCCAATTTGGACTGAATTTTTTTTTAAGCTTCAGAAATAACGAGAGCTATTCAGAAGCTGAGGGTGCCATTCATAAATGCCCTGGGCCTTCCACAAGATGGATGATGGGAACGATGAGATGATTAATAGTAGTGCAGACTTAATAAATAGTTTGACAGTGTTGAGGGAATTATTTGTTTAGCAGAGTGATGGCGTTCGGGAAAAAACTGTCCTTGTGTCTAGTTGTTACGGTGTGCAGTGCTCTATAGCACCATTTTGAGGGTAGGAGTTGAAATAGTTTACGCCCAGGATGTGAGGGGTCTGTAAATATTTTCATAGCCCTCTTTTTGACTCAAGAGCATTTCACTGAGGCAGTGTTCGGCAGTGCCATTTTGGATCCATATGTAGCCAGCCAGCAAAGTTTGCCTTCTAAACACATATGAGGAAGCCAAGAAGCAAAGGAATAACCAGTCAAGATCTGCAGTGGTCATAGTTTAAACTAAGCCCAAATCTGTCCCTGTTGCCAAATCTTTGGATTGGAGTTTATTAAATCAGCTTCAGGGAGAGTCCAGAGCAGCAACAAACAGCTTCAGCTACAGTGTCTTAGTCATCTTGAATGATGGTGTCTTTTTTTAAGGTGCAATGGATGCCTTGGTACCAGAGATGAGTTTCAGCAGGTTCTGACCAGTTCTGGAGAACCAGTAGCGTAAATTTTGAGTAGTTCAGAGAACCGGTAGTAAAAATTCTGATTGACCCCGTCCCCATCTATTCTCTGCCTCCCAATTCCCAGCTGATTGGAGAAAATTGGGATTTTTGCCCTAACCTTCCCCTGGAGTGGAGTGGGAATGGAGATTTTACAGTATCCTTCCCCTGCCATGCCCACCAAGCCACACCCACAGAACCAGTAGTAAAAATTTTTGAAACCCACCACTGCTTGGTACCTACCAAACAGTCCTCATGATGACTAGATGGATAACTTGTTAGATATCGCCTCTCCTCTCCTCTTCAAGGGTCTTCCTCCTTCAATTTTTCACCACAAGAACAACTGATGGGACTGAGACAGAATGATTTGCCCAAGGTCATTCAGTGAATCCCCACGGGTGACACTATATTTGAACCTAGTCCTAATTCTACATCTTAATGTTTGGACAACACTGGGTCTCACTGCTTAAAGGGTTATCTACTGTATGTGATCATGAAGA
Source organism: Ahaetulla prasina (assembly GCF_028640845.1). Taxonomy (NCBI): domain Eukaryota; kingdom Metazoa; phylum Chordata; class Lepidosauria; order Squamata; family Colubridae; genus Ahaetulla; species Ahaetulla prasina. The sequence goes on along the minus strand of NC_080539.1, from coordinate 111,172,321 downwards.
TCTGATTATTCTGTTTCATTACAAGTAGTCTTTGACTTACGACCGCAATTGAGCTTAACATGTCTGTTGTTAAGTGAAACATTTGATAAGTGAGTTTTGCCCCATTTTACGCCTTTTCTTGCCACTGTTGTTAAGTGAATCTCTGAAGTTGTGAACTTAGTAACACGGTTGTTAAGTGAACCTTGCTTCCCCATTGACTTTGCTTCTCAGAAGGTTACAGAAGGTGATCACGTGCCTCCAGGACACTGCGCCGATCATAAATATGAATCCGTTTCCAAGCAACTGAATTTTGATCATGTGACCATGGGGATGCGACAATGGTCATAAGTGTGAAAAACAGTCGCAAGTCACTTTTTTCAAAAGCCTTGTAACTTCAAACAGTCACTAATTGAACTGCTGTAAATTGAGGACTACCTATCCTCAGTTTTAAGCATTACAAGACATGATGTAAACTCCTTACTGCCATTTTCTCCCCTGCATTCCTAATTTTACACTTTTCTTTCATGATTTAAGGGTTGATATTATGCTAGGCAGTAACTATACCATAATGCAAAGCAACTTCACAAGATATTTCACTGTCATGGGACTTGATATCTTAGGCTAAAAGATATCATTTGGCCCATATTTTTAACGGAACTGGCCTGAATTTCAACAGCCCTACAAATATGGAGTTAAAATAAAGCTGTCCTTTCAATTGTGTACCGTATTGAATTTAGAAACACAATAATGAATCTGAGTGTTCACGTGGAGAATTATGATGATATAAAACTTATCTGAAGCAGAGATATGAGCAAATTGTGACTGCTTCATCTCCCTTTGCTAATAACTACAAATCCAAAAGAACACAATGCTATTGTTGTGTTGCCAGTTGGCATCTGGCAAATTTAAAGCTACTTCCCAAACATGGAATACACAATGTATACATATGCAAGTAAGAATTACACATATCTTCCCCAAACTCCTCCCTTTCTTCTGAAAAGAACAACTACTTAATATAATATATAATATAACAACAGAGTTGGAAGGGACCTTGGAGGCCTTCTAGTCCAACCCCCTGCCCAGGCAGGAAACCCTACACCATCTCAATCAGATGGTTATCCAACATTTTCTTAAAAATTTCCAGTGTTGGAGCATTCACAACTTCTGCAGGCAAGTCGTTCCACTTATTAATTGTTCTAACTGTCAGGAAATTTCTCCTTAGTTCTAAGTTGCTTCTTTCTTTGATCAGTTTCCACCCATTGTTTCTTGTTCTACCCTCAGGTGCTTTGGAGAACAGCCGGACTCCCCCTTCTTTGTGGCAACCCCTGAGATATTGGAACACTGCTATCGTGTCTCCCCTAGTCCTTCTTTTTATTAAACTAGACATACCCAGTTCCTGCAACCGTTCTTCATATGTTTTAGTCTCCAGTCCCCTAATCATCTTTGTTGCTCTTCTCTGCACTCTTTCTAGAGTCTCAACATCTTTTTTACATCGTGGCGACCAAAACTGGATGCAATATTCCAAGTGTGGCCTTACCAAGGCATTATAAAGTGGCACTAACACTTCACATGATCTTGATTCTATCCCTCTGTTTATGCAGCCCAGAACTGTGTTGGCTTTTTTAGCAGCTGCTGCACATTGCTGGCTCATATCTAAATGGTTATCCACTAGGACTCCAAGATCCCTCTCACAGGTACTACTATTGAGCAAGGTACCACATATACGGTACCTGTGCATTTTGGGGTTTTTTGTCTAAATGTAGAACCTTACTTTTTTCACTGTTGAATTTCATTTTGTTAGATAGCGCCCAATGTTCAAGTCTGTCAAGATCTTTCTGTAACTTGAGCCTATCTTCTGGAGTGTTAGCTATTCCTGCTAGCTTGGTGTCATCTGCAAATTTGATGAGTTCCCCATCTATCCCCTCGTCCAAGTCATTGATGAAGATGTTGAAGAGTACTGGGCCTAAAACAGAGCCTTGTGGTACTCCACTGCATACTTCCCTCCATGTGGATGTAGTTCCGTTGAGGACTACACGTGGAGTGCGGTTGGTCAGTCAGTTACGAATTCATCTGGTGGTGGTGCTGTCTAACCCACATTTTTCTACTTTATCTAGTAGTAGATTATGGTCTACTTTATCAAATGCTTTACTGAAATCCAAGTAAATTATATCGACAGCATTCCTCTGGTCTACTAATTTTGTCATTTTGTCAAAGAATGCAATAAGATTAGTCTGGCATGATCTGTTTTTGACAAACCCATGTTGGCTTTTGATTATTACTTTATTGCTGCTAGGTGTTCGGTGATTCATTGCTTGATTATCTTTTCCAGAATCTTCCCCGGTATTGAGGTCAGGCTGATAGGTCTGTAGTTTCCTGAATCTGTTTTTTTTCCTTTTTTGAACTTGTCTTTTAGAAAAATAAGTAGAATTTGCTACTACCTTGCTCAGCCCTAGTTTTAAGATGAAATTTGGAGAAAGCTGGATAATTAAACTGGTATAGAAGTAATATGTGTTCCAAAGGCTTTCTATTCTCTAGAGACAAAGGGAAATGTTAGCAAAGAACTGTTCCTAGCAGCGATGGGATTAAAATTGTTTTATTACCAGTTCTGTGGGCGTGGCATGGCTTAGTGAGCATGGTAGGGGAAGGATACTGTAAAATCTCCTTTTCCTTCCCACTCCGGGGGAAGGTTACTGCAAAATCCCCATTTCCTCCCGATCAGCTGGGACTTGGGAGGCAGAGAATAGATAGGGGTGGGGCTAGTCAGAATTTTTACTGCCAGTTTTCCAAACTGGTCAAAATTTCCTCTACCGGTTCTCCAGAACTGGTCAGAACCTGCTGAAACCCACCTCTGGTTTAGATCTATCCATTGATAGCCCAACTGTGTTTTGATGAATTTTTAAGTGGTGTTACCACTCAAAATCCAATTACTCAGATTTTTCTAAGGAAAATATGCTAGGCTGATGGCTTAATCAAGGTTTCTCAAGAGATAATATTAGAAACTGATTCAAAAATGCACTCTGAATAGCTGCTAAGATCTGTAGGAAAATATGTCATTTTACCCTAAGGCCGTATGTACCAGAATGTATAATTTACATTTTTAAATTATGAAGTTACTCTGAAGCATTTCCTATAGTAAGTGAGGCTCCTCACTTAATTGCACTTGCCATATTTTATCTTTATTTTTCATGTTCTATTTTATTATAATTTCCTTATTAGATTGTTGAAAGCTGCCAGAGTCATTGAGAGTTGTGTAGCACACAAGTTTAATAAATTAAGTTTAATGCATTATTATTATAATTATTGCTGCTTTAATATTTTATTTAGCCTGGATTTTGGCCTTTATTTAGCTAGTTCCCATCTCCATAAAGACTCATATGGTTTACAATAAAGATTAAAATGTACATGATACAACATGCATACATAATACAACATCCATAATAAGATCTCTGGTGGCTCAGACTGCTAAGACAGTCTGTTATTAACACAGCGGCTTGCAATTACTGCAAGTTCAAGTCCCACCAGGCTCAAGGTTGACTCAGCCTTCCATCCTTTATAAGGTAGGTAAAATGAGGATCCAGATTGTTGGGGGCAATAAGTTGACTTTGTACATAATATACAAATGGATGAAGACTATTGCTTAACATAGTGTAAGCCGCCCTGAGTCTTTGGAGAAGGGCGGGATATAAATACAAATTTAAAATTTTTTTTTAAAAAAAGATCTAAAATAGGGGAATATTTGCCCAGCAGCACAGCCGTAAGATATCCAAAAGAATAAAGATAAACCAATAACATTTGTAACGCAAAGAAATGACTTACCGTAATTATTAAGCCCACATTTTAACTCAAGATGGCAAATATTCTCCTATTTCCCTCAGAACAACATCCTTGTGAGGTTGGTTGGATTGAAAGAGAATGACTGGCCCAAAGCTTTCATGCTCAAGGGAGGACTTAACCTCACAATCTCCCAGTTTCCACCTTAGCATCTTAACCACTATACAAAAGTGGGTCTTTTTAATCCATATTATCCTACCCAACTGGTTGGATTAAAGATTTTATGATAATAAAATCTCATTGTTCATTACTCATTTTATGTACTTTTTTATCCATACACCTTCTGTAATTGTTGCTTCTTTATCTTGGGGTCTTCTTTCTTTGCTGTTGATTTCAAAATTACAATCACAGCTGAGGTTTGTCACACTGCCAGATAGCCAACCTGTTTTGCTTCACGATATCCCTAAGATTAAAAAAACCCCAAAAATCAGTATATTGAGAGGACAATGCCACTTGTACCATGCGGCTTTCTGTCCCTCTCATGATATTGTCCTAATGTTTTAGAGTTAAATATATTGATGAACGTATCTTTTCTTTTATGTACACTGAGAGCATATGCACCAAGACAAATTCCTTGTGTGTCCAATCACACTTGGCCAATAAAATTCTATTCTATTCTATTCTATTCTATTATGCAATGACTTAATGTTTGAATAATGCCAATTCAGAGCAGAAATAATACTTCATTAATTAGTATTAGCCTCCCTCAAAATATGAAAGCAGCACGTTATCATAACTTTCTAAGAGCTCTCCACAAAACATAATAGAAGAAGGATTTATTTTTAGAAGAATATTCCTGAAAGATACCTCACATTTTCAATCTAGCCCTGTTTTTTCCTTTACCCAGGAGCAGGACTTTTGCATTTCTTTTGTCGATGAAGGCTGAGTCCCTTCCTGGGCAATAAGGGGAATACAAGCCCAACTGAAGTGCATCAAAGAAGCACCCTAAGTAGTGCAAAGAATACAAACTGAATTTCCTTAAGGAAATTTGTGGGCTGGTCTGAAAGTTTATAATTATCACCCGAACCATTTGGGAACAAGTTGATCCTGAAATTGTTTAACAAAGTCCTCACTGCTATTTGTGAAGATTATGTTCTGTCATATGTCTTGATTCCACAGTAGGGCATAAAGCACAGAGGTTTTTCTGCCCTGAGATAAGAGCTGAACTCAGTAACTAAAAGATCTTTCCTTACTCTGTTATCCTCTTGTTTGAACAGAACTCCAGGCAAGGAGAATCTTTGGGACATTACTTTGAAGAGACAAAACCTTACGAAACAGAGAAAATGAGAGAGAAATGTAGCCATCATGAACACACACACACACACACACACACCTTTTGCAGAATGAGTCCCCCAACACAAATGGGAAAATAAAGACAGATTCCCAAAAGTCAGTGTGGTGGAACAATGTATGTGTTTGCTTAGGAGCTGAGAGCAGAAGTTCAAATCTTCAGTCAAGCTTGACATTTACTGGGCTAGTCACTACCCATCAACCTAATCCATCTCACAAAACTATTGCTGACTTTATTTGCTTCGGCTTTAAATCTTTCACCCTCCAGCAAGAGTGCAAAAGAATTGGATTCTGCTTAGATTACTATCTGTCCTCAATTGTTACCCCCCAAGGAAAGCTGATTACAAGTTCTTTCTAAAGAAGTTTGGGAACCTGAAAAAGAAAAGGGAAAAAAAACCCTTCTGGCTCCTAATAGAGAAAGCAGCAAATTTGCCTCATATAATTTAGGAAGCCCAGCTGGGGGTAAGCCATATTACTTGCTTTGTGAACTGAGGCCAGACCCTGGGAGGCTTCCTAGAAAGACTTGCCCCAACTCCTCCTTTGACTTTCTTGTGATGAGTTTATTACCGGGCAAAATTCCTAAGGCCAAACAGTCTAGGCTGAAGATCACAGCCAACAGGAGAAAAAGGTCTAACTGTGTGGTCAGGAAAGCAACAGATCTTTAGAAAAGATAATCATCCTAAATGAGTCTGTTGATACAATGGGAACTATAGGGAAAATGTAAATGTTTTTATATCTGCACTTATGGGCTTGTATACTAGGCTCAAGAAGGTGTCATATGTCTACCACTACTAGTTTTCACACCCTTTCATGTCTAATTATGGAAGTCTAGAAGTGATTGTTTATCCTGCAGGAGGGGGGAGGAGGAGGAGGAGGAGGAGGAGGAAAAAATATGGAACCCTGTCTTGATTATCTATCTTTGTTTTAAATATCTTTGTTTTTAAAAGTAAATCTGATACGGAATTTAATTCAAATTAATCTCATAAATCCACATTTTCCTGGGACTTCCATATCTGGTGGGGAAAAAAACTTACATTAAGGGCCTTTTGGGAGGCTAACTGAAATGGGATTAATGTTACCTCAAAGGGAATGATGTTCCAGAAGATGGGGCCACAGCAGAAAAGGCAGGCCACTTGGGTCCCACCAGATGGAGTTCCTTTGAAGATGGGACCTGCTGCATACCACTCCTGCTTCATCTGGTGGGACAGGTAGATATAATTGAGGTGAAGTCCCTCAAATAACTTGGTCCTATGCCACATGGGGTTTTAAAGATCAAAATTAGGACCTTGAATGATACAACAGAAGCAAACTGGCAAATAATGGAGTTCATGGTACAGAAGTACCATATGTACAGAAGTGTAACCTGTATCTTCCTAGAGGCACTCTCAATATTTTCATGCATTTCTTTCCAGTACTTTTTCTTTTTCCTTTCTTTTCTTTCTTTTGGATGACCACCAAATTTGATAGTCCCAAAGGTGCTTTTTCAAGAGGCAGCTGGACTTTCTGTTTTTTCTTTGAAGATATTTCGCTTCTCATCCAAGAAGCTTCTTCAGCTCTTTTTCATTGAGAAGCTGGAGCTGTGCTTTCTGCAGGATGTTTCCTGTCCTTCATTGCTGAGCACAGGCACAGGCTGTTGGGGTTGACTCACTGCTGTCTGCATCTCAAACTGAACTGCAAATGGTTCCTGTAGTCTGCAATTTTTCCTGAAATCTGTTCTTACTCCTGCACTATTCGAAGGGTGTTCATCCCAAAGTGCATAACTAAGTGTCTATGGAGATTCTCAGTCATCCAGGTCACAGTTGTCCCAAAGGTGCTTTTTCAAGAGGCAACTGGACTTTCTGGTTTTTCTTTGAAGACATTTCAATTCTCATCCAAGAAGCTTCTTGGATGAAAAGTGAAATACTGTCAAAGAAAAACCAGCTACATTTTTGGAAGCATCAGTACACCTGTTTTTCTGAACACCTATGGGAAGCTTCTTGGATGAGAAGTGAAACATCGTCAAAGAAAAACCAGAAAGTCCAGTTGCCTCTTGAAAAAACACCTTTGGGACAACCACGACCTGGGTAACTGAGAATCTCCATAGACACCAAATATGATAGAATGTTTCTGTTTTTTATGGCATTTCCAGAATTGATTGTTATATAATTTATCTTTCCTGGCAATTATCAATGGAATTATATGCCATATTAACCTGTTTAAATCTCCAATATTAGTGGAACACATTAGTTACCATTTTAGTTTCTCTTCCTGATTTGAACAGTGTTAACCAACTTTTTATAATTTTCAACAGAATCATCAAGTTGGAAAGTACCCTAGAAGTCATTGAGTCCAACTCCCTGCACGTTGATTCACTGAACCATCCTTGGTGGATGACTGTCCAGTCTCTAAATCCACAGACAGGTGTTTTTTCAAATTAAGAAATTAATATGAATTATTTCATACAATAAGCTTCTAAGGATGTATTGAAATATATTAGTTAAATATATTAGTTAAGTATATTAGTTAAATAGCATTATGTGCTATTTAAAAATAAAGTTTTGAAATATAATAATAGAATTTGAAACCATTTAGAAATATAATAAAATAAAAAGTAAATTGAAAAACATTTCTAAATGGTTTCCAGTTTAACTGCCACTAGTAGTTAAAATTAGTGCGAAGATTTATAAATTCAAAGTTCAACGGTGAAATATAATCAAAGCCATAAACACATATGAATACCAGTAATTAGATATGCAGCTAATATGGTAAACTGGGCACAACTTGAATTGGAAAATTCAGATAAACTTCTGAAAATTTCTGATTACATTGAATCATATATTCAAAAAGTGAAACTGAGCCTCTGTGGCTCAGACTGGTAAGACAGTCTGTTATTAGCAGCTGCTTGCAATTACTGCAGATTCAAGCCCCACCAGGCCCAAGGTTGACTCAGCCTTCCATCCTTTATAAGTAGGTAAAATGAGGACCCAGATTGTTGGGGGCAATAAGTTGACTTTGTATATAATATACAAATGGATGAAGACTATTGCTTGACATAGTGTAAGCCATCCTGAGTCTTCAGAGAAGGGCGGGATATAAATGCAAATAAAAAAAAATAAAAAAATTGACTATTCTTAGTATTAAAAAAGGATGCTGTGGTTTATTGCAGGTAAAATAGTTGAAGAAGGAAAACATGGATTAAATGATTACATCAAGGCAAGCAAAGAAAATGCTTATTGCAATTTACATAGGAAACATTTTGAAAGTAGCAGAAGCAAAAAGTTGTCTATAAAAGTGAATTGTTGGAAAACTGCTTTGAAAATTGGAGAAGTAAACCTTTACAAGCCAAAGGAAACTGAAAATAATGGAGAAGACCAGGAATTGGCAGTGGTTACAACTGGCATTTTCAAGATGGAAACAGAAATATGCATACAACATTTAAAGATTAGTAACTTCAGCTTTAAACTTGCAGTGGAAGCAAATTTCAAGCTGAAAGTCAGCCTTAAAAAAATATAAGATAAAATAAAATAAGGCTTTCTTTGGATTTCCTGTCCTTGCAAACCAGGCAGGCAGTCTAGACTTCAATAATATTTGAAATATCATTTCTACAGAAGATTGCTGCCATCTACAGATAAAAATAAGTATATGAATGTCATAAATGATCATTCCACAATGTCTAAAAAATGTAGAGGCATCTGAAAAAGGCCAATTTTCTGATTTTAAATGTATAATTGAATATACAGCTTGAACTCCAAACGGATGGTAGAGGATAGGAAGGCCTGGAGGAGCGTTGTCCATGGGGTCGCGATGGGTCGGACACAACTTCGCAACTAACAACAACAGCAACAGCTTTAAATGCAAATTATTTTTTTTTTAAAAATGACATGTAGTAGAAGAGGTCCCCTCTTAATCTACAGTTCTTTACAGTATTGCTTGTTTCAAAGTAGCAGAAAATGGATCACAAATAGGACAAGCAAATGGTTTTTCCATTTCTGATTTATTATTCTTTCAGTTTTCCTTTTCTATTTCAATGGAGATGTTTTTTTTTTTGATAAATTCATGATTTGATAATACAATAAGTGCTGATTTACAGAAAACTGATAGATTATGGTTATTATAATACAGACTTCCTTATTGTAGAGGCCTCCAGTCCTTTTGGACTATACAGGTAGGCCTCGACTGATGACCACAATTGAGCCCAAAATTTCTGTTGCTAAGTGATACAGTTGTTAAGTGAATTTTTGTCCCATTTGATGATCTTCCTTGCCACAGTTGTTAAGTGAATCACTGCAGTTGTTAAGTTAGTAACACAGCTGCTAAATGAATCTGGCTTCCCCATTGACTTTGCTTGTCTGAAAGTCACAAAAAATGATCACATGACCCTGGGAGACTGCTACCGTCATAAATATGAGTCAGTTGCCAAGTATTTGAATTTTGATCACATGACCACGGAAATGTTGCACGGGTCATAAATGTGAAAAAAGGTCATAAGTCACTTTTTTCAGTGTTGTTGTAACTTTGAACAGTCAATAAATGAACTGTTGTAAGTTGAGGTCCACCTGTGTCTTCTACATTTGTCAACAATCATCCCAGCTATAAAATCTGGGAATAATGTCTGGCACATCTAAAGGAAATTAAAGTGGGGAAAGGAAACAGCTAGGACACCTTGTTTGTCTCTTTCAGTTCTATAATTGTCATTCACTTCTGTCTATAATAAACAATCTGATCAGTACTAATGGGATGTGGTAAATGAAGAAACCATAGATTTATTTATTTAATATCCAACCTTTATTATTTTTCATAAATAACTCAAGATGGCGAACACAGACAGTACACTTCCTCCTCCTATCTTCCCCATCACATCTTGTGAGGTGAGTTGGGCAGTGAGAGAGTGATCGGCCCAAAGTCACTAACCCAACTTTCAGGATTAATGCAAGCATAGAACTTAGAGTCTCCTTACTTCTAGCCTTAATCACTAGACTGACATGATCTTATATACAAGGGATTTATGACTGACAACCGATAAAATGAAAAGAAAATGAATACCAGATGCAAATGTTTAAGAGAATGGATGGTTCGTCACTGGAAACAAACCACATTAAAAGATTTATGCCTTTAAAAATATTATTCCCCACTTTTTAAATAAAACATTTCAAGTTAAAATGCTTGTTTATAATCATATTTTTTAAAAGAAATTCAATCTGGATTGTATTTAAAATGCAATATATTTTAGCCCTATGTATTTGTATGTATAATTATGAGGCCATTCATTATAATTCATTCTGAAAATTATAGAAGTTGCTTGATGTTAACTATTAAATAAATGACATAGACTATATCATTTCTGTCCCAAACGGTGCCCTGAAAAAAAAGGACAATTATGTGTGTGTGTCATAAAATACAGATAAAAAGTGCTTGTTTGTCACCACCTTTGAAAACATGAAAAGATCCATCCTAATCTCCCACTATTAGAGCACAGATAAGCTCTGTTCTTTATGAATAGAGCCATTCCATTTGCTCAATCTAGTTAAAGGATTCAACATTCCCAGCTGAAACATAATTTGGCCTGGCACAGTTTGTTTTCACATCAGTGATTCATTCCCAGGATTTGCTCATCCACTCAACACAAGTTTCCATTGATTTACAGTACTGTTTTTATCAGACAAAAGAGCAATTGGTGGGATTTAAAACACACCTTACTATAGATGGTGGCATATATATAGCCCCTCAATAGGCTGCAGTCCATCATATTCATACCCAATGAATATCTGAAGATGCAAATATTTGTTCTGAATGAAAAAGGATCTACTCAAATGTTTTTAAATACAATTAGCCTAGTTTTGATAAATAAGTGATTTAAAAATTGATTTATGAAAACAATTATAGATATATTATCATCTCCTTGGTTGTCTCACCTGTACAACAGGACACCATCTGTACAATACATTGTTACAACAGAGTTCTGTCTAATAGAATAGAAAGTCAGTTTGATCTAACGGTTAATGCCCCAGGCAACAAATGGGAAGACAATGAGGTCTAGTCCCACCCTAAGGATGGAAGCCAGTGGGGTGACCTTGAGCCAATCACTCTCAGCCCTACATACCTCACATGGTTGTTGTTGTTGTAGGGAAAAGGGAGAAGGAGGAAGGAGGAAGTATTGGTTATGTTCACTGCCTTGTGTTATTTACAAAAATAATAACAGTGGGATTAAAAATAAATAACACCTGATGAAATCCTTCTGACTTTTGGAAGAATTATAAAGTTCATCCTGTGTATTTGATTAAAATAGCTCAGAGCATATTTTGTTTTACCTAATGGCAAGAAAATAGTTCAACTGGCTATATAGTACATAGTACAAACTTAAATAAAATTGTTTCAATCAATTACACATGCCCACACAAAGACAGCACAGTCTCCCATCTCACCACCTACCTCCATTTGTCTGTTTTCAAACATTTTTCCTGAATGTTACAGGTCATCAGTAGGTTACCCTATTCACTTCAGAAGGAAGCATATTCATTTCTCTCTTTTAAATGTTCAAAACGAAAGCTGGAGACTGAAAAGAATTATTCTCATTTATAAATACTGAAATAAAATATGGCATGCTTCTATTTGCACATTCAGTTTTATTCTTGAGATAAAAAAGTGAAAAGTGGAAATGGTGCTTACAATCTCAGATACTTAATGGAGCAAGCCTTCCATAGTTCAGGGATATCTGCCTCTATTGTATGTGCTATTGTCATCTAAGAGAACTCATTTTCTTGTGGAATGGGGAAATCACAACCCATGGTTGTCCTTCTTTCAGCCTGCAGAGACTCCAGTCTTTGTACCCACTGGATGATCACTCATGCAGTTAAATTGTGAGGAGCAGCTACCTGGAACAAGAAACTGGGAGGAAGGATGAATGAGGTTCTTCCTGTGATACTCTTTCACATAATCACTGGGCACTTGGCAACCAGTCGTAAATGTGAGACAATTGCCAAGCACCCAAAATGTGGTCAAGTGACCAGAGACGGGGGTGGCAAAATATTTTATGATGTCCAGAAGTTCTTTATGGGTTACAGAGCAACCTTTCTGAGGCTATTGTAACTTTGACTGGTCAATAAACAGCAGGTGATACGTCAAGGACTACCTGAAAATAAGAAAAAATAAATAAACCTGGTAAAGAACCAGCAGTCCGATTGATATTAGTGGAGCAAAAACTCAGGCAGAAGACGGTGGACTAAAGAAATGTATTGAGTATAATGAAAAACAGATGGGAGCTAATAGCTGTCCAAGGAGACTGACTTACATAGAACAGCTGAAAACTGAGATACTATGAAAGTGGAAAGGAAGTGGCAATGGTGGTAAGAAAGTACATATCAAAGACTCTCTCCTCTTAAAATGCAATTAAAGCTTCTTGTATATCAGCCAATAAGTAAGTCAGCTAACAAATCCCAGCTGTAGACAAGTTCTCCATTACAGCCTTCTCTATTTATGTTGACTGACTCCTTTGTGCATCTTCCCATAATTTTCTAGCTGTCTTGAGTACTCACATGAGTAGAAAGGTGGGGTATCAATCAGTAAAATTAACAATATTCCCCCTTTATTCCTCCATTTCTTTATGGCTTGCTGCTGTGCATTCTGCATGATTATATTCTTGAAAACTATTTGGAAAGTACAAGTTGCTGGATTACTAACGGGGTTGAGCCTGAGCAGCACATTGTGTAAGAGTTCAGAGAAATTCAGAGGTCCTTCGTCCATATTAAAGAACAATTTAATGAGCATCTATATCACAAGAGGAGTTTAAGAAACTCCTAGTACTGCCTTTTCATATAGAGGCTACAGTGCTCTTGTATAAGCTTGTACTCTGAAGCCGCTGAGATGGAATTGGACTACCTTGTTAGTACGTACTAGCAATATCCATCTAGAAGAACTGCACCCCCAAATTGGCTGCTTTACTTCAGTTGCTTAAAGATGGCTGAGTTTGCTTTTTTCTCACTCATTTTGATAAATTGCTTCATGTATTTCCATTGTTATGTTTAATGTTGGCAAGCCAGCCTAGAAACTTTGTTATTGAAGACATGGCATCTTCAAGTGCTTTGATTTAAGGGCACAATAGAAATATCCCAAATCAACATGAATTCCTAAGACATGTGACTGGAAGAAATGAAGTATTTTCTCCTAGAATGCATTGCAAGCAAATAACTTTGTGGCACCCTTAGCAAGCTACCCATTTATTACAATAATGTTAACTTTACCGACACATTATCTGATTGGTCAACCAATATTGAATCAGAAAGACTCAGCTGTGTCAAATATAATAATTTTGGAACCAAACTACTGGATCCAAATCAAACATTTCCTCATTTATTTGCACTTCCAGTTAGCCATAATTGGACTTGGTTTTTGCAGCAGCTAAAAACACATGCATGAACTCAGAAGAGGCCCACACCTATTCAAGGAACTGAAATATGACAAAAATAGAATTGTGTTGCAATTATCACATAAACTTGGGCTTTTGCCTTCATCACAAATGCAAAACTGATACATAAATCATAGCCTCTTGGTAGCAGATGTTTGGCTGAAGAGATTATTTTAATGGCAATATAATTTGGGGTATTGCCTGCTTTTACATTGACCATACCTTGCCACAGTGTTGTGCAAAAGCAGAGTGAGTGGGTAAGTAAGAGTGACACACACTTATATACACACTTCTGGCTCCTAGGACAGGGAGAAACTGTCTTTTTTCTGCTTCAGAAATATGTGCACCCCACCCCATGCTGGAAAATGGCTTGTCCTTAGGAACCCTTACATTAGATTCAGAGACACCTTCTTCAAGCTATGAGGGGCATGTTTTTAGGAAGAACTGTGAAATAAGAGCTGTCGTTGAAAAAACAAAACACTTGGAAGTCAAGCTGAACCCAGGGACGTCCACAGTGATCCATCTCTGTGTCTTTGCATGCAAAGCTTTTCAAATTAAATACATTCTAATCAGTGGTGGGATTCAAATTTTTGTACTACCAGCTCTGTGGGCATGGCTTGGTGGGCGTGGTGTGGCTTGGTGGGCGTGACAGCAGAAGGATACTGCAAAATCCCCATTCCCTCCCCACTCCAAGGGAAGGATATTGCAAAATCTCCATTCCCACCCCACTTTGAGGCCAGCCAGAGGTGTTTATTTGCCGGTTCTCCAAACTACTCAAAATTTCCACTATCGGTTCTCCAGAACCTATCAGAACCTGCTGAATAGCACCCCTGATTCTAATTAAGACAGTCACTTAAAAAAAAAAGATCCTCATGTTTCATCACTGCTATTGTCCAAATTATGAACAAGGAAAAAGGGCTTTCTACAAAGGGAAAGAAAGCTATGCTCATCACAGATTAATTCCTTTGCTGTCATACCAATACAGAGGCAATGCGCAGAAATCTTGGCCAGTACATTCTGTTCGTTTTCTTTTTCAGCTTTCGTCCGTGCTTCATCCAATAATTGATACTAATTATTTTCACAATGTTTGTTAACTCGCTATATACTCAGCAAACCAAGAGAAAGAAAAAGGAACTACACACATGATTGAAACAAGTTATCTTTTTCCATAACAGGATCAAGGGCAGAAAATTGCTTTAAAATCAGGATCGCTGCACTACTTCAGTAACATCAAAAATGTGTTTTACAGACTTTTGCTTAGAGAGTCACTCAGGAATGCAGAGAACAAAGTTCTGAGATCTGCAATAGGAAAGTCAGCTTCGTTTTACAAGCCACATTCAGTAAAACCTGGATTTCATGGGGGATCTAGCTTTCAAGGGCAACTATATTTGACTTCAGCATCTTAGGCAGGAGATGCTGGTTATATATAGAATTAAGACCAGGGAGGTCCAGGTTTTCTTGAGTCATGAAATCTCATTAGGTGATTTTGGGCCACTTTCTCTCTCTCTCTTAGCTGTACTTACACATGGGGTTGTTCTGGTAGAGAAAAATCAAAGGAAAAAGTGTGTGCATTCATTAGGAAGATCAGTTTCTAAATTTAATCAAATCAAATAGGCAATATGTCTTTCAATATTAATTGCTAAGGAAGATGAATTAGGGATACTATTGCACACCTGTAAGAAGATGCTTACTATAAGTGTCTAGTTGGGAGCAGATTAGCTAAATCAATGATCTCATCCAGCAAAATTTCCCAGGTGTAGGAGAAAGGCCACCCAGAATAATGACAATGTGAAAGCATTTGCCAGAGTTATTCCGTCATATAATTACTTATTTTGCCCTCCTGCATATACACTCTAGTCTCAGGAAAGCTTATTAGATCTCACACATAGCCACAGGTAAAAAAAAAGACTGGGTTCTTCTGTACTGAATTAATTGTAAGTTAATTGTAAGTGCAGCCAGGCTGTAGAGCAGAATTTTAGCAGGTAGGCCAATTTTCTAACATCTATATAAAATACTGCAGTGAGGTTTTAACAAGAAGCACACTTTTTATATTCCCTACCTCCATGACAACTGGTGGAGTTTGCAGTAAGAAAAAGAGCAATAAATGGATTGCAAAAACTTTGGAAGCACAAAAATTCCCCAGTTGACTGTTGGAAAACAGCCACTGGGGAGATAAACTGAAACCATCAGAGAAAGTTGAGTCGCAAGTACTAAAATACAGCATTATTTCACCAGAACTGGCTGGAAATGCTGGGGTTTTTTACTCCAATATATCTGGAAGGCAGATGGGGAAGACTGGTTTAGAGTGTTATTGTAAAAAGTCACTATGGCACAGGCATTGTATATGAACCCTGAAGTGCAAAACTGCAGTACAAATTTGCTTTATACTTTATAAGGTGAGCTGAAGTTCACTTCCATGGCTCCTTCCTTGGTCCGCTTCAAAAATCAGAAAGACAGGCAATTACTACCATTTAAGCTTCATTTTTCAAGTCTTTTAATGTAATATGCCATTCACTCCTAATTAACAGTGCTCATGTCTTGAAGCATTATGAAATCGTTATTCATATTTCTTAATATAAAAGGGTTGCTAACACTATTACTGTTAGATAGATAGCTCTCGCACACACTCAGGTACCCATACACACACAGGGAAGCAAGAATAATATATGTTTATCACAACTATTTCAATGGATTCCACGTGAAGAATCCATGGCTCTACAGTACTGGTAATGTTCACTAATCCTGTTTATTTTCAGTGCAAACACATTTTATACAAGTAGTTTTGGCCGATCATTCACAAAAGGATAATCATCATATACATTGCCTACCTGGCCTTAGAAAAATCACCTAAATCATCTACGCCTCCTTGTCTGTATCATGTTTTCTATCCCAGTAGGGTTATATTTTTGTACGAGACTATCTACAGCAGTGGTGGGTTTCAAAAATTTTTACTACCGGTTCTGTGGGTGTGGCTTGGTGGATGTGGCATGGCTTGATGGGCATGGCTTGGTGGGTGTGGCAGGGGAAGGATACTGTAAAATCTCCATACCCACCCCAATCCAGGGGAAGGATACTGCAAAAATTCCTATTTCTTCCAGATCAGCTGGGAATTGGGAGGCAGAGAATAGATGGGGGTGGGGCCAGTCAGAATTTTTACTACCAGTTCTCCGAACTACTCAAAATTTCCACTATGGGTTTTCCAGAACTGGTCAGAACCTGCAGAAACTCACCTCTGATCTACAGAATGTCTATGGTGTTTCTTGCAGGTGTCAGATCCTTTCATTTCCAAAAGCTTCCACAAGTGTACCAACATGTTCTTCTCTTCCTTTTTCTGTATGTGGAATGGAAGATCCTCCCTCACTCTCAGCAACAGAATATAGTTGACACCTATGTGTCCCACCTCTTCAGGATGACCCAGACTATAGAATGATTCAGCATAATCCCTAAATATTTTTCAGTATCTGTTAACAAATTGAAAATATGGAATATAAATGTTTGGGCATAAAATTGTCACACTGCATTTGTTATAGACGGCTTACCTCTGTCAGAATATGGGATTATTGTTGCAGTTTGCACGAATTTCAAAAGAGCAATTATGTGGATTAACTTTAATAACCTGAAGGGGCAGCTTTCATCTAACAAGCATTCAACTGTATCATATCACACAATGCCATCAAGAGCCAATACAAGACTGATATCTATTCAGAACCCTTGAAGCAGAATGTTAGACAAGGTATAGATCCAAGAACTGCTACAGCAAGGCCTGTAGCCAACAAAGAAAGGAGATGGGGGTTACCTTGAAAGAGTTTATTAGTCAAACACATGCAAGAACTAACCAGAAACACATGGGACTCTTTTATTACAACTTGCCACAGAAGCCTTACTAGATACTAAGACCATACCTGCATTACCAAAATTAATAACTGTAGTCGTGGGAATATTAGTGGAACAAACCAATTTTCTGTTTTAATGTAAGTCAGATGCTGGTTCACCATTTTCAAGAGAGTTCTATTAAGAGCTCTTCTGAAGTGTAATGTAGAGGCAGACTAACCTGTATTCTCTTCCTTATAGGGAATTACTTGTTTTTCCATTCCATAGGCAGCAATGCAGTTATATTGCCTTTCTTTCTATAAAAATCTTTTTTGATGTATAAACTAAAAACATGGAATCAGTAGGTAAGTGTGAGGGATAGAAGCTGAATATGATGTTTTGTCTCTCTTAAAATCCTCAAATGAGACATGGTTGAACTATCATTGTGAACCTACTGAATCTATTGAGTCACTTTTAATGGCAGTACCAAAGTTATCCAATTAGCTTCTCAAGTGTTTCTGTTTTTTCCCCCTTTTTGCTACCAGACACCAGAAGGATAGTCTTCTAAATCAGAATTTTTCAAACTCTCTTCCAAGAACTTGATGAGATTGCATGTGTGAGAGCAAGGGGGGAGGGGGGAAGAGAGAGAGGAAGAAGGAGGGAGGGAGGGAGGGAGAAGAGGGGAGAGAAGGAGAGAGAGAAAGAGAGGAAGAGAAAGAAAGGAAGAGAAAGAAAGATTATTCTAATGCAGCCAATTTTTTACCACTAGAACTTTGTCTTTGGATCAAGGATTCTAGGAATTTTTTTAATTAACAGGTTCTGCAGCCTAAAAAAAATTGAAAACCTCTGCTCTATACATTATGGGAAAATTAGGTTAGTGACTAGGTTCTCTTATTTTATACGCAAAAATTCTTTGGCACTAATCAGCCTTTTGCTTGTTAACCAGCTCTCTGACAACGTCACTAAGTATGCAAATAAAAAATTCTTGATGTTACTTGAAGGAGTTGGTCTCATCCATATACATCTCAAGGAGATTCTGCTTGTGGACCACAAGCAAACAAAATTCAACCGATAATTTAAAAAAGACTAAACACTGTGGCGTCATGCAAAGATTTCTCCATAACTAGCAAGGAAAATTTAGTGTTGGGCCTTCTGAAGGTCAGGCAATGCTTTTTTCAGCCAAGGTGTCATTTTTGCTTCAATAATTCCTACAAAAATACCAATGCTGTTACATTTATACAAAACTGACAAGTAAAATAACTGGAGTGAACTGGCCATGAATACCATATATATAAAATCACTGGAAAGCATTTTAGAACAAAAGAACATCTTTTTAGAATCCTGACTAGGCAAGTATAACATTTGCTTTGAGCCTTAACTTTTCAGCCTCATCAAAAATTGTGAAAAATGAACTTACCCCTGCCAGTGTCTGGGAACTATTAAGCAGCAGTGGTTCCACTTCATAGCTCTTGAAACTAGTTGAAGTCTTAGAATAAAAGTAGACAGCTGACCACAAAAATTAGCTTTGTCCTCATAAAATCATACCAGAATAAATGACTGAAAATATTTTCCTCAGAAATGGATTCTTCAGCGCCTCCTTACAGTCTACTGGTATAACAACATTTGAGATTTATATAGCGTATTATGTGCAATATAAATCCCAAAATAGTTGCCAGAAAGGGATTGTTTCATAACTGAGTGCTACCTGGTCAATCAGGAGAAAAACAATAGCCAACAATAAAAGCAATATTATAGGACTCTAAAGCAAAGAAATTGGTTGGAAGCTAACATCTAACTACTTATGCTAAGAAAAAGAAATCTCCTTAACTTCATCCAATAGTGTGTGACAACATCATGTTAAAACTTAAAACACAGAAATGTGGAATTTTTTTGTTGAAATTACCATTATATACCACATGGAGCTGCCACAGTGCTTTTGGGTGTTCTTATAGAGAGTCCATTTTTCATTTTTAAAATAAAACTGTCAATTTCCAGTAATCAAATCTAACACAAACTAAACTATATTTTTGACTCTCTGTGTTTGACTAACTTTTCTTTTGTACAAAAATATGGTAAATGCCACAATGTTTTTCAGAGGGAAAATTGGGTTCCTAAAGATATGTAACAATAACAAATTAATTGGCAATTCCAGTTAGTGCCAAACAAACAAAAATACAACAGGAAGGATATAAAAGTAGAATTTTGTCTTGACAAGGTCCAAGATCTCATCCATTTGAAGCTGCAGCAGAAAGCATGATTCTGTGTGATTGGAAGATACCTTATATCAGTGGTTCTCAACCTTTATAGTGCTGCGACCCCTTTAATACAATTCCCCATGATATGGCGACCCTTTTAATACAATTCCCCACAATGTGGCGACCCCAACCATAAAATTATTTTCGTTTTGAATTTATCGCGCCTGAAGCCGTATTGGCTAGCAATCTGAACTGCTTGCGATTGCCCTGAGGACAAAGGCATTAAAGCGGAGACTCCTCCCCTATTAAGTTTATCGTGCTTGAAGCCAGATTAGTCTAGCGATTGGGAGTGATTGCAGCTGGCTTGAGAGGGAGATATCAGAGCACAGATTTCTCTCTTTTTTAATTCATCGCGCCTGAAGCCGAATTCGGCTAGCGATTTGAAGAGCCTGCAGCTGGCTTGTGGAGTCAACAATTGGAGCACGATACTTCGACTCGCAAGTATACTTCCCATATTTCCAATGGTCTTAGGCGACCCCTGGCAAATCGTCATTCGACCCCCAATAGGGTCCCGACCCACAGGTTGAGAACCGCTGCCTTATATTATAGCCACATTTCTACTGATACTTACATACATGTTAAGAAACAACTTCAAATCCTAGAAGTCTAAAACAATTTGGGGTGTGCAGATTTTAATTTTTGTTGCTATACGAGCCCAAAAGGCAATAACAGGAACCATGATGGTGGCATAAAGTGCATAATTCACTGCCACTTTCAAATTTTATGTTCTTTATATTACAGGCAAGTCTTAAGTTCAAGTGGACTGAATTAAAAAATTAAAATATGGAAATACTGAGAGAAGACAGCAATGATTCCAAGGCAATCTCTTTCAAACTATAAATGAAGGCATTTGCAGAAAAGGAAGAAATCCCTAATGGATACAACTCATGGGAACGGTTTCTTTCCTCAGCAGGGCCGAGAAATACTAAGAATACCAATACAAGCCAATGCAAGCCAATCAACTACATTTCTCTTCATCCATTCCTTTATACAGATAGTCCTCGACTTACAACCACAATTGAGCCCAAAATTTCTGTTGTTCAGTGAGACATTTGTTAAGTGAATTTTGCCCAATTTTACGACCTTTCTTGCCGCAGTTGTTAAGTGAATCTCTGCAGTTGATAAATTAATTACCCGGTTGTTAAGTGAATCTGATTTCCCCATTGACTTTGCTTGTCAGAAGGTCACAAAAGGTGATCACATGACCTTGGAACACAACAATGGTCATAAATATGAACCGATTGCCAAGCATCTGAATTTTGATCACATGATCATGGGGAAGCTGCAGAGGTCATAACTGTGAAAAACTGTCATAAGTCACATTTTTCAGTGCCATTGTAACTTTGAACGGTCACTAAATGAACCATTGCAAGTCGAGGATTATCTGTAGTTTACACTTTTATTTATTATTGGAACCAAATGGTTTTCTCTAAGTATCAAGCACTTTTATCACGTTATTGAGCCCATCCAAGGGTGAAATGCTCCCGATTTGGACCAGATCGCCCGATCCGGTAGGAATGGCAACGAGTGGTTTGGAGAACCGGTAGTAAAAATCCCTGTCCCCCTCCGCCTTAGCTGAGCTGCACAATCATCAGAGGGTTTTTGGTTTTTTTTACTTTTAAAAGCATTTTTCTTCAGCCGAAAGAAATTTTTTCCGTCGACAGCTCTGCAGGCTACTGACGATCACGACAGTCTATGCCACAGCAAACAGCAATCCTTCACTGTATTATAAATTAATCCAAGCACAAAATGCAGGCAGTGTCATTTCTCGCTTTTGTTTATATTTATTTATATTACATCTATAAATATAATAATGCCTTTTTTTTTCTTTGAAGGCTGAGGTGGGGGGGAAGCCCATTCCCATTAATAGCATCCCTTAGGGATTTCTTTTCCACAAATGCTTTCATTTATAGATTGAAAGAGAGCAAAATCAAAGTTCTGCTATCTCATACATCCTACAGTTTGGGAGGGGTGGGGAGGGCGGGTGTTGAAATTCCTTTCCCACAAATTGACAGCCAGACCTCTCTGAGTCGAGATGTTTTCAAAAAGGCCTGTCTTGCATATTAGACAGATTACTCCAGGCAGATTTGGAACAAGACAGAAAAGTCCCTCCAACATCTAGGAAAGCCTGTAAGGCTTTACATGGCTTAAAACCAACACCTTGAATTCATCTGGAAAATAAGTGCAGAACTTTCAGTAGCTGAAATGATAGGATGCAAAGGTTACTGGCCTTTTGCTTTCACTAAAGCTCCCAGGGTGCTTGACCTTTTCTGAGGGCTCCACAACATCTGTTACTACAACTATGATTTATGATTTTCCAAAAGTTTAAAAGAAGAAACATGAAAACTGTAATGCATGCCTAGGATAGGTGTAACATAGTCAAACAGTGTACAATTATGCCCAACATCTATTCACCAGCTTTTCATTCCAGTTCTTCAATGTGCAAGGAGGGTATTATATTACTGTAATATTTTGAGAAAATGCTATAGGGAAGACCTGTTTTTTCTATACAGATAGTTCTCAACTTACTACAGTTCATTTAGTGACCGTTCAAACTTACAATGACACTGAGCAAAGTGACTTATGACCATTTTTCAAAGTTACAAACTTTGCAGCATCCCCATGATCAAAATTCAGATGCTTGGCAGCTGACTCATATTTATGACCGTCGCTGTGTCCCAAGGTCATGTGATCCCCTTTTGCGACCTTCTGCCAAGCAAAGTCAACGGAGAAGCCAGTTTCACTTAACAACTGGGTTACTAACTTATCAACTGCAGTAATTCACTTAACAACTGTGGCAAGAAATACTTTTCTAAAATGGGGCAAAATTCACTTAGCATCTCACTTAACAACAGAAACAGAAAAATTTTGGGCTCAGTTGTAGTCGTAAGTCGACTACTTGTATAGTTAAACTAATTATAATTATACATACAACTATATAACTATAACTAAAAAGTTATACACATACAGCATGCCAAACTGGGAAGGTAAACCTCACTTGCTAGGCCAAACCATATAATAAATATCTATTCAAAGCCTTATAAGTGGTAGATCATTGTTCAGATGGTGGCATTTTTGCTTGTGATAAGTACACTTAAAATACAGAAGTCTTTTTTTATGTGCCTTAAGTTAGTGCTGACCTCGGTGACTGCCTAGACTACTTTCTGTATTTTTTTGGCAAGATTTTTCAAAAGTGGCTTGCCATTGTCCACTTCATCCTAGGGCTGAGAATAAGTGACTGGCCCAAGGTCACCCAACTAGCTTTGTGTCTAAAGGCCAGTGTTTGCATAGATTTTCGTATTAATTTAGCATATATTTGTTGATTTTAGAAGTCAAACAAAATATTCAAAATCTAAACAAAATGTTTATCCCTGTGCAAGGTGGTTAACTGAGGTTTTTAGTTTTGCAGCCATCCTAATTATGCAAAAGGAACAATTCAAATCCTATTGATACATATCTGGGTCACAAAAATAAACTGAAAATTTGTCTATTTCCAAAGATGAATTTGCAATAATGGCCTGCTGAACTGCGTGCTTTACTCATGTAATCTGCATTACTTGAAGAAAAAAAATTCTCACTGAGCCTTTTCCTCGGCAAGAATTGGTATTTTCCAGACATAAGATCTCTACGAGGAACATTCCAAACTCAGAGAAGAAGAAGAAGAAGAATTAAAGTAGTTTCCATTTTATAGAGCCAGTACTGAATATTTATAGGATGAGAAATTGGGTAGATCAAATGATGATTAAGCTAAGAAGGACAAAAAAAAAATCTTTACTGGCAATCTTTAAAAAAATCAAGTTTTTTTCAAATTCATACAGTAGATTTCTGTGGAAGATTTTTGGCTCAAATCAAAATACAGTCAGCTCCTTATGCAATTTATTCATTATTGCTTGGGGGATGTATTAATTTGACTTACAATTGTAATGCTTCATTATTGGTTCTTTTTGTAAACCTATTACAAAACTTTCTGTATAATCACACAGAGAATGATAGGTTTAAAACAAATATTTATTACCTAGGAAGACAAATATTTGTAGCGTGAATATTTTTTGGGGTTTAAATTACTAGCAGTTAACTTGCTGTACATTAAGAGAATACTGTGAAGAAGTTAATCTTTAGAATTTAATAATCTTCAGAAAAAAATATTTGCTTCTCTTTTAAAGTTATATAATAACAATAAATTTCCAATTTTATGATATTTAAATAAAGTAACTCTGCTACTCTCTATCTTCCTTACCTTCTATCAAATCATGTTTCCAGATCAGGAAAATATTTGGTGGTGTCTCCATAAAAGAACACTCACTTTAACTAGAGTATGCCACATTTAGTCATTCTCACATATTGATATTTTGATTTAAAACAGTACTGCAGCATTACAAAGTAATTTAGTACTGAATTGGAAATAACATTATTAGATTAGAATATTTTCTGCTGTGATGATGAAAAAAGTTTCAGGATGGGCATTAATAAAAAGGAGCCACACAGATTTTGATAGGGCTATCTAAATATTAGAAACAAAATTCTCCTTCAGTTCAGCAGGCTATGTATCTTAATTCAACACAGATAAAAAGGAATCGGGGCTATTGCATCATTGTGGATGCCAAATCCTATTTTGCAGACACTGCTGGAAAAAGATGATACATAAAATAGATTATATTACATTAACTTATGGAAATGTCAAAAATAATTACTGTCTCTATGGTAGTTACCATCTGTATATACAACTTATATTTCATTGCAAGATTAATTTATATTAATTTATATTAATTTATATTCAGCTTCACTTCTCCCATATAAACCTGCGCTGCCACTAGGTGGAGCTCATTTGCAAATGACTTCCTCTCCCTGATTTTCAAAGATATAGCAAAGATGAGAGAAATAGCCACAAGAGAATGAAGTCAAAGTTGTAATATAGTTTGTTTCCCTTGTGCTAGGACTTATAGGGAAAGACCAGGAGCATCATGTCTATCATTTTAAGCAAAGAAAATTTTCACACAGCAAAAAAAGAAAATGGAGTTAAGAAAAGAGGAAAACTAGAATAAGTAAAAAAAAGATGAGTGTACAGTTTGTTCCATGAGCTAAAAATTATTCTAAGTACCACTGATTATTTGCCTAAGCCTGTATCCAACCCAATAAGGTTCTATGAAAATGTGAGGTAAGTTTTTCTAATAAATGGCCTTTCATAGATCAACTATAGTTTGAAAACATTTTCCCAAATGTATGGCTATCTCTATACAGTGCCCCAGCACTATGCCATCCCATTTAGCTGCGTTTTTTAAGCTGTGTGCATGTGTACAAACCACGCACGCTCACATTTTCGGTGCTGGGCAAACCGGTTGTTAATTCTGCCCACCTCTTCTGAAGATACTTGATTAAAAAAAAAAAGGCAGTGTGGGGTACACAACTTATCCCAGAAAAATTCTAATTAAAAAGACAAACCAAAATAAATGTTTCAAACTAGATAAGGGCGGATCTTAACTGCCATATTGTTTTCTTAGTGCTGCTAAGGGAAGGTATAGAAGCCATTAAACTGCATGATAAGCACTGGCTCAATTGAAAGGGCATTTTCTCCTCCACAACATAGTCAATAAACTTCAAGAAATTAGCCTGCAGCAAACTTGAAGTGCTCCAGTCAAATGGACAGAAACACTTGAATCGACATAAAGAGAAAAATTGCATTTTTTAAAAGCGGAAAAACATATGTGGAAATTGCTTTGAGAGTGACTGGAGGGTCAAAAAAAAGAGCAAGATTGTTGTTTCCAGCTAGTTCTGACAATGGGCGAAAAAATATGTCTCAATTTGACCTCAGTAAATTAAGTATAAGAGAGTCAGGGGTTGTAATGGAATGTGTGGATGACCCTGGGAGACAAGAGGAAGAGATGCTGCCTAGGAAACAACCAAACAAGAGAGACAGGAGCCCCCAGTGGATTAATGATCAGAGAAAGAAACTTAGGAAGGACCCATCTTAATTGTTTGGGCAGTTAAAAGTAAAAAGGGGTGGGAAGAAATATCTGGTATTTTTTTCTCCTTATAGCATTAACTACAGAGAGCAATACTTTGAGAAAATTAGAAAAGGATTTCTAATCCATTTAGCTGCTTTTTTTAAGCTGTGTGCATGCAGATAAGGATTTCCAACCTTACGATTCACAGGATGGGAATATTTCTGGTAAGTATACATGTATACCCCAGGACTCCGCCAACTTCCTGACCTTCGAACCTTCCGCCACGAGCTTAAGACACATCTATTTATTTGCGCAGGACTGGACTAGGATTTTTAAATTTCTAAATTTTATATTTGGTTTTAAACGGGGTTTTATTGTTTATATTTCTATTTTAAACATTTGGCCTATTGAATAGGTTTTTTAAATCAATGTTTTATTCTGTATATATTTATGTTTTTATCTGGCTGTAAACCGCCCTGAGTCCCTAGGGAGATAGGGCGATATAAAAATATGAACAAATAAATAAATAAATAAATAAATAAATGTATTTATATTAAAACCATTTAGACACCACTTTTAATTTGTATAAAAAAAGGTCTTTGTATTCTTGCAAATTATAAGTTACTATGTGTTAGAAAAATGGAATCTACCTTGCTTGAAACTTGCATCCTAGTGACCACAAGTTCCTAGTGTTTTCTTTGCAGCATTATGGAAGTGGTTTCTCATTGCCAACATCATATTTTTTAACACCTTCAAATCTAGGTTCCAAAATAGTTACTCCTCACCTGTGCACAAAAAGTAAAATGGCTGTTTATATAAATTGTGTGTTTGTGTGTGAATACACTACTCAGTAAAGATGACCGATGTGCAGTATTTATATCCAAAAACCAGAATTATTAGATATATAATACATAATTTATTCCAAAAATGATATATTTCTGTCAAGATTTTTTTAAATGATATATATATTGGAATGGCACTGTCGCCATCTAGAGGTTGCAATTAAGAATACAGTAAGATTGTAAATTTATTCCATTACATTTCAAAATTATAAAATAATACTTTTACAGATTTCCCTTTTTTGGATATCCTCTGAATTACATAATTTTAGTGCCCCCACTTGGACAATTGTTTCTAGGCAAGACTTAATATCAAAGCAGCATAACAGAAACATTTCAAACTTTAATTGAATCAATAATTGTGGGTACTAGAGGGGTAATCATGCAAAAACAGGATATAATTCCAACTAAGAGAACAGAAAAGGTAAAAAACTACACCTTCTTCCATTCACAGATACAGATTCTGCTCTATAGAATAGCTTCAAGTAGCTTTATAGTACAGATGAAATAAAATAAACTTTTGGACAAAAAGAATGGGAGAGGATAATTGTGCCTGGGATGATTTCCCTTCCCCACCCCCACCCACTCCAAGATTCTGTCTTTCTGTGTTCTGGCATCCTCAATTTGTGTAGTGATTACAGCTCCCCAAATTTCTGAGCATTATTATCCCAATATACCTGGAGGGCATTTATAAGGAAATGCTGATGCTCTTTCAATCACACTGTCAGGGATGAGCCAATGTGAACATCCTTTTTCTATACATAGCTATGTCAGAGGAAAGTTACGCCAAGCAACTTTGCCTTCTGAAACAATAGTCTTACTCTAATGCTTCAAAATAGGATGCATCTACTGCAGTGCACTGTGATAATTAAAATCTTCTATTCAGTGGTGGGATTGTTGTGTCTGCGCCCCCGAGCCAGGCCCCCTGCCAAAAAATGACTCGGAAAGTGAGGGGGAAGGGCCATCAGGACTTAACTCTGGAGCACCAGCTTCCCTGGCTCAGCTCCAGGAGCCAGAGGCAGGCCAGGTGGAGGAGATAACGAGGCCTCCGTCCCCTGACTCTTCCCCCCCAGGCCACGCCCCCAGACCCAGCTGATGGCAATCAGGCCTGGCTGGACCCTAGGTTTCGTAGGAGGAGAGGCGGGAAACACAGAAGCAGGGTGGGGCAGGCCTAGGAAGTGCTGAGTCATGGAGCCACACCCCACAGAGTATAAAAGCAGCACTGGCTGCTCTTCTGCTCCGTGACGAGCAAAAATTGAGCTGAATTATTTGACTCAGGGAGAAGTGAGCTGAACTCGTTGACTCTTGGAGAATTGAGCTGAACATTCGGCCTGGACTGCTGACTTCCTGGTTGCCTGGCAAACCCAAGATAAAAGGGAGACTTATAATAATAATAATAATAATAATAATAATAATAATAATGATGATGATGATGATGATGATGATGATGATGATGATGATGATGATAATAATAATGATAATAATAATGATGATGATGATGATGATGATGATAATAATAATAATAATAATAATAATAATAATAATAATAATAATAATAATAATAATAATAATAATAATAATTTAATTTGTATACCGCCCTTCTCCCAAAGGACTCAGGGCGGTTTACAGCCAAAATAAAATACAGCCACAACGCATACAATACTAAAAACAAACATTAAAAAACTTATTCAATTTGGCCCCATTTTAAAATACAATCAACCCTGTAAAATTAATAAAAATTTAAACCCATAAAATCAGCTAAAAATTTAAAAATTCAAGCCAGTCCAGCAAGATGGAATAAATAAGTCTTAAGTTCGTGGCGAAAGGTCTGGAGGTCAGGTAGTTTTTGAAGTCCAGGGGGAAGTTCGTTCCACAGGGTAGGAGCCCCCACAGAGAAGGCCCTTCCCCTGGGAGCCGCCAGTCGACATTGCTTGGCTGACGGCACCCTAAGGAGTCCCTCTCTGTGAGAACACACCGGTCGCTGGGAGATAGAAGATGGCAGTAGACGGTCCCGTAAGTATCCCGGTCTTAAGCCATGGAGCACTTTAAAGGTGGTCACCAATACTTTGAAGCGCACCCGGAAGACAACAGGCAGCCAGTGCAGTCTGCGCAGGATGGGTGTTACATGGGAGCTCCAAACTGCTCCATCTATCACCCGCATAGCTGCATTCTGGACTAACTGAAGCCTCCGGGTGCTCTTCAAGGGGAGCCCCATGTAGAGAGCATTGCAGTAGTCCAAGCAAGAGCATGAGTGACCGTGCATAGGGCATCCTGGTCCAGGAAGGGGTACAACTGGCAAATCAGGCGAACCTGATAAAAAGCTCTCCTGGAGACGGTCGTCAAGTGTTCTTCAAAAGACAACCGCCCATCCAGGAGAACGCCTAAGTTGCGCACCCTTTCCATCAGGGCCAATGACTCGCCCTCAACAGTCAGCCGCGGCTGCAGCTGACTGTACCGGGGTGCCGGCATCCACAGCCACTCCGTCTTGGAGGGATTCTGTTCCTCCCCATCCAGACCCGTATGGCTTCTAGACATCGGGACAGTACTTCGACAGCTTCGTTGGGGTGGCCTGGGGTGGAAAAGTACAGCTGCGTATCATCAGCGTACAGTTGGTACCTCACTCAAAACCACTGATGATCTCATCCAGCGGCTTCATATAGATGTTGAACAGGAGAGGCGAGAGAATCGACCCCTGTGCCACCCCATACATGAGGCGCTTCATAGTTGATCTCTGCCCCCCTGCCAACACCGTCTGTGACCAGTCAGAGAGGTAGGAGGAGAACCACCGATAAATGGTGCCTCCCACTCCCAAACTCCCCAGCCAGCGCAGCAGGACACCATGGTCGATGGTATCAAAAGCCTCTGAGAGGTCTAATAGGACCAGGGCAGAGGAGTAACCCTTGTCCCTGGCCCTCCAGAGATCATCAACCAACGCGACCAAAGCCGTCTCCATACTGTATCCGGGTCAAAAGCCGGACTGGAACGGGTCTAAAGAGACTTTGGCAGGCAGCTGCAGATTCCCTGCCAGGATGGATAGCAGCCATGAACTCAATTACTGGCTCATTTAGCCAGCTCGCGTGGCTGAGGCCGAGAGGGGACAGAATAGGGATTTAACTAATTTAACAGGCAGTTCTTCCTAATGACTGGGTGGCCGTGGCTGTGGAGGGTCCTGTGACTGAGTGGGCATGGCCAACTCGATGTCACTCAAAGCAAGGTGGGGCGGTGCAGGCGGGTCGAAGCGGCGGTGGCGATGGCCAGAGCCTTCTTATTATTATTATTATTATTATTATTATTATTATTATTATTATTATTATTATTATTATTTAATTTCTTTACCGCCCTTCTCCCGAAGGACTCAGGGCGGTGAACAGGCAGAATAAAAATAACAATCAAATACACACAGTAAAGTAAAACACTAGTTAAAAAACTTATTTAAATTAGCCCAAATTTAAAAATACATTTAAAATCCCAAAAAGCTAATTAAAAATTTAAAACCCTAAAAACAACTAAAAGTTCTATGCCAGTCCCGCACAGATAAATAAATAGGTCTTAAGCTCGCGGCGAAAGGTCCGAAGGTCCGGAAGTTGATGAAGTCCAGGGGAAAGCTCGTTCCATAGGGTAGGTGTCAGGCCTGGAAACCCTCAACCCTCTTTGTTTTCTTTCCTAGGATATAGTTTCTTTTCCAAGGGGGGACGCCTGTCAGGCCTGGAAACCATACTAGACTTTAGGTTTCCAGACGCTGCCACATTTTTCCCCTGAGGGGAAGAAGGGGGGCTGAGGGGTATGGTAACATTCTTCAAGCGGTCAAGGTCGGATGGTGTTCACATCTGCAGGAAGAGTGGCGAGAAGATATTCGAATGAACTGGGAGAACGTGGGACCATGTGACCATCAAAGGGGTCAGGGGGGTGGGACTCTTGGGGTTTGTATAACTGGGAAAAGAATCCGGAAGTTCAGTTTTGGAATTTCACTCATCGTGTGCCAGTTTCCTCATGCTAGTAAAGAACTCTTAAAGACAATGGCTTCTGAGTTTTCTTTATGCAGAAGAGGTTTTTCTGGAACCTTGACAGTAGGAGCCCCCACAGAGAAGGCCCTTCCCCTGGGGGCCGCCAGCCGACATTGCTTGGCTGACGGCACCCTAAGGAGTCCCTCTCTGTGAGAGCACATGGGTCGGTGGGAGGCAAACGGTGGCAGTAGGCGGTCCCGTAAGTAACCCGGTCCTAAGCCGTGCAGCGCTTTAAAGATGGTAACCAGCACCTTGAAGTGCACCCGGAAGACCACAGGCAGCCAGTGCAGTCTGCGCAGGATTGGTGTTATATTGGAGCTCCAACCAGCTCCCTCTATCACCCATGCAGCTGCATTCTGGACTAGCTGAAGTCTCCGGGTGCTCCTCAAGGGGAGCCCCATTCTTGCATATTGGAAGAAAGAATCCAATCACAAAGTACATGCTTGATGGACATTGCCTCGCAGATGACCCCCACCCTGTCAAAGACCTTGGAGTTTTTACATCTAACGATTTAAGTGCCAAAGCCCACTGCAACTATATAGCTAAGAAGGCTCTAAGAGTTGTTAACTTAATTTTACGTAGCTTCTTTTCAAAAAACACCACGCTACTGACCAGAGCATATAAAACATTTGCTAGGCCAATTCTTGATTACTGCTCTCCTGTCTGGAACCCATACCATATATCTGACATCAACACAGTTGAGCGTGTCCAAAGGTATTTTACGAGAAGAATTCTCCACTCCTCTGAAACCAATAAAATACCTTATTCCACCAGACTTGATATCCTGGGTCTAGAAAACTTGGAACTTCGTCGCCTTCGACAGGATCTGGGTTTAGCATATAAAATCATCCGTTGTAATGTCCTTCCTGTCAATGATTTTTTTAGTTTCAATAACAATATCACAAGAGCTACCAACAGATTTAAACTCAATGTCAACCGCTCCAGTTTAGATTGCAGAAAACACGATTTCTGTAACAGAATTGTATATGCTTGGAATGCATTACCTGACTCTGTGGTTTCTTCTCATAACCCCAAAGGCTTTACTCAAAAACTGACCACGGTTGACCTCACCACTTTCCTAAGAGGACTCTAAGGGGTGTGCATAAGAGCACAAACATGCCTACCGTTCCTGTCCTATTGTTTCTTCCCCTATGTATATATATGTTTATAGTACCTCGTTTCTCCTCATATATATGTTCATATATTATATAACCCTTTATGCAATGCTTGTATATATTGTTATGACAAATAAATAAATAAATAAATAAAATAAATAAATAAATAAATAAAATAAAGTAGAGAGCATTGCAGTACTCCAGGCGAGAGGTAACCAGAGCATGAGTGACTGTGCATAAGGAATCCCGGTCAAGAAAGGGGCGCAACTGGCGGATCAGGCGTACCTGATAAAAAGCTCTCTTGGAGACGGTCGTCAAGTGTTCTTCAAAAGACAACCGCCCATCCAGGAGAACGCCTAAGTTGCGCACCCTCTCCATCGGGGCCTTTCCATCAGGGCCAATGACTCACCCCCAACAGTCAGCCGCGGCTGCAGCTGACTGTACCGGGATGCCGGCATCCACAGCCACTCCATCTTGGAGGGGTTGAGCTTGAGCCTGTTTCTCCCCATCCAGACCCGCACGGCTTCCAAACACCGGGAAAGCACTTCGACAGGGTGGCCTGGGGTGGAAAAGTACAGCTGCGTGTCATCAGTGTACAGTTGATAACTCACCCCAAAGCCACTGATGATCTCACCCAGTGGCTTCATATAGATGTTGAACAGGAGAGGCGAGAGAATCGACCCCTGTGCCACCCCATACATGAGGCGCTTCATAGTTGATCTCTGCCCCCCTGCCAACACCGTCTGTGACCGGTCAGAGAGGTAGGAGGAGAACCACCGATAAATGGTGCCTCCCACTCCCAAACTCTCCAACCGGCACAGCAGGATACCATGGTCGATGGTATCAAAAGCCGCTGAGAGGTCTAATAGGACTAGGGCAGAGGAATAACCCCTATCCCGAGCCCTCCAGAGATCATCAACCAACGCGACCAAAGCTGTCTCTGTGCTGTATCCAGGCCGAAAGCCGGACTGGAACGGGTCTAGATAGACCGTTTCATCCAGGAACTGGGGTAGCTGACATGCCACCACACTCTCCACAACCTTCGCCACAAAACGAAGGTTGGAGACAGGACGGTAATTACGTAAAATGGCCGAGTCCAGGAAAGGCTTCTTGAGGAGGGGTCTCACCCCTGCCTCTTTCAAGGCAGGAGGGACAGCCCCCGCCAACAAAGAAGCATTAATAATTCTCTGGAGCCAGCCCCGTGTCACCTCCTGTGTGGCCAGCACCAACCAGGAGGGACATGGGTCCAATAAACATGTAGTGGCATTAAGCCTACCCAGCAACCTGTCCACCTCCTCAGGAGTCACAGGATCAAACTCATCCCAAACAGTCTCAACAAGACGAGACTCTGACGTCTCACCTGAATCTACCCAATTAGACTTACCTTTGTGCACCAACAGTAACAGTGATTCTCCGACGCTTCATCTCTTGTTAGGTCTCGCTGCCCGACAGTCAGGGTTTGTAAAAATACTTTTGGAGCAGGAAAGAGCAGCTACTTCTGGCCTTTGTTGATACAGCTGGGCATGACTCTGCCCTGAGACACTGGCCTGCCGCCGCTGCCACTTTGCTGGTGTGAATGGCCTGCAGCCATCACCTCTCTGCCAGCATGAATGGCCTGACACCGCTGTCTCATTTCCGGTGCAAATAGCCTGCTGCCACCACCTCTTTCTCAGCATGAACAGCCTGCAGCTGCAGCTGCCTCTTTGCTGGTGTGAACGGCCTGCAGCAGCCGCCTCTTTGCCTACACAAATGGCCTGCAGCCACCACATCTTTGCCAGCACAAATGGCCTGCAGCACAAAATCAATTTCATTGTATATATGATGTACAATGACAATTAATGCTATAGTACTATACAAACAGCCTGCATCCACTGCCTCTCTGCCAACATGAATGGCCTACAGCTGCCGCCTCTTTGCCAGCACGAATTGCCTGCATCCGCCACCTCAGTGCGAACAGCCTGTAGCCACCACCTCTTTGCCGGCACGAACAGCCTGCAGCCGCTGCTGCCTCGGTTCGGCTCAACAAAGAAGCAGCGGCAGGCCATTCACATTGGCAAAGAGGCAGCGGCTTCAGGCCATTCACACCAGCAAAGAGGCAGCGGCAGGACATTTACGCCAGCAAATAGGCAGTGGTGGCAGGCCATTCATGCCAGCAAAGACGCAGTGGCAGGCCATATGCATCGGCAAAGAGGCAGCAGCTGCAGGACATTTGTGCTGGCAAAGAGGCAGCAGCTGCAGGTCATTTGCACTGGCAAAGAGGCAGTGGCAGGCCATTTGCATCAGCAAAGAGGCAGCAGCTGCAGGAAATTTGTGCTGCAAAGAGGCAGCAGCTGCAGGCTGTTCGCACCGGCAAAGATGCGAAGGGAGGCACACCAGGCAGGCAGGTAGCTGGACTGCATGGGAGACAGTGGAGAATGATGAAGGAAGGCTCAGCAGGGAGCTGGGAGGAGTGGGAGGCCGGGGTGAAGGCAGCCAAGTATGTTGGGCCCTGGGGGCCACGTGGTCGAGGCAAGCAAGCTAGCAAGCAAGGGAGCCAGAGAGAAGCAGCTGCTATACCACGACCAAGGCAGGCAAGGTGAGATAAGGTAAGTGACTGGGTGGGGTGGGCGGGGCAGGGCAGGGCCAGCCAGTGATGCGATTAGCCGGGTCTCTGAACTGTGCAAAATTTTAACAACCGGCTGAATCCCACCTCCTCTTCTATTCTCGACTCTGAATTTCAGTTCTTCGTACCAGACCTTCCCTCAAAGCTTTGTAATACATTTCTCTGTATCTATTCTTCTTCTCTGTATCTGATCTTCAGCTTTCTGCTTCTGTCTTGCCAGTTTTAGCCCTCACAGTTCAGAACTGACAACCTGAAATGTCAGCAGACCGTACATCTAGGCCTAAATCTACACAATGCTCAGACATCTGAGCTAAAATGCCTGAGAATAGATTAGTATTCATTGTATGGCTTTGGTCTGTTTGCATTACCCTTATTTCTTGATTTGGATTATTTTGGTATGGAGGACTAATAAGAAGCCCAACATCACCGAGATATTTTCAATAAAGCTAACTGGATTCACCAGCTAACTCTGTCGCAAGAATCTATTATAGGATCCTGTACACAAATACCAGAAAGATTAAACAAGGCCTCTCATTTATATACAGATTTTTTAGTAACACAGCTGCTTTTAAACACATAGAACTGCTCTTACCCTGTGTAATTGCACCTGAAATTTCAACATTTTCTGAGCCAACATCCCTTCGACGGTATATTGCTTCATGGTTTCCTCTTAGTAGTAATAATATTAGTTTTATTTAAAGTCTGCTTATAAAAAAAGCTCAGTATAGGGGAATTCAAATGATATATGAAACAAACCAATATGGTAATAAACTATGTATAAGGTAAGAAAAGTACCGTTTATAATAACCAGTATAAGCAATCCTAATATTATCACAACTTTTTGCATAAATCTATGGGAGATGAAAGGGAAGGTTTCTCCAGCTTCATGAAGACCTTGCAGAAAGAAGCAAGATTGATGTGAATAGGTAGCAATTTTAACATGAAAAAAAGCTAAGTATGTTTTGACTGAACTTTTGAGCTGAGTACACAGGAACATACTGTAAATTGTGATCATAATTTTCAAATATAATCGTTTCTGATACAAACACCTCAAAAGATTAATACCAACAATTTGAAGACATAACATTCCCAATGATGCAACCTTGATGAAAAAAAGAGATAGCGGGATTGCGAGAGAAATCCAGAATTGTTTTGATTCATCAATAAACTTTCAGTAGCTTTTATTAATGTAACCCTAATGCTAAACTACAGAAAATCAGAATGCCAAAGCCTAACCTTATCTTACCTAACCTTACCTACTATTAACAGAAATTTTCTACTGTACACTTAAAACTAATCAGAAACTTCAAATTAGATTAACCCTAACCAAACAACATACTAATGTGAAAAAAATTACCTCAAAAGTTACTTAAACAGGTAACCCATACATAACATTAATTTGAGTTGATGCCATCCCAAGATGTTTCAGCAAGAAAGTAGTGTTTTCCCAAGTATCCCAACAGAACATCTCTCATAAGGACATCCCATGCCACATGAAAGAGGAATCTTTGCAGGTTAGTGCAGGTTACAATACATTTCACTCAGGGGTGAAATGTAAAATTTGTTACTATCGGTTTTGCAGGCGTGGCTTGGTGGGAGTGGGGGGTAATGTGACTGGGTGGGCATGGGCAACTTTTTTTTTTTTACTTTTACTCTTTGGCCAGAGGTTGTAGAAAAAATGTTTTAAAAAGGCTCCTCTGATGATCCCAGCTGAGTTGCCTGATCGTGAATGGCTTTTCTTTTCTTTTAAAAGCGTTTTTTTTTTCCTTTAAAAGAAAAGAAAAGCCTCTGATGATCAGGCAACTCAGCTGGGATCATCAGAGGAGCCTTTTAAAAGCAATTTTTTTTGCCTTTAAAAGAAAAGAAAAGCCTCTGATGATCAGGCAACTCAGCTGGGATCGTCAGAGGAGCCTTTTAAAAGCATTTTTTGCAGCCTCTTCAGCCAAAGAGGTTGTAGAAAAAATGCTTTTAAAAGGCTCTGATGATCCCAGCTGAGCCACGTGATCATCAGAGGCTTTTTTTTTACTTTTAAAAGCATTTTTTCGGCTGACGAAAAAATGCTTTTAAAAGTAAAAAAAAAAAACCTCTGATGATCGCGCGGCTCAGCTGGGTGGGTGTGGGGGCAGGGATTTTTGCTACCAGTTCTCCGAACCACCCGCCGCCATCGCTACCGGATTGGACGATCCAGTCCGAACCAGGAGCATTTCACCTCTGGTCCTACTCTAGGACAGACTCTTCCTTCCAGCTGCTGAGCATTGTGCCTCTATAGCAGCGGTTCCCAATCTTTATGGCCCCAGGGACTGGTTCTATAAAAAACAACTTTTCCACGGACTGGAAATGGTGGTGATTTTGCACGCTACCTAGATCCTGCACATGTGCAGATTGAAGCTTTGCTGGCTTGCACGGCCTGGTTCCTAACAGGCCACAGACCAGTACCAGTCCTCAAACTGGGGGTTGGGGACCCCTGCTCTACAGATAGTTTTGCTGTAGCTTCCAGAGGAACTGGATACTTCCCCAGAGAAACCGGTTTCATCATTTTTGTTTTGGTCATGAGAATATTGACATTATAGAAGACCAAGTACAAGTCTTCCATGAGGGTGATATTCCCATAAGGTAAAGGTAAGGGTTCCCCTCACATATATGTGCTGGTCGTTCCTGACCTTAGGAGGCGATGCTCATCTCTGTTTCAAAGCCAAAGAGCCAGTGCTGTCCTAAGACGTCTCTGTGGTCATGTGGCCTTCCCACCAAAGGTGGTCCCTATTTTTCTACTTGCATTTTTTATGTGCTTTCGAACTGCTAAGTTGGCAGAAGCTGGGACAAGTAACGGGAGCTCACCCCATTATATGCCACTAGGGATTCGAACCACTGAACTGTCGACCTTTCGATCAACAAGCTTAGCATCTTAGCCACTGAGCTACCCTGCTATTCCCATAGGTATACAAATAAGTTATGGGGATTGTAGTGTGGATCAGGGGTGAAATCCAGCAGGTTCTGACAGGTTCTGGAGAACTAGTAGCGAAAATTTTGAGTAGTTCAGGGAACCAGCAAATACCTCCTCTGGTTGGCCCAGAGTTGGGTGGGAATGGAGATTTTGCAATATCCTTCCCCCAGGAGTGGGGACGGAATGGAGATTTTTCAGTATCCTTCCCCTGCCACGCCCACCAAGCCACGCCCACCAAGCCATACCACGCCGCACCCACAAAACCAGTGGTAAAAAAAATTGGATTTCACCACTGGTGTGGATCTCTGGTATCCTCCCATGTTCTTAATTGCGCCTCTTTTTTCCCCTTTTTTTCAAAGCTTTGGAAAGAACCAGCTGGCCCAAGAATTTTATCAGGTTAGAATTGCAAGAAAAGAGAACATACAATATGTAGCTCAGGTTTGAACTCTGGAACCCTTGTCTGCTGGAGAGGACGTTATGATCCTGTTGGTTTCCGTCAGCAGGGGGCAGTGTGGCATCAGTGGCCTTCTACAACAGACCCAGCTTTTCATGTGCCCTCTTGGGAAAATTAATTGCCCACCTCTGTTCTAGGATGTTCACAATTCCCAGTTGAAAATGTGGTTGAGTCTGTACTTATGTTGTGAGATGATGAAGTTTTCATCATATCTTTTGACTGATAGTTGGTCGAGGTTCACTCTTCCGCCACCCTGACCTTCACCACCTCCTCCCAAAACATTGGCCTGACTGCCAGAATTATTTTTACAATAATTATTTTCTATCCAATAGATGTGACAAGTGTGGCTGCAAAATTGTAGTGACAAGAATTTACCTAGTGATGGCATCTTTGGTATAAGGCTGAAATAAATTACACTGCTTTACATTTAATTATGCTTTTATTGATCCATTCACTTTTATTTGTATTCTGGTCTATGATCTTAATAAGCCACTTGGCCATCCTGTATTTAAATAAGTACTAGAATGCCACATTCCTCCTCTGGAAGTTTCTCCATTGAAACAATTTAGAAAGTAACCTCTTTTTATCAAACTGAATGAAAAATAGTAAAAAAAATATATTGGGCAAATTTCTCTGCTATGCACTAAAAATGATTTTTTGCTAAGCCATGGTGATTCTCATAAAACATAGAATAACAGAGTTAGAAGGGACCTTGGAGGTCATCTAGTCTAACTCTCTGCTCAGGAATCTATATACCTTTGTAGAAAAATGGTTATCCAGTCTCTTCTTGAAAGCCTGCACCCATAATCTCTGAAGGCAACCCATTCCACTGGTTGATGGTTGTCACTGTTAGGAAATTTCTCTTTAGTTCTTAGTTGCTCCTTAATTAGTTTCCATCCATTGGTTCTTGTCTTGCCTTCTGGCATTTTGGAAAATAGTTTGCTCCACTCATCCTCAAATATTGGAACACTACTATCATATTCCCCCCTGGGGGGATATACCCATTTCCTATTCATATCTTTAGAAGAGACTTCCAACTATTACTTAACTATGAAGGCTTATGGGAGAAATTATTTGGCAACTAGCCTAAGCTATCAATAAGCAATGTACTTAACAAAAGACGGCAGCTAGTCATAAATAAATTATCAGTTTTTAAAATAGTGAATAGTCTTTTGGACGAGAGGATGCGTGGCTGAAAGGGACAAAGAGATAAAAACAGGATGATTTGTGTGTGTGTGTGTGTGTGTGTGTGTGTGTGTGTGTGTGTGTGTGTGTACACACACACACAGATATGTCACAGAAGTTAGTACACCCCCTCACATTTTGTAAATATTTAAGTATATCTTTTCATGTGAC
This sequence comes from Ahaetulla prasina, assembly GCF_028640845.1. Lineage (NCBI taxonomy): Eukaryota > Metazoa > Chordata > Lepidosauria > Squamata > Colubridae > Ahaetulla > Ahaetulla prasina. Next base: position 111,133,523 of record NC_080539.1, on the reverse strand, counting down.
AACACTGAAGAAAAGACACTTGGCTATAGTATAAAGTAGTGAGTATACAGCTTGTATAACAGTGTAAATGTGCTGTCCCCTCAAAATTAACGCAACACACAGCCATTAATGTCTAAACTGCTGGCAACAAAAGTGAGTACACCCCTAAGTGATAATGGTCCTCTTTCAGTCCTCCATGATGACATCATGAAGCTGGTGGATGTTAAGAGACCTTGTGCACCTCCACCTTCTATTTCAGGATGCCCACAGATGCTCAATTGGGTGTCGGTCTGGAGACATGCTTGGCCAGTCCATCACCTTTACCCTCAGCTTCTTTAGCAAGGTCCTTTTGGAGGTGGGTTTGGGGTCGTTATCGTGTTGGCTGCGGCCCAGTCTCCGAAGGGAGGGGATCATGCTCTGCTTCAGTGTGTCACAGTACATGTTGGCATTCATGGTTCCCTTAATGAACTGTAGCTCCCCAGTGCTGGCAGACTCATGCAGCTCCAGACCATGACATTTTTATATTTATTTATTTTTTTTTAATTTACATTTATATCCCGCCCTTCTCCGAAGACTCAGGGCGGCTTACAGTGTATAAGGCAATAGTCTCATTCTATTTGTATATTTTACAAAGTCAACTTATTGCCCCCCCCCAACAATCTGGGTCCTCATTTTACTTACCTTATAAAGGATGGAAGGCTGAGTCAACCTTGGGCCGGGCTTGAACCTGCAGTAATTGCAGGCTGCTGTGTTTTAATAACAGGCTTCTTACAGCCTGAGCTACCATGGCCCACATTCCCATCACCATGCTTGACTGTAGGCAAGACACACTTCCTTTGTACTCCTCACCTGGTTGCCGCCACAAACGCTTATTTATTTATTTATTTATTTATTTATTTATTTATTTATTATTCAAATTTTTATACCGCCCTTCTCCGAAGACTCAGGGTGGTGTACATCACAAATAAAACATAGATATCGAAAAATACAAAATTGGTTAAAAAACTGATTCAATGCTTTAAATAATTAAAATAGGGATATAAAATTCTAAAAATACTAAAAGCCCCACTAAAAACCCTCAATAAAAACGTTAGGCCAGCCCTGCTTATGAAAAAAGAAAGTTTTGAGCTCGCGTTTAAAGGTCCGAAGATCAGGGAGAAGGTGTAGCCCCACGGGTAATTCATTCCACAGGGCCGGAGCCCCCACAGAGAACGCTCTTCCCCTGGGAGCCGCCAACCGACATTGTCTGGCCGACGGCACCCTAAGGAGGCCCTCCCTATGGTGGGAGGCTGTTGGCGGCAGCAAGCGGTCCCGCTTGATACCATCTGAACCAAATAAGTTTATCTTGGACTCATCGGACCACAGGACATGGTTCCAGAAATCCATGTCCTTAGTCTGCTTGTCTGCAGCAAACTGTTTGCGGACTTTCTTGTGCATCATCTTTAGAAGAGGCTTCCTTCTGGAACAACAGCCCTGCAGACCAATTTGATGCAGCATGCGGCATATGGTCTGAGCACTGACAGGCTGACCCTCCCCCACATCCCTTCAACCTCTGCAGCAATGCTGGCAGCACTCATATCCCTATTTCCCAAAGCCAACCTCTGTATATGACGCTGAGCACGGGCACTCAATTTCTTTGATCGACCATGGCGAGGCCTGTTCTGAGTGGAACCTGTCCTGTTAAACCGCTGTATGGTCTTGGCCACCATGCAGCAGCTCAGTTTCAGGGTCTTGGCAATCTTTTTATAGCCTAGGCCAGGGGTCTGCAAAGTTGAATCTTTTAAGACTTGTGCTTTGCTGGCTGAGGAACTCTGGGAGTTGAAGTCCACAAGTCTTAAAAGAGCCAAGTTTGCAGACCCCTGGCCTAGGCCATCTTTATGTAGCGCAACAATTCGTTTTTTTCAGATCCTCAGAGAGTTCATTGTCATGAGGTGTCATGGTGAACTTCCAGTGACCAGTATGAGAGAGTGAGAGTGATAACACCAAATTTAGCACACCTGCTCCCCCTTCATACCTGAGACCTTGTGACATTAACGTGTCACATGACACCAGAGAGGGAAAAATTACAAAATGTGAGGAAGTGTACTCACTTCTGTGACATACTATCTATCTATCTATCTATCTATCTATCTATCTATCTATCTATCTATCTATCTATCATCTATCTAAAAATTATTTTTTAAAATATAGATTAAAAGTAAAGAACAAGGACCATTTTTGCAACTTTAAGTAAAGAAGTAAGGGTTTCCTGCTTTAACACCACCACCAACAAGATAAGGTTAGATTTTATAGAATCACTAGCTCCTCATCAGAGTAATCTCACCAATAAAAGGGGCTTGCTATTTACAATAGTCTGTCAAATGCAAAATAAATAAGAAAACCCCTTCCTTTGCTGATCTTGATCTAGAGATATAGCTGATTGAGCTAGAATTCTACACACACATACATACACATATGCTTATTGCAGTGGTGAAATCCAATTTTTTTTATTACTGGTTCTGTGAGCGTGGCTTAGTTGGCATGGCTTGGTGAGCGTGGCAGAGGAAGGATATTGCAAAATTTCCATTCCCACCGCATTCTGGGGCCAGCCAGAGGTGGTATTTGCCAGTTCTCCGAACTACCCAAAATTTCCACTAGCAGTTCTCCAGAACCGGTCAGAACCTGCTGGATTTTACCCTGGCCTAGGCCATCTTTATGTAGCGCAACAATTCATTTTTCAGATCCTCAGAGAGTTCACCATGAGGTGTCATGGTGAACTTCCAGTGACCAGTATGAGAGAGTGAGAGTGATAACACCAAATTTAGCACACCTGCTCCCCCTTCACACTTGAGACCTTGTGACATTAACGTGTCACATGACACCAGAGAGGGAAAAATTACAAAATGTGAGGAAGTGTACTCACTTCTGTGACATACTATCTATCTATCTATCTATCTATCTATCTATCTATCTATCTATCTATCTATCTATCTATCATCTATCTAAAAATTATTTTTTAAAATATAGATTAAAAGTAAAGAACAAGGACCATTTTTGCAACTTTAAGTAAAGAAGTAAGGGTTTCCTGCTTTAACACCACCACCAACAAGATAAGGTTAGATTTTATAGAATCACTAGCTCCTCATCAGAGTAATCTCACCAATAAAAGGGGCTTGCTATTTACAATAGTCTGTCAAATGCAAAATAAATAAGAAAACCCCTTCCTTTGCTGATCTTGATCTAGAGATATAGCTGATTGAGCTAGAATTCTACACACACATACATACACATATGCTTATTGCAGTGGTGAAATCCAATTTTTTTTATTACTGGTTCTGTGAGCGTGGCTTAGTTGGCATGGCTTGGTGAGCGTGGCAGAGGAAGGATATTGCAAAATTTCCATTCCCACCGCATTCTGGGGCCAGCCAGAGGTGGTATTTGCCAGTTCTCCGAACTACCCAAAATTTCCACTAGCAGTTCTCCAGAACCGGTCAGAACCTGCTGGATTTTACCCCTGGCCTATGGGAAAGGGGACTCAGATGTCTTTATTCATCTTTCTACATTACAATTTGGTGATTTCCGGAACTCTACCTTTCTCTAGGTAGGTTTCTCTAGGTTTCACCCAGATTTTTGGGAGGTTGTGAAACCTGAGCAATCAGAAGAAGAAAGAACTGGAAGAATAAAAAGACCGACCTTTGAGGGACAAAGTTTCAGAGGATGACTTGAATCCACCCTCTCATTGTATTGTTCTGCCTCTCTGCTGTGTTCAACCAAACTGTTGATTGAACTGACTTTTCAGCTAACAAGATGCAACTTGAGTAAAGATCTATCCTTAGTTTTTCTATTCACGTTATATACTAACATCTTTTGTTATTCTATTTTGCCTAAGAGAAGGGGAAGGGGGTTGTTCCTGGAACTGTCTGCACAGCCACCTGAGAAAAATATATTGAAGAGTTTTCAGAAACACTACTTGGAAATGGAAAAAGTAGAAAATTCATTCATCTATGCGCCATTTATGCCTGGTTCGAGATATGATTTATTCTCCAACCTTCGCTTTGTGGCGAAGGTTGTTGAGAGTGTGGTGGCACATCAGTTACCCCAGTACCTGGATGAATCTGTCTATCTAGACACGTTCCAGTCCGGTTTCCGACCTGGGTACAGCACGGAAACAGCTTTGGTCGCGTTGGTGGATGACCTCTGGAGGGCCCGGGATAGGGGTTATTCCTCTGCCCTGGTTCTCCTAGACCTCTCAGCGGCTTTCGATATCATCGACCATGGTATCCTGCTGCGGCAGTTGGAGGGTTTAGGAGTGGGAGGCACCGTGTTTCGGTGGTTCTCGTCCTATCTTTCCGACCGATCGCAGACGGTGTTGGCAGGGGGGCAGAGATCGACCTCAAGGCGCCTCCTTTGTGGGGTGCCACAGGGGTCGGTTCTCTCGCCTCTCCTGTTCAACATCTACATGAAGCCACTGGGTGAGGTCATCAGTGGTTTTGGGGTGAGTTATCAACTGTACGCGGATGACACCCAGCTGTACATTTCCACCCCTGACCACCCCAATGAAGCTGTTGAAGTGTTGTCTCAGTGTTTGGAGGCCGTGCAGGTCTGGATGAGGAGAAACAGGCTCAAGCTCAACCCCTCCAAGACTGAGTGGCTGTGGATGCCGGCATCCCGGTACAGCCAGCTGCAACCGCGGCTGACTGTTGGGGGCGAATCATTGGCCCCAATGGAGAGGGTGCGCAATCTGGGTGTTCTCCTGGATGGACGGTTGTCTTTTGAAGATCATTTGGCAACCGTCTCCAGGAGAGCTTTTTACCAGGTTCGCCTGGTCCGGCAGTTGCGCCCCTTTCTAGACTGGGATGCCTTATGCACAGTCACTCATGCCCTCGTCACTTCTCGCCTGGACTACTGCAATGCTCTCTACATGGGGCTCCCCTTGAGGAGCACCCGGAGGCTCCAGTTGGTCCAGAATGCAGCTGCGCGGGTGATAGAGGGGGCCACTCGTGGCTCTCATATAACACCTATCCTGCGCAGGCTGCACTGGCTACCTGTGGTCTTCCGGGTGCACTTCAAGGTGCTGGTTACCACCTTTAAAGCGCTCCATGGCATAGGACCAGGATATCTTCGGGACCGCCTTCTGTTACCACATGCCTCCCACCGACTGGTATGCTCCCATAAAGAGGGTCTCCTCAGGGTGCCGTCAGCCAAACAGTGTCGGCTGGCGACCCCCGGGGGAGAGCCTTCTCGGTGGGGGCACCTATCCTCTGGAATGAGCTTCCCCCGGGACTTCGACAACTTCCTGACCTCCGGACCTTTCGCCGCGAGCTGAAGACTTATCTATTCTTTCGAGCAGGACTGGCTTAACAGAGGTTTTTTAATTGGATTTTTAATGGGGTTTATTTTATATTATGTATTTTATATTTAATTTACGCCATATTGAGTAAGTTTTTTAAATAGTGATTTTATTGTAATATATTGTATTGTTTCTATCTGGCTGTTCACCGCCCTGAGTCCTTCGGGAGAAGGGCGGTATAAAAATTAAAATATTATTATTATTATTATTATTATTATTATTATTATTATTATTATTATTATTATTATTATTATTATTATTATTATTATTATAAAATTAAAGCATACTCATAGCTGATAACAAATTATTCTAGCATTCTCTCTAGTAATACATTTCTTATTGTAGAAGTTAGTCTTTGGAATTGCTGGGAGAAATATCCATCTGGTTCAGTTCCAAGCAGGGAAAAATATGCTGGAAACATGGAGCCTGATTGGAAAGATGGTTTAATGGTGAAGCAGAAGCACATGGGTGGTTCTGGGCAGCTGACCACCTAAAGACATGGGGTATTTATACCTTCTCTTCGGCTTTGCACTTGAACTTCCTATTCCTGTGCAAACACATGTATTCTATTGGCTGTTGTAGGGGTCATGGCTTACTTTGTAGGTTGTCTGAGTCCCAGGTTTGGTTGAAGTTTGCTGGGTGATGCAATGTCCCCAGATGATTGTGACATGTCATGAGCTCTGCTGCTAGATGGGTTAATCCTATGTCCTGGAGGGTCATGTCTTAATCCCATCACCTTGGAGCTGGAGATCTTTTGTCTTGTTGATAGGTTGGCCCAGTCTTTCTTAATGGGCTGCTTTCTGTTTTTAAAACATGTTTCTTCTTTTATCATCAGGGAAATATAATATTCTGCCTTTTTAATATTTCCTAAAATATTTTATTCTTCTAGGAGAGGGGGGTCTTCAGAGGGGGGTCTAAATCAAACCTTGACTGAATACCTGATACAAAGGAAGTTTTTTGGTGAGAAGATGTTGAGTTCTGTATATCTATCAAGCAAGTCATTGGAGTTCTCATTCCAGTAACGTACCCACAAGCACCTAATAGAAATAATATAAGTCTTTTAGGGTAGCCCCAGAAAAGAATGCTGAAGATGACATTGCTTGAAAATGCCCCCCGAATTCCGCCGAATAGTGCCATTCCCTTCCATTATGGTGATATTGCTAGATCTACAAATCACAAACTACTATTTAAACATACCCTGAAGTTTAAGAACATCCACAGAATAAACATAAAGATTAAGAACCGACCTAACCTGCAGAGAAATATTTTCAGATTTAAATCCATCCCAAAGATCAACATCAAGGCACAGAAGCAAAGCTAACAAAAACCAAAAAAAAAAAGGAAAAATCTTTTGAAAAGTTTTTGTATTAGTTTGATTAGTTTTTTAATTTTTTTTTAGGGAAAAGGGGCAGAACATGCTTATGTTGTAGCCAGTGGTGGGATTCAAATAATTTAACAATAGATTCTGTGGGTGTGGCTCATGTGATTGGGTGGGTGTGGCAACAGGTTCTGTGAGTGTTGTTCATGTGACTGGGTGGGTGTGGCTAGGTGTTCATTGACTGGGCATGGCTAGGTGGTCATGTGACTGGGTGGGCGTGGCCAACTCAATATCATTTCTTTGCCCTAATTACTGCTTTAAGTATAAAAAAGATGTACCATTTAATACTTAAATAAGAATTATTTAAGAGTTTTGTGAAGTACACAAAACTAGATTTTGTTACAAGAGTTTTACTTCAACACCCCAAGCTAATTCAGATAAAAATATTTTTTCCACTATTCAGATTAACAGTTGGAAGGGACCTTGTAGGTCATCTAGTCCAACCCCCCTCCCAAGCAGGAGACCCTACACCATTTCTGGCAGATGGCAGTCCAGTGTTACAAGAGTTTTACTTCAACACCCCAAGCTAATTCAGATAAAAATATTTTTTCCACTATTCAGATTAACAGTTGGAAGGGACCTTGTAGGTCATCTAGTCCAAACCCCCTCCCAAGCAGGAGACCCTACACCATTTCTGGCAGATGGCAGTCCAGTCTCTCCTTGAAAGCTGCCACTGATGAAGCTCCCACCACTTCTGAAGACAAGCTAACTGTTGGTTAATTGTCCTCACTATCAGAAAATTTCTCATTTCCAGGTTGAACCTCTTCTTGTTCAGTTTCCATCCATTAATCCTTGTCTGTCTTTCGGGTGCTTTAGAAAATAGCTTGAGCCCCCTCCTCTGTGTGACAGCTCCTCAAATATTGGAGGACTTGTATCATGTTTCCCCTGGTCCTTCTCTTCACTAGGCTAGCCATGCCAAGTTCCTGCCACCATTCATCATATGCTTTAGTCTCCAGCTCTTTATTTATTTATTTATTTATTAAATTTGTATACCGCCCTTCTCCCGTAGGACTCAGGGCGGTTCACAGCCAAGTAAAAAATACACAATAAATACAATTAAAATACAATTTAAAAACCTTATTAAATTGGCCAGAATTAAAATTTAGAACTAAAACCCATAAAAAACCCATAAACTAAAAAACTAACCCAGTCCAGCGCAGATGAATAAATGAGTTTTAAGCTCATGCTAAAGGTTCGGAGGTCCGGAAGTTGACGAAGTCCTGGGGAGTTCGCTCCAGAGGGCGGAGCCCCACAGAGAAGGCCCTTCCTGGGTGTCGCCAGACGACACTGTCGCTACCGACGGCACCCTGAGGTGTCCCTCCCTGTGAGAGCGCACGGGTCGGTGTGGGGTATTCGGTAGCAGCAGGCGGTCCCGTAAGTAACCAGGCCCTATGCCATGGAGCGCTTTAAAGACGATCACCAACACCTTGAAGCGCACCCGGAAGGCCACAGGTAGCCAGTGCAGCCTGCGCAGGATAGGTGTCACTCGGGAGCCACGAGGGGCTCCCTCAATCACCCGCGCAGCTGCATTCTGGACTAACTGTAGCCTCCGGATGCCCCTCAAGGGGAGCCCCATGTAGAGAGCATTGCAGTAATCCAGACGAGACGTCACAAGGGCGTGAGTGACTGTGCACAGGGCATCCCGGTCTAGAAAGGGGCGCAACTGGCGCACCAGGCGAACCTGGTGGAAAGCTCTCCTGGAGACGGCCGTCAGGTGGTCTTCAAAAGACAGCCGCTCATCCAGGAGAACGCCCAAATTGCGCACCCTCTCCATCGGGGCCAGTGACTCGCTCCCGACAGTCAGCCGCGGACTCAGCTGACTGTACCGGGATGCCGGCATCCACAGCCACTCCGTCTTGGAGGGATTGAGCTTGAGCCTGTTTCTCCCCATCCAGACCCGTACGGCTTCCAAACACCGGGACAGCACTTCGATAGCTTCATTGGGGTGGCCCGTGGAAAAGTACAGCTGGGTGTCATCAGCGACAGCTGGTACCTCACACCAAGCCACTGATGATCTCACCCAGCGGCTTCATATAGATGTTGAACAGAAGGGCGAGAGAATCGACCCCGCGGCACCCCACAAGTGAGGCGCCGCGGGTCGACCTCTGCCCCCGTCAACACCGTCTGCGACGGTCGGAGAGATAGGAGGAGAACCACCGATAAACGGTGCCTCCCACTCCCAATCCCCCAGCCGGCGCAGCAGGATACCATGGTCGATGGTATCGAAAGCCGCTGAGAGGTCTAATAGGACCAGGGCAGAAGAACAACCCTCATCCCTGGCCCTCCAGAGATCATCCACCAACGCGACCAAAGCCGCCTCAGTGCTGTAACCGGCCGGAAGCCGGACTGAACGGGTCCAGATAGACAGTTTCTCCAGGTGCAGGGGAACTGATATGCCACCATATTTCTACAACCTTCGCCGCTGCAAGGTTGGAGACTGGACGATAATTACCTAAAACAGCCGGGTCCAGGGAAGGCTTCTTGAGGAGGGGCCTCACCACCGCCTCTTTCAAGGCGGCCGGAAAGACTCCCTCCAACAAGGAAGCACTCGTAATCCCCTGGAGCCAGCCTCGTGTCACCTCCTGAGTGGCCAGCACCAGCCAGGAGGGGCACGGGTCCAGTAAACATGTGGTGGCATTCAATCTACCCAGCAACCTGTCCATGTCCTCGGGAGTCACAGGGTCAAACTCATCCCACACAACATCACCAAGACCGCCCTCAGACGTCCCGTCCGAATCACTACAATCTTGGTCCAGACCGTCCTTCAGCTGAACGATTTTATCGTATAGATAACCGTTAAACTCCTCAGCACGTCCCTGCAACGGGTCATCCCGCTCCCCCTGGTGAAGGAGGGAGCGGGTCACCCGAAACAGGGCAGCTGGGCGGTTATCTGCCGATGCAATGGGGGGGGGGGGGGAGGGACGCCTCGCTTCCCTCCGTGGCACTAGGGAGGTCCTAGTATAGGATCTAACTAGTGTCCGATCAGCCTCTGAACGGCTGGACCTCCAGGAGCTCTCTAGGCGTCTTCTCCGGCGTTTCATCCCCCTCAGCTCCTCGGAGAACCAAGGAGCCGGTTGGGATCTACGCCGGGTCAGAGGCCGCAAAGGCACGACACGGTCTAAAGCCCCAGCCGCAGCCCGTTCCCAGGCTGCAGCTAGTTCCTCCGCCGTGCCGTGAGCCAGACCCTCAGGAAATGGCCCAAGCTCCGTCCGGAACCTCTCAGGGTCCATCAGGCGCCTGGGACGGTACCAACGTAATGGTTCCGTCTCCCTGCGGTGTTGGGTAGCGGTCAGAAAGTCCAGAAAGTCTTTAGGATTCACCATGAAGCATTGTGCAATCAATTCTGGAGCAAATTCATCCAATATATAATACTGCCTTTATATGATTCCTTCAGAGTGTCAGGGTTCCAAGTAACACCCCCAACGAAAGAAGATTCCGAGGCTTGAAGTTTCTCAAAGTTCCATTTTATCAGAGATGTCATATTGGCACATCTGGGAAAACCCGAACCTGAAAGCTTACAGATTTTCTCCACCCAAGGTAAAGTCCAAGTCCCTGCCCAATACCTACATGTCCATCACATGGTCCAATCAAGCACCGTCCCAACTGGAAATGCCTCCCAGTCACACCCCTTCAGGTGCAGGGCAAGATGACCTTGCCTCTCTGAGAAAGGAATGTTATTATGACTATATATATCACCCTGGCTCCATACAATCCCCCCTCCCAGTTTCCCACAGCACTAAATGTGGCAGGCCTGAAGGCGCAATGCAAAAGATGGCTTCCAGACCTGACACAGAGATCCTGCTCTTCATTTTGTAGCGATCTGCTTCACAGTTCAACTTGTACTACATCATGAGTTATATTTTGTCAGTTTGGCATCGAGGTTAAAAGCAGGTGTATGTGCTCCGAGCAGCAATAAAAATGACTACACATAAAAATAGAAGGCACAACAAAGAAAAAAAATCAAGGCATAATTTAAATATTTTAATTACGATTATTGACTAACTCTTAGTTGATTAATCATTCTTTCTGGCAGTGAATTCCTTCTAATGGGATAATTCAATGGCCCTGAATGCAATAAAAATCTAAGTTTAATAAACTGGATGAGTATTACTACAACTCCTACATCAGGCCCAAGCAAACTGTAGCCACTGATGTAATATGAGCTTTTAGGTTCATTTCCAAAACTTATCTGGAAACAATCAGTTGTGTGTCTGCCAGAGCCAAGTAATGTTCCATCCTAACTTCAGATCTGGGTATCTTATTTTTGTCCTCCTCAGCTCTTTTCTGCTGGGCTTCATAACAATGAACTAAGATTTATTCAGGATCATACTTCAGCAAAAGGCTCTGCAGCACGAATACAACTACTATACCAGATAAAGAACCGTCAGCCCGAGACGACTTCCGGTATCCAGCGGCAACGGACGTCTGGAAGGCTTCTCCTGCCTCCAGCGCCCGAATCCGGCCGCCGCCGAGGCCCTCAGGGGCCAGGTGTTCCGAAAAGGACACCTGCCGCACGGACGGCTCGCCAGGGGTCTCCCAGCCGACATACAGGACTGTGGGGACCGATGCTGGCGCTGCCCTAGGCTTGGCGGGGTTTGAGGCCACAGGCCGCGGCCATTATTTTGGTCGTCGCCTGGGCGCTGTGCCCAGTGACACCGGGCATTGGATTTATAACTGCAGCAGCCTGGTGGTGAACAGGGCACGGAGAAGAATTGAGGAGGAGAAGGAAGGAATATCGGTAAAAGTGAGTGGAGTGCTCCGAGTGCGGGGGTTTTTCTCCCCTGCGGTTGGAAGGAGCACGAGTTATTCTGGAGAGAGGAGAACTTAAAATAAGAAGATTACCGGTTTTGTGGAGCTCTGGAGAGAAGAGGTGATGGAGAAATTTAGGAGGGAAGGTTTGAGGCCCCTCCTTCTGGGGAACAGTGGTGGCGCCCAGCTCCTTCACTATGAGAATTTTGATGACATCACTTCCCTTCGGCTTCCTGGTTGACTAACTGTACTCTGGACTCGTTGCTCCTGTGAGTGCCCCCTGGTGGATCCGGAGGAAATTACAAGGATACTGTGCCTGCCTGAGGATTTTGTATTTTTTTTCCTTAATGGCAAAAGGTCAGAGACCAACTGCTGGAGAGATGGAGAGAATTTTGGAAAAGTTATCTAATATGGACAAGAAATTGATGAAATAAGAGCAGAAATTGTGACTATCCAAAAGGATTTAAAGGATACTCAACAAGTTTCAGCAGAAAACAAGCAGAAAGTGGAAGGTTTGGAGGGCGAGATGCGGGCAGTGCAGAAAAGAGAGGAGACGACAGGCAATGCTGTGCTTGGACTACAGATGGATAAAATGTCTTATTTCCTTAGGTTTCAAAATTTGGAAGAAGTGGACCAAGAAGACTTGAGAGATGTTGTGACTAAATTGTTGGGAGAATTTCTTGGGAGAGGTGTTGATTTCATGAATTGGGATGTGGATCGAGTTTATAGAGTTAATTCGCAATATGCACGCACGCATGCAGTTCCTAGAGAGGTTCATGTCAAATTTGTGAGAAGAGAGACGAGAGATGAAATTCTTAGAAAACATAGGAGTGGGGCACTGATTTACAGGGGCAGGGAGATAGCCATTCTGAGGCAGATTCCCAGACAGGTACGTGAAAAAAGAAAGAAATATTATTTTTTGTCAAGCAAATTGTACCAGAAGGGAGTGGGCTTCAGATGGCTGATGCTGTTGTATGTGTTAAAAAATTTGAGTAAAATTCTTATTTTAGATAAGAAAAATGAAAATTTACCATACCTGAAATGTATTTGTATAAACCTTTTTTGACTAATAAAAACTTTTTGAATATAAAAAAAAAAAAAAAAGAACCGTCAGCCCGTCTTTTATAAAATTCATGAGTTTCCTAGGAATAAACTTAAATATTTCACAGCTGACACTTCATTCCTAATCGAGTTTTACAGCCAAAGGCTGAGTCGGTCCAATTTAGTTCTTGCGGATTAGAGGAGTATAGGATTGGACATGTAAACAGAGGAACAGCGGAGTGAAAGTTAATCTTCAATTAAGAGCCGATGTGTTTTCTCCAAGGTTGCTGTGGCTGCTGTCCCTCTGTTGCTATGGTAACTTTACCTCCGCAACTCCAGCATTAGGCAAACCCACCCCACCCCCTCCTTCTTTTCACCTGACGCGCGCGGCTCTTTCATTCTTATTAGGCGAACGCTTCTCCCATTGGCTGCCCCGGGTCTCTCTTTTGCATTCCAGTCGGTGGAAATTTCCGTGTCCCGCCGCGGCCAAGCCAATGGCGAGCCCGCGAGCTCCTCATCCAATGGCAGCCGAGGCTTCTGGCTGTTGTGGTTCGCGAGGGCCGCGCACGTGGTCCCGTTATGTAAAAGGCAGGGTGAAGAAGCGGCTCCCCGGCCTCGCGTGTGTCTCGCGAGCCTGCGCAGGCGCGCCAGTTCAAGGAACGATCGGCGCCGCCGCCGCTGCCGCCGTGAGGAGGAAGACACCGGTTCAGATTGCCTCCGCTTTTATTCCCCCTTCGCCGAGCCATCATGAAGCAGCAGCAGCAGCCGGTCATGTCGGCGGCCAGTAAGGGTGCCGCTGCCGCCGCCGCCACGGCAGTCCCGGCCTTTCTAAGTAAACTTTGGGCTCTAGTGGGCGATGCGCCCAGTAATCAGCTCATCACCTGGAGCCAGGTAGGCGTTCTTGAGAGAGGCCAGCCGCGAAGGGGGGCGGGGGGGGGGAACCGGCCTTTTCCTTTTCCTCCCAACTGCCGCCCTGGAGCCTTGCTTTCGCGGTCAGGCTCCCTCTCGCCCGTACGGCTCCCCCCACCCCGGGCGGGACAAAAGGCCCGGCAGGAGGCGGTGTACGAGGAAGGGGGCGTGATCCGGCGTGAGTCACGCTTTTTTCCTCGGGTGGAGGTTTGTCCTGAGATCACCGACGGGCCTCGGATCCTGCCATCTCCCGCCCCCCGTATCGATCGTTTCCCCGGGCCCGCCTCGTGCCTTTGCCCTTCCCGAGGACGAGGCCGCCGGGACGCCTCAACTCTCACATGGCGGACTGCAAGGCCGCCGAGGGATCCTCCGAGTGGAAAATAACATTGCAGAAGGGCCTGGACCGAGACCGGGAAGGTGGGGTGGGGGGGCACGTCTCTGGGATGTATGCAGAACTGGAGAGATCCCTTGGTTCCGCTAGTGGGAAGCCTGAAACATGCCCGGTTAGCCCTGGGTGAGGAAGTGGATACCTGTTAGCTAGTCAAGCATCCCTCTTGACATCTCTGCTCGAAATCAAGCTGTTCCTCCGCCTAAGGAAATGTGCCTGGAAAAGTCTTGACTTTGTGTATATGGTGCTTCCCGATAGTGTTAATTTTGTACACAAAAGAGGGTGTTGAAATGCACTCATCAGGCTAATGTTCAGATTGATTCTATGTCCTGAACTCTGTCTGAGCTACTTATTTAAATAATTGCTATGGCTGCCTGAGGTAAATAATAATCTCAAGAATAAAAGCCACTGGACTTGCCTAGCTACCCTGGCTCATGCACCTGAGGAAACTGTCTTCTTCAGGATCTTTAGGCTAGTCCCAGAATGCAGTAATTGGTCTATCTCCCTATGGTTGGCTACAAACTTAGGTATGTGTCTCTGGTAACTGGAAGAGCTCACTTTTATATTAGGCTGTCACCAGTTCTTAAGTTGAATATAATTCTGCATTTTCCATAAGTTTCTTCAGGCTGTCTCTGATTGTTAATTTTTCTTGTTCAGCAAATCAAGTTTGACATTTTATTTGAGTTTCTGAATGTACTTGCCTCAAGTTTTTTGTAAGAAAACATCAGTGTTTGAGGTTTTCTCCTTATAATAAACAGGAAGTGGCGTTTCTGCCCCACATTCTTCTGCAAATTTTAAACTGGAGACCACCATTGATTGGTTATAACCAGGGGTGAAATCTAAAAATTTTCCCTACCGGTTCTGTGGGCATGGCTTAATTGGTGGGCGTGGCTTGGTGGTCAGATGACTGGGTGGGCATGGCCAATAACAATAAATAATAAAAATAATAAACAAAGTATAAAAAACAATAAGAGGTACCAAAAACCAACTTTCACACTTTACACACACAACACAATACAACAGACTCACACAATGTAAAAGCAGCTGCACTTCACACTTCACACAGCCACAAAAAGCTCAAAAACCAACTTTCACACTTTACAAACACATACAATTGACACACACACACACAACTGACACACACACACACACACACAAAATGCCACATACAGCTTTCTGAGATTTTGTTTGTGTAGTTAGAGTGAAACACTACAGAAACACACCAAATCTCAGAAAGCTGCACAAATATTTTATTTTATTTTATTATTTTATTTTATTGTGGACTTCAAATCCCAGAGTTCCTCAGCCAGCAAAGCCAGCCAGTTGATCACCGAGGAAATAGATTAGCTAAGCAATTGATTCTGTCTGGCTGAAAGTGAAACTGCTTTTGGGCTGGAAAAAAAGCCATGCGTTCATCAGTAATCAGGTAAGTGCCTTAGAATCTCTACTCTTAGTTGTAGAAAACATGTTTTCTACAAGTAAGAGTACAAGTAAGGTTCTGCTGATGAGGAATTCAGGTGAGATCGCCAGAAGAGACTTTATTTTTTTTTTTAAAAAAAGTTTAAAGTCTCTGCCGATCTCAGCTGAGGGGCGGGATCCTCAATGGCTTTTTTTTACTTTTAAAGGCATGTTTTGGCTGAAGCAAAACCGGCTTTTAAAAGTAAAAAAAAAAAAACACCTCTGCAGATGGTGCGGCTCAGCAGAGGCAGAGGGGCGGGGCCAGGGATTTTTGCTACCGGTCCTCCGAACCAGCAGCCGCCATCGCTACCGGATCGTGCGAACTGGTCCAATCCGGGAGCATTTCATCCCTGGTTATAACTGTATTGAGTGCACATTCAGAAAGATTCACTTATTAAACATTTGCTGGAAGATAGAATTTCAAAATTTATTTCTTGATAGCTAATTTTCTGTCAGTGGCTGTTAGAAGTAGGAAGCAATTTACTAAAGGAATGTTGTTTAGTACTTAGGTCACTGTTGTGTTGTATTTGTGTATTGTTTTCATGGTCTTATCTATTCTTTTTATTGTTAACTACCTTAGGTCTGATCTGTTGACTATTAACATTTAAATAGGTTCAAAAATTATCAGGAATGTTAGCAGAAGAATCCTGACTCCCTATTTTGCTTTACTCTAGCAAGAAAGTTACTCTTTTATTCTGAGGAAACTGCTTACAAAAAAATTCTTAGATGTTAAGGGTGAAAGAATTTACAACCACATCTGTTCTTGTGCCAGATACTTCTATTTGGAGATGGAGAGATGGTATAACTTGTAAGAAATCTGTTTCCTTGTTATGACTTCAAAGTTGTTTTTTTCTCAGAGGAATATAATATAAGAAAAAATTATGAAGTTATCTTATACCACTTTCTATTTCTGCTGGCATAGGGAATAGTATTTGTTTTACTACTTTTAAGATTATTTTTGATTCTGTACAAGTTGCAATGAAGAAATTGGAAACTAGAGCGATCAATTTTCATACATACTCTTTGGATGACTAAAGCAAACATTGAGCAGATCCTAGGAGACATTCATAGTTTACATTGTTTTTATGCCATGTCCACTTGAATGTGCCTTTTTATTTTTAGCATATGATGAGTTGGGTATTTAATTGTTCTTTATTCTAATGTTTAATTTTGGATTAATCACTCGTAGATAAAATAGGCTATTAGGTCATCTTAATATAAAAATAGGTCTATAAATCCTAGTCTTCTAGAATACAATTGTTTCTAAATCCCCTTTGCTGGCAGATCCCATGATACACTGGTATATTAAATCTATATCAGTGTGATTTTATGTTGATGCTATTAGTAAGCAGCTACCATACACTGGCAGGGAATCTCTGGTTTAAAAGTAAAATGATAATCTTGTCTCATGTCTGAAGGGAATAGAGTAATATTGTTATTTTTTTTA
Source organism: Ahaetulla prasina (assembly GCF_028640845.1). NCBI lineage: Eukaryota > Metazoa > Chordata > Lepidosauria > Squamata > Colubridae > Ahaetulla > Ahaetulla prasina. The sequence continues at coordinate 111,116,845 of NC_080539.1, read as the reverse complement.
TAATGACAATAATAGGCAGGCTATCTTGTTATTATGCTGATTCCTTTTGCAGCCATTGTCATGTGTTTGATTTTGTTGCTGGGGCTATTAAGGATCACAACCATATTTAAGATTAATCTCCCCAAAATATATAATTTAGAGACATGACCAGAAAAATCTCAAGTTCAAATATTGACTTAATTTGGGAAAGCCGTAATGTTTGGTTTGTTATTTGAATTATAGACATAATATTCAGTTATGTTATAAGCCTCTTACAAGAATTTAGTTAATGTACAGGCAGGTCCTCAACCTATGGCCATTCATTTAATATCAGTACAGAATTATAACAGCTTTGGAAATGATGCTTTATAGCCCGTAAAGCACTTCAGCCATCACAAAACATTTCACTACTATGCGTGTGGTCACAGGATCACAATCTGGTATTTGGCAATCTATTCACACTTACAAGGGGGTTGCCAAGAACCCCCTGATTGTAGTGATAGCTGTTTACAAACTTTGCCAACTTATCAAGAAAGTCAGAGGGGAAGCTGGCAGGGAAAGTTGCAAGCTGTTGCTTCTTGCTGAGAGAACTGCCTCCTGTCTCTGGAGGGTGACTGAAAGAGCTGCCTGCCAAGGGAAGCTGAACTCTTTTGATAAGGTTCAGAAACCACTCGAATCCTAAAGATTTTGCTTCATTTCTGCACCCTGCTGAAAATGTTCTCTGCTTCCCATTGATGATAGCTAATGTCCTTTGGCAGGGTGCAGAAACAAAGGTTAAATCTTGAATATTTGTGCTTTATTCCTGCATCTTACTGGACAAGTTCTTTCCCTCACATAGAAAGAAACTGAACTCCAACAGGGTGCCAAAATGGAGCTCAAACCCTGAAGATTTGAGCTCCATTCCTGCACTCTCCTGAAGGAGTTCCCTTTCAGCCATCCTCAAAGATGAGAGGAAGCTGAAATCTAAGTAGAGAATGGAGATGCAGTGTGGTAAGGAATAAAGGACAGGGGATCTCAGGTGGTTGATGGTGGAGGCCCATCACAGAATGTGGAGGAGTATCTCTGCTCAGGACTGAAAATGCTGCTTGGATTTTGGCAGGGAGGATTTTCAGCTCCTGAGCGAAGCCTCCACCAGGCAACTCATTCTCGTTATCTACAACTCTGTGTGATCCACAAGACTGCTTAATCACAGCCATGATTGCCAGAATTGCGGTTGTTGAGCAAAGTAGTCACATGACATCTTGTTTAGCAACTGCTTCATTCAGTGACTGAGATTCCAGTCCTAATTGTGATAGTAAATGAAACTATTTAAACATTTTAAAATGTTATACACACTTTTGGGGGTGGAGGGGGGAGTGCCTTAAAGCTAGTGCTGACTCCTGACAGCCTGAACATGTCCCTACAATGTACTAGGCAAGACTTTGGGATTGGTTTGCCTGCTTCTTCCTATAACAGAGAGGGCCTGAGTGATCCAAGGTTACCCAGCTAGCTTTATGCGTAAGGCAGGATTAGAACTCAGGTCCTCTACTTTCTAATCTAGCACTTTAACCATTGCACAAAACTGATTCTCATACACATAATAAAATCTGTGTAAAAAATAATATCTAGTAATATAGCACTTATATACCGCTTTACAGTGCTTTATAGCCCCCTCTGAGCAGTTTTACAGAGTCAAAATATTGCCCCCTACAATTTGGGTCCTCATGTTACCCACCTCGGAAGGATGGAAAGCTGAGTCAACCTTAAGCCCGATGAAATTCAAACTGCCAAATTGCAGGCAGGTAGCAGAAATAGTACTGCAGAATATAGTACTGCACTCTAACCACTGTACCACTGTGGTTCAATTTGCTAGAGATACTACAGCTAATATTTTAAAATAGTAGTTAAAATAATATGTTTATGTCACATATCCCAAGCTATGGCAGTATCTATCAAGGGCCCAGTCTGACTATAGTGCTTGATATGCAAGGTCTCCTTCAACCTTCTTTTTCTATTCTTCAGTCTTTTTATACCAAAAAGTATGTCTGAACCTTGCATTGATTTTGTCTCCTCATTTCTTACTACTACTTTTATCCAATGTTTCCTCAGATTCTGCTTTCTAGTCCACAAGTTAATTTAGTCTGGTTTATTAACTTTTATTATTATTATTATTATTTATTAGATTTTTATACCGCCCTTCTCCCAAAGGATTCAGGGCGGTGTACAGCCAAGGTAAAACAAACAGTGCAATATACAATTAAAATACGAATTAAAAAACTTATTACATAATTGGCCTAAAACTTTGGAACATATAAAACTAAAACCCATTGCTGTTCTAGTGGATAATTTCCTATTACATCCTCTGGGTTCTTAATTTGCTGTTCTGTTAGTCTTAGCCTATTAATTAGACTGCATTTTTGCTTGGACACATTTTCTATATCTTTCATATTTTGGTTTTATGCTCCCATTCCAAACTTAAATTTTCTTCATAATTTATTTACTTGCATATTCCCTTTTTTCATAGAATGTAAGAACCATATTCCCTTATAATTTGTGTTACTTATCTTACTAGACAATCGATATTTCCCCAAATGACTAAATAAATAAAAAGGAAGACCATCTTTTCTAGCTTGTTCCTTTGCCATTACTGTGCCAGAACCATTATTCTTTACATTTTTTCCATGGATATGTCATAGCAGCAAAACAATAGCAATAGCACTTAGACTTTTATACCATTTCACAGTGCTTTTATAGCCCTCTCTAAGTGGTTTACAGAGTCAGCATATTGCCCCCAACAATCTGACTTCTAATTTCACCAACCTTGGAAGGATGAAAGGCTGAGTCAACCTTGAACCGATGAGGATTGAACTCCTAGCATTGAACAGTGAGTTAGCCTGCAATACTGCATTCTAACCACTGCGCTACCATGGCTCTTAAAAATAGAAGTAATAAAAATTATGCATTTTAGATCCAACCAAATAACCTGTAACCAAAATTCACTTATTAGGCAGTTCTTATATGGTCAAGCATAATATTAAACTGTCCTGTAATTTGATCTGAGTTACTGTCATTAATGAATTCATGATTTGCCTCTTCAAGCTTCAGTGTTAATCTTGTTCCTAATCATTACCATTTTCAGTGAAAGCTCTTACAATTTTGATATTAACTATATATTTTTAATTAGAAATTAAATTTGCATTAAAGAATGCTTCAGTGAGAAGTTAGTTTCAAATATATATGAACATATTTTTCATTTTATGTAGATTCTGATCATAATTGTGTGTAACTTTTTAATTTCAGAATGGCCAGAGTTTCCTCGTTTTGGATGAACAAAGGTTTGCCAAAGAGATTCTTCCAAAATACTTCAAGCACAACAACATGGCAAGCTTTGTGAGGCAGCTAAATATGTGTGAGGATTTTTTTAGTAATATGCACTATTATATATTTAGATACACTTAAGCTATAGAACATTTTATACTATTAATCTTGAAGTAGGTTCATTTTTTTGTTTTACATTAGTACATTCTGTCAGTCATTCAAATTCAATTTTGATCATGAACATAAACAATTTTCTAATATAGTTGCTATAATTTTAGGAACTGCATTTGCTGAAATTTTCAATGCCCAGTATTGTGGGTCCTCTGAAACACTAAAGCCTATGAAGGATAGTTAATACTTTTTTCTGCTTTGTGTCATTATTGAATATTATAGTTTCTGGTTATGAAAAAACTTGATTTTTTTGTAACATGTCCTTAAGCAGCAGTTAGCAGAACTATTTTTTCACAAGTCTATTCAGAATAAAATTCTATGATATTAATATAAGTATCACCTGGAAAGGTTAGGTGTTGCTCAGTTGTAAGTAGGACCAATTTATCTTCCAATTTTGGGAAGGAAATCTTGTTTATATATTATGGCTTGAATTCATCGTAGTCTTCCTTCAAGTTGGAAGAATACTTTCCAACAAGGGAAAATGTTTGATACAGTGGAGCATTCCCATTGGTTGACTTGGAAAGGAGGCAGTTTCTGTTGATTTCCCTCTATCCTTGCAATCTTTTGTACCCCAAAGTCTAAAAAATCTATTCTAGAAGGTTATGGCATTCTTTGGCATGGAGAGAATGGGAATTGATTTAAATTATTTCTGTTCGCTTTTCATGGGTATTAGTTTGCTGAGAGAAATTCTTTGGGGAGAAAGTTCTGATTGGCTAAAGTTTCAAATGAAATCCATGGTAGTAAACATATCAGTGCAGTTTTCTTAGAAAAATACAGTGTTATACTATATTAGGATAATAGCATGTATTTGTTAAACATATTTAGAACATACGTTCCTGGAGCCTAGCACTATTTAAGATATGGTGTTTTTCTTAGTTTTGCTTCCAGATTTAAACTATCTGGCTCAGATCCAGAAGAAGTGGTGTACTGTACTTTTATAGTATTTTTTATACATATCAAACAGTATAATAACAAAACTGTTCCATATGCAATTGCCCTGTACTTCCCAGAAATACAGCAATATCTGTGAAGCTAGAAGGGGAACTAAGTGATCAGGCACTGCTTCCTATTTTGATTTTTTGATTTTTATATATGGCTTCTGTAGAAATTAACAATGGATTTTGGTGATAGTAAAAGACAGTTGTGCATCAGTGAAACTGTTTACACAAGAATTGTAGTTTTGATAATTGTATAAGTATGGAAATCTTCACTTTGTTGAATGAGGCTTTTGAATATTCCTGTTGATTTTTGCATTGTGGATATAATTTTTTAGATGGTTTCCGTAAAGTGGTCCATGTGGATTCTGGTATTGTTAAATTGGAAAGGGATGGTCCTGTTGAGTTCCAACATCTTTATTTCAAACAAGGACGGGAAGACTTACTGGAACATATTAAAAGAAAGGTTGGTGAAAAGTTTTATAAATCTTTTGAACACCTTTTGCTGAAATTCACCTATATTATGCATATCTCATAAGCATCATAGTATTTTGGAATTCATTTCTAAAACAAATTTCAGTTTCTGTTATCACAGAAGACCTATTTCAAGCTATTATCAACTTGTATATTATTACTCTTTTATATCTGGAATGATTTTTTTTCAGGTTTCTTCCTCAAAGCCTGAAGAAAATAAAATTCGCCAAGAAGATCTGTCTAAAATTATAAGCAGTGCTCAGAAGGTTCAAATTAAACAAGAAACCATTGAATCCAGGCTTTCTGCACTTAAGAGGTAAAATACACGTTAGTCAGTGTGATGTAACTTTATTTTTTATCAAAATTGGGAAAACTGGCCTTTTAATATCAAACATGAAAATTAACATGAAAATTTCTACTTTAACCTTAAAAATTATATGTCTCATACCAATAGAAGAGATTATCTGTGTCATATTATTATTAATATTGTTTTTCAGAATATATTTCTAATATTCTGTAATATGTAATCTAATAATATACATGCAAACATTTTAATTTTTGCACTAACTATGAATGTCTTGAAACAGAGAAAATGAATCTCTTTGGCGAGAGGTAGCAGAATTAAGAGCAAAACATCTACAGCAGCAACAAGTTATTCGAAAGGTAATTTTTCTTAGATTCATTTTCATATATAATCTATGTGAAAGAAAAGAAAATGGCTTTAGTGAATATAATACAAATTGGTAGATTAAATAATTTTTCCTGACAGCAATTGGAGAGTAAAAATTTATCCAAAATCAAAATCTCTAGAATAAATCGGAACAGATGTGGAATATATGTGGGAAAGTCTTATTACTTCTGCAGAAATCCTTTTATATAATACTTGATGCTTTAGGCTACATTGTAATGTAGGAATTATTTCAAATGCTTTTGTATTGGCTATCCATCAGTTGTGCTCATTGCAGAAACCCTAGCTCAAGTTACTAATGCACGTGTTTTATTTGTGAATGTTGATGTTACTAAGTAAATATATTATACTAATACAGATAACTTTCTAAAAACTATAATGAATATGGAAAAGAACGTCCCTTGCTTGCTCCAAGGGGCAAAATATATCTCACCCAGACTATCTGGAGATCTTTCCCCGCAGCCTCATATACATGTCAAACAACAGGGGCAAGCAATTCAATCCCTGTAGAAGCTGACAAGGAAATATCCATAGTACCAGCCTTTTCTCTCCCATTGCCATTGACAGAAACTGTTTGTTTTAGAAGGAGTGGAACCACTGTAAAACAGTATCTTGAATCCCCAACCATAGTAGGCAGTCTAGAAAGTTCCTAAGAGATCAAGGAGGATCAAGACATTTGTGTCAAATATCATCTATTAAAACAACCGGTCCTGTTTTGTTTATTTCTAGGATTGATCAAAAAGATCCATATAATCTGTTCAATCTCTATCCGGAATCACATTATCTTCTCAATAACTTTCCTCAAAGGGGAAGATTAGAAACAGGACAATAGTTGACTAATATTGCTTACTTTAAAGAAAGTTTCTTCAGAAGGGAGTGCATCAATATCTCTTTAGAGATATCAAGATGTTGACAGCTTCCTGAACCAGCTATTTTCACATATCCGAGCCATCTGAAGCATCTAGGAATGACATGGTCCCAAAATGATAGTACTCATGCTGTAGAGCACTCTGTTATATCAGTCTGAAAGTTGGACTAAATCTTGAAATACAGGCTTTTATATTTGATAATTTGCTGAAGAGATCCAAAGAAATTATTAACTTCTATTGTTGTTGTGTAACTTGGTTAACAATTTGTTTTCTTATGCACAAGAAACTTAATTTTCAATGTAAATGTTTAGTTAAGACTTATTTCTACAGAGATATGTAATTTTGTTTCAGATTGAAATGCAACAAAACATTCTGTTTTTCTCTGCAGATTGTGCAGTTCATTGTTACTCTCGTTCAGAATAATCAGCTTGTGAGTCTGAAACGCAAACGGTAAGCTTATTTTTGAAAGTTCTGGAAAAAGATTTTTTTTTAAAAAAAAGATATAGCCTTTACAACTGCATTAACGTTTTTTTTTTCTGATTTAGCCCACTGCTTCTGAATACTAATGGAGCTCCAAAGTCTAACTTATTTCAGCAGATAGTCAAAGACTCATCAGAAAACAAACATCATGTGAGTTAATTGTAAAACATATTTAAAAGTAAAAAGTTATCTACCTTGGGGAAACTATTTTAATATGGATGTTAGATATACAGGTGAAAAGCAGTTTAAATGAAGTTTTGTTTTATAAGAGGAGATTAGTGATTGCGGTTCTAAACAGAGACTTCGAATGATTTTCACTGTGGCAGTAGACCTACAGATTACAGGTAATCCTCAACTTTTAACAGTTCATTTAGTGATCATTCAAAGTTACAATGGCACTGAAAAAAGTGACATGACTCTTTTTTCACACTTAAGACCGTTGCAGCATCTTCATGGTCATGTGATCAAAATTCAGACACTAGGCAACTGACTCATGTTTACGATACTTGCAGTGTTCTGGGGCCATGGCATATTTGTGACCTTCTGACAAGCAAAGTCAACGGGGAAGCCTCATTCACTCAATAATTGTGTTACTATCTTAAGAACTGCAGTGATTCACTTAACAAATGTGGCAAGAAAGGTTGTAAGATGGGGCAAAACTCACTTAACAAATGTCTCACTTAGCAATAAATTTTGGGCTCAGTTGTGGTCGTAAGTCAAGGACTGCAGAATCAAAGCTGTGCAAAAGCAAGTGACTTTGCACAGATGTACTTTTTCTATCCTGATGTTCTACATTGTCCCTTAAATCAGCTCTTAAACTTTGAGCGCTCTCTCTCTTGAGCATTTTTCAAGATCCAGAAATAGAGGGCATCACCATCCTATGGTTTTATCAGTAGAAATAGTTTCCACTGGATTATACTTGCCATTATTCTACCCATTGCATTTCTTTTCTGGGACTGTTCCATTTTTTAGTAAACGTGGCTGGTCCATGTTTGTGCCCATTATTTTGTTTTTAAGAGAATAACGTATATTTATTTCCTCTGTTGAATATAACAATTTTCCTTCAACTATAATGACTTCAATTATAACGACATTAAATAATGGTTTATATTAAACAAAACTATACAATGAGTGCAAATGTTTGAGTTCCAGTAGAAAGAAAACTACGAAGTTCGTGAGGTTAATTATTCTTGTGTTTGTGGTCTATTTCCATTTCCCTAACTAAGGTTTTTAATTTCTTTGGGTTGCATAGTACCCTTAAATTCTTAGGTTAAAAATTAATTTTTTGTAATTTAAAAAAACAAAAAGGCAGTTTTATATCTAGTAAAATGTTAAATTCCAGTAATCAAAACTACACCATCTTTACAAAACGGAGTTATTGATAGACTTTAATTAATTTTGATAGTTGCAGCATATACCTTCAGGTCAAAAGGCAGAAAACTCAAAAGAGCTTCTTAAATTAATGGCTTAGAATATTAACAGACTGAAGCCTTGTTTTAACCCTGAACTGAAATCCCACTCTTAGAGTTTCGTAATTAATGTCTCTCAGATGTGAAGAAAGAGTCAACACTGCTCCTTGTAAATAGGATTGTAGCTGGATAATGGAAGAGATAAAGAGATAAAAGACAGAATCATCCCATGAAGGCTTAAATTGATGTCTCCAGGACAGAAGTGAGAACTACTAATAAACACCATTTGAATAATGAAATATTCTACATTGATGGTTGAGATTAGGTACAAGTGTTATTTCTTTCTCCTAAACTGAGTAAGAACCTCTGTGTTACAATACAATAGAGGTAATCCTCAGTTTACAACAATTGAGCTCAAAATAAGTGAGTTTTGCCCCATTTTATGACCTTTCTTGCCACCAAACAGTTGCTAAGTGATTCACTGCAGTTGTTCAGTGACACAGTTGTTAAGTGAATCTGGTTTCCCCATTGACTTTGCTTTTCAGAAGGTGATCATATGACCCCAAGACACTGTCACCGTAATAAATATGAGTCAGTTGCCAAGTGTCTGAATTTTGATCACAAGACCATGGGGATGCTCAATGGTCCTAAGTGGGGAAAATGGTCGTAAGTCACTCTTCAGAGTCATTGTAACTTTGAGCAATCACTATTGTAAGTTGAGGATTGCCTGTGCTTCTTTTAGTCAAGATATTACTCTTGTTATTTAAGAATGATTATCCTGTTAGAAATCATATTTTAATTCCATAGCTATGGAATTAAATGATTTGGAAGTCCATTCCAAATGCATTCTGAATGTAGCACTTTTAACTGTTTCTCATTCACTTTGAAGACATTTCTATCCTTATTCCTGTTTTATCTTTATTATGCAATTATGTTATTGCAGCTTGTAAATGGACAGGTTTCACATAACAGGAGTGATGGTTTAAAACAAAGAGACCAACTGTCAGATGACATTATTATTTATGACATCACTGATGATAGTGGGGATGAAGAAAAGGCACCTATTACTCCAGAAACTAGTGAAGATACTGTTTCAGATTCAAAGTAAGAAACATTTATATGTGTAATAAACATAATTGCAATTTTGGGCAATCCTGCATTGATGCCTGCAGTTTTAATTCTATAAATAAGTTAGCAGAATCCACATATTTTCATTAAAATAGTAGTGCTTAGATCTGGCAAGACTAATTCAGATTGTATCAGCATAAGGACTAGTAGCAAATAACTATAGTAAAATTATTAATAATCCTAGCTCGCTTTGCAGAGCTAGAACAGCTGTTTTTGGTGGGGAGATGGGGGTTAAAAGCAAAAATTCTAAATGCCTAATAAATGTAATGTTGCAAATACTTTGTGGATTTAGTGAAATAGATTGTGATTTGTTTTTTTAAAAAAGCCTATGTAAATATACATTAGTTAAATTTTAAAATGCCACATTATTCAGTTTAGGAAAATGTGCATGTGGAATGTATGAGATTCTGTTGTGTAAATTTCTAGTCTCCTGTCTGTTACCTCCCCAAAAAGTGTTTAAAACTTCTAATTATTCAAAGGGAAATACAGAAACAGAAATGATGTCTGAGCAAAGCTGAAGAAAATGGTTTCAGAATTTTACTTCCAATCAAATTACAAAAGAAAGGCTTTCTTTTTGTTAACCTTACATTTGCATTGCAGCTATAGTCCTGACATTGTAATAGTAGAAGATGATAATGAGGATGAATATACACCTATAATTCAAGAAAATACAAACACTGAACCAGTTGGTATTTCCTATGATGAACCTATAAGTCCTACTTCTGATGATGGAAACCCATTAATGTCTAGTGCTGTTCAGTTAAACAGCCAATCGACTTTAACAGCAGAAGATCCAGTGTCAATGATGGATTCTATTCTTAGTGAAAATGGAGTGATCTCACAAAATATCAACCTTCTTGGAAAGTGAGTCTTGCGTTACTTTCTTAACACTATTTTTAACCTTAAAATTTATGCACCATCTTACTCTCTTCCTCTTTTAACTGCACATGTATTTTACATTGCACATATTTTTTTGAATATGCTGATTATGTTTTCCTGTTATGAACAGGAGATTCCAATATGCTTACTATAGAATATTGAATTTTGAATTCAGTGGTTTTAGAGTAATAGGGTGCTTAGTTGAATCCACAATAACACATGTACTCTGAGTCTTTAAATTCCTAAATAAGTAGGTTTTTCTGTCAAATCAATTTCCATAGGCAATGTGTGTTTCAATTCTTGATCAATATTAAAGATCACCTACAGATGAATTTCAGATAGCCTGGGTGGTTGTATCCAGGACTTTATGTAATTGTATTTATATGCTGCTATCCTTGGATTTCATACTTTGCACAAGCTGATACCTTTATAGAGGAAAAATACTCAAATATTTTTACATTATATGAAAAAGAAGTGTGTAATTTTTTTTATTTTATTTTAGAAGTCCAAAGTGGCAAGTAGGGAACAAGTTACTGCTCAAAAAACTTAGAGGGTATTATTTTTCCTTTAGGGTGGAACTCCTGGATTACCTTGAGAGCATTGATTGCAGTTTAGAGGACTTTCAGGCCATGCTGTCAGGACGGCAGTTCAGCATAGATCCAGATCTTCTGGTGGATGTAAATATTTGCTTCAATTTTATAAAACTGTTTTATTTTTTAAAATATTTCATCAAGGTACTATATTAATGCTATATTAAGTTTCAGAAAAAAACCAAAAAAATTGTTCAGAGTATTTTTCTGAAGAATATTTTTAATGTCTGTATTTTCATAAACAAACATTGGTGCAGTTTAAAAATAGCCAACTTTATTATTTAGAATCTTCTTTTTAAAATGTGACATTTTGTTTTGTTTAGCTTTTTTCAAGTTCCGTACAGATGAACCCTACAAGTCATGTCAGTAGTACAAAAGTAAGTGTTATATTGGCATATCAATGAAATGTGTTAAAATATCACATGTTCATATTTTTAAAACTCTGAATTTTAGCAAAGTCATAATTTAAGACTAGTTCTATTTGTTTGAAATGCCATGCTTTCTAGTACTGAACTCAGTCTCTTTACACAGCTTACTAGTTTACATGTTCTGTATCTTATCCAGCACATCCTTACAGGAATGTACAATTTCATAGCAGTGCTTATAGAACTATCAAAATAGAGATATTTGTAAAATGGGGAAATTATTTTGGTTTGAACCTGCAACAAGATGTTGTATTGCAGAAGTTTTGCTAAACAATTTCAGTTTGGCAGCACTGAAACCTTGAATATGGTTGAGGTTTCAAGCTTCAGATGAAACAAAATCTGAATAGGAAAATTGGGCAAAGTTCCTTTCCCTGCACCTTCCCTTAGCTCTTTCCCAAGTGTCACATCCCACCAGCCTGTCTTTCTCCCATCTTTTCAGAATTTTTTTTTCTTTTCCCTCCCTTCAAGCCACAGCATATTCCACTGACTGATCCATATCTCCTAACCGTCCAATAACTTTCCTTTTCTCCTTGTTTCTCATCATCTGCCAACATCTTGGCTTTTTCCATCCTCAGTCCTTTCAACCATTTCTGCCCATATCAAAACAGTTTCATTTTGTTGCATGGGTGTACCAAAATATACCAAATACGTATGTTTTGGTTCAGGACCAAACCTTCCAAAACAAGCTGATGTGTGCACTAAATGCTTTTCACATACTAATGTAAAGTATTTATGTGGCAGGAATAAAATTACAATTTGTATATTTTAGTATTAACATCCCCAGTCTCATTTTCATATATGTAGAGGAAATGCAAATAGATGTTTCTAAAATTCCAAAAAATGACTTCTTGGTACCTGGCAAAATATTAGCTTGTCATTGTGTTTTTCTGAATACTATTATTATTTGTTCTGATGATAGCATCTCACATATTTTTAAATGCTGCTTCAGAATACAGATAGTCCTCTGTTAATTACAGTAACCGGGAGTGAAATTTCCATCACTAAGCAATGCAGTCATAAAACACAATGTCACATGACATCATTTAGCTATGGTGGTTCTGGTAATCCCCTTGCCTTCATTAAGTGAGAATCCTGGGCTTTTAAGCAAAGACATCCTTGTAACTTTCTCCTGGCTTCCAACCAACAAGTCAGTGGCTTGCATGCAGGACAGTGTGCAACTAAGTAACTGCTATGGTCAAACACAAATACAGCTTGGATGAGAAGGGAGTGGGCTGCCACTAGGGGCCAAAGAGCCCACATACACCCTTAAACTGCATTGCCCTCGCCATACCCAATTCACATTTGCTGTCTTCCTCCTCCCCTCACAAGGCAGATGCTGGCTATATGTGACTTCAGGAAGGCTGCATGTGGCCTTAGGAAAAAGGCATCACGTGGCCATCATCTGCCTCACAAAGGGCCAGACAGGCACACCTCATCAGCAGTGAAGGAAGATGGCAAAGGTCAGCTGGGAACAGCAGAGCACAGGGAGGCAGGGACGGTGAAGTGCAGGGCAGGTATAAGGGTAGAAATGTGGGAAAGATAGGTGGGCTTGGGTAAGTTGAAGTGCACCCACAGTTATAAATGCGGGTAGATTACCAAGCATCTAGATTTTGATCATGTGATCGCAGAGCCCTTGCAACACCATAACTTCAAGGTCCAGGTGAAAGTACCATTTGTCCAGTGACATTGTAACTTTGATTATAGAACAAATGGTTATGTCCTGTATTTTACTTTAATAGGCTCTGTTCTGTAGTATAACATTTTCTTCATCTCATCTTTTATGCAGGTGGAAGCAAAGGGAATTGAAACAATGAAAAGTAATAGTCCACAAGAAGACTCACAAAATGTGCCTAATTCAAACCCTAAAACAGGTGAGTTTTCATACTGTAAAATTGTTTGCTTGTCCAGCATTCACAATTTATGGAAATTATTTTTTAGATATGAACAAGATGCAATCAATGCATACTGGTAATCTACAGTATATTGAGTTCTAATTTTTTTCCACTTTCATTTTCCACCAAAATACATAAATGGTATTTCTGTTTGTATAAAATAATGCCTTTGTTTTACTTGTTTTCTTCTACTATAGATAAACAGCTCATTCAATATACTGCTTTCCCTCTCCTTGCATTGTTTGATGGAAACCCAAGCACAGCAACAGAGAGTACACAAGAAACCACATCTTCTGCAGATAAATCAATAGAAGTGGATGAACTCCTCGAAAGTAGTTTGGATCCTCAACCAACCCAAAGTAAACTTGTTCGTCTGGAACCTCTGACAGAAGCAGAAGCCAGCGAAGCTACATTATTTTATTTGTGTGAACTTGCTCCTGTGCCAATGGACACTGATATGCCATTGTTGAACAACTAACCCAATATGTTTAAGACAAACTATTTATTTAGGTTGTGTGGTTTTTTTGGGGGGGGGGTGTGTCTATCTTTTGTAAACATTTTTTGTGAAAGCAGCTAATGGGGACTTGAAAAGATTCTATTGCTTCTACAAAATCAGAGCAGTTTAAATATTTACACAAACCATCAACAGTTCACTCACACTAGTTCATTATATTCTAGTGCTGTTGTACTTTGAAGTACCAACTATCTTCTGAATACTTATAATCAGATGCTCTGTATTAACCACTATGGTATCTCTTGTTCACTTTTGGTCCTAATGTATGACATGCTTTTTTTTTTTTTTACTTTTTGATGGAGGTCATAGATTTCCAAATTCTATTCATTACTTTATTTTTACAACCTTGTATAAATAAAACTGTTAGGGGGACCAGAACTTAATGTAATGTGTCACTTCACTACATGTCTTTTATTTAAGTGGTATATATTTTTAGGGACTTTAGAATACAAAGGAAAGAGATTGGGGAAGGAGAATGATTGGCTCCCAGACTGGGTTAATCTTTTCCACAAAAAGGAGTTCTGCATGAAGATACTTCTGGTTGTGGAATAGAGGGATCAACCTAGTTTTAAAAATTACTTGGATTTAACTTCAGCTATACAAATATCTTTGTCCTAATAAGTGACAGCAGCCCCATCCAGCAGGGCCTCCTGTGGCCTCCGGCCCACTTCTACTTATGCTCACACAGCCGTAACAGAGCAGGAGGCTGAGCAATGTGCTAGTGAGGCAGCTGTAAGGCGAGGCAGGTGTCAGGGCCTGGATTGCCTGGCTGCAGAGCCCCTAAAGTAAGCCAGTGCATGGCGTGTGCAACAGCTCCACTCCACCCACCCCCACCTCAAGGCCGCACCACCACTACCACTACATCACTCTGCCTACTGCTCTGTTGTGGCTGCATAAGCAAGCAGAGGAAGTGGGCTGGCGGCCACACGAGGCCCTGCTGGATGTCGGGCCTGGGCGGGCTGTCTGCGGGGACCTAAGGTAAGCTGGTGGGGCAGCTCCACCCCTCTGCCTTGCAGCGGTGGTACTAGCGCACCATGTGCCCCACCATGAGAAGTTGGCCTCCCATGTACTGTTACTCTTAAAGTACATGGGTGAGGGGGCAAAATCCCCAGAAAATAAGCCCTAGTGCTTATTTTGGAGTACAAAAGAAAATAAGACCAGGACTTAGTTTTGGAGAAATGCAGTAGCTAGGTACTTGGCACACTCCCCTCTAAATAAACTCTGATTGCAGTGAATTCCTTATGTATGCAGCAAGGACAGTTGTGCTTCTGTTAGCCAGAATGAGCAATCAATACAATAAATTTCCACCTTTTAATAAATGCTCAAGTTACGTTCTTAAACTGTTTAGGAAGATAGTGAGTAGAAGTATTATAGCATTGCACCTGCAAAGTGATTTAGTTTAAAAACTAAAGTATACGTTAATGATGCACAAAGAGACTTTTTAGTGTAAAAAGGAAGTATGCGGTATTATATTATTTAAAAGTATCCTAACCAACATATACTTCTAGGTGCAATTCAAGGTCCTGATGTTAAACCCTTTTTATGGCTTGGGGCCATCTCTCCCCAGTAGTGTGTACCTGTCCTGTGAGATCCAGCAGAAGCAAAATGATCCAGGTCCCAACTATGAGTGAGTGCCATCTGGCAGGGCCCAGGAAGTGTCTTTTCTACCATGGTGCTTACAGTTACATTGAAGTAATCCAAAAGTTTCACATTAAAAGCGGTATCGAGATTAAATAGCCAGTATGAATGTTTTATTTATAGCTACAGCATATACACTCAAAATGACTAAGCAGTAATTGCATTTAAGTTCAACTTCATCATCCTGTGTATTACAGTTAATAAATTTAAACAATTACAAATGCTCAGGAATTTCGAGAAGATACCTGCAGTTGAAACTGAACTGGAGAAATCTGACATTGGGAGCAATGGGTAATGTATTTACATTTCAAACAAACAAAAACAAGAAGCTGAGTATTTCAAAGTACTTTGCAAAGCAGGACCAATAGCCTCTAAGTATATACTGGTAGTCCTAAGATTTTGCACTTGTAAAGACTGTCTGCACTGCACCCAACGGACTAGTAGCAAGAGATGACATAAAAATACTTAAAAGTCCTATGCTAACATCAATGTCCTATGCCAGGGGTCTGCAAACTTGGCTCCTATAAGACTTGTGGACTTCAACTCTGAGAGTTGAAGTTCATAAGTCTTAAAGGAGCCAAGTTTGCAGACCCCTGTCCTATGCAAAACAAAAACAAAAAAAAACCATTGTATCACTGTAAATCTCAGCTGCTTAATGAAAATGTTTTTAAGGATATTAATATTGCCAATACATCCAGCGAACTGCTATTAAAAGGAGTCTCATTTTTTCTTACTTGCAATCTAATGATCACTAAGTCAAAATGATTAGTGTTCCTACCTGTTTTGTCCTATTTTTAATATTTTATCAGCATTTCCTACATTATGTTAATTACTAGCAAAGAAAGACTTGAGAGCCTTAGATCTTGGTCTGAATTGCTTTCCAGTAACCTAATACCTTTAAATACTTAGTGTTTTTTAAACTCAGCGGATTCAAAAATAACTTCAGTGACATGCAGTACTAACACAATTGACACAGCACTCACTTCAAAGACAATGTACAAAAATGCAACAACTTTTCATGGCTAGAAAATTCAAGTTTTTCCATCCATTTTAAGTAAAACTATGAATATTTCAGATTCTTTTAAAATAAGCTTGTAGTTAAACTAAACTTTGCAGAGAAACACACTCCTTCAGCAAGAAGCAAAAAAATTAGTTTCTTAGATGCTTGTGCAACAACTGTATCAAGTCCTAAATAGAATGGCTATCGGTGCAGAAGGTTTAAAAGGAATAACTTCAGTGAAAGTAGCTTCTGAATTATAAATGCAATCAATTTATTGGTTATCCTTGCTTTGTTTTTCCCCCTGTAAAACTGACGTTAATCCCTCTGCACAACACTTTCAAAGGAAAGGCAAGGATATTCCAACAAATGAATACTTTAAACTTCAGCTATTCTAAGATAACAAATGTAAACTGATTACTAACTTCCAATCCTCCCTTAGTCATTCAATCAAGAGGGCAAAGACTGCACTAAATATCCTACCAATATTGTAGGTGACTAAACTGCTCTGATCCCACTATTTCTTTCCTACTCCTAATTTTCTCCCTTAGCAGAGCCCTCGTATAGATCAGAAAATTGCCAATAACAGATGAATCTATTACCCCTCACCGTGTTTAAAAATAAATACCATGTGGAATCAGTCTGCATTCCCATTTTAAAAACAAAACACAAAGATGAGGAAATTAAATGCTTCTGCTACAAATTTAGAATCTCTTAGATCCTCCCCCTGCATTCTGCCTCTGACATAGTCAAATATCACAACTGCTCTAGAAATAAAGGTGCCAAGGGAGAAATAAATGGTAAGCAGGTGAATCCCATACATCCATTTTGCTTTTAAAAGGCCAGGTACCTCACTTTTCAAAACACTGCAGCTGCTACTTGAACTTCTACCTCTTGCAAGTAACAAATCAAATACTTTGATTTTGTATGTGCTTGCTATAGCACTTTGGCAGCTCATTACATCTTTAATTACTCTAGATAAGTGCAAGTTGCTTCACAAACACCTTTACTGCTAACAGAATATGTAACAATATGCTGGAGAAATGGAGCAATCTGCCTATTTTGTTTTTCACTTGCATTTTGTGAAATAAAGCCTGTGGAACTGCTGCTGACATTTCTAGTTTGTCCCTGAATCTAGGAGCAATCATAATCAAGCTCAAGTAGGAAAACAGTCATGGTAAAGATAACCTGATTTAAAATTGGCCATGCATAATAAAGGCAAGATAACCTACACTAGTATTAAGTACACAAACACATATTTACAATTATTTCTTAGTGCAGAATAGCATTGGCGTCAAATAAGCAACTAAACAATAAAAGCCTTGGGGGAAAAAAAATGCTTAGCTTAGTCAAATTCACGATTTGTTAAAACAAGTGGAGCCACCAGAGTCCACACATACAGAATGATACCAATCCAGCTAGAAGAAATCTTCACCCAGACAGAAGGCCATTTACTGGTCATTTGTGCAGAGGCAGGGTCAGGACTGGGGAAAAAAATGCAGAAAGTGTTTTTTAGATTCACTTGTGCAAACAAGGAAATCAGTTTTCTTAACACAATTCATGCAGTATGAAGATATTCCCCTCCATGTCTTGTCAGGGATCAATCCATTTCCACTTTATTGATCCCCCACCAAACTACACAGGGTTCTCTTATTTTCAGAGAGAGATTGAGGTGAGGCTGGGCAGCAGGGAAAATGGATGGAGGACAGGCTAGAATAGGATGCACAAAACAGAAGCTCTCTGCCTATTCTACATGCATAGTTCTGGATCCAATTCTGGAATCCAATACTTGATCTGTTGCCTCAATTTCAAACTTCATAAATTAAAAGCACTTTCAAAACCAAGAGTAGTGGGGATATGTAAAAAAAAAATGTGTATGGCACAAAAAATGTTATCTTTCCCCAATTTTCTATAAAACCGACTTACCTGTACCAATTAGTTAATGTCATCATGATATACAGAGACGCAAGGAAAAGCATGAAGTGAAAGAAAGAATAGCTGTAAGTAACTCCGTCTTTCTCATTGTCAACAGCACGGTGTAAATCATCTCCATCATCTAGGGAGCCTTCACTCCGAGGAAGTCCATCTTCTATCAGCGTTGCCTCATCACTAGTCAGAGTAAGTTTATTTACTTGACTGTTATTAGATGTTCGGATACTGCAAATGGAAAAATGGGCAGTTACGAAATACCCAGCTAATGTAGAGTTTAATAGTTAACTTTGTGGAAGAGTTTTCTGAAAGTTCCACTAACCTTGAATACAGAACACACAGTAAGAACAGGATGAGCCCCACAATTCCTTGGGCATCCCACCAATGTACCAGCTGACCCTTGCTTGGAGGGCTTGTGGTATTATATCCAATTATGTTCAGCAAACTTGGATTGCACTGTCTGTCTATAATATGATGAATATAAGAAATTGACATTCTAAGCTATTAATCCAATACGAATGTCTCATTCAATTTGAATCAGTATTTAAAATAGTCATAATACTTCATGTAAATAATGCACAAACAATATAGAGTCATGATTATGAACATCCTTCTAAAGATGCATAATATGTAGCTTTACATTATATATAAAGGAGGAGACTAAAAGAGTGATAAGCTATGGTTAGAATCAGGGCTGGGTTCTACTTATCTTTACTACCGGTTCGCAACCGGAGCATGCACACTTCTGCACATGCACAGAAGCTTTTTGATGACGTCGAGGTGGGTGGGCAGAGCCTCCTGCTGGTTTTACTACCAGTTCTATAGAACCAGACAGAACCGGGAGCAACCCACCACTGGTTAGAATGCAGTATTATAGGCTAATTCTGCCCACAGCCAGGAATTTGATCCTGACTGATTCAAAGTTAACTCAGCCTTCCATCCTTCCTAGTTGGTAAAATGAGGTAAAATAGATTGTTGGGAACAATATGCTGACATTTGTAAACCACTCAGAGAAAGCACTGTATAGCACTATATAAGTCTAAGTGCTATTGGTATTGTTATGAAGTGCTAATTAAATTAATATCTACTATGAAATCTGTCTAAAGCTAACCACTCATAAACATGTATAATACCTCAATTATCTTGAAAAGCAATAAACAAAAAGGCTCTTCTAGAGTCAATTTATTCCAAAACCATATAGAGAATATATTTACCAAATTGTTTAGTCTTCTTACCTGGCTCATTGGTCATTGCTGCCCAAGTAAGGTACATTGTATAAACTGTGATCACAGATGATTGCAACAAGCCAGATCTTGGTTGTGATTCCTATGTAGAGAGAGAAAGAGACCAATTTGGGCTTTGGAAAAAGATTGCTTAAAAATTATTCAAACATTCTCCAAGTATTTGTAAAAAAACCCAATAAACCCATACCTGTATTTTGGGTAAAATTGACATTACTGATGCTCCAATACACAACATCATGTTGACACTGATAAATGCCTTATTTTCAGAACAGCCATCTGGATGAGTATAGTAGATATAAAATAAGACAACTGCCACCAGAGACAGGAGATAGTTTAGGGCTGTGGCAGACAGCAACGCTGTTTTTTAAAAAAAGAACAGAAAGGGATTCAGATTGTATTAGCATCTCTAAGAAATTTATCACTGGGCTGCTTTAAAAAGAAAAGTGAAACTACACTACTATTATAACTGATGAATTCCCAAGAAAATCTGGTGCCTTCACATTTTTCCCATAATGGTTGGGAATTTTAAATGTAATACAGCTTAGAAGGCACCAGGCTGAGGAATGCTAGTCTGAAAGGGTTAGCAAAATGACATCTGATCTTCATGAGTAATAATACATATATTCAACACACTGGCAAGTAGCCTTTTGTAAAATTTGCAGGAGGAGAAAATTCATACAGGGCAACTGGTACGTGGGAGGAAATCTCTTATACTATTTGGGGCTAAACCGCATTCCCACAATTTTCCTGTATCAAGTGTCATGAGCCTTGTGAAAAATGCAAAATCCTTATTTTGGGTTGGTGATGGGTAGATGTTATTATTTTGCAAGTAACTAGGATACAAAAACAGAGTCAGTTTGGGGTAGGGGGCCAAGGCTAGAAACCAGGAGACCATGAGTACTGCTCTAACTTTAGGCACAAATCTAGCTATGTGACCTTGGGCCAGTTAACTCTTTCATCCCTAGGAAACAGAAAAGGGCAAGGCACATCTGACATTTTGCCAAGAAAACTGCAGGAACATGTCCAGACACAAAGGAACAAAAGAAAACAAGAATATGAAAACCAAGAGCGCACTTTTCTGACCAATAAAGGAGAATATTTGTAGCTCAGACCAACAATCAGGTAAGCAATACCCCAATCAAGAAACTGCCAAAGAGCCATCAGTAAACAGCCCAGCCAAAGAATCTCTAAGACCGCCCCCACCCACACAGTCAGAAAAGACACCAGAATATAAACTGACAGCAAACAGCACTCCTTATTAGCACTGATGAAGATAGCTACTTAGGGTTGTGAATTACCAAGTTAGGATTGTACCAAGTTAGAGTAATGAAACATCTGCAAGAAAACAAGCAAACTCAGAGAGCACCAAGGACCCTTCACACATTTTTGAGCTCATAACTCCTAAAACTAAGATTATGGCATTTTACATTTCAGGTTTAAGACCAAAGCAACCATTTAATAACAAACTGTGCCATACCTGCATACCAGCATCTTGAGTTTCCTTCCTCCATTTTCTCAACCCACGATTCATTCCAAGAGTGGGCGAAATCAATAAGTAAAACCAGCTGAATAAGAATGAAACAGAAGGCTCCGGCCATACCTACATAAAACCATACTAATAAAAATAATAAAAAATATTAATTTTACATTAGAATTATTTTTAGTATCAAAACACTATTATTGTCTAATTCAAAGCAATTACTGTCTAATTCTGAGCAATCAATGTACTTTTCTGTACACTTAAGAAACTAAGAAATAGTTTAAGTATACCCTTCATGGACCTTAGGGAAAACACAAAATGAAACAGGAGGGAGAGGGGAAGAGAGAGACCAAGATAGTAGGAGACATACTGGTATGATAAAAAACAGTTACACATGTTTTTTATTAGCTTAATCAGAAATGAAAATCAGGGTGCAATCAAATGGTCCATTCATCCATCAACAAAACAGTTCAGAATAGAAAAATGATCAAATAAGGTTTCTATATCTAAGAAAGCCTCAGGAAATACTTTTGCAGAAAAGATTAAAGATTTTCATGCAACCTTACCAGTTGTAAAAGGTCCTTCTGGAATAAAAAATGCTCCCACAGTAATTGCAACTGCTGTGATAAACTTGAAAAACCAGAATCTGAAAGAACCACCATATCCAATCTAAGTGACAGTAATATTTAATATTTTTACATGCATAATATTCAGGAAATATATTAGGTTATCAATTCCATTATATTTGATACAACAGCAACAACATTACTTATACAGGGTAGAAAATGCTATAAGACTATAACCAACCACATGTAAATTCAGTAGCCAGCAGTACAGTGGATAAAGTCTAATATTTATAATGTAGTCCTCTGAGAAGTTGAGCTCCAGAAGAGAATTTCCCAAATAAAAAGAAATTATATACTATTCCCTGGCTTATCCATGACTTCAATAGTTACAGAGTCATGGTTGTGAAAAATCACAACTGTGGTTTTTCTATAAAAAATCACAACTGTGGTTTTTCTATAAAGTTGACTTTGTAAATATATACAAATAGAATGAGACTATTGCCCTATACATTGTAAGCCGCCCTGAGTCTTCGGAGAAGGGCGGGGTATAAATGTAAACAAAAAAAAATAAAAATAAAAATAAAATAAAAGAAACTTATCTACACAATCATAGCCCTAGAGAAAATGCTTACATCTACAAGGTGCAGGATATATAATGTAAAATGTACTGTTTTATTAGATTTATCCTGACTTTTATAAAGCATATCAAGGTGGTATACATTATCTTCCCTCCCCCAATTTTTCCTGCAACCACCATCCAGCCACTCTGTGTGTTGGGTTAGACTCAAAGAAAGTGTGACTGATCCAATGTATACGACAAAGGGTGAGCTACGTTGAATGCTACAGTTAAGCTACGCCCAGCACTAAAAATTTGGCTGGTTTTTGGAAATAATTCAGTGCTGTGAAAATACAAGAATTACCATTCAAGTTCAGACTAAGTAGCTTGGTTTTACTGTCCCCATGATAGTCAGATGAATAGATGCATGCAAACAATCGTGGTGTAGAGCAGGGTAACAGCAATCCTTTCTGGATAGCAGATGTTATCTTCCGACGGACCAGAGAAAGCTTACCAATAGCCTACTGAACTTACTTGCTTATTTTTCAGTTGGGGGGATAGGGAAAGATATACGAGAAGGTTCTTTTCTGTCACATCCATTTTTTATTTTGTTCCTTTAATCTGAGAATTGTACTAGCAAATTTAAATGTTATGATTTTGGTCTGTTTTCAAAGATCTTGAAATTGGGAATTGAATGATTCCTATTGCTATTTCTCATGCACTTCCTTCATCTTTTCTTTTCTTTTCTCTTTCTTTCCTTCCTTCCTTCCTTCCTTCCTTCCTTCCTTCCTTCTTTCCTTTCCTTTCCTTTCCCTTCCTTTCATTTATTTATTTATTTATTTATTTTGTCACAACATCATATAAAAAGATTTTATAGTATATAAACATATATATAAGTAAATATTGGGAGGTATAAGCATCTATATATATATAGGAAGAAGAAAAGAAAAACAATAGGACAGGAATGGTAGGCACATTTGTGCGCTTATGCACGCCCCTTATGATCCTCTTAGGAATGGGGTGAGGTCAATAGTGGAAAGTTTTTGGTTAAAGCTTTTAGGATTATGGGAAGAGACCACAGAGTCAGGTAAAGTATTCCAAGCACTGATGATTCTGTTACAGAAGTCATATTTTCTGCAATCTAGATTAAAGCGGTTAACATTAAGTTTAAATCTGTTGGTTGCTCTTGTATTATTGCAGTTAAAGCTGAAGTAGTCTTTAACAGGAAGGACATTACAATAGATAATTCTATGAGTTAAACTTAGGTCTTGTCGAAGGCGACGGAGTTCCAAGTTTTCTAAGCCTAGGATTTCAAGTCTGGTGGGATAAGGTATTTTGTTGTTTTCAGAGGAATGGAGAACTCTTCTTGTGAAATATTTCTGGACTCGTTCAATTGTATTGATGTCAGAGATATGGTGAGGGTTCCAAACAGGCGAGCTGTATTCTAGAATTGGTTTAGCAAACTAGAATTGGTCTAGCAAATTTCCCTTCCTTTTCTTTTTTCTTTTCTTTTCTTTCGGTTCCAGGGAGTGCCTGGGCTAAAAAATTGCTTATCCTGGTATAGACTGATAGCAATCCCTTTCCTCTGTCTCAAGAGTTTAAATTTACAGAAACACTCAATGAGCCCTGCATTCGTGCAGTCATAATAAATAACCATAATTCAGTAAGTGAATTCTTTTCCGTATTTTGAAAATTACATAATTGTTGAGTTCTAGTTTTTTTAGACAGATTTTAAAAATGAATCCATTAAAGACCAATAATATTATTAATAAGTCATTTCATTTGACCATTTTAGTCATTGAATTCATAGACCAAAAGGATTAGCACCGTTGGAAGTGTTTTGCTTCTACCAAATTTATGTTGGATCATTATTGTAGGAAAAATCGAAATAAATAAATAAATAATAACATGTTGTAACCTCCTATTGTTTTAAATCTGTGACTATATGTGTCAAGTTGTGACATAGCAGCTTTGTCCAAACTCATACAATCCATCTGTGTTGGGATTGCAATTCTCAAAATTTCCAACCAGCATGATTCTGGAATATAACATACTTGGTAGCTACCAAGTGAAACATAGAGACACAAGTACAAATTCGACAAGCAATCATTTCTTTCTTACCCGTTGTGGACTGATGCCCTTGGATCACTGCTGCTCTTTACCTTGATCATCAATAGGGAAAACAAGAGGAAGAACATGGCCAAACCAAAGCATACACGATACACTGCTTTATATCCTACTAGAACATCACAATTCACCTGGCCATCACAGAACCCAGGAATCTGTAACAAACAGCATAAAAAGTATTAAAATGAATTCATAGAAAATGCAAAATGTCTGCTTTGTAATAAGGAAGTCTTAATGACTGTTTTCTGTATTTCCTCTAAAGAAACTGGAGATCTTCCAACGTGAATAGATTCATTTCACAAATTTTACAATATTAAAACTGCACATCAAATAAATAAGGTTTATTAATAAACAAGATTGACTCAGCCTTCCATCCTTTATAAGGTAGATAAAATGAGGACCCGGATTGTTGGGGGCAATAAGTTGACTTTGTATATAAATATACAAATAGAATGAAGATTATTGCTAACATAGTGTAAGCCGCCCTGAGTCTTCGGAGAAGGGCGGGATATAAATGCAAAAAATATATATATAACTGTTCTGTTTTCTAAAGCCATGTATAAGTACACGTTTGCAATCAGGCTTTGAAAATCACGACATTTCCAGGAATTCAGCAGGACTGTGATACTACCTCTTTCCCGTTTTAAGATTTCCTGTTTAGCTTGAGCTTCCTGGACTGTCTCACTCTAAACATAAGCTTTCTTCTCCTAAACATAACACAAGCATTAAGGCCTTTATTATACCACTACAGATAATGGCTCAGGTTTGATCAATAACATACCATACTCTTAGAGCAGGAATTCTTCACAAGAGATAGATGCAAGACACCAGGGTTTATACCAAAATAATTTTAGCATACTTGTTTCAATAATGAACTGACCTTCTTCAGTTGTTCTTCCATTCCTGGTATTAACATCACACATGCAACGCTTACTCCAAGAAGCAAGAAGAATGCATATATCAACCTTGTTATTGTGGAGTTATTTCCACTGGGACAACATCCACACAGCAGGCAGGGGGCACTACCACACAAACATGGTATCTGATAAAAGAAAAAAGAAAGGAGACAAGTAGCAATACAGCCAAAGATCCCCGATCACCTATCTTGCTTAACTGATTTCACAATATTTGAAAATAATTAATTATAATCTGTGACCAGCAATCTTAAATCAGTCTTTCCCATCTACAGCTATCTAGATGTGCTTCACAATATGGTAGCTGAGAGTTATGGGAGTTTTGGTCCAATATATCTGACAGACACCTTATTGTGCAGTTATCCTAAGATATTTCAATTTGTTCCTAGAGGAGCTATGTTTATGTCTAGAAATATGAAATTTGAGCAGGTGTTTATTCGGCTCTCTGAGCATAAGTCACAAGCAAGAAACAGCAGAGTTGATGTTGCAATATAAGCTCTTATGTGTTTCCATGCCTGCCAGTTCATGGGGAAGGGAGTACTCACAAAAAGCTCTTAAAAGTTCTCCTCAGCAAAAGTACCCACCAGAATCAACAAAAAGCAGAATCTCAACTACAGAGCAAGTGCCATTTTCATGCAGTGAATTGTCGGATTGCTTCAACTTAAGTTCTTTTTTGTTTAAATTGGAGTCATAAAGATGGGAATTATACTGTAGATTACTCAGAGTAGATTTTAAAATAAATATGAAAGATATGTATATTTTATGTTGAGTTTGAAAGAAATAATCTGAATTACAATTTTTACATATTGAAAAGAGCGCTTTGGAGGAAAAGCCCTTAGGAAAACTTGGTAATGTTTATTTTGTCTTAAATCTAAAATCATCTAAAATAATCCTGATTGCATGCCAGATATAACCTGTTTTCAACTTTTTATTCCATTAAACTTATACAGGTAGTCTTCGACTTACAACAGTTCCTTTAGTGGCCATTCAAAGTTACAATGGCATTGAAAAAAGCAACTTATCACCATTTTTCACACTTACGATCATTACAGTATCCCCATGGTCACATGATCAGAATTCAAATGGTTGACAATTGACTCATATTTTTGATGCTTTGATGTCCCAAGATCATGTGATCACCTTTTCTGATCTTCTGACAAGCAATGTCAATGGGGAAACCAGATGCACTTAACAACCATATTACTAACTTAACAACTGCCATGATTCACTTAACAACTGCGGGAAGAAAGGTTGTAAAATGGGGCAACATTCACTTAACAAATGTTTTGCCTAGCAACATAAATTTTGGGCTCAATTGTGGTCATAAGTCGAGGACTACCTGTACTTCAATATTTGCATACAACTAAATACTATGTCTACAGTAAACATATTTGAGAGAATTTTCTGTCTTAAGAAAAGCCCTCATCGTAACACAAGCAATTTTTTCAAATATGAACAAAAACTGAAGGAACATTCTATTAAATTTCCTAATCTGATCAGCTTATCTTAACTTCAGAAAACAAGAATATATTATAACACAGTTTAGACAAACAATTACTGACCTAGGTTATGTTCCCTTCCCCCAATACCACAAATTGTCTATTTAATTTTAAGATATAAATGGATAGCTCTATACGTAGTCTTTGTCAAAATTATTGATTTAACTTCTCATCCCACCCTTTGTGCACATATTGTATTAGGGTCTGATCATGATGGGATGTTTACTAAATGTTTACTATTTACTATTTACTAGATGTTTACTATTTACTAAATCTGCACTACTATTAATCTTCTCATTGTTCCCATCACCAATCTCTTTCCACTTATGATTGTATGACTGTAACTTTGTTGCTGGTAATCCTTGTGATTTATATTGATATATTGACCATCATTTGTATTGTAAATGTTGTACCTTGATGAAGGTATCTTTTCTTTTATGTACACTGAGAGCATATACACCAAGACAAATTCCTTGTTTGTCCAATCACACTTGGCCAATAAAAAATTCTATTCTATTCTATTCTATTCTATTCTATTCTATTCTATTCTAAACTACTACAGAGTTGGGGTTGAACTGGATGTCCACTTCAGAGTCATTCCACAGCTGACATTCAAACGTCAATCAACAAAGAGTAGGAAATGGACAGAGATTATCCTGAGAAGAGGCAAGTCCTTTTTTTTTTTACATTTTTCTAAGAAGGCCTGCCTACAATAATCATGTCACACCTGACAATAGAGTATGTTGCCAAACTATATCTGGGACCACAAAAAGATATACAACTTTTAATAGACCACAAGCCTTTCCATACACAGTCTCCACATCAATTCAAAAACAATTCTAGATCTCTTTGAGCCAAAGAGCTGCACTGATTTATTCCAAGCTTAACTGTGATATCTTCAAAAATAAGTACAACTCCTTAAAAAATTGCTGCTGCCTGTAGAGCTAGTGTGTAATCTGCTCTCTGCAGGAACACGGGCTTCATCCCACCTGCCAGCCTTCAAGTTTCAGATCTTCCAAGGGAATCTGACATAATTTCTTGTTCAGTTCCCCTTCTAAGAAACTGTTGGATTTTTATTTATTTTTGTGGGGGGGAAATCAATATACATTTTTGTGTATATAACCAGACAAATGCATGCAGTAAGAAATAAATAAGTGGATGGAAAATCTAAGCAATTTCTCTTTAGTGAAGAGTAGGGATGAGAGGATTCTTGTAATGGAAAGACCTAAGGAAGTCAAGTATTATAGTGATTTTTACTCCTTGTCCTTCGCATTCTAAGGGGAGTAGATTAAAAGAGGAACATGCAACTGCTTTTATATGGCTTCTAAAGGATATGGGAATGGTACAGAAAATCTTGAACATCCTGACTACAGCATTTTTTTTAAAACCTCATACAGGATGTGCAAATTGTGTCCATCTGTCATGAACGATTTCAACCGACCTGTAAATTTGTGCCCTGAATTCAAGCATTATAAAATACCCTGCATTTTCTGTAATCCATTCCAAAGAGGCCCAGCTACCAAGGGCACTCAAGCACTAGAAGTAAATAACTATTAGAATAGAATAGAGTATTGTATTGGCCAAGTGTGACTGGAGATACAAGGAATTTGTCTTGGCGCATATGATTATTATTATTATTGTGGTGATGATGGTTGTTATTATTATTTTTATTATTATTATTCTTCTAACACACTGCAGCTAAAAAGTAGCATGAGCGTTTTTTAAAGCTCTTTTAGGATTTTTCTCCCGTCACTCTAGCAACACCATCAGGAAAGTGGGGGGGAGAGGGTGGTATTTCGAGCGGACGGGCAAGCAGGAACAAATTTAAACAAAACCCACCGCGTGCTTCTTTCGCAACAAAGCCCGGCAGAAAGAAATGTCAAAGATACCGCAGAGGCGGAAGAAGCCTTTTCCATTCCTAGACTTTTATTATGGCATTAGCCAGGCATGAAGAACGCTCTTAAGTTCTAGCTCGAGAGAGATGGAATCCCCCCAAAATGAGATAATCCAATAAGGAAGAAACCCCAAAGGAGCTTGTTTCATTTTAACAAAGAAGGGAGGGTACCCGACAGTGAAAGGGGGGGGAAGAGAGAGAGAACCCAACCCTGCAGCGCGCTTGCGCCTCCAGAGAGCCCGCTTGCCCGCCGCCCGCGCCCCGAGATCTACCGACCCCCGGGAAAGAGGGAAGGGGAGGGCTATATAACCCAGCACCTCCTTACCCAGCTGGACAAGGAACACAAGCCCAGAACCGCCCCCATCTTGCTCCTCGCTGTCCGACGGCCCTTCAAAGATGGAGACGGAGAGAGGGATCAGCTGGGGCTTGTTTACTCCCCAGCCCGTCTTTCTAGCAGCAGCGATCGCGGCTGAGCGTCATTTCCAGGTCGAAGGAGATAGGAACGCCCAGTCGCCGCCTCCTCGGGCTCAGAGTCAATGTCTGAATTGAGAGAGACAGAGGCAGACGTTGGTCTTCCGGGTTCTTGTGAACCAGGGTCCCAAGCCCTCCAACCCCCATCCCGTCCTTTTCCGCACCATCACTCCCTCCCGGAAGAAGTGGAAGCTGTCTGTAGGGAAATGATGTAGAAATACAACAGCAGCAGCAACAGCCTATCTCGGATAAAAGCAAAAAAGCGATGATCCCCTTAAGGCAATGCAAGGCATGAAAGACAAACGCAGTTGAAACCCCGCAGCATGGGTACATGAGACGTTTTGTTAGAAACGTCCGGTCGTTCATCCGTTGCTGCAAATCGAAGGAGCTTTGTGCTGTATACTTTGGGCTAGCGATCTATTCTCTGCCCCGAGGATGATATGAAATACCGTAGTAGGATAAGGATATCCCGATAGGATAAGGGCAGTCTACGCAGTTGCTTCCCAAATCGCATAATAAATAAGAACTACGTTGCCATCGGAAACGGGTAATGCATGTTTGATTTTACACTTTAAAGAGTTTCCCCAAAGAACATCTGATTAAAAATAAAACTTCTGTTAATTCACTCTTTTCTAGCACAAGTATTGGTTGCTGCTTGCTGGAAAGAGGAAGTGTGAAAAAGAACTATAAATTCATTGCAATGGCAGTGAAAAATATATATGGCTTTAGAAACAGTACTCAAAATGGTTTACAAGGCATTCTTTGCGCATAGACCACAATACATAGGTTGGTAAACAGATTTATACCCTTGATCTTTTAATGTGCATCTTGGTTATGTTCACATAAGAATTCTCACTTTTAGGTTTAAATCTTCCTACTAGTTCTGCCTGTTCTTTAGAAGGCAATCCCAAAATTCTACCAAGAGTACCAAGCATCAGGACTTGGTAGCACTTTTTCTGATTAAATTTTATTAAACAGTATAAATTATGATGATCTATGGCTCGCTACTTAAGAAAATGCAATTCTGCCCTTCTACCCAGAGGTCAGTATTGGACAAGAAATAAGCTTTCCTTTCAATGACTGAAACAGATTTTTTTTCGCATTCAAAGTATCAATTTCAAAAGACGTTTGACCTCAGTATTTCTGCTAATAACTAGGGTCCAGTTGTGTTGGCAGAGTTCCCTATTGATATAAATACTATTCACGTTGAAACCACTTTTCTAACACAGTAAAAGTGATTGTCAGCATTATCAACACTAGAATCACTTCCATGACAACAACCTTGCCTTGCTTTGTTTCTTTTGTAAAATCAAGATAAGGATTCTAAGGCAACAGCCTGGATACACTTATCTGGGAATAAAGTAAATCTGATTAGAGTTTACTAATGATTAACAGATGCATAGGATTACACTGTCAAACTAGATTTTCCTGTTAAGTGTATAAATGAAGCCATACAATCATTGTTTGAAAACTAAATGAGTTCATATACTGTATATTCTATAGCCGTGATGGCGAACCTATGGCACGCATGCTGAAAGTGGCACACAGAGCCATCTTTCCGGGCCTGCGAGCCATTGCCCGTTGCTTTTCTGGGTTCCAGTGAACTGGCCAACTGGTCTTCATGCATGTGGAAGCACCAGAAACTGGAAGAACAGCCGCCCAGTGTGCATGCTTTTCCAGTTTCTGGCGCATGCATGTGCACGCAAAGACCAACTGGCCAGTGTGCATGCACACCCCAGAAACCAGAAGATCATCTTCCCAGCGTGCACATGCGCAGCGGGTGGCTGCTCTTCCGGTTTCTGGCACGCACATGCACACCAACCAGCTGATCTTCGTGCACATACATGTGCACCAACCAGCTGATCTTTGTGCACATACATGCGCCAGAAACTGGAAGACAGGTGGCCGGTGCGTATGCCCGTGCCAGAAATCGGAAGAGCAGCATATGCATATGCATGCACACCGGGTGGCTGCTCTTCTGGTTCCCGGCACGCGCATGCGCACCCTCATTTTGGCACTCGGTGCCAAAAAGGTTCGCCAACACTTTTCTATAGGAAACAATCTAAACATTGAAATAACTTTGAGAAAGGGATTGGCTTATTTTTTTTTATGCTTTAAAATAGTCTCTTTTATTCTTTAAAATATGAGCTATTGATTCTTCTTCTGTAGGTTAAACTTTAAACTCCCAGAATAAAGCCAGCTTCTTGATTTTGTCATTGGCCAAAAATAAGTACATGTTCTGGTAGTCGCCGACCTACCAGCAGATATACCAGCTTGCGTCCCTCCACAGTGGTTGTTTTCTGCTGTTGTGTCTCGTCCGATCTCACCACAGCCGGGGCCTTCTTATCTGCTTCCGAACACGGAGGAATGTCCTAGTATGCCTCCTGGCCCCAGCCCTGGTTCCATGCCCAGACAGGCTGAAGAGGAGGAAGTATCTCCAGCCCCCAGCTCTGGCTCCATGCCCAGGCAAACGGAGCAACTAGACCCCTCCCCCTCCTCCACAGCATGTGAGCCTGAGGGAGGTCAATTGCCAACAGCTGCAGACTGGAGTGACCCTCGCGTCAGAAGACTTGATAGACGGAGGCAACAGAAGGAAGGGAGGGGCAGGCCTGGATAAGTGCTGAGTCATGGAGCCACACCCCATGGCCTATATAAAGGACCTGCTTTCTGGCATTCTCTGAGTCAGGCAAAGTCTAAACATATCTTGCTGAAGTCACTTTCTGGTCTCCTGCCTGCCCTGAGGACTTTGCTAGGACTTTGGCAGAGCTGCAGAGGCACACCTGATTCGGATTTCCCTGACCCGGCCGTCAGCGGAGGAGTGGGACACGACATCTGCCTCCACTTGAGCATACTGGTTTTGCACTCAAGCACTCCAACTCTCAACCTATTCAGGGTCCTCCAAGTAGTGTAAAGGAAGTCGGATCCTTCAGCCATGTAATGTTATTCCTTGCTCTATGGTCTCCTTCCTCCATCTTTTAATTTGATTTGTTCCTGTGTACCCTCAAGAATATTTGTTCTTGCCATAAAGCTGTTCCAAGATCCGAGTTGTCAGACTTGGGCCATATATCCGTACAGAAGATGTCAAGGATCATACTCTTGCTTAGTTTCCTCAATGTCTGCTGCTACCTCTCTCCTGATCTTAGTTGGGGCAATCCCAGTGAGAGGATAAATTTTCTCAATTGGTGTGGGTTTGAGACATCCTGTCACTTAGCATACTGCTTCATCAATGACGATATCAACTTGTTTCTCATGTGCAGATGTGTCCTACATTGGAGCAGCATAATCAGCAGAGATGTTCAAGGCCAAAGCTAATATGTGTAATGTAGACGGTTCAATTCCTCGTGTGAAGTTTATCAATGTTTTGATTATACTGTTCCTTGATCTGACTCTAGCCTTAGTGTGCAGGCCATGCTGTTTAAAAAAGCTATTGATAAAACAGATAGACAAAACATGTAAGAGACTCCAGAAAATGTTTAATAGCCAAGTTAGTTGCCATAGTTAAGATGAGACTTCCCACAGTGTATACAGACAGAGCCAAGATCCCACAGCTAAATTATTGTGAGACTTAGTCTTTTTTCTTAATTGCTTCTAACTGCAGCACAAACATGCTCTCACAGCCTCTTTTATATGCTGTGTCTATGTGAGAGTGCCCCCATCTCATCCAAAGACCGTATCAGAGGCAGACTTTTGGCGTCGGGAGCGGGGGCTTGCTTTCAAGCAGTCTTGAATCCTAGTGACTGCCTGGACCAGTCTCTGCAGTTTGTCAGTATTTTTCAGAAATGGTTTGCCACTGCCTTCTTCCTAAAGTTAGATAAGATAACTTTTATTGTTATTTATTTTTCTACTGTGAGCATAGACCCACATTAAAAATGAAATTCTGTTGCCTGCTCTCAAGTGTATGTCTACCCAAAAACATACATAACACATATATACACAAGTTGTGAGCAAGAGGGACTAGCCAAGGGTCACCCAGATGGCTCATGATCTCCCAGTTTCTAGCCCAGTGCCTTCACCACCATAACATACTGGCTATCTCATCATTATTGTTCTTAAGGTACCAACAGAAAATAATATTTGATGATGGATATTTGCACTAATTATGTTAATTAGTATGGTAATGAAACATATCCAAGAAAACTGTTAAGTTCAAGAGACCACCAAGGACCCCACTGTTTTTAAGATAGTGCTTTCCTCTTTTTCTAAAATGTAGGTTTCTCATGGATACCATCTGACACATTTCACTGACCATTTTGTCCTTGACAGCCTGCTGACTTTAGGGAGTAGGATCATCCCTGGCCACTGTCACTAGATTTCTGAGTCAGTCCCTCATGAAATGCAGGCGGTATGGCTCCAGACTGATGTGTAGCACAAGTCTCTCTTCCATGCCATGAATTGGAGTGTATAATCTAGGCTCCCTTTGAACCAGGGCTAAAATGTAAAATTTGTTACTACCAGTTCTGTGGCATGGCTTGGTGGCAGGGGGGGTTAATGTGACTGGGTGGGCGTAGCTGAAGAGGTTGTTTAAAAATGCTTTTAAAAGCCTGTAATGATCAGGCAACTCAGCTGGGATCGCCAGAAGAAAAAAAGCTTTTAAAGGGTTCTGATGATCCCAGCTGAGCCGTGCGATCATCAGAGGCTTTTTTTTACTTTTAAAAGCATTTTTTTGGCCGAAGAAAAAGTGCTTTTAAAAGTAAAAAAAAAACACCTCTGATGATCGTACGGCTCAGCTGGGGTGGGGGCAGGGATTTTTGCTACTGGTTCTCCTAACCACCCACCGCCACCGCTACTGGATCAGGCGATCCGGTCCGAACTGGGAGCATTTCAGCCCTGCTTTGAATTCTTTGATGAAAAATATTTTAACAAAAGCAGAGCAAATGTGGACAGAGATCCCAACTTCCCAGACTAGCCATTTGTCAGATCTGAGGGGTCCATGGTGCCCTCTGAGCTCACTTCAACCCTGAGCTACAGATATTCTATTGATTCTTATCAAATTTCACCTTCTTCCTAGCTGCAATCAACATTAAAGAAAATGTTTGGTAACATGTTTCATTGCTGACTGGTTATGTTTGGTGGGAGATAAGGGAACACATAGATAAGGGAATCCTACAATCCCTATCAATAACATGTCTTGTACACTTAAATCATATTTTCAGGAATTGTACTTGCAGGCAGAATAGAAATATCAACACTGATATTCTTTTATCATTGTAGACAGTTATAAATATTTTGAACAACACAGGATCTAACCTTGGTGATATGCCACTTGACACTTTCCCTCAACACAACACACAGTCACCCTTTGTGTCTATCAGATCTTTGATAGGTACCTTATCTGAAAGGGATTTTTCTTAAACATGAATCTCGCCAAGTTCTCTTTAGGAGGCGCTACTATCTGTTGCTTTCGGTTAAGAAATTAATTGCAACTAACTCTCCCTTGCAAAAATAAATAAATAAAAACAACAACAATCCAGGAGCACTTCCCTTTGAACAGGGGGAATGGGCAAATGAAGCACTTGTACAATTTCCTTTTCTTCCTTTCTAAATCTTGAATGGGATATTTGCCAACATCTCTCCTCTTTTTTTGGGGGGGGGGCGCGGAATCAATGCCGTAAATTATTCATTGTCACTGGAGGAGAATGAGGGGCAGCCAAGGGTACGAGACGAACAATCCTAGACCCTTGTATGATCCCCTGCTTGATAGTCATTGAATGAATGAATGAATCAAGAGATATGCTATCATTTCCACCAATAATCTGTTATCGTAGATTCTGATGGCCTATACATCATGCTTTTGTCCTTTCATTTCAGAAAAAGAGTTTGAGAAGTCAGTTGATCTTTACAAACTTGTTGCTGAAGCATTTAATCAGTTCCCTGAACAAAAATGAATTATGGGAGTGTCCTTAATGTCACTTTTCAGAAGTTCCTCCTGGAAAAGCTACGTACTAGAGACCAAAAGAAGCTTGAAATAGCTGTCCTCTAAAGAAGAATGCTTCCAATCAAGTATTCAGCTGAAGTATTGGGACCATCTTACATAGATTAAGTACCATTAAAGCATACATCAGGAGTCACTTATGTAGTCCATGAAAAAACTGGACAGGAATGTTGCTATATGCTCCCCCATTCCATTGGGATCCAAGATACAGAGAGAAGGCCTTACAATTTGGGGCCAATTGGCAGCATAAAAACAGAGGACCCTGTATATGACTAGTTATTAAAAGGTAAGCAATGATCTAGTGGAGAGAAAAGGTATATGAGAGCAAACAAGAAGCAAGAGAGAGAGGTGATGAAAATCTGGGAGGAAAGTGAGCTACAGTGAGTGTTAAATTGCTTGAAATACCAAGAGTGCTATTCAGCAGGTTCTGAAGAACCAGTAGCGGAAATTTTGAGTAGTTCGAAGAACTAGCAAATACCACCCCTGGCTGTCCCCAAAGTGGGGTGGGAATGGAGATTTTGCAATATCCTCCCAGGAGCAGGGAAGGAATGGGGATTTTGCAGTATCCTTCCCCTGGAGTGGGGTGGGAAAGGAGATTTTGCAGTATCCTTCCCCTGGAGTGGGATGGGAATGGAGGTTTTGCAGTATCCTTCCCCTGCCACGTCCACCAAGCCACATCACACCCACCAAGCCACACCCACAGACCGGTAGTAAAAAAAATTGAATTCCACCACTGTAAAATATGCTCTTTCATAGTAACACAAAATATTGTATCACATATTATAATAGAGGCAATGCTTGGTTGGCTCTAGAAAAGTTTTGGAATGTTCTGGCTTTTCAGACAGAATCTTGGTTGGTAACGTTTAAAGAAAGAAAGAAGCTCGATCTTGGACTGCAAAAAAGATGTTCTGAAAGTGAAATCTGTTTCCTACTTGAAAGGATTAACCAAGCTTCTTTTGCATGAATAAATTATTGTTAGAACATAGATATTCTGTGTTTAGGTAATATTATTTATTTATTTCTTAATATTTTTTTTATTGAAACAAGCATTATGCGTCATGAGGAGCCTGATATTTCTGCAGACAAAGGAAAAACAGTCCGAGTGTACTTTGTCAGCTTATATCATTGTACTCTCCGATAATGCATAAAAGGCAGATTTGTAGCTGAGGGAATTGATTGGAACAAATGCATAAAAGCAAAAGTGTTTTGTGTCTTCTTACAACAGTAGCTCATTCGCAAATTACATTTTTGAAAGCAAACCCAGAGCCATTTGGGATAATACATATGTGCAATGAAATACATATAATGAAAACTATAAATAAGAATATCAAGAACTGTAGCAACTCTCCAACAATCTACTTCACAGCATGTACCTGGGATAAAATTAAGGGAGATTTCCCTCTCCACTCCCATCCTGAGTTTCTGGAGGAAAAGTAAGATATAAATTATAAAACAATCATAATAACAGAGCGGGACTGAATACATTGTTTTGATTGTTGTTTAAAATCTTTATTAATGGCAGGAGGTAGGGTGGATTCAATGCAAGGCTGTAGTGAACACCACTCTGTTGAATGGGTGAGTAGCAAGAGATCTGATGGCCTCTGATTCAATTACTCATTTGCTATTTGCCACCTATTTTCCAGCTGGATGGAGAGAGTAGGTGGTGAAATGTTGCCTTCTAATTGTAAATCAGTCTTGCAATGGAATGATGGCTAAAACTGAAAATAGAAACTTTTATTGTCTACCGTACTTCGTTATGTAATAACCTCTGAAAAACTCATAAGAGATATTTTGAATCCTAAGTAATGGATCCTGTGATCCACGAAGTCCTGTGATGTTTGTCTTTGAAAGCTGATTTTTAAAGACTCCTGTTTGGGCCCTTTGGCTAGCAACGTTTTGATATATTATTCATGGAATCTGGGTGCCAGTCTGAGCTTCTCTGTAGTGTTTGAACCATATTCACACCCTCCTTGGACTTGTGCTTACTTGCATTTTGTCTGGTTCCAGATCTCTGCTTACTTGAATTTTGCCCAATGCGTTGGAAAGAAGAATCATGGATTCAGAGATGACAGAAAGTATATGTAGTTGAAGTTCACAATATCAAATGAGAAATTAAGAAAGAGACACTTATAAAGGGAGAAGAACATTCATAACCAAGGAAATTGCAGGATGAACTGACCTACTTTTAAAAAAATGAATTTTAATTATAATTCAGTGCCTGAACATTCAGAAATAATTTTGATTGACTTCAGTTAGATTAACTCTCACTAGGATTTTTAACATATAATACATTTGACAATTTTTGAAAGTTGAAACCACAAATTTATGATCAAGCTACTATTCACAGTTAGTCAGATATTCTGTATTCCAACTGTAATTGTTCTGATTAGACCATTAATCTTGGGTCAATATATTTCTACCCGCAGGCACATAGTGGAATGGTGCATTTTATATCTTAGGGAAAAGTGTCAGCATTACTAAGGAGTCTGTTAAATCAATGCAAAGATGCTAAATCATAAATGCCCTAACATAGAAATTGTGATTTTTTTTTCCATGCTGCAAGAAACGGCAAGAAAACTATTTGTGAAAGGACCAAACCTCACATGAGAAAGGTAATAAAAGAAATCAAGAACAATGTCTTAGGTCTTTCTTCCTGATCTAAGCCCAGATCTTAAAAAAAATAATCTAATTATATTTGTACAAATGAATAAAACATGCATTTTAATGTATTCTTATTTTAGAAATTTCATAATTTAAAACTGACATTTTTTTATTCTATTATTAGATCAGAAATTTATATTTCTTTTGCATTTTGATCATTGGCCATTCATTACAACAATCTGATTTTTTTTTAAATCACTCCTTTATAAGATTTTATACAAAATGAAAGGTATTCTGATAATTTCATGATGATATTCAAATATCTTTCTGTTGAATCTGGATTGGAAATTGCAGCAAGCTATGATTTGATCAACCCTGATTCAAAGAAGAAAGCACAATTTGCATATCTTGCTAAAGTATAAAATACTGTACCAATTACATATTTAATGGAAGATTCATCTTACAAACTGGTTGGGTTTATGCATTATGTGTGAACCCAATAATTATTATCCTGTTCTATGTCTATGAAATGTGGAATTGTAATATATTTGAAGTTTCCA
This sequence comes from Ahaetulla prasina, assembly GCF_028640845.1. Lineage (NCBI taxonomy): Eukaryota > Metazoa > Chordata > Lepidosauria > Squamata > Colubridae > Ahaetulla > Ahaetulla prasina. The sequence continues at coordinate 111,078,707 of NC_080539.1, read as the reverse complement.
ATTTTTTTTCTCTAAGCCTGTTTTAACATCTGAGATAGCTCTCTATTTTGTACCATCTCACTTTGATATGATGGAAAGAATAAGATTTTATTTCGCTTTTCCATGTATTAATACTTAAGAGCATTTAATTTTATGGCTCTTTAGCCATGGAATAGATATTTAAGCAATGATTACAATTAAGCTTCTATATTTTCTTATCTTTTATGTATGTTACAAAATAATCAGGGAGATACACATCTAGCAATCACACACATTTATTTAATTGACATTTCATAATTTCCCCCTGCCAATTTGATAAGAGGTTCATGAATATATTTAAATACATTTTTCTCAGACTATTTGACACATTCCTTATTATCAAGAAGAATGAGCCAAACACAGCCATTTTTAATAATGTACTCAGCTAGCAGAGCTCCACTTGCAACTAATTAATCCCAGTTGGTTTTATATTCATCAGAATTGAATAGGATAGAAATCTTCTTATGATATCCTCACCCTGTCAGTACAATTGATTTGAGATGATGATTATATTAATTATCAGAGGATCTGCTTGGTTTTCCATCATGGTAGTCACTTATAATGCACATCTTTAGCTATAATTGTAGTTCCAAATGACACTATAATTGCCTGCTCACTGTTGGAAGCATGTTTATGTATAGATGAGACAATGTGATGAAATGGCAACTGCTAACACATGCCTTCATCCAGTTTAGGAATAAATTCATGCAGTAAATAATCATTATGCTTCAGGCTCTATCCCAGTTATAAAATAGCCATCGTAAATTTCCATTAGAAACTATTAAATATAGGGCTAGCAAATTAAGACTGCAGAAATTAAGACACTAGAGAGAAGTAAAATGAGTTTTTGGTACCTTTTTGCTGCCATCTGTGGATATTCCAGACTTTCATGTTCAGTTTGTGTTTTGCGGTGTGCTTTGAGTCAGGGTGGCTGCCTGGACAAGACCCTGCAGTTTTGTTGGCAAGTGGTTTCCCATTGCCTGTTTCCTAGGGCTGAGAAAGGGTGACTGGCCCAAAGGTCACCCAGCTGGGTTTGTGCTTAGGGCAGGGCTAGAACTCACAATCTTCTGGTTTCTAATCTGATGCCTTAACCACAACTACACCAAACTGGCTCTCATTTTATATCAGCAGTCCTATTAAATTGTCGTGTTGATAGGGAATGCAGTATAATCTATATATTTTCAGAGGGACTTACTTTTCAGGTAAGGGAAGATTGCAGCTGTAATTCATGACTAACTGAAGCTGAATTGAGATCTAAAATATTTTAGAAAAGAAATGGCAATGGATAAATGAAAATTTGAAATTATTACTGGTTTTCCAAGGTGTTTAAAACAAGGTTCTCTACCTGGCAATATCTCTCTCTCTCTCCCCTCCCCCCAAACACACAAATGCACACAGACACAGACAAAGGAATATCTATACACACATAAATTCTTTTTTGTACTCTTGTGACTGCCTCCTTCCACTACAAATTAATGTAGCAAATGTAGCAAGTTTGCTGAAGAAGAGGAAATTTATTAGAGGAAGTAACTAGACTGCATCATACACGCAGCCAAAATGCAATGTTTTCAAAACAGAATCATTGTGCCTGATGGGCAGTTTTATTTCAGAGTAGTCACAAAAGATTAAAAGAAGAATTTGCAGGCAGGAGCAACAATATAAAGAGCTGTTTATAAAGACACAGAAGTGACTTCAGTATGAACAGCAGGGAAAGGACGTTTTTTGTATGGGCTTCAATCTCCACTTTTCCAGTCACAGGGAAGTCTATGCAGTGGGATTTTGCTTTCACTTTTTCTATTCATTTCCTTTGAAAAAATCCTGTGAAAAAATATACACTTCCAGACCAATCACAAGCTAAGGGGATGTTCAGCAAAATTCTCTTACTCTTTTGCATGACTGTACTTTTCACAGTTTTTATTACTTGGCTGATGCCATTTTTGCCAAGTCTGTGTCACTGGTGGTTTCTCAGTAGTGCCAACCACAGCTCCCTAGTGCCAGCTGTGTCCTTTCCCCACAGCATCAGTGGAAGCTGAAGCTCACTAGTTTATCCATTGGTCCTTCCCACTTTTCTCCCTCCACTGCACTGGTTAGCCTGACAGATCATGGGTGGTAATGGTGAGAGAGATTGGCTGAAGTAGGAGACAGTGCCCAATTCTCTTTGCAATTCTTTCTTCATACTTGTGTCCAGTGGGTTGGGCAACTGGCTAACCTCTCCAGTTCAAATCACCCGCCTGCATTCACCAAATCCTGACTCAATGCACAATGAAGAAGAGAATAGGCAGTTGGTTTTCTTTCTGGGAAGTGAAGCTCAGTGGGAAGAGAAATGGAGTCAGGGGCTCCAGCACTTTTTAGGCAAAAATCTAACCTTCCTTACCAGTTCAGAAATGCATGTGCGCGTGTGTGCACATCACAATTCAAGGTGCTGGTTACCACCTTTAAAGCACTCCATGGCCGAAGACCGGGTTACTTACAGGACCACCTACTACCACCGGTAGCTTCCCATCGACCTGTGCGCTCCCACAGGGAGGGCCTCCTCAGGGTGCCGTCGGTTAAGCAATGTTGGCTGGCGACCCCCAGGGGAAGGGCCTTCTCTGTGGGGGCTCCTGCCCTCTGGAACGAGCTGCCTCTGGGGCTTCGTCAACTCCCCGACCTCTGGACTTTCCGCCGCGAGCTGAAGACTCTTTTATTCCATCGTGCAGGGCTAGCTTCAATATAGTTTCAATATAATTTTAAATTTTTAATGGGGTTTTATTTATTTATTTTAAATTTTAGCCATATATTGAATTAATTTTTTAAATGATTCTTAACTTTTGTTATATGTGTTTTTATCAGCTGTAAACCGCCCTGAGTCCTTCGGGAGAAGGGCGGTATAAAAATCTAAATAATAATAATAATAATAATAAAACATGTGCACGCAGACCTTCTGCACATGCGCAAAACCTTCTGCGCATGTGCAGAAGGTAAAAAATACATTATTTCCTGGTTAAAACCAGGAAGTAGTGATATCTGGGTGGGCTTCGTTCCATCATCGCTACCGGATCGCTGAACCACCGGCCACGATTGCTACTGGATTGCGCGATCCGGTCTGAACCAGCAGCATTTCACCCCTTCTTTTAGGTCATGAGTCCCCAAACACTTTAGCTCAACTTCATGAATTTTCAGATTGTTCATCAATCCCCAGATATTTATTATCTGAAAAAAATAAAATACTGTGTTAACTAATAGTACTACGAATAACAATAACACTGACACTTTGAATAGTCTCATTGATACTGACCACTTTGGGGGACATTTTAGGGAATAAATGGGATCTAGACTTTGAAGGGAGGCTGAATATGGAATGGTAGTTCAAAGCAGAAGAGCTCCCCTTCTGTCCTCTCCTTTCTGTGGGGAGGGTTTAACAGCAACGAGTTTTGTGGATTTCTCAGGCCAAGTCTTTGGTTACTTACTCTGCAGCTATTTGGCTAGCATTTCAACTTGCCTGCAAGAACTTTCCTGACCCCAGAATTAATATCCTTCCAGACTAAGAAGGAAAACAGCACTGTGCACATTGTATATTGCTCTACTTGGGACTATGGAGTCTGGGTTGGTGGGTGAGAATGGGAATTCATGCTATGGTGACCATGCCTTCGAGACTAGGGCAGCATCAGTTTGCTAGGCAGGCTTATTCAAGCACTGCCCCACAATCCAGTATGTGATATAATTGGTGGTTGTCTGCCATGAGTTTTGGGATGTGGGGTAGACGGCATTCAGTCACTACAGGTAGTCCTCAACTTACAAGTATTTGTTTAGCAACCATTCAAAGTTACAGTGGTACTGAAAAAAGTAGCTTGCAACCAGTCCTTGTACTTATAATTATCACAGCTTCCCACAGTTACCTGATCAAAATCCGGGTGCTTAGCAACCAGCATATATTTACAAGGGTTGCAGCATCTCAGGATCATACGATTGCCATTTGTGACTTTCCCAGCCGGCTTCAAAAAGCAAATTCAATGAGAGAAGCCAGACTCATTTAATGACCACATGATTCACTGAACAACTACAGTGATTCGCTTAACCACCATGGCAAAATACTAGGTTGTAAAACGGGTGTTAGTTAACAACCAAATCGCTTAGCGATGGAAATTCTGGTACTAATTGTGGTCAGAAGTCAAGGACTACCTGTAGAGCAATGACATCAAGAAAGCCTTACATGTATTTGTGATGAACAGAGAAGGCCTGCTAGCCAGGTATCAGAATCAGCCTGTGAGGGGGAATTTTTTTGACCATATCCTGCAGGCATCCCAGATACCAGAGGAAGGAAGTGATCCCAAAGCACAACTGTAGAACCTAGTTATTATGTCATGCCCGGTAACCATCCCAACAGGCATCAAAATGCCACATATGTCTCACCTGTAGGAGATGCACCCCAACAAAATGCTAGGTCTTCATCCAAGAGCAGAGCTCTTAAAACTGGGGAGCTTCTCTTGCAGGCAGGACTACACGGTACATACGACTCATTACTGTATATGGCTGTGGTTTCAAACAGCTTTTCTGCCACAATACACATACAGAGCGGTAGAATTGCCACTACCGTTCGCCTTCAGAATGATCCAAGTGAGTCCCGCTGATTTCAGCGGGATTTAGCCCTGTGTAAAATTGCAAAGAAATTAGTTGAGATCTGTCAGCGGGCTGACATTTCAGAGAATAAAAGACCCGAGTTGATCTTCACCCAGTTGCTCTTTACCCTTTTCCGGAGCTCACCCAGATCCCCCCAATAATAGAAAACGGAGCAATTTAGATTCTAAAAAACCCATCCTACCAAAAAAAAAAAAAAAAAAAACCCAAGTGGGGCGGGCGGGTGGGGAAGCGGCTCTGAATTTCCTCTCCTCTGTCCTGCTGTTTCTCCAGATCCAGCTTCTGTACCATGCGGAAATCCCTTCCTCCTGGGATAAAATGATGGGGGAGGGTGTGTGTGAGAGAGAGAGAGAGAAAGAGAGAGAAGCCGGCAGAAAGGTTTTCATCGGATCCACTCAGAAGCCACCCAGATCGAGCGCCCGCCTCTTTCCCTTCCTCATTCATTCCCATCGCCAGCCGCTGGTAATGTTTGACCGCCTCCTTCCTGGTTGTTAGTTGCGAGGCTGCCTACCCAGGCGGCGAGTTGTTGTGGACGTTGGAGATCGTGCGCCCAAAACGAAGGCGGGCCGGGGAGTGCTGTGGCGGGATCCCGTCTCGGGGCAGCTGGAGCCTGTTCCCTCGGCTCTTTTTTTCTTTCTTCTTTTTCGCTTGCAACGACAAACAGGTAAGTCCCGGACAAGGGTTTGCCTTCTTAAAGCTGGGGCAAACTCCAAAGTTTTGCTTGGGGTGGGAGTGGAGTGGGAAGGCGGGCGTCGAAGCTCCTAAGCCAGGGCACCATGGAGATCTACTTACGCTGTTCCGTCTCCCTCCAGTATTTCTTTCTGCTTAGAAGAATCGCGTCACACGTCAGCGCCTTCGAAGTGTACAACTTTACCTTCCCTCTCCTTCCCTTTGGCCGCTTCTCGTTAGCCGAGGACTTTGACTTTTATTATGCTGACCCGTTGTCGTTTCTGACTCAGGAAGGGAAAGAACAAGTGGGGAGTTTGTTGAAAAGGGTCAACTTGGAGTCAAGAAACTATCCCTGAAGGAGGAGGACACAGGTCGTCCTCGACTTAACAACAGTTCGTTTACTGACCTCTCAAAGGCCCCTGACTTACCATGCTTCTCCCCCCCATCATCCTGTTATCGAAATCCAGATGCTTGGCAACTGGTTCATACTTATGACTGTTGCCTTGTCCCAAGATCACATGATCACCTTTTGCAACCTTCTGACAAGCAAAGTCAATGGGGAAGCCAGATTCACTTATCAACTGCAATGTTTCACTTAACAACGGTGGCAAGAAAAGTTGTAACACGGGACAGAAGTCACCTAAGTATGATCTTTCTTAACAACAGAAATGTTGGGCTCAATTGTGGTTGTAAGTAGAGGACTATCTATCTCTGCCACAATCTGCCTACTGCCTACTTTTGGGATGCTGGATGGGGTTGGGGGTTCAATGATCATGTCTCCTGTCTGTGCATACCTGAATATTGTTAACCTTGGCTAGAAAGAGGATGGGTTTAAACTGAAGATGTATTCCAGCCAATGGGAACATTTTAACTGCAGGTTAGATACCAACAGGTGTTCATCATATAATTTTTCAAAGGAAGCCTCCGAGGAAGCCTTTAATGCATTTATATGAATGTAAACACATTTGTGTGGGCTAAACCAAACTGTGGCTTGTTTAGCCTCAGCATAATGTGAATTCAGTTGTTGTTTATTTAAAACCACAGCTGAGCAAAGAATGGCTTAATGGAATGTGAGATTGTCATCCTATTGAATGAGGAGAGAACTTTGAAGTAATGAATTGTGCATAGCTTTGGAGTATAATTGTTCGCTCCTAGACGGACAACTTTGCCAAAAAAAAAAAATCACACTATAGATCATATTAGAAAATAATCGCTTATTGAAAATCAGCATGTGAGCTTTAGAGCTTAATCTGTAGAGGCTGCAGGCAACTTCTACTTAATCTGAGTCATACAGAACTCTGAGCTGTACAGATTTAAGCACCAATCACTACGGCCCCCCATTCCATTTGTTTATCTTGTTTTAAAAGTCTCTTATCTGATGAAGTGTTTTGCTAAAACTGAAAGCTTGCATCTATTGCAATGGTTCCCAACGTTTTCTATGCTCCACATTCTTAGGAAATATTTGATTAATGTTTGCACCCCCTACAAAAGTAATTATCACTCATCACTAAGGGACACAAGCCACTCTTTGTTGCACCCCCTGAAATACCATCTTGTACTCTCTGCGGGTGCAGGGACTCCAGGTTGTAAAAATCTATTGATCTATTGTGAAAATCCAGTTGGTTTAATGAAGGCATTGCCAAGGTAGATTTGTCACCTGGATATATTTGTAATTTATGATAAAGGAAAAGCATTCTGCACATGATCAGCAGCACTCATTTTAATTCTTTTCAGAAGGAGGAACATTTTGCACCTCAGTATGTACAATATCATGTACCATTTATAACACCTTAAATAACAAATGTTCAATAAATCAAAATAGAGCTGGAAAGGACCTTAGAGGACTTCTATTTCACCCCCTTCTCAAGTAGGAGAACTTTCAGACAAGTGACTATCCAGTCTCTTAAAACCCTCCCACAACTTCTGAAGGCAAGCTGTTCCACTGGTTAACTGTCCTCACTGTTAGGAAGTTTCTCTTTGTTCCAGATTGCTTCTCTCCTTGATTAGTTTCCATCCGTTGTTTCTTGTCCTGCCCTCTAGTGTTTTAGAAAATAAATTGACCCCCTCCTCTTTGTGGCAGCCCCTCAAATACTGGAATACTGCTATCATGTCTCCCAAGTCCTTCTTTTCCCTAGACTAGCCAAACCCAAATCCTGCAACCATTCTTCATATGTTTTAATCTCCAGGCCTTTAACCATCTTAATTGCTCTTTTTTCTACTTTTTTCAAAGTATCAACATCTTTTTTGTAATGTGACCAAAACTGGATGCGGTATTTCAGGTGTGGTCTTACTAAGGCTTTATAAATCTGTACTAATACTTCATGTGATTTTGATTCTATCCCTCTCTTTATACAAAAATTAGCTTTTTTGGCTGTTGCCGCACACATCCGACTCATGTTTAAGTGATCATCCACTAGGACTCCAAGGTCCCTCTCACAGTTACTGTTTTTGAGCCAACTTTCGCCTAATTTGTACTTGTACCTTTGGTTTTTTCTGCCCAGGTATAAAACTTTGCTTTTTTTTCCACGTTAAATTTCATTTTTTTGGATAGGGCCCATTGTTTAAGTCTGTCAAGATCTTTTTGGATCCTGAGCTTGTCTTCGGGGGTGTTGGCTATTCCTGTCATCTGCAAATTTGAAGAGTTCCCCTTCTATTCCCTCAACTAAGTCATTTATGAAGATATTGAAGAGTAGTGAGCCTAAGACGGAACCTTGTAGTACCCCACTGCTTACTTCCCTCCATGTAGATGTAGTACCATCAAGTATTACTTGTTGAGTACAGTTTGTCAGCCAGTTACAAATCCATCTGGTTGTGATGCTGTCTATTTTTCTAGCTTACCAAGAAGTAAGTTGTGGTTTACTTTGTCAAATGTCTATATATACCATACTATGTTCACAGAATTTCGCTGGTCTACTAATTTAGTCAGTTTGTCAAAGAATGAAATAAAATTGGTTTGGCATGATCTGCTTTTAACAAACAGATGTGCTGGCTACTAGTTATAACTTTGTTTCTAGATGTTCATAGATCTGTTTTTTGATTATTTTTTCCTGTATCTTCCCAGGTATACAGTAGATATTAGGCTGATTGGTCTGTAGCTTCCTGGGTCTGTTTTTCCCCCTTTTTTGAAGATATAATATAATATATAACATTATAGCTGGGATGGGAGACAGTTTATGTCATAAGACTCAGTTTATTTCACCTATCTACTGACAATTGGCCACTTGATTATCAACTAATTCAAAGAGTTGCCGAGAAACAGCAGCTAAGGAATTGGTAGCTCCCAGTTGAAACATTTTTCCATTCATGTCCTGAACTATTTACTCTTCAGTTCACTCCTCGTATCAATTGATAATGTTCTGCCTTGGAGGGTAACAGGAATGGCAATGTTATTAGAAGGGATGTGTTTTATGTGGGGCAACAGATTCCTGCACTGCTTTTGATCTATTTCATTTATGTCAACACTGCTAGTAAAGTCTAGAGAAAGATAATAATAGGAGGCAGCAAGGCTGGGGATCAAGAGTTATGCATTTCCCCAGTAGAGCTCTCCCTAATCCAGGCCTTTAAACATTAAGGAACTTCATTTCATTATAATTGTTGTGATAAAAGATGTCTTCTAGGGGTTTTCCTGTGCACCAAGCAAAATAATGTTTATTTAAAGGAGGCTTTGTTCTGTAATACTTTCCCAGAGGATAATGTAGAAAAGCACTAACAGCAGCCTTGGTGCTGCTGATATATTCTCAATCTTCCAGGAAAATTAAAAATAGGCAACTGCCAGTGAGAAGTAAGCATGTAATTATTTTGATAAGTTAGGTCTGTTCTGAAATAGTTAACATGGGGAGAAGAGCTTTTGTCACAAACACTCCAGGGAAAAATTCAGTTCCTCCCCCTACCCCCATGCCGATCCAAAGAAAGGCTTTGGAAGAGAGGCTAAAAATTGTTGCAACTCTCTCAGGACTTGTTTTATAATTAGCAAAAATGCCTGATACTCATCACCATTTTCCCTGGAAACTCTTTAATTATCATACTGGAATGGAAGCCAATTCTATTTATTGGATTGTGACAGAAATACCAGTTTACGATCACTGAAAAGCACTTTCTTCTCTCTCCCTCTCCCTCTTTCTCTCTCTCCCTCCCTCCCTCCTTCCCTCCCTCTCTCACCTTTTCTTGTTTATTTTATTCTACTTGTCCCATCTTGAAATCTGGTGCTTAATTACTTAACTCTGTAAGTGTTGATCATTTGGATAAAGAACAGTACCACCCGTTTTCAAAAAGGAAAATCAAAAAGCTGGCTGGGTGACTTTAAGCCACTCACTGTCTCAGCCCAACCCACCTCACAGGATTGTTGTGGAGAAAATAGGAAGAGGAAGAAATGTTAGGTATGTTCACCACTTTGAGTTATTTATAAAAACAATAAAAGCAGAATATAAATAAACAAATAAAGCAGCAACTACTGAGCCACTGTGGCGGAGTGGTTAGAGTGCAGTACTGCAGGCTACTTCTGCTGACTGCCGGCTGCCTGCAATTTGGCAGTTCAAATCTCACCAAGCTCAAGGTTGACTCAGCCTTCCATCTTTCCAAGGTCGGTAAAAAATGAGGACCCAAATTGTTGGGGGCAATATGCTTACTCTGTAAACCACTTAGAGAGGGCTGTAAAATACTGTGAAGCGGTATATACATCTAAGTGCTATTACTAGCTCAAGAAAAGATTCTTTAGAAGAATTTTTAAAAACTATAGTACACTTAACTTGAGTGGGGAAGCTTAAAACAAAACACAAAAGACTGAATATAATCAGAAAGTATAGGAGCCTAACTCAATAAAAAGGAAAACCCACACAAAATAGCCAAGGAGTACATTGGAATGATATGTCTTAGAAAAAAGAATGTTTTCCCAAGCAGCTAGAATCTTGTAATAGGAATACTGCAACACATTACATATCTCACTACTAAGTTCCTTATGTTTCTGTAGCTAGTTTGTATAAATCTCTTCTGTATGATCAATAGAGGCAAAGTAAAATCTCCTTCAACCTAAGCGACCCATGTAGTTTTCTTGGCAACAGCCTGAAAGCGAAGAATTTCCTGTGCTTTGTTTATTTACAACAGTAAAATCTTTGTGGGAGGGTCCAATTTACCATACGGTAGCATGTTTTGTGGATCTCTATTGAGAAACTTCACTTCCTTCCTTCGCCCAGGGATTATTTGGAGTACCAGGACATTACAAATAACGGGAGTTTTTCTTGTTCCATGTCTGTGGAAGAGACATGCTGACACAGTTCCTGTGTGGAATGCTGACAAAGGAATAAGGGGAAAACAGATTCTGTTGGTTATAAGGAACTTGGATGAAACTCAGAAAAAAATATTGTGGCAATTTAGAACTGACTGATTCTCTTGAACAAAATGACTGATTTTTACTATGATTAATCCTAATCAATCCACTGTAAAATGAAGGTCTCTTCCTTGAAGATTATGGACCATAATCTACCACTTTTCTCCAGTGGAGGTTAGTAGATAGATATTTTGTGACGTTCCAACCTAAGGCCAAGAGTGTGTGAATGGATTGTAGTGTAAGAAAAGAAAATAGATATAAAGAAGTGGCTCCCAGTATTCTTTACAGCAGTTATAAGAACAAGTACCGTATATACTCGAGTATAAGCCGAGTTTTTCAGCACGTTTTTTGTGCTGAAAAACGTCTCCTCGGCTTATACTCGAGTATATACGGCTTATACTCGAGTTTTTTTTTTTTCCCTTTTTTTCACATTATACCGGCCGGCGCGAACTTGGCGGGCTTTTGCTTTAGCGCGGGGAAGCCCTGCCGGTGCAGTGAGAGGGCGGGGCGGGGGAGCCGCCAGCCTTCTCGGCCGAGGGAGGGAGGGTTTCGCCGACCGGTAGGTGCCTCATTTCCCACCCTCGGCTTATACTCGAGTCCCCAGTTTACCCCAGTTTTTGGGGTAAAATTGGGGACCTCGGCTTATACTCGGATCGGCTTATATTCGAGTATATACGGTATATCAGCTATGAAATCCACTTAACTTCACTACCGGTTTGGAAATGTGAGTGCGCACCTCTTCTGTGCATGTGCAGAGGGTCAAAAACGGGACGTAATGATGTCCCAGTGGATGGGCGGAGCCTCCCACCACCGGCAATATGAGTTCGCGCGAGCCGGATAGATCCAGCCAGATTTCAGTGCTGAAGTATATTTTAGCCTCTCTCTTTCACATTACAGTCTAGCCCTCTTCTTTCTATAATCTATTCTACCTACTCATCAACATCATAAATCACAAGTTCATTTTTTATTTACATAGAAAAAGTCCACAAGAGACTTCCAGTCACCAATAAATGTAGATGGCTTTTCTCTAATCAAAGAGGTCAATCTATCAATTTCAGCAAAAGCTGTCACTTTCACCAACCATTCCTCCATACTGGACCCTGTTAAATCTTTCCATTTCTGTGCATATAGTAATCTTGCCAGAGTAATGATATATTGACATAATCTCCCACAGCTTTTTTTAATTGTTTATGTATTAATCCTGGAGCATAGTTGGGTTGGAGATTAGCAAGACCATGTTCAAGACCCTAAAGTGCCATGGGTTGAGATGAGCTCTCGTCCTTTGCTCCAGCTGCTGCTGGTGTCATGAAAGGAGCCCCCAACTGGACATCCTCCAGGCAATGATGATGTCAATGATGGCAAATCCTTTCAACCCAGAAGCACCTTGGTACTTCTGACATGAGTGCAATGTGATCCATTAATCCTAAAAAGAAAATGTTCTGGCTTCAGCATCTTTAAAATCATCTGTATCAAAGAATGTATTTCAATCCAACATATTTTAGCTTTTTACATGTCCACCGAGCATCATAAAATGTCCCTTCATGTTATTCACACGTCCTTCCAAACGTTGGCATGAAATTAGCCATATTTCTAGAAACTGGATAGAAAGGGGCTATGTGCCAAATTAATAAGATAAGGACATAAATGCATTGAGAAAGCAAAAATTGATAGCTTTAAAAGTTTGTTTATTTTGCAGGTGAGAACCACAATATATCCCTTACATACCTAAGCTGTAGAAAATCATGTTACCTATAATATAGTTTTAAGAATGTACCCTCAATTTTCTTTTTAATAAGTAATCATTGATCTGCTTTACAGAATGCTTTTAAACCAGAGTTTACATTTCATCCCTGCTGCCAAACATCCGACTATTTGATATTATAATTTCACGTCGAATACTGTGATTACAAAAGCTCCACATGTGACATTTGTTCAAAACCAGCCACAGTTTATGCAATTTTAAGAATTAAAAGGGGGGAAAAAAACCCCTCTCACAACTAGGATTATATGTGCATGTTCAGCACAGGATTAGAAACTCCTTGGAGACTGAGTTTCCCCCAACTTTTGATTGCTGTTGTTTCTTTAGATCTGATTCAGGAAATTGAGTTATTTGTATTATTCTTTTATGTGAGGTAGTCCTCGACTTATGACCACAATTGAGCCCCAAATTTATGTTGTTAAGTGAGATATTTGTTAAGTGAATTTTGCCCCATTTTATTACCTTTCTTGCCATGGTTATGTGAATTACTGCAGTTGATAATTTAGTAACCCCGTTGTTAAGTGAATCTGGCTTCCCCATTGACTTTGCTAGTTAGAGGGGCACAAAAGGTGATCACATGACCTTGGGACACAGTAATGCTCATAAATATGAATCAGTTGCCAAGCATCTGAATTTTGATCACATGGTCATGGGGATGCTGCAAAGGTCATAACTGTGAAAAACGGTCATAAGTCACATTTTTCAGTACTGTTGTAACTTTGAACGGTCACTAAACAAACTGTTGTAAGTCAAGGACTACCTGTAGTTAGCAGGATTTAGAGGTGGATTGTGCTTACAGAGAATGACTGGCCCAAAGTCACCCAGCCCATTATTCATGACTAATGCAGGACTAGAACTCACAGTTCCTAATTTCTAGAACAGCACTTCAACCACTAAACCAAACCGGCCCTCATGATTTCTTGATTTGATCTGAAAAATTGGACCGATTTTAAATCAGTTTGAATGTCTTAAATGCATTTGAGATGGATAATTGACCATCAAAGAATTGAGGCAGTCTGAATCTCCATTTTGATTCAGACAAATATCTTATGTGCATGTACAGATAGGAGGTAGCTGCAAAAAATGACCTAGCTTTCAAAATAGTGGGCATGTTTGGCCATCAAATCCCCATTCCTTCTTCTTTTCCTTATATTTTATATAAAAAGGAGAGGTTTTCTTTGCCCTGTTGTGCCCACTTTGGAGCCAATGACCATGACTGTAGTGAAATCCTTTCTACTGTCTAAATCAGATAATTTTAGCAGACTAGACAAATCAAGCTTTCACTAAGTCGGCACAAATATTTGCAGAACTAATAGCATGTGTATGACATTATGACTTGTTCAATAAGTTGATTATTGTATGTGATGCCTTAACAAACAAATGGACAATTTGGTTGCTCATAAATCATCTGATCTTTTTTCTTCCCCTTTGATTAATTCAATTGCATTGCAGCTGTTGTGCTTCTAAAGTGTGGCTTTGAAAATTTGCTGATTCTGTCTTAGTTGGGATTTGCTTTAATGGCAAGCAAAACCATTGCATGAAAAAACCAAACCCAATTAGTAAGCAATGTTTAAAGTAATATTTTAGCCAAGTTCAGCTGAAAATATCTTGAAAATATACCAGGTGCACAAAAAAGATTGTTTAGAAGGGTCTTAACACAGACTACACCAACTTGGAAGTGCCTTCAAGAATTACTGTATCTCATGAAACTTCTGTAAAGTGGCAGGATTTGTCCATACTAATTATGTCTCTTAAATTACTGTTTATTTTCTTAAGAAACTGCAAGAATACACTTGAAGGGTTGGAAAGTTATTCTTGAAGTTGACAGAACAGTTATAAACATGGGAGCCAGTTTGGTGTAATGATGAAGGTGCTGACCTAGAAACCAAGAACTGTGAGTTTTAGTCTTGACTTAGACTAGACTTAGTTCTAATCTTGACCTGAAAGCTAGCAGGGTGGGTTTGGGCCAGTGGTGGGATTCAGCCAGTTTGCACCACTTCGGGAGAACCGGTTGTTAACTTTCTGAGCAGTTTGGCACACTGGTTGTTGGGAGAAATTATTAGGGCAGAGAACAGGTTGTTAAATTATTTGAATCCCACCGCTGGTTTGGGCCAATCATTCTCTCTCAGCCCAACCCACTGCACAGAGTTGTTGTGGGGAAAATAGGAGGAGGAAGGAGGATTAGATATGTCTGCGACTTTGAGTTACTTATAAAGTAATAAATTTGAGATAAAAATCTAATTAAATAAGTAAATAAAATGAAATCCAGTAGAATGCCCAGCCTCCCTGGCTTGTCAATTTAGGTTTGCCAATGCCAGCTGAAACCAATCTTGGGGATTTTTCCTCTCCGCTAAATGTTTGCATTGGCTTAATAACTGCTAATTAAAATTAATTGCCTGCAAAGTAAAGCTTCCCACATACAAACACTAATTGATCCCTCTCTGCATACCAATCTCACATATAGATCCATACAAATTTATGGAAGAAAACCCCATGCCTTTGCACACAGATTTATTCTGCTCCCTTTTTTTCACCAGAATCATGAAAAAAAGAAGGTTCATATGATTCTGGATCGACTGCTGCACATTAGAACTGCATATGTTATTCTTGGCTACATCCATAGTAATTTTAATGTATTAAGACAATGTATTGTAGATTTGGAGCAGGGGTGAAATGCTCCCGGTTCGGACTGGATCGCCTGATCCGGTAGTGATGGCGGCTGGTGGTTCGGAGAATCAGTAGCAAAAATCCCTGCCCCCCCGCCATGCCCAGCTGAGCCGCGCGATCATCAGAAGGTTTTTTTTACTTTTAAAGCATTTTTTCTTCGCCCGAAAAAATGCTTTAAAAAGTAAAAAAAAAGCCTCTGATGATCAGAGCTGGGATCAGAGCTCAGCTGGGATCGTCAGAACCTTTTAAAAGCATTTTTTCTACAACCTCTTTGGCCAAAAATGCTTTTAAAAGGTTCTGATAATCAGGCAACTCAGCTGGGATCATCAGAACCCTTTAAAAGCCTTTTTTTGGTAGAAAAAAAGCTTTTAAAAGTAAAAAAAAAGTTGTCCATGCCCACCCAGTCACATTACTCCCCAAACCATGCCAACAGAACCAGTAGTAACAAATTTTACATTTCACCCCTGATTTGGAGGAACATAGAGGTTGGCTAGAGCTGCAGATGTGTGCTATAAAAATCCAGGCAAAGAATGTCAGAAATGGCCTATAGAAAATTCTATTTCCAGTGATCATTCTCAGTTCTGTTATCCACATCTGATTCAACACCAGAAAGTTTGTAGCAATGGAATATTGGTATCTCTAATTTGTCAATATCTTTTTTCAAACAAGGAATAAGGAAGAAGACTTTCAAACCATATTGGTCACTGTTTTATTCTATTAATAGCATGTTACTTCCCCTGCCCAGTTTTTTCAATGTTATATTTATCAATTTAGAACACACGTTGATCATTTAGTATTGATCTGTGTAATTATACCTTTTGTTGATTACTTTAGCAAAATAAAGAAAATCAAGAAGGTGGGGCACAGAGAAGATAAGATGATGGGGCAGCTGCACCGAGAAGGGATGAGAAAAAAAATTGGATATGGAGTAAATAGGAATTCTAATAATAAATAAACATAGAGAGCATTTCCTGCTGCAATGCCCTTAGAAACTAATTTGGAACATTTGGAGCTCTTACAGCAATTGAGTGAAGCGAAGTGTTAAACGTCCAGTGAGTCTAAAGTACATTTCTTGGCCTTTAGCACTTCCTCTTTCTTTTAGGTGCTTACGTCAGGATGTGTGCTTTCCCTGATGTGAAACTCTTTAGAGCTTTTGATCTGGGAAGTAGTATATCTTAGAATAATCTTCAGCCGTTTCATAGTCCAGTACTATTGGCAAATATTATTTTCTTTGTTTTCTAGGGAGTGATTTAAAAAAAAGAATAAGATCAGCTCTGAGAAAGAGTCCTGTTTCTTATAATTTTGCATTTTGGTCATAATCTATTAGCATGTTTATAGTTCCCAGGCCAGGAACTGTAGTCCAACTGCTTGGAACTAGATTTAGAGAATGGCTTTTATAATAAAGCTTAACTGAAAAGTCCCACTTGTTTGATTATCTCTAGAAATTGTCATTTGTCTACTTAGTTCCTATAACATCTGTGTTGCTATGTTTTATTTTCTTTTTGCACTTTTTCAATGCATGGAAAGGGAAAAATTTGTGTTCTTATTGTATGCTACATTATTATAATCGATGAGCTCTTAGATGATGAATTATATATGTTCCCCCCCCCCCAATAAACAGGACTTAAAGATTTGGGTTTGTTACTATTGTGACAAGTTTATTTAAAGCAGATTAAAATGAATATTACCTTTCTAAAGTGAACAAGTATTTGTCATCTTCTCGGATGAGCCCAGACTATTATTGACCTGGATCTGACGTATGTACTGTGGGTTCCTTGATGCTCTCTGAGCTTGGTTGTTTTCTTGCAGACATTTCAATACCCAAACTAGGTAACATCATCAGTGTCAGCACCGGTGAGCAACCAAGGACCCCTCATTTCAACCCTGAGCTACAAAACAAATATTCTTCTTTATTGATGCATGTTCTTCATTTTCAGTCATTTATTAAGCATGGCCTCAATAGATGAATAACTTCCTGCTGCTCTTTTTATTGAAATCACAGCTGTGTTTGAACTTTTCATGGAATCCAGCCCAGGCTGTAACAGGACATTGAAAAAACAGGGCTAAAGAGGAAATTCTGAAACCAGAAGTAAGTTTACTGAAAGAGGAAAGCACTCCGAAAATATTCCATTGAATAATGTGCTATCTTATTCTGTAGCTATCACGTTTGCTACTATGTGTGGAGTGCAAAAAATCCAGACAAGCCAGCAGCAAAGAATGTTTTCTGTATCTCATTCTAGCTCGGATATGATAGCTGCATTTGAATCACTGTTCATGTGCTTTATGCTTTACATAATAATATTAACAACAATAATATATTCAATTTATATGCTGTCCTACTCCCAGTGACTCATTTAAGTACAGTTACTTCCTCAACTATATTTTAGCTTAATTCAGGGAGTAGACCTAGACAGCTTGTTACCTGTAAATCCCAGGAGTCGAACTTGAAATAGTCAGTTTGTTAGAAGAGCAGAAATTATAAAACTAGCCAATGTTCTATCATTCATTCACATGGGCTAAAAGCAGTCCTTGATTTAGACTACAATTTTACCAGATTTTCCGTTGCTAAGCAACAGTGGTTAAATGAGTTGTATCTAATTTTACGACCTTTTTTCCCTTTGGTTGTTAAGCAAACCATTGCTCTTGTTAAGTAAATCATAAGTGAATCTGGCTTCCCCCATTGACTATTCATCGGAAGCTGGCTGGGAAAGTTGCAAATGGTGATCATACGACTCTGGGACACTGCACTCACGGTAAAAACTTGGTGGTTGCCAAGTGGCCAAATTTGCCTGTGGGGAGATTGTGAGGGTCATAAGTGCAAGGACCAGTTGCAAGTCACTTCTTTCAGAACTGTTGTAACTTTGAATGATTGCTTAAACAAATGGTTGTAAGTCGAGAACTACCTGTAATATACCAATGGTAATCTAGCAAAGATTAATGAATGAATTAAAAAATAGGACTCATAGGTTTGCTCATGTCTGTTACTTTTCTAAAGGGCTTTCAACTTTTCAAACCCAGGCAGTAAAAGTAGTTGCTGTTTTGGGGGAAATAGGAGGAAGAAGGCGTGCTGCAGTAGTGGGTTGCTACCAGTTCGGACTGGTTCTCAAGAACCGTTGGCAAAAATCTGGCCAAGTTCGCAGAACCAGTAACAATGCCCAGCTGGCCACGCCCCCGAACCGGTTCCCTTGGCCGAAGAGATTGTAAAAACAAAAGGTTTTAAAAGGCTTCTCTGGCAATCCCAGCTGAATTGCCTGATTATCAGAACCTTTAAAAAACATGTTTTCTACAAGCTCTTTTACCAGCTTCTATATGGGCAATTCATTTGATTTTTTTTCCTGGAGAGATATTCACAAAAAGGTATGAATCTGCATAATATAGTCATCATAGATATGGCTCCCTGCATTTGTATATTTTGAAAAGGCCTGGCCCTGCTGTCTTTAAGAATGCATCTTTAAAGTATCTTTAAAGTATCAGCCAGATGTTTTCATACTTGAGAATAACAAACATAAAAAATTCAGCAATACCAGCATTTTTGTTCTTTGCTCTTAAAACACCATCTTTAAATGGCTTCCCAGCAGCTGGGGAATGCCTCTGAAAGCTTCTGTTTAATGAAGACTCTGGGGGTGGATATATGTTCTCTGCTAATCTGCTATTAGGATTTATTTAAGTCTGGCTGGGCTAGAAGATGAATTGTGAATGAATCTGGCCATACTTATGCAAACAGGTGGAAAGTTCTCTGATTGCAAATTGGCTAGAAGTTGTGTCTGTGCTTAGAGAAATGCATATGGTCTCTGAGAGATTATATAAAAATCCATAATTAAGGAAGGCAATTATAGTTACCTCTTAAGGGTTAAAATCTTTTGGTGATTGGATATTTGCTTTGAAGGAAGTTAAAAGGAATTGAAGATAAGTGTGTGTATTATCTGTATCTTGAATAAACAGTGACTTTCTTTGTTGGCAGAATGTTAAGAATTATTTCCATGTTTTCCTTTAATGGCAGATCTCAGGTCCCTTTGCTCTACTCATTTCGTTTTGTGATGGGATTTGCACCTTGCACTTAGCTATCCTATGGCTTGTTTGGTTTTAGATTAGGGAGCTTTGTACACCTAATCTCAGCCTAGAGTTAATCATCCAAACTGAGTGCCAAGGGCTTTTTAGAGCAGAATGTGCTGTGAACAAAAAGCCTTTAATAAGAAACATATGGCTTTTCTCCAGACTTTTAAAAACTAGCATTCACCTGTTATCCTGAAATAAAGATTCAGATCCTGGTACTGATTGCTGGCTTCCAGGGACTGGCAAGTGCTGGGGCAACTAGGGCACTGATGTACAAATGTATTATTAAAGTATCATTATGGGTTTTCTGTTTTGTTTTCTGGAAAAACATTAACCCTAATAAATTAATAAACATTACAAAAAGATTCTGGGATTGTTCTAAAAGAAGTAATGTAAGTGATGCCCATAAGTAGGTACCTAAGAGCCCATATGAGACATTGGAAAAGTTTTTAAAAGGTAACGGGATTCTTCTATGGATGATTCTCAATAATTAATTTGGTTGTTAAACACTTTTGCCCCGTCTATTTTCCAGTAGGCTGGCAACCTTTTTATACAGGCAGTCCTCGGCTTACAACAGTTTACTTAGTGACCATTTGAAGTTACAACAGCACCAAAAAAAAGTGACTTATGACCATTTTTCACACTTATGACCATTGGAGCATCCCCACGGTCACATGGTTTATATTTGGATGCTTGACAATTGACTCAAATTTATGACGGTTGTTGTGTCCGAGGTCATGTGATCACGTGTTGCAACTTCTGACAATCCAAGTCATTGGGATAGCCAGATTCTACTTATCAACTGCAATGTTTCACTTAACAACGGCAGCAAGAAAAGTTGTAAAATGGGGCAAAAGTCACCTAAGTGTTTCGCTTAACAACAGAAATATTGGGCTCAATTGTGGTCGTAAGTCGCGGACTATCTCTGCCACAATCTGCTACTGCCTACTTTTGGGATGCTGGATGGGGTTGGGGGTTCAGTGATCATGCCTCTTGTGTGTGCATACCTGAATATTGTTAACCTTGGCTAGAAAGAGGATGGGTTTAAATTGACCGCATCCCCACGGCCGCATGGTTTATATTTGGATGCTTGACAGGGGGGCAGAGGTCGGCTCCGAGGCACCTCACTTGTGGGGTGCCGCAGGGGTCGATTCTCTCGCCCCTTCTGTTTAACATCTACATGAAGCCGCTGGGTGAGATCATCAGTGGTTTCGGTGTGAAGTACCAGCTGTATGCGGATGACACCCAGCTGTACTTTTCTACACCGGACCACCCCAACGAAGCTATCGAAGTGCTGTCCCGGTGTCTGGAGGCCGTACGGGTCTGGATGGGGAGAAACAGGCTCAAACTCAATCCCGCCAAGACAGAGTGGCTGTGGATGCCGGCATCCCGGTACAGTCAGCTAAATCCGCGGCTGACCATCGGTGGCGAGTCAGTGGCCCCGATGGAAAGGGTTCGCAACTTAGGCGTCCTCCTGGATGAACGGCTGTCTCTAGAAGATCATTTGACGGCCGTCTCCAGGAGAGCGTTCTACCAGGTTTGCCTGGTACCCAGTTGCGCCCCTTTCTGGACCGGGATGCCCTATGCACGGTCACTCACGCACTCGTGACGTCTCGCCTGGATTACTGCAATGCTCTCTACAAGGGGCTCCCCTTGAAGGGCATCCGGAGGCTACAGTTAGTCCAGAATGCGGCTGCGCAGGTGATAGATGGAGCCCCTCGTGGCTCCCGCATAACACCCATCCTGCGCAGGCTGCACTGGCTGCCTGTGGCCTTCCGGGTGCGCTTCAAGGTTTTGGTGACCACCTTTAAAGCGCTCCATGGCATTGGGCCGGGTTATTTACGGGACCGCCTACTGCTACCGAACACCTCCCACCGACCCGTGCGCTCTCATAGAGAGGGTCTCCTCAGGGTGCCGTCAGCGAGGCAATGTCGTCTGGCGACGCCCAGGGGAAGAGCCTTCTCTGTGGGGGCTCCCACCCTTTGGAACGAACTACCCCCCGGACTCCGTCAGCTTCCGGACCTTCGGACCTTCCGCCGCGGGCTTAAAACATACTTATTTAATTGTGCAGGACTGAGCTAGATTTTAAATTTGGTTTTAATTGGGTTTTAATTGGATGTTTTAATTAACGGGCTTTTTGAATAAGTTTTTTAACTGTTTTTATACTGTATTTATATGTTTTTAAATGCCTGTAAACCGCCCTGAGTCCTTCGGGAGATAGGGCGGTATATAAATATGATTAAATAAATAAATAAATAAATAAATAAAATTGACTCAAATTTGTGACAGTTGTTGTGTCCCAGGTCATGTGATCATGTGTTGCAATTTCTGACAATCCAAGTCAATGGGGAAGCCAGATTCACTTATCAACTGCAATGTTTCACTTAACAATTGTGTGACTAATTTAACAATGGCAGTGATTCTGTTAACCAAAGTAACAAGAAAAGTCATAAAATGGGGCAAACTTCACTTAACAAATTTCTCACTTAGCAACTTGAATTTTGGGCTCAATTGCGGTCGTAAGTCGGGGACTACTTGTAATAACTGCCTCAGTCTTTAAACTCGGGTTCCTCTCAGCACACACAATAGGAGTTTGAACTATAGTTCTGAAAAATTCCTGCTTCATAAAAGCAAAGAACTGACACAAAGCAAGAACAAAGGAACCAGCTTTCCTCTCCTGCAGCATTTCTTTCATCATCAAACTATTTTTTTTTTAAAAAATAAAGCATCATGAATTAATATAAACATCCGTGATAATGAGGGTAGTAGTCAACTTCTATAAATCGTGTTTGTGGTTTTCTTTCAGGGAGAAAGAATCATACAGTATGGTGGGAATCCTATCTGTAATTCTTGTGCATCATTCTTAACTACCGTATATACTCGAATATAAGCCGATCCGAGTATAAGCCGAGGTCCCCAATTTTACCCCAAAAACTGGGGTAAACTGGGGACTCGAGTATAAGCCGAGGGTGGGAAATGAGGCACCTACCGGTTGGGGAAACCCTCCCTCCCTCAGCTGAGAAGGCTGGCGGCTCCCCCGCCCCGCCCTCTCACTGCACCGGCAGGGCTTCAGTCCGGTAAAATGTGAAAAAAAGAAAAAAAAAACTCGAGTATAAGCCGTATATACTCGAGTATAAGCCGAGGGGCTTAAAAAAAAAAAACTTGAGTATAAGCCGTATAGACCCGAGTATAAGCCGAGGGGACGTTTTTCAGCACAAAAAATGTGCTGAAAAACTCGGCTTATACTCGAGTATATACGGTATTTTTTCCTTGAACTGTATTTCATCTAATTAATCTGATATACAACATAAGTTTCTCACTCTATATTGTGAACACTGTCTACTAAAAGAAAAGGAAACAGTGCAAAAGTCTCAACAGAAAAGCCATCTGGTGAACTAGTTGTGTTTCACTTCTCCTTTGATTGCTATGAAGCATAAAATGGCTTAGGGCCCGGGTACTTACGGGACCGCCTGCTGTTACCTTACTCCTCCCACCGACCCGTACGCTCACACAGAGAGGGTCTTCTCAGGGTGCCGTCCGCCAAACAATGTCGGCTGGCGGCCCCCAGGGGTAGGGCCTTCTCTGTTGGAGCTCCTACTCTTTGGAACAAACTTCCCCCTGGTTTACGCCAATTGCCTGATCTTCGGACCTTTCGCCGTGAGCTGAAAACGCATTTATTTATTCAAGCGGGACTGGCTTAAAAGTTTTATTAAATTTTAATTGGGGCTATTTATGAATTTTAGGGTTTTAAATTGACTGTTTTAAATTTCGGCCATTTATGTAATATGCTTGGTTTTAAGTTTCTGTTTTAATGTGTATATTGTGTGGTTTTATTATTTGGCTGTACACTGCCCTGAGTCCTTCGGGAAAAGGCGGTATAAAAATCTAATAAAATAAAATAAAATAAATAAAATAAAATGGGGACTGTTCCTCTGGCTAATGATAATAGGGGCAATGGAAAGCCCCTTCATTCTTACTGGTAGGGTTCCCAGAGATTACTGAGATATAGGTGGCAACACTTTGGGCAGCTTATCTGAGCTAGAAGTGAACTGACCTCTACTTAGATTTTTAAGGTTATAGATTAGACTGGAGAATTGAAAAAAATATTCCTGAAGATGGTAATGGCTCTCTAGTGCTGTGCTGTTGTTTATATGGCCAAATTATATGCAATCAACATATAAGCTTGACTTGAAAGACATTTATCTTTACTTATACCTTTTCAAGATGTGGTGTGAAGCAAACATTAAATGGATGTGTATCAGATGGAATGAAAATTTTCAATATAGCTATGGTGTTACTCTATCGGTTCAGTAAGATCCAGTGTATAATTCCCTGATGTTCCTATTTTATGCAGTTTTTGCATAAGATAGTGTAAATCCACCCATGAAGCTTATATGGCTTGTTCCACAAACCACGTATGTTGGTTTCTGACTGCAGCTGTTGAGCTATGAGCAGCTATGTGCTATCCAGCTATGAGCTATCCAGAGTCCTGTGTCAGTGTTTCTGGATTTTGATTCAGGCTTTCTCACAGTAGCCATAGTTTGTTGAGTAAGTTCCAATGGTTGATTCCATATATAAAGCAGGTTCATAAGCTATTATTTATCAAGATCAATGGTGGGATTAATACAATCTATCAGACCCAAATTAGGAAACCAAGTAGAGTATTATGCCATAAGTGGTACCAATTCAGATAATAATTTGAGGTCAAGAATTATTTTTCAGAAAAAGGAAAGAGGAAAGAACATCAACAAGAAGGGTTTCCCAGGTCTTTAATCTTTTTTAGACCCACATATTGGTCCTGATATAGTTAAGTATATTTACAAATCAGGCATTTTCATATAGGACAGGAGTGTCAAACTCATGGCCCACGGGCTGCATGCGTCACATACTGGCCACGCTTGATTTAGCAAAGGGGAAAAAAGTCGCAATATGTCATGTGACAATGCCGTGACGACACAAGTTTGACACCCCTGATATAGGAGATAAGTAAGCACCCATGTCTCTGAATTGAAATACAATTGAAAACATATTTTGTTTAAGTTTTGTTGTGTGTACTTTCAGTAGGATTTCTCTAATTTACTTCATTACATTGGGGTGGGTGAGTTGGGCACAAATTAAAAGGGTTGTAGCACTTTGTTCTTGCTTGAATATATTATCACAAAGTGAAGGAAAAGCAATAGTTGACTTGAAACATTTAAAATCCAAAATCTACAATTTGTAAGTATATTAATAATGGACATAAAACAACTTTAACATATGTTTGTAATATCCAGTTTGATGTCATTCGTGCGTCACAAACATTGTAGAATGAGATACTATCCCATGAGATAATATTAACAAATAGAGCAGATATTTAAGCATCAATAAAAACTGCATAATTTCAGAAGCTGCTAGAAGCCTATGTGACATTAAATTCATGTTAATATATCATACTTTGTTATTATTTTGGGGAAAAAAAATTGAAAAATAGCAGACACTTGACCCAAAACAAACAAAAACAAAAAAAATCCCCCAAAACAGTTATATAAACCAAAATGCAAAAGCACCCTGTTGAACAATGCAAAATGTTAATTTTTTTTTGCTCAGATTAAGCCTATTTGATCAGCCTATTTTGCCTGAAATAGCCATTTATAGCCAGCGTATTCAACAATCCGCCTGGCAATAGAGTAATCAAGTGCTTTGATTCTATGTCTTTCTCAGCACACAAATCCAGAATTCTGAACAACAGCGGCTTAGAGTTAACTAGCTTGATTGTTTTCCACTGCTTTCTCCTGCCAATGGAATGGATTAAGCCTAATGCAGAAGTTCCTGTGGTTTATTTAGGAGGTCAAGAATTTATTTTTGGTTTCCAATTATGGATTTGTTTGGAGGGGAGCAAACCAAAATGCTTGGTGTGTGCATGTCATGCCAAAGAGTGTAGCTGCTCCCAGTGGTAGGGAAAGCCAAGTGGTAGAAATTGAGCAGGATGTGCCAGCAAATTGTTTACATCTTGTTAAGACAGAAATCTTCAGAAATCTGACCAATTGCAATGGGTAAGCACAACTGTTCTTTTCATCTATACTGCAAGCAGAACTGCAACAATTTATATTCATTCTGGTGTTGATTTCTTTTGTTAAGATTGCCACCTAAAATAAGCGTTCTCTTTCCTCCCTATTTGTTTGTTTTTTTCTTCATTATCAAAGAAGAAAGGTTTATATCTCCTGGCAGAATTAGATGTCGAGATAGACAGCATCCATTTTCCTTAAAATGTATTTGAAGTTGTTAAGCATTTGCAGGTTGCATAATAAATCTATGCATCCTGTATCTACAGTAGATGAGAATTGATTAATGGTTGTTTTGTAAAACCTTTGCTCTTACGAAACTAATGTCAAAAGTAAACTTACAGAACAGAAAAGTTAGAAAATTGCTCTTCAGATGCTGTGATTCTCTATGTATAAATTATTTTGCGTTAAGACATATTGATGAAAGCCAACGATTCTTACAAATGAAGTTGAAAAATCATGGCACTGCTTCAGGGGCATAACAAATCTGGATCAAGAAACTGGATTTCAGATTTTTTTTAAAATTATCAACCACGGTAAGTATGGAAAAAAATATCTTAGATTTATATTCCATCTATCCTTCAAGAACAACCTGGGTGGAGGTCATCTCTCATTCACATAATAACAACACAGTGATGTAGATTCCACTGAGAGAAAGTGATTGGCTTAAAATCCCTCAATAAGCTTCCATATCTAAGTGTGGACCAAAAATTATTGTACTTCCCTTTAAATTTTACACTGCTATATAAACGCCAGATGGTATCACTGCAAATACTGATTGTAGGAATGGAAACTTCTACAATAGATGCCCAGTATCTTTGTGGAGGGAACAGGGTAGCTGTCTCTGTCAATTATACAGCTACTAAAATTAAAAGAAGGCAACTGAAGATGTGATTCCCAATGGCTTAATAGATGTGGAAGAAAAGTCTGTCAGTAGCTAGCATTAGCTTTTCCTTTCCCTTTGTTTTACGGCAGCCTGAAGGACTTTAAGGCAGCCTGAAGGACATTGTACCACACCTGGTCTCAATTATAAGGTAAAATGCTGAGCGCACTAGAAGTGTGGGTGTGTGAGTAGACACATTTGCTGTGAGGGAGCCAAAAGCAAATGTTTGCAGCCAAGGGAGTGGAGCAGCCATCAGCAAAACAAGCAACTGAGGTAATGAGGACTTGGATTTTACCAAATCAGCAGCAGATAAGGTGAAGGAAGTGACAGAGCTAATAGCTTCACCCCTCCAGTAGAGGAACTACAGCCAGCCAGTAGCTTATAAAGCATGTTTATTTTCTCCTGTAGAATAGTCTGAGAAACTACAAAGTGAATGCTGCAGCAGCAATTTGGAAAAGCAACTGACAGAAGCCAACTTATAGGTGGCTTAAAGGTAGCTGATGACTTCGATTGATGCTTAAGTGACAGATTGTTACATAGATGGTGTGGGAAAAAGATAGGTATGGATAGGAGTATAGTTACTATATAAAACTGATTATGTTAATTTTTTGTTAGTAAAAGCCCCCTGGAAACCTAGAGAGGATATCACCAATCTGTATATGGTGCTGATCTGTACCATTTCCCAAAAGAACCTCTCACAAAGATCTACAGCACCTAGTTCTATGCTCAACCTGATAGTTCTTCAAATGAGATGATACATTTTCATTTAGTTGCACTTCCTCTCAATCACAAATAGACTTTCTTTTATCCTTTAATTATGATAAAAACATACACTGACCTAAATCAATGACAGACACGTTCCCTGACTAGGATACAATCCTCTGTGGTTTTTCCTTTCTAATATAGTGAGTATACTCTATTATAATGTAGTTTATTCTTTAGTATTTCCTAGTTCATGTTGCACTTAGAGGTTGTATTGTCTCAAAATCTCTGCAAAAAGGAGATGAGTATTGACAGAAAGGAAACCGGCCTGACTTTCAGAATCCCCAATGAGGTGTGTGTGTGTGTTTGTTTGCTTTTCACTATCAGATGTGTCTTCAGTGCTAGCAAAACAAATGAAGGATCTTGTATAGAAGATCTGGGAAACAAACAAAAAGTATTTTCATTTTTGGTACATTTTATACTACTATTCATATGCTGCTCCTTATGGACTTTTTGTATAAAAATGAAAAAAACAAACAAACATATAGTTTTGAAGGTTACATAGAGATTATAGAAAGAAGAGTAATACAACATAATTTTAGAGATTGAAATATATTTGTACTTACAACTGCTATGAGAAATATTGGAAGCCATTTACAGCTTTTTTTATATTTCAACTTTTTTATTTTCTTGCTTTTTTTTTTTTTTGCTTTTTTCTTTTCACTACTTTATCTTAATTTGTTATTTTTCTTGTTTAAAAAATTCAATGGAATTATGAATTAAAAACATTCATGTTCATTGCACAGAGACTGCAACAGTTGAGCTAGAGTTGCTGTTCATACAATTCTATGATTCCCTTTTTTCCTCTCTCTCCTCCGTAAAGTTGGTAATTTCTGCTTTCATAGTGTTAGACATTATTTTCTCCTGAAATTCTGGCTGTACAAGCTTAGGTATCTGCATTGCATCCCAAATCAATACCCTATTTGCCTTTTTTTCCTGATTCCAAGAAGGCCCCTTCCTTTTAAGAACAAAAGATAATCCCTCCTTTAACTAATATCAGCTGCATTGGGTTCATAGGAAAAGGGAGGGCTAGAACTTGCTAACTTTCCATGGTTTGCCCTTCATTGAAGACCTGTGGTAGCACAGTGGTTGGAATGCAGTACTGCAGGCTACTTCTGCTGACTGCAGGCTAACTGCAATTTGGCAGTTTGAATCTCACCAGGCTCAAGGTTGACTCAGCCTTCTATCCTTCCGAGGTGGGTAAAATGAGGACCACAGATTGTTGCGGGCAAACTCTGTAAACCGCTTAGAGAAGCCTGTAAAAGCACTATGAAATGGTACATAAGTCTCAGTGCTATTGCTATTCTACAAATAATGTAGGATGTATTCATCAGCAGCTCTGAACCTCCGTCCTTCAGCTACAGAATGATGCCGTTTCTGGGAAGACAATGACAAGGCTTACTGAGCTGACCACTCAACTTTCTAATCCTTTAAAATCTGTGGCCTTTTATAGATTTTGCTTCTTAAAAAGGGTATTTTACCTGGCCAGAAGTAGAGAACTAATGTTTTAGAGAAAAACTACTTTAAGAATCTAGATGTATACTTCCAATGTTCTTGCCTATAGAGCGGTCAAATTTTTCATGTACAAAATTTGGGCTCCTTATGATATTATGGGTGAGTCCATGTTGTTGTTTTATTGACAACAATGTGGATAATGGTTTCATGATACATGATACTTGTATGACTGTAACTTTGTTGCTTGTATCCTTATGATTTATATTGATATTGTTTCCCGATTGCTTATTTGTACCCTATAACTATCATTAAGTGTTGTACCTTATGATTCTTCATGAATTTACCTTTTCTTTTATGTACTCCGACAGCATATGCACCAAGACAAATTCCTTGTGTGTCCAATCACACTTGGCCAATAAAAAATTCTATTCTATTCTATTCTATTCTATTCTATTCTATTCTATTCTATTCTATTCTATATTAAGTATATGTGTATTCCCAATCCATAGGATTCACTCATGTACTTCCTTCCAAATTTATTTAAAGCTACTGTGTCTAAGTATTGCTATAATTAACCTCCCCTTTGAAGAATTAGTGCCTGATGTGGCTTACTTCTTTGTTCATTTTTTTGCAATACTCTTAAGTTATGAAATGATCACACCAGGTCTTCCAACTACTGCTGAGTATAAAAGTGGGGCAGATTGGCAATGCAGAAGAGAGCATCTGCGGGTTGTAGCTGCACTGTAATCTCCTTGTCTTGCAGCTTGCTCAAGTGAAATTTCTTCATGGCTGATTCTGCCTGTTCCCCATTCAATAAGGTGACGAAAGCAGTTCCTTTGAATTTGTCCAACAATACTTAAGTTCACAATGACTCAAAAGATTATGAATTTCTTGGTTGGCGATGCCAGCAGGCAGCCCACGAATGAGCACCTTACTTCGGTTACAGAATTGTCAGGCACTTCTTTCCAAGCAACTCGCTATTTTGGTCGGTTCCAAAGGCAGCAATACCTCTTCGGGGCCATTGGCCGAGCCTGGATCTTCTGGACCTCAATTTCTTTGCATTAGTTTCATCTCCTTGATTAAGTTTCTTAATCTGAAAGCAAAACAGGGTCACTTACAAGCCTGTTAAAGGTTCTGGGCAGAATCTTAAGGTATACAGAAGTACATGGAATTATAAGCAACCCTCTTCCGTGGAAGGGGCAAATATCTGGTCTTTTTTCTGTGATTAATGGTTGGAGAGAAAAAGGCCACTCATGTTTTTAGGCTCCACTAAATAACAGATTCATGCAGTTAGTGAGTCCTACCTTAAATCCCCTGCAGATTTAAAACTATCTGAGCAACAGCATTTGGTTGGAGGTTGCCACTATTTCAATCTCCATCATTGTTCCCTTTGTTCAATGCACTTTTTTTTATAGTTGAATGTTCTTTTTTTTTAATAAAACTAGATAAAAGGAAAAGGTAAAGGTTCCCCTTGCACATATGTGCTAGTCGTTCCTGACTCTAGGGGGCAGTGCTCATCTCCATTTAAAAGCCAAAGAGCCAGCGCTGTCCAAAGACATCTCCATGGTCATGTCGCTGGCATGACTAAACACCAAAGGTGCACCGAACGGTGTTACCTTCCCACCAAGGGGATCCCTGTTTTTTCTACTTCCATTTTTTACGTGTTTTTGAACTGCTAAGTTGGCAGAAGCTGGGACAAGTCACGGGAGCTCACCCCATTATGCGGCACTAGGGATTCGAACCGCTGAACTGCCAACCTTTCGATCGACAAGCTCACTGAGCCACCATGTCCCTTAATGAAACTTGATAACAACCTACAAAAAACTGCACATCTCCCCATCCTTTCCATGCAAAAAAAAAATTGAAATTAAAAGTTATAATGTACCCTATTTTCCATTCATCCAACTATTCAAAACCCCATGTTACCCCCATATCTCTTTACCAAAGAAAAGAACAGGATCCCACTCCTTTGCACCCTAGAAGTATAAGCTATAGGCAGCTTAGCTTCTGGTCAACCCACTTCTGTTTTAAGTCCATTCAAGGTTCTCCTTTAAAGCTGTCAGCCAGACAAGAAGGGTGCCTTTGCCAATAATTCATTGGTTCCTGACCAACAATTTAAAACATTTATTTGTGATTAGTTCCAAACTTTGCATATAAAATGTATAGAAATGTAGTCTGGATAGTTAGGTTCCTATTTTGACTTTCCTGTTTTCACTTTCGGTAGAAAAGAATGTTTATTCTCCCGTTCGCTGTTCTTAAAATTCTTTGTATGTCTCATTGAAAGCCCAGTTGGGAAGCTAGCAATTTGAAATATAATTTAAAAACATAAAATGCCTTTGTCGAGTTGTGTGTTTCTTTCTGTTTACTTTAGAAAGTAAATATGTACTTAGTAATCAACTGCTACATTTTATTACCAGCCTCACCCATGCTAGTAAGAGTAATATGGTCAAGAGTATTGAACTTCTGAGTAATGGCAGTAGCTTGAGTGTGAAGTCTCAGGGCTTAATGCCCATACACAATAGGCTTGTTATTCAGTTGTACAGCTCAATTATCTACTACATGTTTGCTCAATGAAACATGTTTGCTTAGCCTGAACCTAGTTTTGATTGACTGCTTATGAGCCATCACATCAATGTTAATTCTCAGTGACCAAATATTTCTCCATGACTTTCTATCCAAGAATCAGCTTAGATTTCCATGTATATAGGGTTTTTTTTTCTTACTTTAACGTGAAAAACCATTTCTACAATTTGACTTTTGCTGCTCAACTCGACATGGTTCACTTTGGAAGCTGCAAATAAATAGCTTGGGAGCCTCGCTGTGAATTGTGGATTGTTTATGCCTGTCCTAATGTGATATTAAATTTCTCTGTTTGACATGTAGGACAATCAGTGCATGTTAATTTAGAAATGAGTCATGTAGGAATAGGATCAAAGATCCAGCTTCTTTGTCTTTTGCCCTGAAAAAAGTATAGAGGGGAATCTTAACATGGAGCACGAAAGGAAAGCTGGGCTAAGCAGATGCATTATTTCATTCGTTTGTTCACAGTTGATCACAAGAGCTAATCTGTAATGTTTATTTCCTCCAAATTATATGGAATATTCTCATTACAAAACCTGCCTAACAGCTTTTCATTATGTTTAACAAAAGTATTTTCAAAATAATCAAGAATCTGATCTGTGAAGGAAAATACTTTGTGTGTGTATATACACACACATCGGGTGGGTTCTACTTACCTTTACTACTGGTTTACAGCAGGATCGCACACACACACACACACTTCTTCCTGATGACGTTGGGGTCGGTGGGTGGAGCCTCTCCCCAGTTTTACTACCAGTTCTCAAGAACCTATCCGAACCAGGGGACAACCCACCACTGACACACATGCGCCCAAAAGGTAAATTGATTCTCTGCCCCTCATAGCTTTCAAAACCATGCAAAAATGTAGACACTAATCAAATGTAATAAAACAAAAAAATAAAAGCACCTTATTTAAAGCAAGCTAAAATACAATCAAACTCTAGCCAAAGGCATCAGAGTCTCTGTTGTGGTCCATCAGCGGCCTATGGAGATGGACAGCAATGAGGCTGAAGTGAGGCCAGGACCATCAGGAAGTAAGGTGCAGACTCCAGAGCCTCCAGAGACAGATAGTAGTGAGGCAGAGGAACAGGAGGAGCCTGTTCCTAATGCACACATGAGAAGAGCTGCCAGAAGGCAAGAGCAGCTCAAGCAGAGAGGACAACTCGGGAGTAGGGCCAAGAGATGATTGGCCCCTCCCATAAGGCTTAAAATAGACCAGCACCAGTCTTTCCGCTTTGCCGGAAAACAACATTATAGCTGCATCTTCTGCTCTGTCTTCTGCTTCGTGTATGTCTTTGTTTTTGTGGCTTCTGGATATTTGCCAGGAAGGGCCTTTGGCAGTTTGCCTAATTGGACTAAGGTTTCTCAAATAACTGAGAAATTTGTGTTGGGAGGCATTTGTTTTACTTTGAGTCGAACAACGCTGTTCGAATAAAGTTTGTTTTTCCACGGACTAAGTTTAATACTACCTACTTGGGTCTGGGTCACAACAATCTCTAAAGTGTACAGCTTCAGGAATTGGGGGCCAATTTCAGCTCCACGGCATGCATGAAGATTGTTTTAAATGATGTGCATTTTATTTGCAAACTTTGCATTTTGTTGAGCTGTGAGGTAGCCCCAAGGCTCCCAAGAGAAAGAAAAAATAACCATCTTGGGTGGTACAACTATGTGGGAAATCTCAGTTGAAAGCTGAATTTCAGTATAGTGTAATGTGTAAACAAAGGAATCCTTTGGTTTGTGTGTGATGCTGGGGAATCAGTTTCTTTGTCTTTCCTCTGGTGCGCCTTATAACATTAGCATAGGTGATATTTATGAATGTGCATAAATGCAGGAATGGCTCACAGGAGCTGTTTGATATCTGCCAAACTTGGTACATGAATCAGCTTCAGCATGCTGCTTGTTAGCGGCACAATGTATTCCCACTGTCAAGCTTTACAAAAGGAAAAAAAAATGAACCAAAGGGCTGTTCAGGTCTCAATATCAGTTCATTTGCCTTTCCCTACATTCCCCACCTCAAAAGCTGATATACTTATTTTAATAGCTCTCCTCAGGTTATTTTAGAGCAGGGGTCTCCAACCTTGGCAACTTTAAGACTTGTGGACTTCAACTCCCACAAAGCTGGCTGAGGAATTGTGGGAGTTGAAGTCCACAAGTCTTAAAGTTGCCAAGGTTGAAGACCCCCTGTTATAGGTAGTCTGATTAGGAGGCTATCATGTTCCTAAGTATTGCAAACAATAATGCATGTTAGCAAGTTTATTTACAGATGATATTCAGTAGCTATATAAATGTATAACTACCGTTCAGTAGTTTCATACTGAATAAGGCCATCATCGGGGATATAGGGCTATAAATCTCAGTTATACATTTTAAGTGCTTAGGATGATATGAATCATTCGCATTAATGTGTGTCAGGTTGATCTGAGACTGTAGAAAGTCTGCACATTTCTTACCTAATATGAACAAATTCATTTCTCTTGAGAAATGGCCTTGTTCTCATATGAAATAGACATATGATTGTGCTTACGTCTTTCAGTTTGAGTGTACTCGCTTGAGTTTTAAATTGTGACCTTCCTATATTCTGTCACGACCGGCTTCCCAATGATTAAAATCAAGCTATTTTCTCATGGAGCAATAGCACTTAGACTTATATACTGCTTCACAGTGCTTTGCAGCCATCTCTAGGTGGTTACTGTTTCAAGATGTTTAATCAAAATGCAGTTAACAGTGATAAGCCATCATTAGGAGTGTGTGCGCACACGCGCGCACACACACACACACACACACACACACACACACACACACACACACACACACACGACAGGAACCGGAAATACCTCACAGGAGCAGCTGAAGGCAACTCCTAGAGAGGCAGGAAATGCATCTCAGAATGAAGCTGCCTACACAGCAGACATAACCACTGTAACATCTTCCCTTTTCATATTACATAAACAACATTATAAGCATTGTAAAACATTGTAAAAGTTCCGATGAAAACAATTGTAACATCTTCCCCTTTTCATATTAACACAAATTAACACATATTAAAAACATTATAAAACATTATAAAAGTTCCAATGAAAACAACTGTAACAGTTATAGAGTCATCATATTGCCCCCAACAATCATTTTACTGATCTTGGAAGGATGGAAGGCTGAATCAATCCTGAGCTGGTGAGAATTGAACTGCTGGCAGTCGGCAGAATTACTTTGCAATACTTCCTTCTAACCACTGTGCCATCACAACTTTTATCACCACAGCTCTTATCACTGCACCTTGTGTCAGAAGCTGGTGTTTTCACACTACCAATAGAAGACTGTTCGCAGGAATATCTATAAGGAAGGTCCTATTCTGTTTTTAGTTCAGTTATAGCAGAGACACAACTGGGAACTGCAATGATATGTTGTAGCATATCTCTCTCTTTTCCTCCATTTGACCAATTCTGAATTATTTTTGAATCCTAAGGAGAAGATTCTATAGAGAGGATTCCCATATACTATACAGATCTCTATATAGGTTCTTTTTCTTCACTATGCTACAGAGCATCATTTCTAGATTTTTTCCCCTAGTTCTGAAAGAAAGAACAAACCTTTCAATAAATATCCTATAATTCATAAAATCTTTCTGGCATATCCAAAGTGAAATGAAGGAGGCAAGATTAGAGGAATTTAAGCAGTTCAACTCAACAGCCTAAGCTACTTATTTCCTGTGCTTCTCCTGGCTGTTCCTGAAGCCAATTTAACAAATTCCAATTCTGATTGTAGTAGCTTGGCTACAGGACTAGGTTGATGCTCAGTCCATACAATTGGCCACAATAGGTCCTGACTGATTATTCCCCTCTTCTTGTTCTTCCTGTCCATGGAGAAGACATAACTCCAAATATCTACTTTTTATTTCTGGGGATTCCTCCCCTCCTCACTAATCTCATTCTTTTCCTTTGCTTTCCCAGATGTTTGCAACCATGGATGCCTTCACACCCTCTTCCCAAGTTTTCTGTTTTACACTGCACTGTATCTCTCCCCTGCCCACACCCCCTCACCCCAATTATTACTTTGATGCTGCAGTGGAATCATCTGGAACTTATTTTGGTAGGTAGGAAGGTATATAAGTAGATAGGTAAGTACATATAAAAAGAACACAATGGGGCCATTTAACCTGATGAAATGTAGAAGTTGTAAATACCATATGTAGTACATGTTCTTAATAGTAAAAGTTATGCTGTGGTTGTTTCTTAATTGCATCCTATATTACCCATACCAATGAAAAAGCATCTGCCAGCAGTATGAATTTTTACTCCTCAATATATTGATGCTGCTACCATACAACCCTCAAATTTTCCAGAGTTTTGTGAGAACATGTATGTAAGCCAAATAAAAGCAAAGAAAGATCTGTGAAAGTCAAATTATTTTATAAGTGTTTTATAATAGTAGCCATTATCAAAGATAATGCTGTTCGCATAGTCTGAGTTGTAATTTTTACAATCATTATTCCCAGTTTTAGTAGAATTGTGCTTAGAACAAAAAACTGCAAAAGATAGTTGAATACTGTTAATGGCACACACATTAGTTAAGTACCAAATTGACGTAACTGTGAAAAGAATAGAATCCTTTATGAAACAGAGAGGATGTTAATCATAAGCAATAAGAAATAAAGTACAGAAGAAGCAAGTGATCTCCTTAGGTCTTCTTACACCTCATGCCTTTCACCAATTTCCCAACCCTCCAAAGCAGAGGAAGAGGCTACAGTGGAGAGGCTGCAATGCAATGGGAAGGAGGAATAACAAAAATGACCTCTCATTCCACTGATAAATAACTTCCATCAGCAATGACTACTAATGAGCCAACTATCAGTCCTCTATGAGCTTCATAGAATGCAAGATGTTATCTATGGTTCTATTCCAGCAATTCATAAATAACAGAATAACAGAGTTGGAAGGGACCTTGGAGGTCTTCTAGTTCAATCCCCTGCTCAAGTAGGAAACCATATACCATTTCAGATAAATGATTGTCCAATCTCTTCTCCAGTGTTGGAGCATCCACAACTTCTAGAGGCAACTTGTTCCACAGATTAGTTGTTCTCACTGTCAGGACATTTCTCCTTAGGTCTAGGTTGCTTCTCTCCTTGCTTAGTTTTCATCCATTGCTTCTTGTCCTACCCTCAGGTGCTTTGGAGAATAATTTGACCCAACTAACTTTTTTTTTTGTTTTGAATAATATCATTACACAAACAAACAAACACACACACAGAGAGAGAGAGAGAGAGAGAGGGAGAGAGAGAACAGTTTTAAACAAATGTCTTAAGTCACTGCAGTCCCAACTGGATTCTCAACTCACAAACAAGCAGTGACATAGTACTCCATTACCCCAAATTATCCCAAATTACTGTTTACTTCCACACATAATGAGAGCTTCCTGTTGATATATATGAGCCATGTGCCTTAGAAAAAGCAGACTCATTTTGAGGTGTAATTACCCTCAGTTTATGAGCCACTGATCTACTGTCTGACATTATCTTCACCAAAACCCACCCCTGAAGCGAGGTGAACAACAAGATTATCTGGAAAGCTCTTCCTGGTTTAATTCCAATCTTTGGGCAGTTATACTGTCGTGATGCCCAGTATTAGCATCAAATGTAGAAAAGAGTTGGAAGGTATGTTTTACACATATAATACAGACACAATTCACTTCTATACATACGGAAGACTTCCTCTTAATATATGACACTTAGAGGAAGCAGAATAATTTTTTGGCAGTTGTAGAAGGCTCAGTCTTTTTTTTTATTGAAAAAGTTTTACAAAGAACAAATTTTTAAACCATTGTTTCCCCCCCCCCCACTTCCCCCCTCCCTCCTCCTTCTCCCCCACCCCCCGAGACTTCCCAGAACAAAATGCAGGGTATAACATTTATCAATCATAAGCTAAAATACCACAAAAATCTAAGTCATATCCCCACTCTTCCAACACCCCCTTAATTCCCCTTTCCCATTTAAACATATACATTCATATGCCATTCATAACATTATTCATTTGGTACTTTTTAGTCCAATACTTGTTTTGAACATAATCAATCCACCTTCTCCACTCCAATACATATTTTTCTTGTGAATGTTCTTTCAAATACGCAGAGATTTCTTGTCCAGCTACCTGAATTCCCTCCCCCACTTATAAGATCCTTGAGGAATTGCATTTCTCATTCTTCGAGTTGTAAAGTAAATAACCACATCTCTTGGCAGCTGCTTTTGTCTGGTAATCCAAGAATTTACGCGGTAAATTTTGTCAATATGATATGCCACTTCATCTGGTTGCACTCCTATTATATCTGCAAATGCTTCAGAAAAAAAATCATTCAAATCTTCCTTCTTATTTTCCTGTAAGCCCCTAATTCTTAAAGCAAATTCCATAGCCCTATATTGGACCAATACAATTTCATCATCTGTTTTTTCCACTTTAGCCTGAACCTCTTCCATCTTATTTTCCAGTTTTATTTCCTCTACATTTTCTTCTAACAGATTCAAATTGGTTGCCAAGCCTTGAACTGCTAGCACAAGACTATCTCTAATCTCTTTATTCCCTCCTGAATTTCTAACATCTGTTCTGTCATCTGTTTCAGTTTCTCTTCAATAAGAGAAGTTTGCAAATTTATAGAGTCCTTTAAAAAATCTTTCAGGTTCTCCTGTAGTACTTCTAAATTTAATGCTTTTGTATCAGCAGTATGGGCTGGAGAAACTCCTACAGGTTTTTAATTTTGTTTGTTTGGCTGCCATCTTTTAAACTTTCGTTTCACTTTAATCCAAATTGACAAAAGATCTTTTTGTATTTTCAGGGAATACAATCTTAAAGTCTTTTCCTTTTATCCTTTTATAGTTTAATGACTTCTAACAGCCTCTGGCAGCACTCTACCCAGAACGATAGGAATTTTCTCACTTTTGCTTTCAGGTTGTTAAGTCTTTAGGTTAATGGCGCCTTTATCAGTCTTGCCTTCAAGTTGCAACAAAACCACAGGGAGTTAAGAAAATTGTTACTTGCATTTCCAGTCCTCCTGCTTCTGTTCTGTCCGGTATAAAATAAGTTTATAATCCAATATAGGTCCCGGAGCTTGGTCGTGATGATTATTTCTGCAAACGCAGCAGAGCCCTGGATACGGAGTGCTTTGGGCTCAAAGGGAGCTTAACCATTCGAACCCCCAAAATCATTTCAGGGGTTTTAGGAAAGCTCTACCTTTGCCCATCTGATCATCTCCCCCTCTTCTCCCGAGTGGGAGATTTTCCTAATTGCTAGACTGCTGATTTACGCTGCCTTAGTGATTCTAACGTAATCCAAAGGCTGACGGTCTAAAAGACCATCACCGTCACCAACAGAGCCAAGCGGAAGCCAGAAGGCTCAGTCTTAATAGCATGTAAAAGCTGATGTTTGTATATGGTATAGTCAAGAAATTTACTGGAATAACTACTTGTGAATTGTGAAATTATATTTATCAATAAGAACAGAGGTTGTTGCAAGCAAAGGGATGGTACTAATGATTGCATAATTCAACTGCTTAAATGAATTGGTGCCTTTGAAAATTAACCCAAAAACTACTTTGACTTGATAAGGAGTGGTTACCTGGTGAATGTAACCCTTTCTGTCGTGCCTAAACATTGACTCCCCTCTTTTCTCACACTTTACCCCTCCAGCTATCCCTTTCTCTTATCTCCTCTCCAGACAGTTTTTCCTTCCCAGATCCATTTTTCCTTCAATCCAGCTATAGATTCTTCTTAGCCCATCTCTAATCTCTCTCCTCCCCCTTTTTTTCTGTTGTACAGTTTCTGCTAGAGAAAGAAAGGGAGTTTTGCATACAAGTCTATGTATTTGTGTGTTTCTGTGTGAGATCGTTTGGGTTCATAGGACAGAATGGTAGTTATTTTTGTCAAGGGAGTATCTTATTTTACAGCCAGCTCTACTACTCTAACAGTAATAAACCCTAGCTCAGATTGACTTGTCTTTCTGAGGCGAGTAGGGTTCTGACAGATTTGTATTAAGAAAGTTCAGAATGTGTCAGAATGTTCCATTCCCTCTAGAACATACATTAGGGTCCTAAGCTGAACCTTATCGCATTCTGTTGGTGTCCCCTTTACTCAAACTTCCATTCTCCCAAGTTACCATAAAAACCCATGAAAAATAGGAGATTCCTGGCTCTGTCTGCAACATCCTTTGATTTCCTGCTCAATGGCTAACACATAATATCTGCATAGACACTTGAAACTGTGTAAATGAGTTGAGTAGATAGAAGAAATGACTAGGACTGATTGCAGCTGGAGTAGCAACTTTAGACTGACAAAATCTAAGCTGAACATGTGCATGGTTTTTCTCCTTTTATATGATATTTTCCTTTTATTCTTCCTTTTTCAAGGGTATGAAGTCTTACCTTCAGAGGCATCTTATTTTCTAATGAATACAGTATAGCTGTTATGCTGTCTATTTCTTTCTTGGCTCTTGGCTGCTATTATTTTTTTTTAAATGTAATAATTATTTTGTTATTCATTGCCTTGGTCCTGAAATGGAAAAGTACATATAAATATGTACTTTTCAAGCAGATGGATCATCCTGTGACAACACCATTAATAACTTGCACTCATTGACTATAAACTTATAATTTTCTATATTATGTATGAATGATGTCAGACTTTCAAAAACATTGACAATGAAAGTGGGTAAGCTATTTGAAGATGATTTCATTATAAAGCTATGAGTTCCTTTGTTGTTGTTGTTTTTTGTTATAACATAATAAATAATGGCATCTTGTTAATTATGTTCTAGAAACTATTGTAATATTAGTAAGACATGAATTAGAAAGTAATAATAGGACCCTTTTGTGTTAAGTTCGGGAAGTAACGAGGCTGGAGACCAGGGTAGTGACAACAGCTCTTTAATATATGGTGAACCCAGCAACCTGGCTGGGGAAAAACCTCTCCTTATATACTGTTCAACCAGCGGCTTCAACCAATCAGCAACGTGCTTGTTTCCCGCCAAAACATTTAAAGATACATAACACTCCTCCCCTCCCAGAAAACACTTTACCTATTATTTACATATTATTTACATGTTATTTTTCGACGTAGTCACGCAAATAACCTGGGCGTCTCCTGATTCTTTCGGACCTGCGCGGTTCAGTCCTTGGGAGTGGGTTGAGCTGGTTGGAGGGGCTGTTTGCTCCTCCCAGCTCTTTCTCTAGGCCATCCGGCCCTGGATTACTTGCAGGCTCTTTTTCTAGGCCATCCGGCCTTGGATTACTTGCAGAGTCGTCCCTGCTGTTTCCAAGGGGAACCTGATGGCGTCGCTGGACCTCCGGGGACTCAGCTAAGTCTTGCGCCTCTCCCGGGTTTAAATCAGCTGTGGGGTTAAATAATGTGTGGTCAGGGTCTGTTTCATTGAGCTCGGATTGTTCAGTTATTCTTTTTCTGATTTGATCTATGTGGCGCCTCCATACTCGGTTGTCTTTTAACTCAACCAAGTATGACTTTGGACCGGTTGCTTTTATGATTTGCCCTGCTAGCCAACTTGGGCCGTCCCCATAGTTGCGGGCCCACACTCGGTCGCCTATGCCCATTTCTCTCGTTTTTTCTAGTTCCCCCTTGTAACCCTCTGGTGTGTAATGGGGATTTAACCGGTCGAGTGGGCACCGGAGCTTCCGTCCCATCAATAATTCGGCTGGGCTTCTGCCTGTAGCAGTGCTGGGGGTTCTATGCTGAACGGCCAGAAAGAAATCTATCTTTGTTTGCCAGTCGCCTGGCTTGAGTCTGGACAATGCCTCTTTAGCGCTCCGGACGGAACGCTCTGCAAGGCCATTCGACGCAGGGTGGAAAGGCGCAGAGAGGGCATGTCGGATGCCCTCATCTGCCAAGTATTCCTCAAACTGGGTTGCCGTGAATTGCGGGCCGTTATCGGATACTAGCGTGTCGGGCAACCCGTGGGTTGCAAATAGATGCCGCAGTGCTGCGATTACTGCCTCGGCTGTCATGGATCTCATGAGAATGATTTCCAACCATTTAGAGAAAGCGTCGACTACCACTAGGAAGGTTTGGCCGTGGAAAGGGCCAGCAAAATCAATGTGGATTCTCGACCAGGGCCCTTGGGGTTTTTCCCATTCCCTGACTGGGGCCGTCGGGGGTAGAGGTCTGGACTCTTGGCAAGCCTGGCATTTTCCTACCCTCTCAGCAATTTCTGAGTCCATTAGTGGCCACCAAACATAGCTTCTTGCTAGCCCCTTCATCCTTACGATCCCTGGGTGACCCTCGTGGAGAAGGTCCAATACCTTTTCCCTCAATTTCTCCAGGATCACCACTCGATCGCCCCATAGCAGGCACCCCCCTTGAGCCGAGAGTTCCCCACGTTTTTTTACAAATTCCTTAAAATGCTCGCCCGGCGCAGCGGGCCACCCTCTTTGTACCCAACCGAGTACAGTCCTCAAAATAATGTCCCCGTATGATGCCCGAGCCACCTCCTTAGATGTGACTGGGCCAGAGTCCAAAGAGTCAATTAGCAGGATGGGCGTCCCCGGAGTGGGGTCTTCGATCGCCCCTGGTAGTGGGCATCTGCTTAAAGCGTCCGCATGCCCCACTTCTTTTCCGGGTCGATGCTGCAGCTTGTAGGAATAAGCGGCTAAGAAGATAGTCCATCGGGTCAATCGTGGCGAAAGTGCCACAGGCGTTGGGCGGTCGCCAGCCAGTATCCCTAACAGCGGTCTATGGTCAGTAACAATTTCAAAGTCTCTACCAAAAACGTATTCGTGAAACTTTTTTACCCCTGACACAATTGCTAGCGCTTCCTTATCCAACTGGCTATAGTTCCTCTCTGTCGAGGACATCGTTCTGGAGTAGAAGGCTATTGGGGCTTCTGTGCCGTTTGGCAGTCTGTGGCTGAGCACAGCCCCCATCCCATAAGGGGAGGCATCACAAACCAGTAATAATGGCAATGAGCTATGATACTGGATCAGTAGGCTATCGCTCGAGAGTAGGTTTTTTACTGCTTCGAAAGCCCTAGCTTCCGACTTTCCCCAAGACCAAACAGTATTCTTTCCCAGAAGCTTATGCAGCGGCTCAGCAACGGTCGCCTTGTTTTTTAAAAAGACCGCGTAAAAATTCACTAGCCCCAGGAATGCCTGTAGCTCTGTTTTGTTTTTGGGCGCTGGAGCCTTTCTGATTGCCTTGACCTTGCTCTCAGTGGGGTGAATTCCTTTCTTGTCTATTCGGTAGCCCAAGAACTCGACGGATTCTACCCCTATCTGGCATTTGTTCACTTTAACCTTTAGTCCGGCTGACCGGAAAATGCCCAGAACTTTTCTCAAACGCTCCCCCAATTCCTCTAAATTTTCGGCTGATATCAATACATCATCGAAGTAGGGGACTACCCCTGGGAGCCCTTGCAGAAGTCGTTCCATTAAATTTTGGAACAGCCCCGGTGCCACACTCACCCCAAATTGTAATCTGGTACACTTGAAAGCACCTCTGTGAGTTACAATCGTTTGGGCTTCGGCTGTGTTGGCGTCTACGGGCAGTTGTTGATAAGCTTGAGCCAAGTCTAACTTTGCAAAGACTTGCCCTTGCCCCAACGAGTGCAGCAAGTGTTGCACCACGGGAACCGGGTAAGCGCTTTTCTGTAAGGCTTTGTTTAACGTCGCCTTGTAGTCAGCGCAGATTCTAACTGACCCATCTGGTTTGACTGGGGTGACGATTGGTGTCTCCCACTTTGCGTGATCGACTGGCACCAGAATCCCCTGATTTATGAGCTTATCTATCTCCTTGTCAATCTTAGGTTTCAGGGCAAAAGGGACTCTCCTTGCCTTTAACCTAATGGGGGCTACCTGGGGGTCTAAGTTGAAGGAAATAGGGGTCCCCTTGTACTTGCCCAGGCAGTCCTTGAAGACATCTTCGAACTCGTTCATGAGTATGTCTTTTAGGTTACAGTCACTTCTGTAGATGCCAGTCACTCCCATGCCCAATGCACGGAACCAGTCTAGTCCCAACAAACTAGGCAGGGTCCCTTCGACGATCGTGATGGGCAGGGTCTTCTTGTGTGGTCCGTACTCGACTCGGACAGAGGTGGTCCCTCGAACAGGGATGCGATTCCCTTGGTAGTCGTGGACTCGTAGCCGTTGTGTTTGCAGGTGGCGCTTTGCGACTGATGGCAACGCTTTCGCCAAAGTGTCCCAGGACATGATGGTGATCGCTGACCCGGTGTCCACTTCTAGTCGGCACGGCACTCCTTCTATTTTGGGCTTGGTGAAGATCTTCTTCTCCACCCGGGTTGTGGCGCGGCCTATGATCACCGTCATTTGATTCGAGTTCGCGCCTTTTTTGTTTGAGCCAATCACGGGTCGCCTTGCCAATCCCGCGCTCTGATTGGCCGATTTGAATTTTCGGCGGGAAGGTTGGGGAGCTCGACAGACTTGAGCTAGGTGCCCCTTCTTCTCGCACCGCCGACATGTAGCGTCCTTGAACTTGCAGTGTTGACGCTGGTGTTGACCTCCGCAACTTCCGCATTCGTCCCGGTCTTCTTTGCCCCGTTTCTCGGTTCGACAAACCCCTTCCTCATCCTCACCGTCGGATTCGGTCTGGACCTCTTCTTGGTGTACCGGGGTTGATTTTGTGCTCGCCTTCGGTGTGATTGGCTGTTGCAGGGTCTCCGCCGCTTGGGTGGACATTTTATGCGCTCTGGCTTCGTCCAGGGCGTTTGCCAGCGTTAGATTGCTTTTCGATAGCAGCCGCCTCCGCAAACGCATGTCTCTGACCCCACGGATGAGTTGCTCCAGCAGCGCCTCGTCCAGGTCTCGGTACCCACAGTCTTTGGAGGCTTTCCGCAGGGGGGCCATGTAGTCGCCGATGGATTCTCCCTCTAGCTGTCGGCGCTCTCCAAATTCAAAACGCCGCACATATTTGGACGGCGTTGGCGCGAAATGGTTTTTAAGCAGGGTTTGCAGAGTTTGCCACGATACCGATTGTACCGGCGTTGGCTCTGCCAGGGCTTCCGCGATGTCGATGACCTCGGGACCGCAGTGGCTCAAGAAGTATGCCCTTTTGCGGTTGTCTGGAACTCCTTGCAGTTCGTTTGCTTCTAGGAAGCTTTCGAAACGGGTCATGTACGTTCCCCATTTCTCTCTGGCTGGGTCAAACGGCGCGGGCGGAGTGTAACTGGCCATCTCCGCGTTTCTGCCCTGGGTTTGCTGGGTTCGGTTCTTCCGTGCTTCAGCTCGGTTCTGGTGCTCCTTAGCCTCGAAATCCCACCTTCGTCGCCAGTGTTAAGTTCGGGAAGTAACGAGGCTGGAGACCAGGGTAGTGACAACAGCTCTTTAAT
The DNA here is from genome assembly GCF_028640845.1 of Ahaetulla prasina. NCBI lineage: Eukaryota > Metazoa > Chordata > Lepidosauria > Squamata > Colubridae > Ahaetulla > Ahaetulla prasina. The sequence goes on along the minus strand of NC_080539.1, from coordinate 111,034,555 downwards.
ATATGGTGAACCCAGCAACCTGGCTGGGGAAAAACCTCTCCTTATATACTGTTCAACCGGCGGCTTCAACCAATCAGCAACGTGCTTGTTTCCCGCCAAAACATTTAAAGATACATAACATTTTGCAACTAGCAATGTCCCATAAATAAAGAATGAATATCTATTTTTAATCCACCCATAAATAAAAGGAAGAAGACAATATCCCCTTTTTGTCTTTGTCCTTCTATCCATCTACATGATGCTAATATTAATGTAGGATCTATGGATTTGACATCTGAAGATAAAACGACCCCAGAGATCTACATAATGATTATTAAAAATGTTTAGTTCTGAAAGCAAGAGATTAACTGGAGTATTTAAAAAAAGATAACAATTGGCTAGGTTTCTAGTTAAGAACACACACCCTCCCAAGTTAATGAGAAAAGTATTGTTGGTTTTGAGTTTGTTTGTTTTTTTGAATGGGAGAAATAATGCAATGGACAAATTCGCCCATATAGAAGGTATGATTGCTCTCACTTATGATGAATACAGAGTTGAGGTTGCTATGTTATTGGATCTCCTGCAATATTTTGCTGCATAGACTTTTGCAAAGACGACCTTGTAGGCATAATAAATTGCTTTACTGATATGAAGCAAATGGCAATATTTATGTCCAAGGTGGGCTTAGTACAAGGACTCAAATGTTTAATTGCATCAGAACTAATGCAGTGTCACCAACTGGGTATTGGAAGTAGAAATGATTTATTACCTATCAATCTGGAGCAGGTTGGACATTCTAAATGTGCTGGTTCATGAGAGGAATGGAATGCTGAGTGAGTAACTGTGCAGGTGTGATTATTTGCAAAACTATTCATTTCTGCGGAAAGCATATTTATGAGATATCAACATTTGAGGAACACAAAGTTTCATTTGCGTACAAATTTGCTGATATATTATCTATTTATACTGGAATGTATGAAAAACAAACATCCTGAGTGACACTAAAGGCAAAGAAAGATGAAAGCATGTCTTGATAAATGTTCAGTCAAGCCAACAAAGAGACTGAGCGGAGAAGGTATTTGAGGTATCTTTGAAAAGGGCACATCTTGGTACTCAAAATCAATAGCAACTTAAGAGTTTTCAAGCAAAAATACATTGGCAACAGAGTATAAGTTCCTTCACTTTCTCATTCGTGTTTTGTTTTCTATATCATTTAGGCTAGTGTTTCTCAACCTTGGTGACTTTAAGATGGGTGGACTTCATCTCTCAGAATAAAGCAAAGGTGGCTGAGGAATTCTGGGACTTGAAGTCACCAAAGTTGAGAAACATTGATTTAGGCACTTAAAAGCATAACATCTCTGCGTACCAGGGAATATGTTAACAGTAACAGTATGCTACTGTTCTTGGAATTTTCTGCAACACAATTTTCTCTCAGAACACAACTGAGAAGGATTGATGACAGTAAACAGAGAATCATTCTTACTACTTGATAAAAAGCAATCTGCCCTACTTCAGGAGTACACATTCTACTATATACAGATCCAATGGATCAGTAACACTGCAGAAGCTCCTGATCCATCTGGTAATACACATTTGAAAAATAACAAGTTGTCCTCAACTTAAGCTTTTACCCTGACAGCAACAGTATATTTCCTTCAGGATGTTATATGCACAGCTTTGTCTACCTCTTTGGAGAGACAAAATAAGACTGGAAACTGAAGAGACCAGTCAGGATTACATTATCTTAAGGCAGGACTGTCAAATTCAAAGCCTGTGGGCTGGATGCGGCCCACGGGGTGCTTAAATCTGGCCAGCAGGGCTGCCCTAGAAACAGCAAAGGACTAGCCCACAGTGCCTCTGCCACCAAAAATGGACCTCAGAAGTCCGTTTTTGCTACCAGAGTGCTTGGGCCAGCACAGGAGCCCCCGACACAAGTGATGTCGAGCTGGCCACACACACCCTGCCCCTCCAAGGTCAAACACAACCATGATGCAGCCCTCAATGAAATCGAGTTTGACACCCCTGGCCTAAGGCAACAAATAAGTACCATTTTGATCCTATCCACTACTGATCACTAGATTTTGCTACCCACATAATGGGTGCTGAAGGGTAACCCTGTATATATTTTGAGGTTGTTATCCAACACTGTAGGAATAAGGAAGAAAATAGTATTCTAATGCTGGCATAGCTAATGATAAATTAACATACATAAACAGCTAAAAATGTTTGGGTTCCTATTGTAAAGGAACAATAATTATATTATATAATTATATAACTATTAAATTTATATAATTTTATTTTTTTATGAAAATATGGAATCAGCCAAGCCACACATAAGTTGATTTATACGTTAGAATTTCTTCTACACATACAGTATGTCTTGGTGAAATCCAATTTTTTTAATTACTGGTTCTGTGGCCATGGCTTGGCTTGGTGGACGTGGCAGGGGAAGGTTATTGCAAAATCTCCATTCCCACCCTACTCCAGGGGAAGGATATTGCAAAATCTCCATTCCCATCTTACTCTGGGACCAGCTAGAGGTGGTGTTTGCCGGTTCTCCAAATTACTCAAAATTTCCACTACAGGTTCTCCAAACTGCTCAAAATTTCCGCTACTGGTTCTCCAGAACCTGTCAGAACCTGCTGAATTTCACCCCTGGTATGTCTTGTAGCAAACATAATACAGATTTGTATTAATTGTATTTAATTTTTCATATTGGTTATTTTGTTTTGATTTAGCAGTCACCTGAAATCGTTTTTAAAAGGGATGAATTAAGTACAATTTTATCAAAGCTTCGTTGAAGATCTTTATAAACCAATTAAGCAACTCAGTTGACCCCAAAAATTAAAATATTAACCTTTTCAACTGGACCTAATACAGCTTGTGGTAGAAATGTGTTGGATTCAAATGTGTTGGAGTCATTCTTGTGAAAGAATGTAGATCTAGCCCGGGGAAGAGGATAGTGAACTATTTAGGGGAGAAAAAAAGATGTGTCAGTTCTTAGAAAATAGAAATCCATGAGCATAAAACACAAAACAACCCCTCCCAGATTTGTTTGTATAAGATAGGGCAGAGTGTAAATCTGACAGGCTTTCAGGATTCTGTTTTTCCACCCTAGAATCCATAATAGAAGGGTTAAATAGGGAAAATCATGTGAACTGAGTTATATTAATGAGATAAGATCAGCCAAAAAGATTAATGATATTGGAAAAATAAATTAAGTTTGTTATTTGTTTCTGGGTAAAATTGCTAAGACTTTGGATCTTTAATTGGTTTACTCTGTTGCAAAACAACAAAACTTTGGGGTGGGGTTTGTTCCTGCAGGCTGAAAATAATACAAATAATAATAAAATATATAACATTATGTTCATTACCTTGACACTAGTTCGCACAACAGTTGCATTAATATGTTGTTTATTACTAGACTGGTGCTGATCCTGTTTGTTCTTACACAAGTTAGAGAAGTGATGGTCTTCAATAATGTGAGTTATTTTCTTAGAAGGGGGTAGCAAACAGATATTTTAAACGACAATTATGACAATGGCCAATTTGGCCATGATGAAGTGTGATCACTGTTGGAATCCAAAAGATCTGAAAAGCATCAGACTGTGCCCCCCCCCCCACTGTTCCAGACTATAAAAATAATGGAAATTGTCAATCTTTTAGTGATTACAGTATTGCTAAAACATGGCAAGGGGAAGTTAGAATACAGCACTTAATTTGAAAAATTGGGGGGGGGGGAAAGAGGACGATTCAACTAATTTAGGTGGGAATCCTATTTATATTTTCCTAAGAATAACTTTCATCAAATTCAGTGGGACTTGTTTCTAAGTGGACATGTAGGAATGTGTTTGCTAAGCATTTATTTTTTGTATTATGTATTTCTGTGCATTAGCTAAAAAATGGGATGTTACCAAGCATTGTGTTTTGATTTAACATGGAATGGTTAGTAGACTGGTTAAATATCCCTGTGAGTCATGTTCTAATTATTGTCTGATACTGTGTGCATTTTCATGCATGTACCATAACAGATTACTGATGTACAAATACTGCTGTGTCTGAAGATCTATATAAATACTTAGATATGAGACTAAAGGGATGGAAATGTATCCCTTGGGACTAATTTTAGATGTTCAATGTTAGCAAAGATTCCACTAATTTATGAGTCCACTCCATTAGATTGCTGGAAAATTACTGTAGTTTGATCCTGTGGCTTGTTTTCACTCTGCTATATCTAGAGCTGTCATGGCCACAGCCTAGGCCAAGGACTATCCTTCATTCAAGAGAAAATATTTCAGCATGACAGCAGCTAACATGACAGTATTGTTTAATGTTTCCCTGTAAAGCAAGAAACACATACAAAGGCTACTGCAATCAACAATTCTGTAAATAAAAAGCAGCAACAGCAGCAGATGGCAAGAAACTGCCATCTTGACTTCACTTGTGGGAATTGACGATTGTGGTATCCTTGTCAGAGGTGCTTGTTTGAAGTGTGAGCAGCTCATTTCCATTTGGATTGATCATGAAAAGAATATTAAAATGCTAAGAATTAGTGCCTGAATTTGCTGGCTTTCCTTTTCCCTTTTCTGTCAATTTTCCTCCCATAGCTTTTCTTTATAGACCATAAAATGGGATTATCTTGTTTTCATTAGTTTGTAAAATCATGCTGGCAGTGTTTTTGGCTTGAACATTTAGAAAAAAGTTCTTTAAAGGACAGCAGTCAGGGTAAATGGATTTTTGTACTAATAAACATGTTTAACAACCACAAATATCTTTAGAATGAGTTGTAAACAGTTAATTGTTTAAAAATGTCCTTTATTCCTGGATCCATATCCTTATATTGCCTAAATCTCTTTGCCTGTGTTAACGTTGGCCATTTTGCTAAAGATGAGAATGCACGTTTCTCCCAAAAAAACCTGAATTCATCTAAGGACAGCAAATATTTTTATTATGGTTGCTTGCACAATCAGCCAAATGTTCAGACTGGATTTGGCATTTTTATCCACCTATCGAGTTCTTCCTAAGAACCTGGGATGGGCAGATGTGGTTGTTTGATGGTGTTAAAGGCATTGTCGTAGGCTGTAAGCAGTTTCAAGCAAAGCTGCCTTTTGCAATTAGCTGATAGCAATTCTGCCAGTGTTGATGGTGTTCAAGTGATGTTTCAGATAGTTAGGATTACATCCAAGGTGCTGTAGTACTGCAAAATAAAATCCAGAACAGGGTTAAGTTTTTTGCTGATCCTATTTATAGTTTCTCAGTTCATTTCTCTCATGAGAATTTTAAGTACTTAGAATAGTTAATGCAACATTTACTAGTTTCATCTTGATTGGTTTTCAAATCAACTAAGCCACAAAAAAAGGAAAGAGGTATCTAGGGTTTTTTGTTGTTTTTTTAAATTACATTCTCTATTTGTAGTTTAAAACAAGCACCAAAACAACTTATCTAGGATCACAATAAATGGAGAGAAAATATTCCTGATACTTCCAACTGCCCTTTCAGGTCTGTCTCTCTTGACACACAACCCCATCAATCAATTCCTTCTGCTCGTGGACATTGGAAAGCTAAAGATAGGATAGGATCCCTCTTGGAAAGTGAAGCCATTTCTATTATAAGGATGAAATATCTGATTTACTTTAAGACAGTAAAGCTTTGCTGGATGAGGAACTCTGGGAGTTGAAGTCCACAAATCTTAAAGTTGCCAAGGTTGGAGACCCCTGCTTTAAGAGACATGTTTCTAGAGACTACAGCTCTGTATTCTTATATATAACATGTTGTATTTTAATTTGTCCCTAACATTCCTGGAGGAAGCATTCTTTTCCTCCCACATCCCCAATGCATAAGCTCTACAAGTGATAGGAAATGCCATCCTTTACTTTCATTCATGCTTTAGCTATAAAGTAGCCCCCTTGCCTTCTTCCTGTCTTCCTGACAAGTTCAGAAGGCATCTGGAACCCCCAACAGAGGCCCTCAGTCTTTTATATTAGATAAACACAACAAACTTTGGGCAAAAGAATTAATTGACACAAGTTTGACAGCAGGGTTCAAAACAAGGATAAAATGATACAAGAGCTGTTTAACATCTGAGGATACTGTTTTCCATATCTCAAAATGACTGTTTTCCATATCTCAAAATGACCTTTTCCATATCTCAAAATGACCTTTTGGTACAATTGATTGCTGATATTCACAATTAAGAAGTCTCCAAAGATCTCAACAAACACAATAGGATATTAACATACTGCAATTCTTAGTAAGATATCTGCCTTGCATATAACCTTGTCAGTATAGCTAACTGGTCTTTCTCCCCACCTCTGGCTTCATCCCAATTTAAATCCTATGTTAGTTTAGCTACTCTATGCATCTGATTAAATGAGCTGTAACTTGTGAACGCTTATGCCTTTTAATAACATGTGTTAGTCAGATGTGCTTCCAGTTTTATTAATTTTGGCTGACATAGACTAACCCATCTCTCTTCCTGTGTAAAAAAACAGTTGAAAAGTGCTTCTTGGTTAGCAAAAAAATATTATCTTGATAGCAAAAACATTTAATCATAGATTAGTCAATTATATTATAAAATCTGTGGCCCTGTTGTACCTGCTGTTAGTGATAACTTTTTCCCTTGATATTGCTTTGAAACAAAGCTTTCTACAGTATTTTCGAATTCTAGAAAGGACTTGTTTTTAATTTTTAAAAAGTTCCTCTGAATAGTATTCTTTTTCTTGACTGGCAAAACAGTGTAGAAATGACAAAGAAAGAAACAGTTCACTCAAATATGTAGAGTTACAGGAAGTCACTGGATATTTCTCTTTGTTGTGTTCATGAATGCTGTTAAAAATACTGTAAGTAGAAAGTGAAGATGGGGGAAAAACAAGAAATAGACTCTTGGGATAAAGTTTCAGCACATGTATTAAGACCTGCCCTTCTTCTACCAAGGAAAAGCACATTTTGGTTTTCAAAATAGAAGTTACTTTCTTCTCATAAACAAGATTGGTTTCCCATTTGGCCACCAGATTATTGAAGCTGAGACTCTTGGTGTTTTTCAGGAGATGTTGCTATGAGGAAAGACGTCAGAGATGACTGATGTTGAGCCTGTAGTCACAGATTTTGCTGCATCGGGACGGGCAGGGCGCCGAAATGCCTTACCAGACATTCTGGGTTCTTCTGCTGGAGCTGGAACATCAGAACTGCCACACAAACTAGCAGAACTCTCAATGTCAGAAGGTAACATTTTTGAGAATCAAAAGCTACCTTTTGCTGTTTGAATAACTTTAAGAAATGTTCTTTGTTAAGGCATCATATTGCTAAGTAATTTGCTAAGGATCTTTCCAACTTCATATGAGGTTCCATAAGCCAAGAAGCTGCCTCGTTTGTAATTTCACTACAATAACAGGTAGCACACCACTTTACAGCTGTTACATAATGTATACCTGCTATGTTTTCTTTCATCAGCTGCACATGTTCTTTGAATTTGGTGGGTATCCAATATTACAGTGAACAAATATTGTGAAAAGTTCTTCCAAACTCCAGATGTTTTGACTGAGTCCTTCTTTGTAGAGCTAATACTTTCTCATGTTCACATCTCTTTAATTAAAGGAGCTGAAGGAGGAGAAGCGTCATCCTCTGATGCCACTATGGAAAACCAAGAGATGGAAGGAAAAATAATGGATTCCTAATGTTTATAAAATGTTCGGTTTTGGTGATTACCTACGAACTTCACTGGCAGAGTGTCCAAGATTCTGCAATATGTAATATTTGTAACTGGCTAATATGAATATGGCGCATTGAAAAATTGGTATGTTTTCAAATTCATCAAGAAGCAATTTATTTATTTACAAATCATAGCCAGTATCTGCAGGGGGAAAAAAGAAAATTGTTTTCAGTCATTTAACAAATGAAGTCCAATGTAATCAGCTGATTATTGCAAATAACCAAATACAACAACAAACATCATTAATAACTTGGGGTCTTTTCTGATAATAAAATGTAGATATCAGGTTTGGTTTGAGCTTAGTATATATGTGTACAAACATGCACACGCACACAAACACACATTTTATACATAGAATAGTATACAAAAGCACATATCAAAATCAGTAAATTCCAGGCCCAGAATATAACAACTTTATAAATAAGATTCACCATACAAAAAATCAGCAAATTTAGACTGAGTATGATTCTGAATAAATCACACAACAAATGTTTAAAAATGTAGGATATTGCTAAATAGTAGAAGAATTTGCTAGTGCTCTTCTTGGTTAAGGAACTCATGAGAAATTCCCTGATTTCAACAATATAGTAAAAAGAGTATCCAGTTCTAAACTATAACAGATAAGTAATGAAGATTGCTGTTTGGTACCAGAAGATAGGTATCCATATTTATCACACAATTAGATTCCATATAGGAGTTATATATGATTCCGTATAGGAACAAGCTGGTGGATATTGAAGATGTAACTAGAGGAATGTAACTTCAGCAAGGCATTCAACAAAGTAGACCACAACGTACTTCTTGGTAAACTAGAAAAAAGTGGGATAGATAGCTTCACCACTAGATAGATTTGCAACTGGCTGACAAACTGTACTCAACAAGTAGTCCTTAATGGGTCTAAGTCTACATGGAGGGAAGTAAGCACTGAGGTGCCACAAGGTTCCGTCTTAGGCCCAGTACTCTTCAATATCTTCATAAATGACTTAGATGAGGGAATAGAAGGGGAACTGACCAAATTTGCAGATGATACTAAGCTGGCAGGAATAGCTAACACCCTAGAAGTTAGGCTCAAGATCCAGATGGATCTTGACAGACTTGAATACTGGGCCCTTTATCTAACAAAATGAAATTTAATGTGGAAAAAAAGCAAAGTTTTACACCTGGGCAGGAAAAACCAAAAGTACACATATAGACTGGGTGAAACCAGGCTTAATAGCAGTAACTGTGAGAGGGATCTTGGAGTCTTAGTGGACAACCAGCTAAATATGAGCCAGGAGTGTGCAGTGGCAGCCAAAAGAGCAATGCAATCCTAAATTGCATTATCAGAGGGATACAATCAAGATCAAGTGAGATACTAATACCACTCTATAAAGCCTTAGTAAGACCACACCTAGAGCACTGCATCCAGTTTTGGTCACCACACTATAAAGAAGATGTTGAGAATCTAGAAAAAGTGCAGAAAAGAGGAACGATTAGAGGACTGGAGACTTAAGACATATGAAGAATGGTTACATGAACTGGGCATGGCTAGTCTAGTGAAGAGAAGGACCAGGGGAGACATGATAGCAGTCTTCCAATATTTGAGGGGCTGCCACAGAGAGGAAGAGGTCAAGCTATTTTCTAAAGCAGGGGTCTCCAACTTTGTCAACTTTAAGCTTGGTGGACTTCAACTCCCAGAATTCCCCAGCCAGCAAAGCTGTCTGGGGGATTCTGGAGTTGAAATCCGCCAGGCTTAAAGTTGACAAGGTTGGAGACCCCTGTTCTAAAGCACCTGTAGGCCAGTTAAGGAATAATGGATGGAAACTGAACAAGGAGAGATTTAACATGGAAATAAGGAGAAATTTTCTGACAGAACTATCAACCAGTGGAACAGCTTGCCTTCAGAAGCTGTGGGAGCTTCAACACTTGAGTCTTTCAAGAAGAGATTGGATTGCCATTTGTCAGAAAATGTGTAGGGTCTCCTGCTTGGATGGGGGGTTGGACTAGATGACCTACAAGGTACCTCCCAACTCTGGTAATCTGTAATCTGAATATGGAGGAATTTTTGAGATAGGACAAACCTTCTCCTGCTCACCTTCCCCCACCCAGAAAGTCCATTTCAATTCCCATTGTAACAACTGCTCTAGTTCTGCATAGTAATCTTGAACGCCTCTGCTCTTCAGATTTTAAAATAACATTTTTCTGTCACCCTGGATACCAAAGTTTAATTTTCCCAGAAGCCAAGACCTAGAGTATTTTCGACAGCATGAAATGCTGTGATTTTTAAAGAAAAAGGAAATGCATCTGGAGATTAGCCCCACAAAACCCTTTTCAAATCTGAACTTGACTGAGAAATGTACAGGAGTTCAAAACATACAAAAATGCCTTTTTTCCTCCTTCAAAATGTCAAGATGAACCAAGATCACCTGGGATTTCAAAGTCCCTTTGAGTGCATTTGCTATTTTGCTTTCTTAAAATTGGCTTTTCTGGTGAAGTTAAAATTCTGTTTATTAGTTTTAAAAACAAATCCTTAACAACTGCAGTTGTTTTTAAATTGCATTTCAGCATGAGGAATGAAATAGATTATCCTTACGTTAGAAAAATGTGTTCTATCAGTCAGGCTTTGACAAGATCTAAGAAGATAAACTTTTTGCTTCAGTCATGGTGTGGGTTTCATCGGCTTATAGCTGATCCTATTATGAGTGTTAAAGCATTTTCTTCCTGATACATTTTATCTGTTCCAAAGGATTGATCCATATTTTATAATAAAGATTGTATTGTTTAAAATATAATAAGTGTACATTATTTGCACAAGAATTCCATGACCCAATTGTATATGTTTTTGCTGAATTAAAAAAAATCAAAGTATGCTCCTGATTAGATCATAATAATTGAGATTGAACTGGGAATAGAATCATTATTTTAAAATGAATTTCAATTTCTTATGCTTGATGTAAATTCTGAATAAATTCATGTGTGTCCTCTTTCAACAGAACTAGTTTGGATCCCAAACAACATATTTTGAACTGAAGTACAGTAATAACTTTATTGGCTACTTTGCCTCAGCGAACCACAACCATAACTTATGGACATATGACTCTTTGGACCAAGTGTATTATAGCATATATACCATTCTAATACTAGTATTAGTATTAATATTTGTATTTGTTGATTAAGACAGTGTACCTTTTGCTATTTTGATACTTTTCTAAGATCTATGCACAAAACCCACATTTCTTCCAGAGGAATGAATCCTCTATATCTCAAATACCAGCTATTCTTTTCCTATTTATTTTCTAAAACAAAATATTCATATTATTGGATACCAAATTAATCATACAACATTTTGAGTCCTGTTGCTTTTAGATTTCAGGTTGAACCTAAACATAAGGCACAAAAAATGATGATAAGGTTGAACTTTCTCTCTGTACTCAATAGGTGGCACTCTGCACTCATTTGAAGCAACTATGCCATTGTATAATAGCACAAATACATTTCATCAGTAATGATTGTGACTCACGCTAGCTAGTTTTCAAGGAACTAAACCTTGGAGATACACGGACCTGTCAAAGTATTGCTTCATTCCTTCTGAACAGTACTTCCCACCACAGGATTTATTGTATTGTAATAAATGTATCAAAATTCATATAGATTCCTGAGTCCTACCCAGCATTTTTCCCCATGCCAGTTCCTTCCAAATGTATCAGGATCACAATCACCAGTCAGCTAATATTAATGCTTTTTATATTTAAATAAATAACTTCCCAGAATAACTGACCATAATATGAGATTTTCAACTTTTAACAAATATGAAATACAAATATTCTAAAGAAGGGTAAGAAAGAGCATGTTCTGAGGCTGTTGAAAGAGAAGAAAGTAAAAGAACGGTTAAATAGGAATTAACACTATATTATTTTCTCCTACCTCTAAACAAATGAATAAACAAAAAAATACAGGCATTCATAGGAACTTGGCTTAGGTTGTAATAAGCATCAGTATCTGTGGAATTGTTGAGTGAAAACAAAGTCAAGTTTAGCCAAATTAAAAGTCTGTTGTATATGCCACCAATATTTTCAACATGAGCACTCTAGATCAGGGGTGTCACGGCGTCACGTGACATATCAGAACTCCCCCCCCCCACTTCGCTAAACCAGGCATGGGTGTGGCGAGCATGTGACACATCCCCTCCGCTGGCTGGGAGTTTGACAGCCCTGCTCTAGATAGTTGTGTCTGGATTTTATGGAGGGGAACCATGAAAGAAAGCACAATAGGTTTATTACATCTAATAATATAATTATGTATCATTTTAGTGCCAAGGACAGATAAAAATGATTTTGTGTCCCATGCCCAAATATTTTGGATTTGTTGCAGCAGATCTTAATGGGCCTCTATTAATAAGGGATTAGCTACCATTCCACAGGAAGAATACCAATTGCAAATGAGTATGTCAAATATTAGATTCCACCTTCCAAGATGGAAGTCCTGGCCCAAGTCTCTAAAAAGAGAACTTGATAAATCTACTGCCCCTAAGCATTACAGGTAGTCCTTGACTTTGTTCGGTGATCATTTGAAGTTACAACAACATTGAAAAAAGTGACTTATGACTGTTTTTCACACTTTTGACTACTGCGGCATCCCCATGGTCATGTAGTCAAAATTCAGATGCTTGGCAACTGGTTCATATTTATGAGTGTTGCAATGTGAATCATGTGATCACCTGTTGTGACTGTTTGACAAGCAAAGTCAATGGGGAAGCCAGATTCACTTAACAACCATGTTACTAACTTAACAACTGCAGTGATTCACTTAACAATTGTGGCAAGAAAGGTTGTAAAATGGGACAAAATTTCCTTAACAACTGTCTCATTTAGCAACAGAAGTTTTGGGCTCAATTGTGGTCATAGGCCAAAGAGTACCTGTATTTGGTACTTTGGCATTTTCAGTTTACTAAGTCAACAGTAAAGTTAGTGAGGTTTATCGAGCTAACATAGACCAAAAATGATAGATTCTTTTAGAACAGTGGTTCTCAACCTTTATAGTGCTGCGACCCCTTTAATACAATTCCCCACGATGTGGCGACCCCTTTAATACAATTCCCCACGATGTGGCGACCCCTTTAATACAATTCCCCACGATGTGGCGACCCCAACCATAAAATTATTTTCGTTTTGAATTTATCGCGCCTGAAGCCGTATTGGCTAGCGATTGGGAGTGATTGCAGCTGGCTTGAGAGGAAGACATCAGAGCAAAGATTTCTCTCTTTTTTAATTCATTGCGCCTGAAGCCGAATTCGGCTAGCGATTTGAAGAGCCTGCAGCTGGCTTGTGGAATCAACCATTGGAGCGCGATTCTTCGACTCGCAAGTATACTTCCCATATTTCCGATGGTCTTAGGCGACCCCTGGCAAATCGTCATTCGACCCCCAAGGGGGTCCTGACCCACAGGTTGAGAACCGCTGTTTTAGAAGCTAATTTTATCTACTTTTTAAAAAAAGATGTTCTCTTTGATTTATACAGTTTGTTTTCAAGAACTACATGATCATGCATATAATTCATGCATGTAATTGCATGAATTGATGAATTGATGCATAGAAGCATATTTATCTATAAACTTAAAGCCAGATCAGAAAAATACTTCTGCATGTATAAGCAGTTTATATTTGTAGCTATATTTAGCCAAATGAAGTATCTTATCGTTTCATCAGAGTAGTTCCATAAAGTTATACACTGGCCTGAAAACATTTTCCTTTTTATTCTTGTCTAATTTTTTTTGTTATTGCACTTTTTCTTTGGCCTGCCATGATTGCCTTTTTCTACCAAAAAAGTCCTCTGTCTTCCTGGAAAACCCTGATATAATTCCGCTATGCTCTAGAAGCCCATAATATAACCTAGATGAATTCTCAAGAAGAGAAGGAAATATAAAGCATAACTTGAGTGGCAGCTGCCAGTGAGCAGCTAGCCTGAAGAAGCAAAAAATTGAAGCTCAAATTGCTTCTGAATAGAAATGTTTATAGACTTAAAGTTATACTGTATCATACAATAATTACAGTAAATAATTACATAAAATGTAAGGTCATGTTACATGACCAGAGTTCAACATCACTTCACTATTTTGATATATGTTTACTTATAAAATGGCGTTTAAATAAGAGTTCCTTGGTGCTCTCTGAGCTTGCTTGTTTTCTTGCAGACGTTTCATTACCCAAACTAAGTAACATCATCAGTACTACTAGTTTGGGTAATGAAACTTTTGCAAGAAAACAACCAAGCTCAGAGAGCACCAAGGAACCCTCATATGTTTACTTCTTCCATAGTTACAATCCTGTAACTGTTAAACTTATAGATTTGCATATAGGTTAAAAGTGTGCTTCCTAAGATAACATTATAATGCCAGAGTACATATTATAACACAGAAGGGGCGGGAGGGAGGCTCTGCTACCAAAAAATTATCATTTAAAAAAAAAAAAGGATAACAACAGATGACATTTGAGGAAGGTAAAAAAAAACCAAGTAGAGAATCCATTTTATTAATAACAGAGTACTTGATAAAATACATACATATCATACTTACATATAATATTCCTTTCCACTCAACCACCACTAGCATGCCTTTATTGTGCTTTCATGGGCAGATTCAGCTGTTTTCTAGGGAGGATTTCTCCCTGTATCTCTGACTGAAAAATTAAAATTATTTTCTCATCAGTTTTATTAGTTGCATCTTTCCTGGATAAAACCCGTGTTAATGCTCTCTGAAATATTCCTGTACTTGGACACATTTCTTTATAAGAGGAAAAAGGCTAAATAGGTATGTGTACAGGTAGTCCTTGACTTAGAATCACGATTGAGCCCAAAATTTCTGTTGCTAAGTGAAACATTGTGAATCACTGCAGTTATTAAGCTAGTGAATGAATGAATGAATGAATGAATGAATGAATGAATGAATGATTTTTAAAATCAAATTTATATGGCCACCCATCTCACCCAAAGTGACTCTATGTGTACAGTAAATTATTTTGTGACACCATAAAAATATGGTGTAATACTTTAAAAGTATTAAAGCATTTTGCAATACCATAAAAAGAATAAACATGGTTAAAACAAGACTATGAGTGGGAAGATGTTTACAGATGGTATAACCAACATGCAACCTCATTATTATCAGGAGATCCACAGGCTTGCTGGGGGAAAAGGAAAGCCATAAGGGTTGGGGCAAATTTCCCCTCAGGAGGGATGGTGTTCCAGAGAGCGGGTGGTGTAATGGAAAGGTTCACCTCCTAGGTCCTGATAGATGGAACTTCTTCACTGACAGGATACACATGTACCATGTATTTTCTGCCAGATCTGATGGGATGGTTCCTCGGGGAACCTGGCCCCATGCCATGTAGGGCTTTAAAGATTAAAAAAAAGACCTTTGAATTAGAACCAGAAGCAAAATGGCAAACAATAAAGCTCATGGAGTTGTAACATATGTCCATCTAAGGCAGTGGTGGATTGCTCCCGGTTCGGACCGGTTCTATAGAACCGGCAGTAAAACTGGCGGGAGGCTCTGCCCACTGACCCAAACGTCATAAAAAGTGATCTGCGCATACGCAGAAGAGCACACATGCGCGGGCATGATGCAAACCGGTAGTAAAAGTAAGTAGAACCCACACCTGATCTAAGGACACAGATAACTGCATGCCACCACATTTTGCACCAGCTGAAACTTCTGGATTGTCTTCAAGAACAGTCCCACATACAGCATGTTACTGGAATCCATTCTGGAGGTGATTAAGGCATGAGTGACAGTGAGCAGAGCACAATGAAATACAGGTAGACCTCATTAACCAACTGCCTCATGCAGCAACTGTCCAAAGTTAGGACAGCACTGAAAAAAGAACTTGAAAGAATAACCAATGTCTGCGTTTGCAACCTTTGCAGTCTCTCTTTCTCCTTCAGCCATGTGTTTGCTATTAGTAGGCACTGTTCTATGGCTGACCTCAGTGGTGGAATTCAATTTTTTTTTACTACCGGTTCTGTGGGTGTGGCGTGGTGGGCGTGGCAGGGGAAGGATACTGCTAAATCTTCATTCCCAACCCATTCCAGGGGAAGGATACTGCAAAATCCCCATTCCCATCCCATTCTGGGGCCAGCCAGAGGTGGTATTTGCCGGTTTTCCAAACTACTCAAAATTTCCGCTACCAATTCTCCAGAACCTGCTGAATGTCACCCCTGCCTGACGTTCTCCCTCCACACACAGGGCAGAGAGATTGCCTAAGTAAGTGATCACTTTAGGCAAAGGGTAGGGAATGATGGCCCTTTTATGAGTTGTGGATTCCAAGTCCCAGAATTCCTGAGCCCAACCAGTCAGGCTCAGGAATTCCCCACCTCTGTTTAAGCAGTCTCTCCTGTGCCCGACCTGTTCTATTTTTTCTCTCCCCCCTCCCTCTCCCCCCTCCCTCTCAGAGCAGAGCAGTATTATCAGTAGAGTTCATCTAACCTCCTGGCCCAAATTTCTGGAGAGTCTTCAGTGAGGCTTTCAGTGCCTTATAAGAGGATAAACAGGGTCAGGGCCACCTTTATAAAGCCTTAGTAAGGGCACACCTGGAATACTGCATCCAGTCTTGGTCATTACAAAAAATATGTTGAGACTCTGGAAAAAGCGCAAAGAAGAGTAACTAATATGAATAAAGGCCTGGAGGCTAAAACATAAGAAGAACAGTTGCAGGATTTGGGTTTGGCTAATCTAGAGAAAAGAAGGACTGGGGTGCCATGATAGCAGTATTCCAATATTTGAGAGGTTGCCAAAAAGAGGAGGGAATCAATTTATTTTCCAAAGCACCTGTAGACAGACAAGAAACATGGATGGAAACTAATCAAGGAGAGAAGCAACCTGGAACTAAGAAGAAATTTCCTAACAGGGAGGATAATTAAGCAGTGGAACAGCTTGCTATCAGAAGTTGTAGGCTGGGGTGTCAAGTTATAGAATAGAATAGAATAGAATTTTATTGGCCAAGTGTGATTGGACACACAAGGAATTTGTCTTGGTGCATATGCTCTCAGTGTACATAAAAGAAAAGATACGTTCATCAAGGTACAACATTTACAACACAATTGATGATCAATATATCAATATAAATCATAAGGATTATCAAATGCTTTTTGTGCATTGATAAATATCAATGCCAATTGTTTTCCTGGATGTGCCTCATAGTACTCAAGCACATTCATTATTGTTCGTATATTGTTTTTTATATGCCTATTAGGTTGAAATCAATTTTCATCTGAACATATAATTTCATTAAGTATATTTTTAATTCTTCCTGCCATTATTGCCACAAATATTTTGTAATCGGCATTTAGCAGTGAGATTGACCTGTAGTTTTGAATCTTTTGTGTATCAGCACTGTCTTTGGGGATAAGTATTATGAGTGCCTCCGTCCAGGATTTTGGTATTTTAGCTTGTTCTAATGCTTCATTATATACCTCTAATAGTAGATTTGCTAATAAATTTTGGGGTTTTTTGGTAGAATTCTGCTGGAATTCCATCCGGTCCTGGGGTTTTATTGTTCTTTTGTTTTTGAATTGCCCTTTTTAACTCTTAACATCATTATTTTTCTTTTAATGCTTCCTTTGTTGATTCAGGAAGAGTAGGGAGATTTCTCTTCTGAAAGTAGCATTTAATATCTACTTCTTCTATTTTCTCCCGACTATATAGAGTTTGGAAATATCTTAAAGCTATAGGTTTTTTTCCCCTTCTGATAATTTTTTATTTATTTATTTATTATTTAGATTTTTATACCGCCCTTCTCCCGAAGGACTCAGGGCGGTGTACAGCCAGATTAAAACAGAACAATATACAAATTAAAACCACAGTTAAAATAACGTATTCTATAAATGGCCGAAAATTAAAACCGTCAAATTTGACCCATAAATAAAATACACCAATTAAAATTATTAAAATTTGAAAAATTTAAAAAATTTAAAAAATTAAAAAATTAAGCCAGTCCCGCTTGAATAAACAAGTACATTTTCAATTCACGGCGAAAGGTCCGAAGGTCAGGTAATTGACGCAAACCAGGGGGAAGTTCATTCCAGAGGGTAGGTGCTCCAACAGAGAAGGCCCTTCCCCTGGGGGCCACCAACCGCCAACCGATAATGTATCATTCCTTCTTCATCCTCTAGTTGCTGTATGAATTTCCTTTCTGTTTCTTCTTTTAATTTGTAAGCCAGCCATCCAGGGGTGACATTAACAAATTTCCCCTACCGGTTCTGTGGGCATGGCTTGTTGGGGGGAGGTCATATGACTGGGTGGGCATGGCCAACTCAACATCACTCACATGGAGGGGCTCCTCACCGGCTCTTCCCCTCTCAGCCACTCCTTGTCGCAAATGGCAGGAAAATGGGGAGGGGAATATTCCTGCCTATCATCCTTCCCTTAGTCTATGCTGAGATTGAGGAATGGATGATAGGCAAGAAAATCTCCTTCCCCATTTTCCTGCCTTTCACGAAAAGGCTCCATTCCAGCTGCTTCCCCCCCCCCTCTCCCCTTCCCTCCTGGGACTACCTTAAAAGGAGCAGGCTGCAGCAGCTCTGTTCTGAATGGAGGGAGAAAAGTTAGCATTCTCTCTGCTGCATTTAACATTGAATTCTGTGGAATATTGAGTGACCGGAAGAGGTGAGCAGCGACCGGCCAGGTGTGGGTGGGGTCAAGGAGAGGTAATTACTACTGGTTCTATCTGGTTAATCTAAGCTTTTGGGCCACTTCTTCTTGCATAATTAAATTTAACCTGTGTTTGGTTAAAACACAGGTGTGTCAAACTCATGGCCCACGGGCTGGATGGGTCATTTGCTGGCTACCCACACCCCCAGTTAATGAAGAGGAAAAAAGTTGTGATACGTCACATGATGACAATGTGTTGTCGTGAGTTTGACACCCCTGTTATAGGTGTTTCATCACTGGAGTTTTTAAGAAGAGACTGGACAGTCACTTATCTGAAATGGTATAAGGTCTCCTTCTTGAACAGGGGGTTGGACTGGAAGACCTCCAAGGTGCCAGTAGTTCGATCCTGACCAACTCAAGGTTGACTCAGCCTTCCATACTCTGAGGTCAGTAAAATGAGGGCCCAGATTGTTGGGGGCAGTATGCTGACAGTGTAAGCCACTTAGAGAGGTCTGTAAAGCAGTCAGAAGCAGTATATAAGTTTAACTGTTATTGCTATTCCTAATTCATTATTTTACAGACATTTTAAGGCAAGTTGCCAAGGTGTCCAACGTTGGCAACTTTAACACCTGTGGACTTCAATTCCTAGAATTCTTGGTAAGGCCACACTTGGAATATTGCATCCAGTTTTGGTCGCCACGATGTAAAAAAGATGTTGAGACTCTAGAAAGAGTGCAGAGAAGAGCAACAAAGATGATTAGGGGACTGGAGGCTAAAACATATGAAGAACTGCTGCAGGAACTGGGTATATCTAGTTTAATGAAAAGAAGGACTAGGGGAGACATGATAGCAGTGTTCCAATATCTCAGGGGTTGCCACAAAGAAGAGGAAGTCAAGCTATTCTCCAAAGCATCTGAGGGCAGGACAAGAAGCAACGGGTAGAAACTAATCAAGGAGAGAAGCAACTTAGAACTAAGGAGAAATTTCCTGACAGAACAATTAATCAGTGGAACAACTTGCCTGCAGAAGTTGTGAATGCTCCAACACTGGAAATTTTTAAGAAAATGTTGGATAACCATTTATCTGAACTGGTGTAGGGTTTCCTGCCTAAGCAGGGGGTTGGACTAGAAGACTCCAAGGTCCCTTCCAACTCTGTTATTCTATTCTTCTAGAATTCCCCAGCCAGCACTTTTGGAAGTCCACAGGTCTTAAAGTTGCCAAAGTTGGACACTCCTGTTTTAGGATAACAGGTTAGGCTCCCTGGGTTCAGTCTTCCTTTTTTCTTTTATGTCTCTATTTCCTTTATTTTTATGTTAAGCCAGGAGTTTACACACACACACAAAGATGTTTCATGCTGTATTTAATCCATTACATGACAGTTCATTAAGTAAAAACATATTACTTGGCTTCCTTTGGCTGAAGAGACTTCTAGATGTAATAGTATTAGACACTGTTGCAGTATCTACAAATGAGTTTGGGGAAAAGCTCTTTGTTAAGTCATCACACATTTTCAGAATGCTTCGAAGAAAAAAACATTCTGTTCGCATGTTGTCAAGTCCTTTGTTGTAACATTTTGCATTGCAGGACAACCTTCCTTATCCATGATAAAACTATGTCTTTGCAAATGATCCTATAAACATGTTTTAATGATTACATTTTATTGATGTCTCTCAAGGGAGAAGATGGACAGGCAGGGAGATTTCTGAATACTTTTAAAAACTCCAGGAACAGGGAAATAAAGAACTCACACTAAGTTATATTTTGCTTCCGCTCTTTTAAAAAAAAACCTATTATTTGGGAAAAAATACTGAATACTCAAAAAACCTGAAAAAATACTGAATATGACAAGGATAATAAAAATATACTAAATTTAACAAGAAAGCATGATTGCAATAACTACCTGGTTATAGTTTTGTAATACAAGTTCATTTATTCTTTTATTCTAGCATTAAAGGGCCCAGTCCAAAATCCAATAACTTTTGCTTTTCTTTCCGACAACATCCAGCATTCTTTTAAAATTGACGCCCGCATAGAGTGTCAGCGGAAATGCATCTGATTATCGCATTGTGTGGCTCCCATTCCGAGGCTGCAATATCCCTTGCCAAGTTTTCAAACAGGACTTAAAAGACCCTCACATCATTTGGCATTCCTCTCGTTTGCAGAAAAGCCTTTTCTTCTCTCTCCCTCACGTTTCCCAGGCTGAATAGGATGGCTAGTCCAACCAGCTCTGTTGACCCAGTGGCCTGATCCAATCATCAACTGAATATCAACCTTCCCACCAGCTCTCACTCCCCACTCCCTCCCACCTCAAAGGAGTAATGGGAAGATCCAGGAGGAGGCAACAGTTTAAATTGTTTTCAGTTTCATTGGATGTTCCCTCACTGAGGAAGCTGAGCAGGAGTAACCCGTGCGGGATTTAAACCCAGTTTTAGGGAGAGTAGCAGTTGCTATCGTAGTAGCTTTTCTCCCTTTCTCTCACTCATCCCACAGTGAAGATGGCTGAGGCATTTTGTGCTACTTGGAAGCTGATTGACAGCCAGAACTTTGATGAATATATGAAAGCATTAGGTACGTAGAAACAGCAGCATGTAAAATCATCAATGGATCCTGTTTTAACTTAAATTTCTTTCAGGTTGTATAAAGGTTACAGAATTTGGATTCTGCAAAGAACGAATGCATTGGAATAAAGTCATACTAAATAGTACTTGGAACTGAAACCATAATGATTTTTAAGCATGTAAACTCTCTATATATGAACCATATATATATATATATATATATATATATATATATATATATATATATATATATATATATATGAGCCATATATACATATACATATACATACATATATATATATATATATATATATATATATATATATATATATACCGTGTGTGTGTGTGTGTATATGTATATGTGTGTGTGTGTGTGTGTGTGTGTGTGTGTATATATATATTAAAGGAAGAAACAGCTGCGATCACACATTGCTCCCAGAAGCACGAAGCTGAAGCCTGAAGATGACGAATGAGACTTCACGAAACGTCGCCAAGACACTTCCAATTTTACACGGAGAAAACCCGAACAACCAAAGACCTATATATATATATATATATATATATATATATGTAGGTCTATGGTTGTTTATATATATATTTATATATATATATATATATATATATATATATATATATATATATATATGTATGTATGTATGTATGTATGTATGAAACACACACACACACACACACACAAATACACATGGTTCAGTGAACAGTATGCTAATATTTAGATTAGTATGAGCTAATCTTCATCTTAGTTAAGCCAAACTATGGTTTGGACTGAAATTGATTCTGGTTACAAAGCTAAAACGTAAGATGTATTGCAAAAATGTATGTTAGTCAAATACATGATCATAAGCGTATTTATTGCAAAGATTTGTTGTAATGTTCCATTAATTTCAATGAATTGATAGTGTGTTAGATTTTAAATATGTGAGTCTAACTGAATTAGAAAGCTAATTTCTCTTTCAATGTAAGAAAAAATGGATTGCATGGGGTCTGTTTCTTGTCTGTTTTTAGAAAATAGATGGGGGTGGGGTGGGAAGAGGGAGAACTGAAAAATTATTTTGCCCAAGTTTATGTATGCTCTGTTTTGTATGTCCTTAGGATATATGGGAAATAAATGGTATCTAGTACAATAACAAATCCATGTACAAATCTAGGTTGTAGAAATTAAAACCATCTGGATAAACATAAATCTTCTGCCAATAACCTGAAGCAACAATTTGCATCACTCCATATTCTCATACTAATTTGGTGAAATCAAATATTGGAAAAAAAGGAACAGGGTTTTTTTTCTACAAAGAAAAGTGCAGGTTCGTTGAAATAGAAGAGCTATGTCAAAAATAACATTCATATAATGTTTGGTCTGAACATTCAGAAATACATTTGGCTGAGTACCTTGGAGTCTTCTATACAGCTGGGCTTAGAATTGTAACTCGATCATTATTACCTTTGTTGCAAAGAATTGTTCTTGATTTAACAGCAGCAAAACAGCTGTTTTGGTTTGGTGCCTTCCACATCAGACAGACTGCTTCTTTCTTATTTAAGAACTCCAACAACATAAAATGGATGTTTGTGATTTTCAATTTATTTTATATATTAAAGGAGTTGGCTTTGCTACTCGTCAAGTGGGGAATGTTACCAAACCAACTGTGATCATCAGCCAGGAAGGGGACAAAGTGACCATTCGAACACAGAGTACTTTCAAGAACACAGAAATAAACTTCAAATTGGGAGAAGAATTTGATGAAATTACTGCAGATGACAGGAATTGCAAAGTAAGTAAGAAAAAAAAAGCAGTCTTATTTTTATTTTACAGAGTTGGCAGGAAAGAGACTTTAAATGCAGAAAGGTATCTTTCCTCTGAAACAAACAATAAGCTTGTTGAAGAAACATTTACAACTTCATTTCAGTGTCGTCTACACTGGCATGAGACAAAGATAAAAAGATTCATCCACTTGCTTCGCAAATTAAGTTATGGTGCTGCTAAGCATACATTTTTCAAACCCTGAAAGATCAATAAAATGTAATCAAAGATAACTTCAATGATTATATGTTTGGATTATTATTATTATTATTGCTGGGGCTCTTAACAGTGGGCAACCACCTGCTCTGCTTATCAGGAAACTCCCAAGGACGTAAGAGAAAAAGCACTTCGTCTCTGAATCTCATACTTGTTGCCATTATGCCCTATTCTATTGGGATCCCTGAAAGGTTCAGAATTTGCTTGGAGGAAAAAAAAACCTTAAATGCTGTCCCAGATTGGTGTTTTAATCTCACTAGAAAGAGGGGTCTCCAACCTTGGCAACTTTAAGACTTGTGGGCTTCAACTCCCAGATCTCCTGCAGAAGAATGCTGGGAGTTGAAATCCATAAGTCTTAAAGTTGCCAAGGTTGGAGACCCCTGCACTAGAAGTTCTCTTTTGGTTCCTATTTGAGGCATAACTACTTAATCCCATGTCTTAAACTGAAAATGTATTAAAGCTGAAGTCTTTTAATTGAAATGCATGTTAAATACAACACCTTTAATACGAACAGGCATAGAATTGCACACAGGAAAAGAATTCATTTAGTTTTCATGTTCATTTTTTAATAAGTGATCTGCTAAAAATATCTTGCTAATGAATTGAATCTTGCTAAAGGGGCACTTGCTGGGTGATCTAAAACAGGGCTCTCCAACCTTGGCAACTTTAAGCTTTGCTGGCTGGGGAATTCTATGAGTTGAAGTCCGCCAGGCTTAAAGTTGCCAAGATTGGAGACTCTTGATCTAAAATGTTCAGATGACATTGTGATTGTGTAGTCGAATTCCACCCTTTTTAATGTGAAAAGTTGCAAGGCTTTGATCGAGCAACAGATATCACCTAGAATTTTTAGACCCCTGCAGCATATGCCCCTAGTGGTCCATCGTCATTCAGATTGAAGTATTTTTAGTCTCCTACACTACAGATAAAGATTTTCAAGTTTATCTATTAAACCTGAATGAATTGTTTTGGCAATTTTTATGACACTTTCCATCTATTTCCACAGTCTGTTGTGAGCATGGATGGTGATAAATTGGTTCACGTACAAAGATGGGATGGCAAGGAAACAAACTTTGTTAGGGAAATTAAAGACGATAAAATGGTCATGGTAAGTAAAGCTTCCTAAAGTTAAAAATGGTCCTGAGGATTTATTATGCCACAGACATTATAGCAATAGCGATAGCACTTAGACTTATATACCACTTCACAGTGCTTTCCAGCCCTTTCTAAGTGGTTTACAGAGTCAGCATATTGCCCCCCCCCAAAATCTGGGCCCTCATTTTACCCACCTTGGAAGGATGGAAGGCTGAGTCAACCTTGAGCCTGGTGAGATTCGAACTGCCAAACTGCTGGCAGCCAGTGATCAGCAGAAGTAACCTGCAGTACAGCACTCTAACCACTGCGCCACTGTGGCTCTTATGACAGGGTCTTCCTTTCCCTACCTAAGTACAGATCAGTGATAACTTCTAAAAGCAGACCCATTACTTTCTGCAGTTCTATGGTTAATTATAAAACGTGATATTTGTCACATGAGAATTATCTCTTAATATACTATATAGCGATATTTTAATACAATCGTATCACTTCAATGTTGACCAAGACTAAAGCAACTGAATTGGGAATCCCAGAATCTCATATTGCAGAAATAAGACATTAAAAAGAAAATATCTTTCTTTTGCAACAAGACTTCTTGAAATGTTTCCATAGATGTTAAAAATGACTTCTTTCATTTTTAACATCATTTTCACTTTTTTTTAGTTTTGTTTGGAAATGGCATTTTTTAAAATGGAAACATTTTATTTTTTTTTTACATTTATACCCCGCCCTTCTCCGAAGACTCAGGGCGGCTTACAGTGTATAAGGCAATAGTCTCATTCTATTTGTATATTTTTACAAAGTCAACTTATTGCCCCCCCAACAATCTGGGTCCTCATTTTACCTACCTTATAAAGGATGGAAGGCTGAGTCAACCTTGGGCCGGGCTCGAACCTGCAGTAATTGCAGGCTTTGTGTTCTTAATAACAGGCCTTACCAGCCTGAGCTAAACCGGCCTGCTGTCAGCCATGATTGATTTAGAGAAATTCCTGCATCAGAAAGTACTTTTTTCCCCCATTATCCAATGATCCATTATTGCAGTCTAGAGCCAATTTAATTATTCAAAAAAATTGTAACATACCTTGTAATGTATTTATTAATGGACTCTCTCACCATGATATTTGTAAGGGAAATCTGTAACAAGCATATGCGGCCGTACGGGTCTGGATGGGGAGAAACAGGCTCAAGCTCAATCCCTCCAAGACAGAGTGGCTGTGGATGCCGGCATCCCGGTACAGTCAGCTGCGAGTCATTGGCCCTGATGGAGAGGGTGCGCAACTTGGGCATCCTCCTGGATGAACGGCTGTCCTTGGAAGATCATCTGGCGGCCGTCTCCAGGAGGGCTTTTTACCAGGTTCGCCTGGTTCACCAGTTGCGCCCCTTTCTAGACCGGAATGCCCTATGCACAGTCACTCACGCTCTCGTGACGTCTCGTCTGGACTACTGCAATGCTCTCTACATGGGGCTCCCCTTGAGGAGCACCCGGAGGCTCCAGTTAGTTCAGAATGCGGCTGCGCGGGTGATAGAGGGAGCCCCTCGTGGCTCCCATGTGACACCTCTCCTGCGCAGACTGCACTGGCTACCTGTGGTCTTCCGGGTGCGCTTCAAGGTTTTGGTGACTATCTTCAAAGCGCTCCATGGCATAGGGCCGGGATACATACGGGACCGCCTGCTGCTACCGGATACCTCTCACCGACCCGTGCGCTCTCACAGAGAGGGACTCCTCAGGGTGCTGTCAGCCAGACAGTGCCGGCTGGCGACACCCAGGGGAAGGGCCTTCTCTGTGGGGGCTCCCACCCTCTGGAACGAGCTTCCCCCAGGACTTCGCCAACTTCCTGACCTCCGAATCTTTCGCCGCGACCTTAAGACACATCTATTTATTTGCACAGGACTGGACTAGATTTTAAATTCGAATTGGTTTTAATGGGGATTTTATTATTTTTATTATCATCATTTTAATTATTCGGCCAATTATAATAAGTTTTTTAATGGATGTTTTTATTTGTATTTATATGTATATTTTTATCTGGTTGTTAACCGCCCTGAGTCCCTAGGGAGATAGGGCGGTATAAAAATATGAAAAATAAATAAATAAATAAATAAATAAATAAATAAATAAATAAATAGGGTTGCAATAAACAAGAATGACATGTGACTTATGAATAGCACATTAAAGCATAAAAGAAGCAAACACAGTTCTGATTGGTTGATTAGAATCTATTATGCAGATATAAGCTTGTTATACAAGGCTCAGAGTTGAACATAAGGGAGGAATAAGCATGACCACCAATTGTAAATGCAGGATCTCCCTACAGGTGAAGAATCTGTTGTAACCAACCTGTGTTAAAATCTTTCATTTGTGTTCACTTTTAATTTTTCATTTCAAGATTTCTCTACATCAGGGCTGTCAAACTCATATCGTCACATTGTTGTCACCTGATGTATCACCACTTCCCCCCCTTCGCTAAACCAGGGGTGGGTGTGGCCAGTGCGTGACGCATCCACCCCACAGGCTGTGAATTTGGCAGCCCTGCTCTACACTGATATGAAAAGTTCAGGTTAATTCATGCAGCAAAAGCGTGAAGAACTGAAATAGCACTGGGTCATTTGCTTGCTATGTTTGGAGAAATTGTCTTCTGTCATGATATTGCAGAAATGGGGCAGACTCAGATGTTTCAGGAATGTCTAGCTTTAGCTCCGGTGCCTTGTCAAAGACCATGTGATTCATTTATCTCTGCACATTATGCCCAATAGTCTATATTTGTTTTAAATTCTCTTTGTTTGTATTCACTGAATTTGCAGACTCTCACCTTTGGTGATATTGTTGCTGTTCGCCAATATGAAAAAGCATAACATCTGTCAGCTTATTGTCTGCGGTATTAATACTTCTGGATGAAAGAAGGCCAGTCTTTAGAAGCCATCTTTGAAGTAAAAATTGCATTTCTGATATGGAAAGAACACCAAGTGCTACTTTGTTTTTTTGTTGTTGTTGAATTAAAAAAAAACACCTCCATGCTATCAACTTGGAAATGTTTCACTTTGTAAATCACCACAAATAAACTTTGCAATAAAATATTGAAATGTCTCCTTTTATAACAAAAAGTATGCTGCCATTATTGAATACTTGAATTGAATACTTTTATTTGGTCAAGTGTGATTAGATGCACAAGAAGTTTGTCTCCAGTGGAGAAGCTCTCCGTGTACATGCAAAGCAACATAATAATAATAATAATAATAATAATAATAATAATAATAATAATAATAATAATAATAATAATAATAATAATAATAATAATAATAATAATAATAATAATAATAGGACAGAGTAAGAAAGATAATACAGATATATAATAATGTTACAGCCATACTACGTGGATAAATACACATAGATAGACAGCACTGTGAGAATTAGGTGTTGATGAATGATGGCCTGTGGGGGGAAAACCGGTCCCTATGTTTTGGCCTGAAATGTATATAATGCTGTCCTGATTGGAGGAGTTGAAACAGTTTATGACCAGCATGTGAGGGATCTGTAGATATTTTCTCAGCCCTCCTTCTAACTTGTGTAATATACAGGTCTTCTATGAAAGGCAGGCTGGTTGCAAGTTCTTTCTTGCAGCCTTAATTATCCATAAAATCAAAGCAAGTTGAGCTGAAATATCCTGGTTTCATACTAAGTGTGTAGTTGTCCTTTAAAAACAGTTTTAGTAAATAAATGTGTAACTTTAATAGTTTGCAATAGCAGACAAAAAATTTGGCCAAATAGCTCTTTCCTGTTATCTGTCATAGACTTGCACATTCTTTCACAGAATCATGGGTCAATGATAAATACAGATATCAATCCTTCCACCTCAGTTTACTTCTACTTTTCTCCTCTTCCTAACTCTTAGGAACAGCCTATTTCCTTCCTCTAACACTTCATCTCATCTCCTGGTTAATTGCAATTCATGGATTCTCCAATCCTTATGCCAGAAATGTGTTTCTAGAAACAATATGTGCGGAGTTAAAATTTAGTACACATATTGTAAAATTTCATAACCCATGGATGCTTACACCATCATTGATTAATAAACTGTTTGTTATCCTACTTGATATTTCCAATGGATCATCAGATGGAAAGACTTGGGTTCCATTGTTTTAACTCTTCAGAAATAGGGCTTCTTCAAGCTTGTTTTTCCTAGCATGTTTAATGCAATGGGGGAAATGAATTGGGTAGACAAAAGCATGGAATGAGCATCCAGCTAATTTCAGGAGAGCAGAGAGCAATAGCAATAGCACTTAGACTTATATACTGCTTCACAATGCTTTCCAACCCTCTCTAAGTGGTTTACAGAGTCAGCACATTACCCGCAACAATCTGGGTTCTCATTTTATCCACCTCGGAAAAATGGAAGTCTGAGTCAACCTTGAGCCTGGTGAGATTTGATCTGCCAAACTGCTGGCAGCCGGTGATCAACAGAAGTAGCCTGCAGTTCTGCACTCTAACCACTGCAGCTCTGAGGAGACCCATTTCCTCAGACAAGAGAACATTGATTTCTGGTAGCCCCAAACTAAGAATTGCTGTACCACATAGGTGAAAGAAAACAACATACACATAACTTACATACAGTGTCCAAAGTGAACTCAGTAAGCAATTTTGAAACCTGTTGAATTTACAAGGGGAAATTATTTCTCTGACCTGATGGAAGCATCCAGAAGAGAGAAGAATGTCTGCAAATGATAGGCACATTATCACAAATGACCCAGGTTAATGTACTTACATGAGACATGAGGCGATTGATGCAAATTACATAATTGCATTATTTGCATGATGAGATTATCAAAGCTTTTAACAGACCATGTACCGGAGGCAGATTCTTAGCAGGCATTAAGTGTTCGTTTTCCCAAACTCACAGCACACATGTCATTATGCCAACTTAGAATTGTTTAAGTAGTACTTTCATTTTAATACCCAGGGGTATTTAAGGGGTGAAATACTCCCAGTTCGGACCGGATTGCCCGATCCAGTAGCGATGGCGGCAGGTGATTCGGAGAACCGGTAGCAAAACTCCCCCCCATGCCCAGCTGACTTGCGTGATCATCAGTGGTTTTTTTTTTTACTTTTAAAAGCATTTTTTCTTCAGCCGAAA
The DNA here is from genome assembly GCF_028640845.1 of Ahaetulla prasina. Classification (NCBI taxonomy): domain Eukaryota; kingdom Metazoa; phylum Chordata; class Lepidosauria; order Squamata; family Colubridae; genus Ahaetulla; species Ahaetulla prasina. The sequence goes on along the minus strand of NC_080539.1, from coordinate 111,005,440 downwards.
AAATGCTTTTAAAAGTAAAAAAAGCCTCTGATGATCGCGCAGCTCAGCTGGGATCGCCAGAGGAGCCTTTTAAAAGCATTTTCTCTACAACCTCTTCAGCTGAAGAGGTTGTAAAAAAATGCTTTTAAAAGGTTCTGGTGATCAGGCAACTCAGCTGGGATCATAAGAACCCTTTAAAAGCATTTTTTTCTACAACCTCTTCGGCCAAAAAGGTTTTAGAAAAAATCCTTTTAAAAGTAAAAAAAAAGCCTCTGATGATCGCAGGGCTCAGCTGGGATCGTCAGAACCTTTTAAAACCTCTTCAGCTGAAGAGGTTGTAGAAAAAAATGCTTTTAAAAGTTTTTTTTTAAAAAAAAGGTTGGCCACGCCCACCCAGTCACATTGGCCCCCCACGAAGCCACGCCCACAGAACCAGTAGTAACAAATTTTACATTTCACCCCTGCTTTACCTTATGTACTTGAAGCAACCATTCATGGTTTTATGATCTGTAATTAATATGAAAAATCCATTCTGGAAAAACATCCTTCGGTTGCAGGATTTTGCAATTCACACTGCCATCAAAATAGATGAGCAGACCAAAGATTCAGATACAGCTGAAACAGTATTTGGCCATTTAAGATATGCTAATTAGTTTAAACTGCTTCTGGAACAATATGGTTCACCATGGGTTCCAATGAGAATCTTGCTTCAGAAAACAGAAAGTTCTATATTTCTGTCCCTGAGAACAATATCCTGTAAAATTGATGAAGTAGTTTAAGAACTACAAAAGTTTAAGATATTATAAATGTGTTACTTATTAAGGTATGGCAAGGCTCTTTGTTGGCATCATTTTAATGGATGAAACAATAGCTTGCATCGTGCTGCATTGCTAATTTTAATAAACTGATCAATTTTTAATGTTAGCTTATAACTATAGGAAGAGCCCTGGGGTTGGCTGACCTAAGCAGAAGATAGGGTATTATTAGCTGGTGCCATTCTTCTTACTAACTAAGCTATGTTTGGATGGGAAGGGACCCTCCTCATGATTGTTAGCAAGGGGTTGTATACTGGATTCAGAACTGCAACTCTTATATCCAGAATACACTTTTCTCCTACCTCTCTATGGCTCTTTTTGCAACGGTTGTCCTTTCAGAATTTACCACCCAGACTTGGTGTGTAGGTTGGGGGCAGGGGACAGCAAAGGAACATATGCTCTTCGTATTTGCTGCTGTGGCTGAATGAATACCTTTCCTGTATTGTTGAATTTGCAGAGTCGTTTTAAATCCCAGGAACATTGTTCATTTTCTTCTTGACATGACTTGTTCTTGCCAAAACTGCAAAAAGTGTGTGAAGCTTAAGCTCCATGTCCTATTCAGTGGGACAACAAAGACTCTTGGGGTCTAGACATAGATTCAATTATGGCAGGGTTTTTTTTTCCTAGCTGTGCAGTGGGGCTGTTAAATTGGGGGTGTTGTGGCATCATTTTACACGTTGTGTGCTGCACATTGCTGGAGGCATATCAAGTATTATCCTAAACACCTTGGCTTCTTCCATTTGTCAATGGAAATAATACTGTCTGGCGTAGTCTTGGATTAGCAATTTTTGGGGTATATTTTCAGGGATGTCAAATATATTTTAATTTTATTCCTTCACCCTTCTTGGTGGTTTGTGTTGTTCTCCCTTCTAGTTGAACTGACATGTAACAGAATATATAACAGTATTTCTGCTGATATATTACAATATATTTTCCCTTCAACATAGCTGTGTAGGATTGATCTGTTAATTAAGAAGATAGTTAAATTAATTTAAGCTTCCTGTTACACAAATAATCTGTACCATACATAGTTAATTGCATAGTGTATGTAATAATTAAGTGTAAATTATTATAGGCCAAAGGAAATGTCACCTCTGTGTGACTCTCTTTGTTAGCTTTGGAAAGCCATTCAACTTTATACCTGGAGTACTGAAATAACACGCTTGTCTTACGGGGATTGGCTATGAAAAATGCTTGATCTTCGGAAGTGAAACATAAAAATGAAGCATTCATGCATTGAGAACAGAGTGAAGAACCTTTTGGATGATCCATGATTTATTTCTGCAGAAATACCTACATAGACCTAAAATACAATAGAGATATTTTCAAATTGCTTGACTTCTAAGCTTATGCTAGAAGTCCCTAGGATACATTAGGCCCTAGGATACATTAGGTGCAATTTTACTGGTGTAATGGGAAAGTATAATGAAACCAATGCTAGGATCCCCACGAACTAGCTTTTTTTAAAAAAAAACCCAGAACCAATACAGAAAGCTCTGCCAGCACTAGTCCTGAGAAATTGCTGTACTATTCCAAATGCAGAATCTTGATGTATGTGTGTGAATCTTTGCAAGACTCTGGCTCATTTGTGTAACCTTATTATACTCCTCTGCAGTGCTTGTAAGGTTTTGTGCCTATAGTAAAACACATTGTGCTTTCAATCCATTAATACAGCTCACATCAGTGCTGTCTGGGTTAAAGACTCAAAGCAGATGACTGTCTTTCCCAGGCCTACTATTCCCAGGGATGTGAGAACAAGTTGCTGACTTCATCTCCAGGGAAAAAGCCATCATTTGAGTGGTGTTAATTTCCATGGCAACTAATTTATGGAGCGTCCAAATAAAAACAAGAGACAATCAGGATCAAGATGGGAAGGGAGAAAATGAATGCCCAATACTGACTGATTTAAATAATAACTCAATGACAATACATTCTGATATGGTATTCTTCATACACGTTAAACACATGCTTGAAATGAAATATTGTTTACCGAACAACTCTTAACTTCGTTCTTCGTTTTGCACACAGCAGCTATCCAATAAAACTTTATTGATTCGCCAGTTCAGATACATGCAATAAAAATAATGGCAGAATACTACGGATGTTGCTAACCATGCATTAGGATAAATGATTTATGCTTAGACACTAAATCTATGTAAAACAAGGAAGAGACATTATAACATGGACATTTATACAAAATATGAAGAAATCTTGAAGCATGGAAATCAGAGCATATTTCGGATATGAAATTTCATCAATTTTATCACAACTTTCTCCAACTTCCATTTATCAGCAGGTGTTCTAAAAACACATCGCCTGGAAGAAATTTAGCAGGTGAAATCTTTTCAAACATGGAAACAGACATGCCTGTGTGTGGAGGTGAAGTGATTGGTATAAAACCGAATTAGCAAGTTTTTTATTATTTCAAATGTAGATGTGCTGGCTGGAAAAATTGCAATCTTAGTATAATTTAGATGACATCATTAGTTCCTTTGAATCTTCAAGAAGCTTATCTTTTTATTGACAAATGAAGTTGATTCCATATCGGTAAATCTATAACAAATTTGTAACGTTGAACTGTATGCATGTATGTATAGAGGATAATAGTGGCATATCCATATTACACCCTTAAGCCATTATTCTTCTCTGGTCAGGCAGATTTGACCCTAAATTGTCTTAAGAAAATCTTGTCCAGACTGAGAAATGTTTATTTATTTATTTTATTTATTATTTAAATTTGTATACCGCCCTTCTCCCGAAGGACTCAGGGCGGTTCACAGCCAAGTAAAAAATGAAAATACATTATAGATACAATTAAAATACTAGTAAAAAACTTATTCGAATTGGCCACAATTAAAATTTAGAGATAAAACCCATTAAAAACCCATAACTTAAAAAAAAAAAACTAACCCAGTCCAGCGCAGATAAATAAGTAAGTTTTGAGCTCGCGGCGAAAGGTTCGGAGGTCCGGAAGTTGACGAAGTCCTGGGGGGAGTTCGTTCCAGAAGGCGGGAGCCCCCACAGAGAAGGCCCTTCCCCTGGGTGTTGCCAGACGACACTGTCGTGCCGACGGCACCCTGAGGAGTCCCTCTCTGTGAGAGCGCACGGGTCGGTGAGAGGTATTCGGTAGCAGCAGGCGGTCCCGTAAGTAACCCGGCCCTATGCCATGGAGCGCTTTAAAGACGTTCACCAACACCTTGAAGCGCACCCGGAAGGCCACAGGTAGCCAGTGCAGCCTGCGCAGGATAGGTGTCACTCGGGAGCAAATGTTGGCAAAGCTTACAACATATTCACTCTGAACAGCAAACTATTATGACCTTCACTGGGTAATTCCTTTGCTGCTTTGCCTGTCTAACTTTTCATTCATTCCAGATTCCAGGAAACAATTCTAAATTGCTTTTCTTCTGTATTTAGGTCTTACCAGATATAGATATACACATATTGGAAATTACACACACACACACACACACACGGCTGTATAGGGTAGCAGTTAACGCATTGGCTTTTGATGCAGGAGACCAAGTTAAAATAGCTCTTACTTCTTACTTACTCCTTGGACAAAGACCTCCCAATGTTTCACCTGCTTACCTCCAATACAAGATTACACAAACTACAAGAGTCATGCCAGCAGGATAGTCGGATGATAAGTGGGCTACTGGAACAAACCATACATGGACAAGACAAGAGAACTTAAGACACCAGCGTGCCTACCGTCCCTGTCCTAATGTTCCCTTTAGTTGAATTCATTTTATGTATTCAATTCATGCTTATAGTTATATATATTATTTAATATGTATTTGACAAAATAAATAAATAAATAAAACTTGGAAATGATGGAATGCTACTACAACAGCAGACCTAATGAGAGGGGATAAATGAAATGTATTAGGAAACTATGGATGGACAGAAGACCTATATTCAGACTAACTGAGAAATAGCTAATTACCCAAAACGTCAACATAGTGAAAAGGAAGCTGCTTTCACAACTTGAGACAGACTCAGGAAGATCACATGAACAACTGGATGTGCACCCAGCACTTGAAACTGGAAGGTCACTGCCATCCCTACGGTAAAAGCACAACAACTGATATGAGGCATAACAATGAGCTACAGTCAACATTTAGCATTGATTGCCAAGACTCAATAGACAAGTACCGTCAGATAGAATGCTAGAAAATGCCAACTGATCGCCTCATGACAATTCCTATTGCCCCCATAAACTAATGAATATATGGCATATGCTGCAGTCACGGTAATCCTAGAGATCATGTAATCCTGGTTACATGATCAAGAAGAACAACAGTATGCACATCCCTCCCCAGGGAAATTAGATTAGAGCAGTGGTTTTCAACCTTTATAATGCTGCGACCCCTTTAATACAATTCCCCACAATGTGGCGACCCCAACTGTAAAATTATTTTCATTTTGAATTTATCGCGCCTGAAGCTGTATTGGCTAGCGATCTGAACTGCTTGCGATTGCCTTGAGGACGGAGGCATTAAAGCGGAGACTCCTCCCCTATTAAGTTTATCACGCCTGAAGACAGATTAGGCTAGCGATTGGGAATGATTGCAGCTGTCTTGAGAGGGAGACATCAGAGCAAAGATTTCTCTCTTTTTTTAATTCATCGCACCTGAAGCCGAATTCGGCTAGCGATTTGAAGAGCCTGCAGCTGGCTTGTGGAGTCAAGCATTGGAGCGCGATTCTTCGAGTCGCAAGTATACTTCCCATATTTCCGATGGTCTTAGGCGACCCCTGGCAAATCGTCATTCGACCCCCAACAGAGTCCCGACCCACAGGTTGAGAACCGCTGGATTAGAGGCTAAGAGCAAGGCAACTTGGAGAGATGTTAGTCAGCTGGTAAAGAGTGTAGAGATTAAGGATAACACTTGGCTATTGAAAAAAATGCCAAGGACCTGCCTCCATCTGAGGCCTTCAAGACTGCTAAACAAAGGGTTAAGCATGAGCTACCAGACTAAGGAGATACTCTAGAGAAGCAGATCCCAAGAAGATAAATGCCCTATTATCCAAAGGCCCATCCAAAGTGCACTATCAACTACATGCTACAACACATTAATAGCAGAGATACCAATAGCAGAAATTGAACAGTATTGGAAGAACATATGGGAAAAAGAGAAGACACACAACATCAGAGCAAAGTGGCTGCAAAGTTACCTCAGTGCAGACCACATCCATCTTCCAAAACAGAAACCAGTCACCACTACCATAGCAGGCATCCAATAACAGGTCAAAAATATGAAGGACTACAGAGTACCTCATCAGACATGTTCCACATCTACTGGCTAAAAAAACGTAACTGCGATGCATGGTAAGAGCCTTGGTGGCACAATTGGTTAGAATGCAGTGTTGCAGGCTAATTCTGCAGACTGCCAGCAGTTTGATTCTCATTGGCTCAAGGTTGACTCAGCCTTCCATCCTTCCAAGGTTGGTAAAATGAGGACCCAGATTGTTGGGGGCAATATGTTGAGTCTGTAAACTACTTAGAGAGGGCTGTAAAGCACTGGGAATCAGTATATAAGTCTAACTGCTATTGCTTTGCTATGAACACCTAGCAGCACAGATAAACCAATTACTAGCAGCAAGCTTACATCAGACTGCTAACCTAAGGAAAGACAGTGTTAAACATTTAAGCCCCCCACAAGGGAACTTCTCCATCCAACACCACCAATAACTGGTCTCCCAAAACATGGAAAGTTCTATGAGGCAACACAGCCACCAAGATACAGGACCAAATGAGCCAGTACATGAGAACAGGTCATAAGGGCATCGGGAACAACACCAGAGCCCCAAAAATAGATAAGTAGTCACCTGAGACTCAAGATATAGACAGACCAATCTGAGCCCACATGAATTGATTACAGAAAATCCTACTACTCATTTTTTTTTTGTTTACATTTATACCCCGCCCTTCTCCGAAGACTCAGGGCGGCTTACAGTGTATAAGGCAATAGTCTCATTCTATTTGTATATTTTTACAAAGTCAACTTATTGCCCCCCCAACAATCTGGGTCCTCATTTTACCTACCTTATAAAGGATGGAAGGCTGAGTCAACCTTGGGCCGGGCTCGAACCTGCAGTAATTGCAGGCTCTGTGTTCTTAATAACAGGCTTTACCAGCCTGAGCTAAACCGGCCCCAATGCCACAGACCTGGATCGATGAATACCTGGTGTGGTACAAAGTAAAGAAGTGACTAAGCATCTTCCTCAAGAACTCAGTGAGACTGTAGAAGATAACTGTGGAAGTCAATTCAAGACAGCTTAAACAAGACCATCAAGCGCAGCATATACTAAAGTGATGTAATTTCCCTGATGCAGTTCTGCATAGGTTTGGAACCTCTCAGTCAGATAACTACAAGGACTGGATACAAATACAATTCAAGACTGGAACTGACATTAGTCACCTTCTCTACATGGATGACATCAATGTATATGCTAACAGTAAACAAGACATCTACTCGCTGATCTGTCTGGCACAAATTTAGAGTTAGATATTGGGATGTCATTTGGACTGGAGAACTGTGACCAGATGGTAGTCAAGAGAGGTAAGGTAGTTAAGACTAATGAGGTGCAACTAATCAGCAGGCCATATAGCAGACATACTATAGTATATCTGCTATAATAAATCATAATATAAGTATCTTTGTATCCCACAGTCACATGGGAACCATGATGATGAATCAAAGAAGACAGTAATATCCAAATGCTATCAAAGGATAAGACATGACCTGAAGAGGCAGCTCAATGAGAAGAACAAAATCCATGCCATGAACATGTATATCCTGCCAGTCATCAGACACCCTTCTGGTATAGTGAACTGAATAAAGAAAGACATGGAGGCTGCCAATGTGAAGATACTCATAATGTATGGAGTCTTCCACCCCAAGGTCAACACTCAGAGATTGTAGAGCAGTCAGAAAGAGGGCAGGCAAGGTTTGATGAATGTCGAAACCACTGTCCTGAATGAAACCTAGAGCACCCAGAAGTATATCAGTAAGATGGCACTCTAAGATGAGCTCCTGAGACTATGCCTAAGGCAACAGAAGTCATGAGAGGAGGACCAAGCAGAGGAAGTGGCATGGCAAGACCCTTCATGGAATTAACCATCAACAGATAGAATCCTCAAATTCTCAGGCCTTTCATAGAGAATCCAAAACAGAGGAAGACATAAACTATCCATATGGGTGAGAAGGAAGTTTTACACCCCCCACCCACAGGATGTATTTGCATATATAAGCCAATTGGTATTGAATTATATTATGGGGATACTTCATACATGTAATAGATTTGTTAGAAACACTATACTGTCTCCCTTTTTTACATAAATATTCATACATATTTGAGCATTTATTTTAAATACATGTATACCTCCTTCTTTACACACATGACTAATATTATAAAGTGACATTGAACATACAAAGAATCATAGGGCTGGAAGGGACCTTGGAATCCAACCCCCTGTCCAAGCCAGGAGTCCTCATACAATCCTTGACAAATGGTTGTCCAATCTTTTTTGAAAACATATAAATGTTAAAACCTGGCTTCTACAGAGGAATTATTGAGTCTGTCATCTGCCCCTCTATAACTGTCTGGTTTGGTTCTGCAACCCAACAAGACAGACACAGACTTCAGAGGATAATTAGAACTGCAGAGAAAATTTTTTGCTACCAACCTGCCTTCCATTGAGGACCTGTATACTTCACGAGTCAAAAAGAGGGCTGTGAAAATATTTACAGACCCCTCACATCCTGGACATAAACTGTTTCAACTCCTACCCTCAAAATGATGCTACAGAGCACTGCACATCAGAACAACTAGACACGAGAACAGTTTTTTCCTGAATGCCATTACTCTGCTAAACAAATAATCCCCTCAACACTGTCCAACTGTTCACTAAGTCTGCATTACTATTAAGCTTCTCATCATTCCTATCACCGATCTCCTCCCACTTATGATTATATGACTGTAACTTTGTTGCTTGTATTCTTACGATTTATATTGATTTTTTCCTAGTATGATTTGATTGATTATTTGTACCTTATGACTATCATTAAGTGTTATAGCTTATGATTCTTGATGAATGTATCTTTTCTTTTTATGTACACTGAGACAGGGGTGGGTTGCTACCGGTTCGCCCCAGTTCAGGCGAATTGGTCACAGTGGCAGCAGGAGGCTCCACCCACCCACCCAAACATAATCAAAAATGCTTTGCGCATGTGCAGAAGCACCACACGCTCCCGATAGTGAACCGGTAGCACTGGGATTTGAATCCCACTACTGCACTGAGAGCATATGCACCAAAGACATATTCCTTGTGTGTCCAAATCACATTTGTCCAATAAAGAATTCTAATCTAATCTATATATTCTTGTTGTGCTATTGAGGGCAGAAAAAGAGGTCTGTCTCCATTTATCATATATGGGTGGTTCTTAGCCATGAAAATATGTTTAGGCACTAAAGAAAGTCAGAGAAATTTTGTCTTCTGCGATTATACCTGAGGTAGGTTTAGGAGCAAATCATGAACTGCAGTGTTGTTCTCTCCATGGCACCCTTCTTCTTTTACCCATGACAGATACATCATAAGTTTCCTTGTTCTGTTGAATAATAAGTGTGTAGGGCTCTGATGCTTGATTTATGAGTGAAAGAGGGGCAGAAAATACTGGTAAAATGCAAAGCACAGGAACTGTATTTGCCAACTACTCTATTCTGTATCGCCCAGGGACAGATGTTTACAGGGGTGGAGGCATAAATAGCAAAAGATGAAACATATGTTGCAATGTTAACCAAGTGAGTTATGTATTTGCAGATGATGCTGCGATGCAAGAGTTGGAGTTTGCCTCAGGGTACCACAATGTAAGTATAATCGTTTTTTTCCTCAATGATTTTAATATATTGACAGTTGGTAATCCAAGATTCCAAGCTAAAAAATCTCCTACATTAGTGAATTGTTGTTCGAATGCTGGACCATGCTGTTTTGTGGCTAATAAAGTATGGGTCTACTACTAAACTATTTGATCTTTGTGCATGGAACGGGGAGATAAATGCCTTGTTATCCTTTCCCTGGAGCAGATAATTGGCTAAGGACAGCCATGATGTATTATCTCATATTAACATATTCACCAGTGATACAGTCTTGGCAGCAAAAAGTTGTCTCAAACTTTTCAGCTAAGTACTTTGTGGTTCTGCTAGTCCATGCCCTCTAGTAGCTTTCACTATTTGAATTAGTAGTAATTCACATGGTTCCCCATACCAAATAAATCATTAATCACAGTTTAGAGCAGGGATCTCCAACCTTGTCAACTTTAAGACTTGTGGACTTCAACTCCCAGAATACCTCAGCCAGCTTAGCTGGCTGAGGGATTCTGGGAGTTGAAGTCCATAAGTCTTAAAGTTGACAAGGTTGGAGATATCTGGTTTAGAGTAGGTGAAAATATATATTTTAATCAAATCCATATCCATGGTGATACTTCAAGTCTTTAGAATTTAGCAGGAAGTTTGATTCCTCCTCACCCTCCCAGTATTATGTTTTCGTCCTTCACACTTAAGAGTTTTACAATGTCTGGTTGTTCCTTCATTTCCTCATTAGATTTCATAAATTTTTTGTTGCCTTAGTACATATTTCAGTAAGAATTTTTTTCCAAATATTTAGGAATGCACACACACAAACACACACAAAGACATAGTTTAATTACATGCAAAGTCATTTGTTCCCTGGCCTCTACTCGTTTTGTTGTTTGTTGTTAATAACTAAAGTTCAAATTTTTTGAAATATTTTTCTGATCTATAGCAATTCATAACTTGTGATGTTTATTACAGTAATAATAATTTGTACTTTCTTCAGCATTTATCAATTGACTTTAAAAGATATTAAACTAATGGTTTGCTCACCACTTCATACGTTCTCCTGCTTTCACAACAAATTAATTTGAATGTGTGTGAAAAGAGAATGAAATACACAAAAGAATAACACTGGTAATTTTCTTGCCACCTTCTCTTCAATGCAGTTTCCCACACAGCATCATCCTCATCATCACCCCACAACTATTAAGGCTTATATGTCACTCCAATCAATACAGGTAGCCCTTGACTTATAACAATTCATTTAGTGACCGTTTGAAGTTACAATAGCTGTCATGCCCCATCAGAATCTGAATCTGCAGGGGAAGATGAGCTGGAATAAGAACTGACAGAGAGTCAGACGGAGAGGCTGGCTTCATGGGCCTTGGAGGAAACTGGGGAAGAGCAGTCCAGGCAAGGCTTTTCAGAATCAGTAAGACCTGCAGACAAGGAAAGTGCAGGAGAAGAGCAAGGACCTCCCCCTCCTGATCTGAGATAAGGAGAGAAGAGAGACTGTGAGATCAATGCAGATTGAGCTACAAGGGAGGAGAGTGCCCTGCTCCCCTTCACAAGGCACACCTGGGGACTGAGATGTAAGGAGGCGCCAGTGGGAGGGGCATTTGTCAGGAACAAGCGTTGAGCCTCATGTGCACTTGCCAAAGCCTGGAGATTGTTGTACTCTGTCTTGTGGGGCTCGCCAGTTTGCCTGCTTCGCTGAACTTCTTGTCTAGGTTACTGTTTTGTTAACCTGGTTTATTGCACTGCTGGCCCTGGTTGCTGTTTGATTAACCTGGCTTACTGGACTACTGGCAGCCAGAGGCTTCTGAAGGTGCATGTGAGCGCTTTGCTCCAGGACTTGTAGTGAACGTTTGGGGGCACAGTTGGAGCAATAAAGGGGAGTTAGACCTGTTCTCTGGTCGTGTTGCTTTCATGTCACGCCCTGGGTCACTCCAACAGCACGAAAAAAGTGATTTATGACCATTTTTCAATATTTATGATCATTGCAGCATCCCCATAGTCATGTGATTACAATTCAAATTCTTGGCAACTGGTCCATATTTATGACCATTGCAATGTCCCGGGATACATGATCCCTTTTGGCGACCTTCTGACAAGCAAAGTCAATGGGGAAGCCCAACTCCCTTAACAACCTTGTTACTATCTTAACAACTGCAGCAATTCACTTAACAACTGTGGCAAGAAAGGTTGTAAAATGGGGCATAATTAACAAATGTCTCGCTTAACAACAGAAATTTTGGGCTTAATTGTAGTTGTAAGTTGAGGACTACTTGTAAAATTCTGAGCAGTGTACATTCTACAGTTTAGTATGTACCATGAATTACAAGGTAATCCAATAAAGCAAATAAATCATGATCAAATTTGAGCCATTTTATCTTGCATTGTAGGGTTTCTCAAAGCTTTTTGTGAGGTTTTTATCCAAGCAATTTTTCAAGAAAACTCCTGGTGCATTTTATTTTCCAAAATTTTGCAAAAAACAAAACAAAAAACAATCTGGTATCTAGAAACAGGAATTACCATAAATCAGTTTGTTATGTACACTGAGAGCATATGCACCAAGACAAATTCCTTGTGTGTCCAATCACACTTGGCCAATAAAAAATTCTATTCTATTCTATTCTATTCTATTCTATTCTATTCTATTCTATTCTATTCTATTCTATGTTGCATTTATTTATAAAATTTAAGTCCCCAGACAACAAACATGTAACAAAATTTATTATAAAATTCTATTTGATGATCCCCAATTTCTTCAAAATATTTCAACCAAAAGGATTAAATGGCCTTTGCCACCAACAGGAACAAGTTTTAATAATTTGCTTAAAATCTATGACACGATTCCAGCGAAGCATATTGCCACCTATCAACTTCCTTCATGGTCAAATTCTTTAATTATTTGCTGAAATACATTCAAAAGGAATGGGGTGTCATAATTCCAATGGAAAACAGAAAACGTATCTATTTAATAGTTGTTTCAGTGGACTGAGCTGCACTTGGCATGATAAAATTCTCAATTAAAGTAATTAGTTGTGGTAAGATGCACAGTGTTGGATATTTTGGATGCCCTTAATGGCAGGCATGGATACTCAGTAGAGGAATTTAAAGTTATGTTAAAGAAATTAATTTCAGGAATAGAGTGATCTAATACATTTAATCTGCTGTATGTTCAAAATTATCGTTCTATTGACAACTCTCTACTGGAATGTATTTAACAAGTGAACTGGCAATGCTTTATTTGCAGAAGCAAGGAGAGTTTTTTGTAAGCTCTCCAATTATCACTAAAACAACATACTGTACATCTCAAGTTTTTTCTCCTACATTTTAGTGACAACAGCAAACTACACTGGTGGGTTCTTATTGTCTAATGTATCAAAGGGAATGTTCTCAAGCCAGCTAGACATATTCTGTTTTTATCTTTGCTTCTTGCATCATTATTGGGTTTTTGCACCGAGTCCCCCGCTGTTTCAGTGTTAATTAAGAAGGACAAGGCTGGTGGAAAGGGAAAAAAAACCCTCTTAACGGCTACATCTCATACCAAGTGGGGAATAGCACAGCATACAGCTTTCAAGATGACACATTGTTCTCCTCCGTTGTTTCCCACAAAAAAAGGGGGAAGCTTGACAATACAATATCTAAAATTTTCTACAGGCTTGTTTCTCTCAAGACTACCCAAATTAATCTGTCCTTTAAAAAGCCCATCCAAGGGTACAGCGGTGGTGCATGAGAAATTTTGATAAGAAACTAATTGGCACAAAGGAAGAGAAATTATTCTTCAGCTTCCCCCCCACCCCACCCCACCCCTCTTTAGCTCCCTTCCCCTGCTTGCCACATAATTAAGGAAAAAAAATGTGTTCAAAATACATCTTTCCACACACCCACACAAATTTATAAAACTCTCACACAGAATGTTGGATTTATATCTGGGGCAGCCAACTTTAATAGTCCACTTTATTTGAAGGGTGACTTCATATTCTGCCTCTACTAATACAGTAGATGTGGAATGTTGAAGATCATATTTCCTTTAGAAAAGGGATCGAGAAACTTAAAAAAAACCTTTAGAAATATGAAGCTTTTCTAGTAGCTTTTTTCTCAAGCAATTTCACATCAAGCCCTTAAACTCAAACCTACTGTCTGAACATTTCATTAGATGGGAATCATGACTTGAGATATAGATAATTACTGTAGTGTCCATATTCTAAACCAGGGCTCTGCTGGCTGAGGAACTCTGGGAGTTGAAGTCCAGAAGTCTTAAAGTTGCCAAGTTTGGAGACCCCTGCTCTAAACACTGGGGATATTTTTAAAAAATGTCAACAGGCTACATCGTATCACAAATTATTTGAAAACTACCCAAGGTACAACTCACAGTGAAATAAACAATAAACCTAAGCTGCCTATATGATGGTGTTCAAATATTTTCACATGCATCAATTATTAGTGCAAGTTTAATAAATAGAAAATAAATGCAGTGAATATTCTGAGTTATAATTTAAGGGAAACATTTGGCCAGTATACGTGTACTTACTAACCAAAAATTTTAATCAGAGCTTAAACATGAAATAGGTTTTTACATTTATAAATGAAGTCAGTATGAGTGGGAAAAATGAGATAGATGTATTCTTTATTTGAAGATAACATTTACTGTCTCTTTTGTTCCTGTCTTTTCCTTTTTTCCAATATTAGAGTAAGACTTGAACTGATTTGCAAGTCCTTGTCTAGTTCAAGGACTTGACCTTTGTCTTCAGTTGTGAATAACAGGCAGTAATGACTTCTTAATCAGTACATCATTCATGAAAGTTAATGTAGCACAGTTGTTCAACCGTTCCTTTAAAAAAAAAAAAAATTCTGAGATCTTCAGCAATTTTCCCTTAAACCTCATAGGAGAAATGAAGGCGTCTAGAAACTTCCTGTGCATTATTGCCAAAGCTTATGGGATTCCAGCCTTAATAGCAGGAGGAAGTTTATTTGAATGATAAATCAATTCTGTGTTTGCAGTTTATTATTGCGACTTCTATTTTGTGAGTTGTGATGATTCAAGTTTATTTATATATGTGAAGACTACTATGTAGTCTACCAGATCTGGCCAACCCAATATTTCTTCTACAGAGATTGTATTGAGTATATAGCCTAATCATATAATGTATATGCTGGCTCTGTAGAAGTTAACTAATATCAAACATTTTGGTATTTTAAAAAAACAAAACCAATATTGTGACTATAAAATTCTCCCACCTTTTCTTTCCCCCGTGATACAATGGTGACCTTATTGCAATCCTCAAGATGGTTCTGGTTTCATCTCCTCCTTGAAAAACCAAGATTAGGATATAATATCCTAGTTAGGAAAGAGAGGAGTGGAGCTGAATTTATTGATAATATAATAAACTGGAATTTATTACATTGAAATCATTAAATCTGAAGTGACCCTAAATGTTGCATTTAAATAATAATCATAATACTCTGTTATTGGCCTGTTAAGGCAAAAACAAATTCCCAATGCCATGTTGTTAAGTTAGTCATGCAGCATCCAGAAGAAAAAATGCCTTATTAAAATGAGAAAATGTATTTTTTCTATTTCACTCACAGGTTTGTGAATTCCTTCAAAAACGGAGATTTAACTGCAGTTCAGAGGTTCTGTATTAAACACAAATTTATACACAGATATCAGTGGACTCAGCACGATTCCACATCTGTAGAACTATCTGATACCCATTGTGGCCAAAAACACTTGATATGAAAATACACCTGTATTTTCTGTCTAAACTTTAGGCATTTATAACTTTTCTCAAAAGCACCCACATACAGTCACAAAATAATAATAATTTTTAACAAAGCATTGCAGAGGGTTTTTTTGGTTTATTTTTAGCCCCAGACTTCTATATATTATATTATATTCGGCACAAGAAATCATTGGTTGCCCTCTAACACCACTAGATGACATTTGCTAGGTCTCGCTGTTTCAATAGAGTAAGGAAGATACTTAAGGATGATTCACACCCTGGCCAGTGTCTCTTTTCACTTCTACCATCAGGCAGAAGACATTGAAGCATAGCCAGCTGGACAAACAGGTTTAAAAACAGCTTCTACCCATGGACTGTCAGACTCTTATACAATCACAAGCACATATGGAAACGTATGACTAGTTTTTCCCCCCAATTATTTGTATAGGGATTATTCTCTATACTATTTATGTTGTTTTGTATTTTCTGTTTTGGATTGCACCAGAGAGGCTAAACCAATTTTGTTGAATATATGATATACAATGACAATAAAGGCTATACTACTATAATATTAAAAATGTTCTTTCATACACAATCTGTAGTTTCACATCTTTTATTTGCATTTTCCCTAGTATCAATTTCATGAAAATCCGATTTGTAATCCTCAATTATTTCCCTCTTCCTTTAAGAGGGAAATTCCGCCTCTTCTCTCACATTCCATACTCTTCTCTCATATTCCATACTGATCCAAAAAGACCCCAGGATTGGACAACAGAGAGATAAACGGGGTCTGAAAAGTCAAAGTGATTTATGTCTTTTGTGTGAGTGGAAACATAGGATTTGGGGACTGTACCTCTTATTATTAAACAGTTTTGTGTTCCTGTACCCCAGAGTGAATAATACTGTTCGAGCAATACTAGGAATGATAGTAATTTAGCATAATTGCAGCATTATATCACACGGGTGAAGGGAAGAGAAGTTCCTCCATTTATTTTTCTGCAAATGCTCTTCATAAGGAGTACCATGTTTGATCTCTTGATTTTCTTGAAGGTATGCACATTTTTAAGTACAATGTTCTTTTTCTTGTTGTTACAATTTGTTCACAAAGAATAGAATTGTCTTGTCACTGTATTCTAGATGTGGGAGACTTCACAGAAAACTCATTATCTCTGTTATATTTATCTTCTGTATTAGGAGATCAAGATCACTTTGTTCAGCTTCTCCCTGTTTTAATTCGCCACAAGACAGTGGATTGTGTTATATAGCACCTCTACTATTAAAAATTCTCTACAAGAATTATATTGCCCCTGTGATCAAGTTTATGCTATTCTTATTTTGGAGGGATAGGCAGAAACATCAACCAACTGGCCACTGTGATACACTTACACAATATTTTGCTAAATCATTCATATTTGCTATTCTTGCTCTGGAGGGATGGACAGAAACATCTCACAACTGGGCATTGTGATGAACTTACACAACATTTTGCTAAGTCATTCGTATTTGCCTGAGCCTTAATTCTTCATGGGCAGAGTCTGGTAAGACATGATCTGGGCTCCATTTCCTCTTGTGGACTCCAATTAAGTGGACAGGATACTCTATAGCATGAGCTCTGCTGATATTTCGAGAGATGTAGTGCTATGAGTAGCTGGATCAGCAAAATGGCCATCTCTTTCATAGGGAAAGTTGTTCTGGATGCCTTGGGGAAAAAATGAAGATTTGGCCCCTCATGGAGAGATTTTCCCTGCATCTGGCTATACTGCACAAGTATTGTCCTCTTTCCAGACTCCTCTTTTTAAAACTGGTTTGTTTGTTAAAACCACCCAGATACAAATCAACCCTGAACACCATACAATTCTCATCTTCATTAATTCAAGTTAAAATAAAACAATTAGCAAAAGAACAATCTTCAAGAAGGTTGTTGAGAACCTTCTTGTGGTGAGGTTTCATTTACAGTGTGTGCTAGGGTAATGGATTATCAGAGTTCCTTTCAATCAGGATTAGGTTTAGAAGTATGCATGGAATAACCTTTGATGCTGTGATGGATTGGTTCTGGTTCTGCTCTTCATTATCTTACTGATCCTACTTGACTTCACAGAGTCATTCAATACTATTGATCATGATGCTTTTTTGGGCTGCTGCAATTATTGGGTGCTATTCTACAATGCTTCTACAACATTCTACAAAGGTGATACCAGTTGGTCTTGGGGTAGGTAAAACAAGATATCAGCCTAACAGTCTCCCCTGAACAGTGTTGGTTTTCTTGCTCCTAATATTTAACATGTACATGAAATTGCTGGGTGAAGTTGTCTCTAAGTTTGGATGAAGTATTCATCAATGTGCTGATGATAGTCAGCTATAGATTTCCATTGAGAGTTGGTCAAGAGATACAGTAGAAATTTTGATCTACAAAATTTCTGGTGGTTACAGTTGGATAAAGTTAAACCCTAGCAAAGTCTGCCCCAAAACCATCTGCTTCTCTAATTGCTGTAGTAGTAACTCTGAAGAGGACATCATTTCAATGGAAGAATAACAGAATTGGAAGGGACCTTGGAGGTCTTCTAGTCCTATCCCCTGCTCAGGCAGGAAGCCCTATACCATTTCAGACAAATGGTTCTCCATTCTTTTCTTAAAGCAGGTCTACAAGTCATAGCTACTGCTGGATTTACAGGTGGAGAGATGGCCAGAGGAATCCTTATCCAGCTTTAGTTGCTATTAACAGTTACAGCCCTGCCTGGAGCAGGAAGCTCTGATGATAGTGACATATAACTTCAGCATCATAATTAGACTTGACTACTGCAATCCACTCTATGTGAGGCTGCTTTTGAAAACTATTCTGCATTTAAAGCTGGTGCAAAATGCAGCAGCCATGTAGCAAGTGAGACCCATGGCACCATATGGCTAGTATTACATTAGTTCCCAATATTTTCTGAGTAGCAACTACAGTGCTGGTTTTACACAGCTTGGATCTTAGGTACCTTAAGATCTGCTTCCTCTGTATCTCAGTTAAGATGTTTCATTTCCATATATATACATTCTATTTTGGGATGGAAGCCAAGAGGTGATATTTTTCCTTGATGACCTAATACAAGTCTCCCCCACCCAAACATCTCAATGGCACCATCCTTAGCATCATTTGTAAGGCAGCTAAGAATGATTTCCGCCCCATAGGGCCTCTGTAGAATAATGCTATAGCACTTACTGTTGGTGCTATTAAATCTTATTTTATTTTAATGCAGTCATTATGAGCCTGTTAACTGTTATGCTATTTTTATGATTGTTTTATTGTTGGGGACTGTATATTTTATTTGTTTTAATTATTGTTAACTAATAGGAATTCTTCTTTGATTAGATATTATAAGAGTGTGTGTGTGTGTGTGTGTGTGTGTGTGTGTGTGTGTGTGTGATACAGGGCATGTTACTGAAAGCCAATGCCATATGTCAAAGAGAAAGAAACAACAAATGATGGACATTCCAACATCATTGCAACCTTAATAATAATTAACACCAAGAAAGTGTGGATGCTACAATGCTAGAATAAATATACCCTTGGCATACCTGTACTATGGGCACAGATTTAATTTACCACCAGGACTTTGTAGGATTTCTGCTCTTGGTAAATCCTTCAAGTGGCCATGAAAGAATACTGTGACTTAAAACATCCATTAAGCATCAGTATTCATTCTATACTATTAAGATTCAAAACACTTCCACAGTAGAATGATCTCTTTCAAAAGAAATTAACATAGAATTCCTTTGTGGATACACTTTAAATTGGCAGTTTTGCTTAAAACATAAATAAAAAAAAATAAATACTAGCAATAAAAGGTGATTTAAAAAGTCCTTTGGATAGCTACCTATATTATATTACAACAGAGACCATGAAATATTGAATAATTAAAAATCATATAAAGGTACACCTTATAATAAAATAAACTACATTTACTCACGGGTGATCTTGATTGTAGAGAATGTAGATTTTCTTTTTGATTATATTTGTTTGTTTATTTGTTTATTTAAAATGTTCATCGTTTTTCAGCTATAACCTCTCAAACTAAGATATACAAAACTGAAACAGGAGGCAGTATCAGTTAACATATATAGCTGCAGAAATTTGCAATAGGTGAACATTTAAGAAACAAAGGAACCTATCAGTTAAACAATTTACGTTTCTGGAATCAAGTATGTGAAAACATCAGGTTAAATATAGAATTCTTAAACAATGTCCAACGTTCTAGAATTAGATGACACAATAGAATGAAACTTGAATTTTCTCATAATCTGTCCATTGATCTTGGAGAAAAGTAGATAAATAGAAAGATGGTTGCTATGGTATTTTTTCAGCTTCCAGGCATTTTTAAGTTTCTTCACAGAAACTTTCTAGTTTAGCAACAAGAACAAAAGAGAGATCTATTGAATGTTTTTTATTATTCCAAGTTTTGCTTATGTTCTTGAGTTGTTTTCACTGAAAATAAACAAAAAAACCCACCCCTCTATATCATCTATCTATCATCTGTCTGTCTGTCTATCATCTACCCATCTATCTAAAAAAATTAAAGGAGTTATACAGGTATCTGGGAAATAATGGGTGGTATATTATTTTTAATCTGTTATGCCAAAAATGTTTTTAAAATATCCATTCCTTCTACTAGCTTAACAGTACTATCAGATTTTCATACCATTAGGATCATTTAAAAATTACACATAAACATATAGATACACATAATTTTATTTGTGCTTTATGAAATGCTAGATTAATTAATAATCCACATAGTTTTTGACTTTTTGATCTAGATAGCTTATGTAGGAAAAAACCCATAGTTGATGACTCTTAAAATTGCTAAAACGGCCGGAAAAATAAAACGGCTAGCATACACTGAGGAAAGCTTGAAAATCCATAATATAGTGTTATATAAATAACATAAAAAATAATGTAGTGTTACCATTTTCAGAACACTAGTCATACAAATTAAAAAAAATATGTAACTTCAGTTACATATTTTACAGAGACATCTGTAAAATACTCCTCAAAAAATAATTTGATCCTATAATGCAATATTAAAATAATGTTCAATGTTAACCAGAAAGCAGTGGAAACATTTGTTTTAGTCACATATCTTCCTTTAATCAAGCAGCAACAAAATACTGATCAGACACACATCTGTTTATACTGAACAACTATGTGTGAGACAGGGACAAGGGAATGGTGGAGTCTGTGGAACAGGCTGTGCATCCAGCAACTGTACATATTGGCAACCTCTCTTGCCTGTATCCTTGAAATATGGGAGAACTGTGCAATGCCACCCACAAGTGCGTGACCCACGGTCATAATCTGTAATCATCCAGTTCCTCCCAGGGGTGATGTAGAGAGTAGGGAAGATGACCTTGATGAAAATATGCAGACTTCATGTACAGTCAAAAAGGGCTTAAATCATTTTTTTGAGTCCAGAACAAATCAGGCAGACATCTTTCTGATTCACAGGAATATAAGAAGGAGGAAGGGGAGGTACAGCACAATCAGACTTACATGATTATGTTATTATAGTCAAGCTATGAGAGCCAGTTTGGTCTAGTTTGGTCTAGATCCCCTCACATCCTGGACATAAACTGTTTCAACTCCTACCCTCAAAACGATGCTATAAGAGCACTGCACACCAGAAAAAACTAGACACAAGAACAGTTTCTTCCTGAACGCCATCACTCTGCTAAACAACTAATTCCCTCAAGACTGTCAAACTATTTACTAAATCTGCATTACTATTAATCTTCTCATCGTTCCCATCACCCACTTCCTTCCACTTATGAGTGTATGACTATAACTTTGTTGCTTGTATCCTTACGATTTATATTGATATTGTTTCCTGATTGCTTATTTGTTCCCTATGACTATCATTAAGTGTTGTACCTTATGATTCTTGATGAAGGTATCTTTTCTTTTATGTACACTGAGAGCATATGCACCAAGATAAATTCCTTGCGTGTCCAATCACACTTGGCCTATTCTATTCTATTCTATTCTATTCTATTCTATTCTATTCTATTCTATTCTATTCATTAGGGCATCATGCTAAGTTCCATTTTAACTGTGAAAGCCAACTCAATGATCTTGGGCCAGTCACTTTTCTCAGCCTAACTCACTTCACAGGGCGAAAATAGGAGGAAGAAGGTGTGTTGGATATGTTCACCACCTTCAGTTATTTGTAAAAATAATAAAGATGGGATAAAAATAAATAAATGTACAACCTCAATAAAAGAGGTTTTAGCCTTCCTGTGGAGTTGATGTCATGGTCTGGTCTACTGGGGGAGAGGAGCGGGGTGAAAGGTCAAGGGAAGCATCCTGTTTTCACATTCAGACAAACCTAAAATCTCTGTCCATGGTCAGTTCCCCCTTCTGTGGAAACACTTGAGGTTCTGCCCACTGGTGGTGGTGGTGGAAGCAGAGAAATGGTATCACAACACAATGCTCTTCAAATAAGTGAGCAGTTCCCCCTAAATGGAAGCACTTATTTTTAACTAGCTTCCAGAAGGTGATATCAGAAGAAGCCAACTGTGCTTCTGGAGGTGGGGAAACTGTTCTAAAAGAACTGAGGCTATAATGGAGCAACAATATGTCCTGACTCTGTCTTCCTCATCTCCTGAAATGGGGATCACTATCAGCTTTGTCAGGAATGTTGGAAGAAATATCCATTTAGTTCAATTCCAAGCTGGGAGAAAGGCACTGGAGACAAAATGGAGGCTGAAGGCTGATTGGAAAGATGGTTTAATGATAAAGCAGAACCATATGGGTTCTTCTGGGCAGGTGACTACACAGTGTTGAGAGTCGTGGGTATTTAAACCTTCTCTTAGGCTCTGCACTTGAGCTTCCTGTTCCTGTGCAAGAACATGTATTCTATTGGCTGTTGTCATACTCCCATAGTGCTATGCACAAATCTTAGGAGTCTGTCTGAAATACATTTGGTTGAAGTTTCAGGGTGATGAAATGAAGGGGCTTGTGTTCTGAAAAGGTGTTGGGTAATTCCCATTGTGGCTTAATGGCTTTGCCCTGAAGGATGAGCTGAAGGTCTTTTGTTTTGTAGATAGGTTGGCCCAGTCTTTCCTAATGGGCACAAATTATCTGCTGGGGCTATTAAGAAAGTAGAGGTTGCTTTTTTAAAAAAAAATATGTTTCTCCATTTTCCCCTTTAGGGAATATAATATTCTGCCCTTTTTTAATATTCCTCAAAATATTTCATTCTTCTAGGAGAGGAATGGGTACTAACTTTCTACAGGAAGAACATCTTCGATAGGATGATGATAGCTGGAAAAGGTGGTCCTGTAGTAGATCTCTAAGAGATAAACCATAACAGTTTTTATAAACAGTCCCATGAGGGAAAGTGTAGTGTCCCTGGGGAAAGAAATATCAAGTGGGTCCATTTGATGAAAGGACCCATTATGATGTAAGGCCAACACTTTTTCACACCATGGATCTTGTGGTGTTATGGCAAGATGTTGCTTTAACCGTTTTGAGAAATGGAGTGGGAGCCTGCAACACTGTTGAGGGCCAGGGCTTGAGCATCTACTAGCAGAGCCTCCTGAAACACCAATCCAAATTGGGCAAAGGTGTTTCCAACCTGGATGCAATTTGGACTTCCCTTTGTCTGTAATGCCTTCCTATTAGTTCCATCACTTTCAAAGCCGTGCAGGACTTGGGCACTTCAGTCCAGACACTGCAAACTAATGAAGAAAAAGAAACATGAATTACAGTGCTCCTTTCCTGAAAACAGGAAACTGGGAGAAAGACAGAAAAAAAGAACTGGCTGAAATGTTGCAAAGCAATCTCTATTTGTCAATCCCTCTTTCTAAAGGAAATATTCAAGTATTTATTTTTTAGTATAGTTATATCATTTCCCATAATTGCCATCATTTCTTGGTTTACATTCCTTTTTAAATATAATCTGGCACTTCATTTCCATGCTTTTTCCCACCCAACAGCAGCAAAAATTTTCCCCAACAATGCAAGTCTTTGTTAAGCAGGAGCTGAGTAACAATTGGGTTGTATAAAATAGCTTTGAGGCTGCTTTTTATTGAAATCCTACCATCCATTCTCACCATGTTTGGCAC
Organism: Ahaetulla prasina; assembly: GCF_028640845.1. Taxonomy (NCBI): domain Eukaryota; kingdom Metazoa; phylum Chordata; class Lepidosauria; order Squamata; family Colubridae; genus Ahaetulla; species Ahaetulla prasina. Next base: position 110,981,958 of record NC_080539.1, on the reverse strand, counting down.
AGCTTTTATTGAGCCTGCCTGAACTCGAGTAACCTCTCTGGCAATTTGTAAGGAAGAAAAATTAGACGGATCATTTTATTCTGTGGGTTGGTGATGAGGTAATTGGCTCTCATTACAGTATTTTCTTTTATAACTGACACATCTCAACTGGAAGATCTAGCACCCTCTGAAAGCTTATGAAGTCCTTTACAATTCCTGGTTGCCAGACTCAGGATCTTGTGACACTACAGGGTTATTTTTTCCCCCATCACTAAATTTCACTTTTAGACGTGTACTTTTTTTTATAATTGTCCTTCCTTTCATTTCCTCTTCCAAATAGTCCAAAGCAGAATGATTGATTATCCTTATTATAACACGTCCCCCAGCTAAGTCAAAATACACAGTCATATCCAACAACTATGGTAAAGTGACCAGATTTCAGCGATGGCAAAGTGGGATACCATTGACCGGGGGGTGGGGGTGCGCTGCGCATGCGCGCTGAGTCTTGCCACCTGCCTGAAGGAGGAGGAGCGGCTGCTGCTTCTCCGCTCTTCCAGGCAGGCTCGGCTCTCCTCTCAGCTCTTCCAGGCAGGCTCGGCTCTCCTCGGCTCTCCTCTCGGCTCTTCTCTTCCTCTCGGGTGAAGTCAAGTCTCCTCCCTCTCGCACCCCTTCTCCGCTACTCCCCCTTCTCCGCCTCCTCCTCTTGCGTTGCCGCCTCCCATTTTCAGAATGGGAGTGAAACAAAAAAAATCGGGACTTTTTGGAATTGCCACGGGATGCGGGACAAATTATTAAAAAGCGGGACTGTCCCGCCAAAAGCGGGACGTCTGGTCACTATAAACTATGGTAAAGTGAGAATAGGAGTGTTTCAGGGTAACATTACAAATCAATGCGTTTTCTTCAAAAGCAGAGTTCTAACCTTGTGGTTCATGTGTTTTAACAACTATCCTTTGATTTAACAATGCTTTGAATAATAATCTTAAGGCACAAAATTTCCTTTTTTCCTGCAGTGGAAATGCAGCTGCTTACATGATGGAAAGATATGACTGAGAAAACAATGATGGGAGAAGCATTTGAGAACTCCAGATAATCATTCTGATAAAGCTTTTGTTCCATCTCATTTTTGCTTCCTAGTGCTAGTAATCAGCAAGAACACAAAAGCAGGAGAGTTCAATTTTTGCTTTTTATCAGAAATTGTATTACATCTGCTTCATAAACTCTATAAACTTAATAATCTCATTGTCTGCCTTCGATGTGTATTTTCCATTTGCCACCTGAAACCTATTTCCCCAACCATTCTTGGTACTCAAATTACAAAGGACGATAAAGTCACTTAAAATATTTCAGCAAAATAGTAAATTTGTGTTCTCGTTAGCAATTGTGGATATAAAAGGGAAGAGCACCTCCTGTTTTAACATTTCTTTTATAGCAGCTGTGTTGTCTTCATAGGACTGTATATATGACACTCAGAATCCTTTGAAGGAAGAATGGAATAAAAAGAAAAGGAACAAATAAAAATAGATTCCAGGAGCTCATTGTTAAGCTTCTGTATTTTGTATCTCCAGAGAATGGAAAATGATTTCTGTTCATAGCAAGGTTATTTTACACTTCACAGTAGTAGAATAGGTGGGTGGAAAAAAATGCTTAGAACAAAATAAAAAAAAAACCTTGAAATTCAATTCACTCCTGATTTTTGCTGTGCAAGAACCTACACCAGCTCAATTTGTCCATGAACAGCTCCCAAAACATGGCACTTAGCAAATATTATACAACCCTTGAGATCAGCATCAGCTGCTTTCCTTTGTTTCATGTTTCTTTGGATCCATCTCACACTCTTCTATCTTCTGAATGAAAGTGTGAATGTCTTTCCGTAAGAACAACACCATATTGTTAGAGTGTTATTTGTTTACAGCTATGGGGTAACCCTAAGGCCACATATAGCCATCAAATTTTTTCCACAGCCTTTGGAAATCTGACAATCGTTGTTGAAAATTGATAGTAGGTCCCTACTGTTCTGAAGTAGAAACCATTAAGGCCTGAAAAGTCTTATCATTGTTAAAACACCAGGAAATTATATATCTACAAAATTGACTCATAAATGTTAATGTCTCCCATTCTCTCATCACTTTTATGATCCATAGCCATTTCTTGCCTTCTTCAATTAAGTTTCAGCTTTGTCCTCCAGAGACTGGCTCATCTCCAACTTACAAATTCTATTGCTTGTCTCTGACCTAAATGTCTGGCTGCATCTGTGAAAGGGCCGTGCTCACAGCTTATAGAGCTGTATACTTACATAATATCTATCTTATCTGTAGCCACTAGCTGTTAGTAAAAGAATTGGAAACAGCCAGTCCTTGAATGCAAGAATTTCTTTGCATTCATGCTTCAATGATATTTTGTGTGCTGGTGAATAACTTTCCTTCAGCCTGTCTTTTGAAAGGACAGATTCAACTCCAGCATGAAGCATTGTAAACTGTCTGCTAAACCATGCATGGAAAGAACATGACTGGCTGCCACCATTCATGGTGAACCTTATCCATTACATCATCATCAGACAAGGGTTAATCCTGACAACCCTACTCTTTCATGTCTGGGAAGTGCCTCTGTGATGAAGAATGGCTAAGAAAGTGATAGGAATAAAAATGATGACTCCAAGTTTGATTGATTGATTGTCCTGATTCTGAGAAGCAGTAGAATTGTTAAATATATTGTCTGTGTATAAAACTTAAAACTTAACTTGAAATGTTATATCCTAGATTCCAACAAGTATTCATAGATTGCATGTAGAAAAATGGAAGGAAAGTAACAAAAAGCAGTTAAACATTTATTTTGCAATTTGTGTATGTAAGATACAGAGAAAAATAAGTTATTTCACCATTCCTTTGTAGAAAAATTATTACCAATTAATGGATAATAGTATGTAAGCATCTCTTTAAAAGAAGACAGCTCCAAGTACTATTAATTATCCATTTCTGTTACAATTCTGAGTATGAAAAATATTTTTCTGAAACCATCGTATGTACACATACATGCTAAAGCTACAAATCATTTAAAGGAATACTATAGTCATGGTAAAATTAATTCTGGCAAAAAGGTCTTCAGTCAATGCAAGTATATGCTTGGAAGGCTATGTTTTCCAGACTTTGATTTAGCTGAATAGTGAGCTTGGATGAGTTAAAACATGAAACATAGACTATTAGTTGGAAAGAACCCTGGAGGTCTTCTAGTCCAGGGGTCTCCAACCTTGGCAACTTTAAGCTTGGCTGGGGAATTTTGGGAGTTGAAGTCCTCCAGGCTTAAAGTTGCCAAGGTTGGAGACCCCTGTTCTAGTCCAAGCCCCTGCTCAAGCAGAAGACTCTACACCACTCCAGAATAACAGAAAAACAGAGTTGGAAGGGACCGTCCTGTTGGTTCTCTGTGAAGCTCCAAATGAGCTTGTATTGCTATACTGATTGTGTCTTCTCAGTGAGCTTAGCCTTGGAAGATCCACTTCTTCACAGAACTGAAAGAGCTGATCTCAATAGAAGAGAATACAGTATGTAGCTCAGGGTTGAATTGTGGAATCCTTGGTGCTCTCTTGGTAGAACCAAACTCATAAAGCACCGAGAACTCCTTAGGAAGAGCTGAGTTTCATGCAGCCCTTTTATACTTTGCAAGGCTGTATGTAATTTTTCCTTGTCATTGCTAATCTATTAATTTACAGTTCAACAAGAGAGAAGGTATTACCAGAATGTAGCAAGAGCAAAGAAGTCTCTGATCTTGAAAGTCCCAAACATGATAAATAAGTCATCCAATTCCACTGAAGAAGGAAGAACACTTTTCTCATCAATTCTGCCTTCCAAAATAGTTAGCAGTAATTGAAAAGAGGGTAATTGTTTCAATGCGCCTGTAAAGCTAGAACAGGCAGCTGTGAATGTTTCATTAACAAATATCTACACAACTGTAGTAATCCTATACATGAATAATGCCGAGAAAAGAACCATAGCTTACTGGTCAAGCACAGATTCAGTGCCTAATATCTGGAGGCCGGACTGGAGAAAACATTTGTCTGAAATTGTCGAAAGCGACTGCCAGTAACCTGTACTAAATTACATGGAGTAATCATTTGACCAGGTATATTTTTTTAAAAGCAGCACATTTTTCTTCAGTAGGTCTGCTGCTGCAGCAGCGTATTCCAAGCTGCTTCTGTTAATGGCCTATATCAGTAGTAGAATCCAATCTTACATTTATAAAATATAGTTTGCTTCAATCATTTCCCCAATTTCAATGGAATCATGGTGGATTTGAATAGGTCCATAGGGTAAGAATTCAACACTTCTATCTGTATTGGGGGCTAGTGGCTCTTGGAGTCCAGCAGGTGATACTGCTTCACTGATGAGACCCAGAGCAAGCCCATTCTATCCAATCTGATAGGGTAGACAGGAATCAATCGAGGAGCGGTGCACTACAGAGGTAGGTTTCAGCAGGTTCTGACCAGTTCCGGAGAACTGGTAGTAGAAATTTTGAATAGTTCAGAGAACTGGTAGTAAAAATTCTGACTGGCCCCACCCAGTGATGCAATCCAAATTTTTTTACTACCAGTTCTGTGGGCGTGGCTTGGTGGGTGTGGTAGGGGAAGGATACTGCAAAATCTCCATTCCCATCCCAGTCTGGGGCCAGCCAGAGATGGTATTTGCCAGTTCTCCAAACTACTCAAAATTTCCGCTACCAGTTCTCCAAACTGTTCAAAATTTCTTCTACCGGTTCTCTAGAACCTGTCAGAACCTGCTGGATTTCACCCCTGGCCCCGCCCCATCTATTCTTTGCCTCCTGAGTCCCAGCTGATCTGGAGGAAATGGGGATTTTGCACTAACCGTCCCCTGGATTGGGGAGTGAATGGGGATTTTACAGTATCCTTCCCATGCCACGCCCACCAAGCCCTGCCACACCCACCAAGCCCAACCCACAGAACTGGTAATAAAATGTTTTGAAACCCACCACTGGTGCATTAGTAACCTTAGCTCCATGCCAGTGACTACAAAGCCTATTAGCTCCATGCTAGTACCCCAAAGCCTATTAGGAAACAGAGCAGCTCAGATAGTAGCAGTGGAGCATAGTGCATTGCAGAATGTGGAATGTGACATTGCACTTGGAATCAAATGAAGCTTCCATATGTTCTTTCAAGGACAGTCTAGAACAGGATGGGGAACTATGGCCCATTTAAAAACTGAACTTCAACTACCTGAATTCCTGAGCCAGCCATTCTTTAGCCATGCTGGCTCAGGAATTCTGAGAGTTGAAGTTCACAAATTGTAAAATTCCCACCCCTGGACTGTGTTGCAATAGTTGATGAACACATGTCCCAATTTATGAATTTTTGCAGGCAAAAGATTTGTAAGCAAATCTTCTCAGTATGATTTACTAAGAGCCAAGGGATAGAGTTTCAAGAATTCTGACAATTGAACTATTTCCCATCTATGATTAATATACCCCAGTGTCCTTTATGGGGTTGATATTTTATTGTCTGTCAGATTGTGTCCTGTGATTTGGTGAGATGGCCAGAACTTCAACTGATAATGGAGAAGATTGTATCCGAATGTTTATGTAATGATTTTCTCGGTCTTTGTCAGTACAGACACCAAGGCTTGTACTAAGCAGTCCTAAAAAATGCTAGGAACAGAATAGAACAGTTCTGGCAAAATGGCAATTTGCTAAGCAGACATTTGTTCGTAGTTTCCTTTCTGACCTATACAAACATTGTGACTGTTTGGAATAAAAACATCGTAAATAGAAATCCTAACTGCCACACCCTTGTTCCTCAAGAGTGTGTCCTGGCCAGGCAACCGTTCCTTTAATCTATTCCTCAAAACTGGTGTCAGGCAATTCTGTGATTTGGAAATGCTGATTAATTACCACAAAGGACAGACATTCAAAATGGGAACAGCATAATTACCCACATAAGAAATGTTTTATTTGGGTTGGGGGGTTATTTCATACACATATTTTCAATGAAAGGGGGAAAAGAGTCATGTCTTTCCGTTCTCTTTGTGTGAATGTGTTTAGAAAATAAAATAGCTCATAGAATGTCCCATAGGAAAAATAGGAACTATTGTAACAATTGCAATATTTCATAATTCTCTCTCTTTTTCACTTCATTTTAGGCCATATTTGATGTTTCCATAAGCAATAAAATAAAGCATTTAAGGAATATGTGTGAAACCATGACCTGTAAAATATAACCTTACTGTATATAAATTGAATGTTGTTCAGTTTTTGCTTTTCTGAATTTGTTGAAGGCCTAAAAAATCTTGAGTACCCCTTGTTAACTATTAAGAAATTCCATCTGTATTAATATAATGCCAAGCTGTATATATATATTTAATATTCAAAAATATAGTGTGATTCTGCCATAGCCCAGTATTATTTCTCAGGAAGACTTTTTTCTTTAAAAAAATAATAACAAAAATCACATTAATTCAAAGGGTGAGATTTAGCATTTATCTGATTCTCCCAGAGCAGTCAATAGAATTTTCAAATGCTTCACATGTTTGAACTGAGTCATTTTTCATAAAAATACAGTCCTAGACACATCCATAAGATAGTAAATCCCTTTTAGACATAACATTGGCTTCTGAATAAATAGACACAGTGTTATTTGTACATTATTTGTTTGATATGTGTACAATGTAGGACCAGAATTAATTGCACAACTTACAAATCTCTCACTAACAGCTCTCCTGGAATTGGAAATAATTTTGTAACTCTTTAGTGCCCTCATCTGTTTCATTAGAAGAATGCTATATTGATTATACAAACTTCCAATAGAAATACATCTCTATTTGCAGCAAATGACTTATCGGGAAGTGTTAGATGTGCAACAAAATAGTGTTCCTCATTTTCAATAAGCCAAGCACTAGTAGTAAGATTCTTGCATCTACACAGAAAACTTTATACTGTGTTAGTTTCTATGATAACTAAATAGTTGGAGAAAATTTGCTACGCAGCAAAAGGGGGCCTTAAGCATGTGATATAGGACCTACCTCCCATGTCATTCAGGAATATAGGCTATGTTTCTGTGAAAAACATTTTTTTCTTATCCTTTCTAAAAAGAGTGCAATTATGAGGCATTGTAGATTAAGCTTCCCTTCAGACCACTGTAGCCATGAAGTATTAACTGTACATTTTTCTCAAGCAGGAAAGTTTACCTCACCCCAAATACCAGAATCTATTTGGAATCTATCAAAGCTATTGCACTGGAAATGCACTAGATATGTTTTGCTACCTCTTTTTCTCTGAGACTTCTAACATTTGACACTTGATAGTGTCCTATCACACTTGGCCAATAAATTCTATTCTATTCTATTCTATTCTATTCTATTCTATTCTATTCTATTCTATTCTATTCTATTCTATCTTGCCCCTAGTTAACATTTCCATCAGAATAAATTTTACCAGGCCATATCTATCCCAGTATGAATCTTTATCTATTTCAAATGCATTCTGACACCAACAATATGGGATCCAAGATATTAAAAAAAAAGTTTATAATACAAGCTTTGTATAAAATAAAGTTCACAAAACTCCCATTAACCAATTCCTTGTTAATACAAATATATTTTCCCCGGTCTTCACCTCCATATCCTACCTCAATCCATTAATAGCCAGAGGTAAGAATAAACTGTCAAGTAGATTTAAATAAAATTTAGATTTCTTTAACTTTAAAACATACTGTGCATACAGTATGCTAGGATGTTCTCACAGGAAAATAAGAGAACCAATTTCCTTTTATCTATTTAGTTCGAAGATATTAAAGACAGCTTGTAAGGAAAATATTTTTTTGCAAACTTGGTGTAATCCTATCACTATCTGAAAAGAATAGAATCCTAAAACAAGAGATTTTGCATCAGCAGTAAACAAGGTTCCAAAATCGTATTATACACTTTTAAAAAATTGTGTCATGAATATACAATAGAAATGTTTTTAAGAACTAAAAATCCCGAATTTCTCTCATTTCCATTAGTTAATATTTTTCTATGACAAAATTACCCTGATCAAGTCTTGGAGGCTAAATGTGTGATGCTACTTTAGCCTACCTAATGAAGGTAACCGAGTAAATTCTGTCAAGGACTTAGGAGTACTCATCTCAAACGATCTAAACCCCAGAGCTCACTATAACAGCATTGCCAAAAAGGCACTAAGAGTTGTTAACCTAATTTTATGAAGTTTCTTCTCCGGTAGTATTGTATTGCTAACTAAGGCATACAAAACCATTGCCAGACCAATTCTTCAGTACAGCTCATCCGCCTGGAACCCACACTGTATTTCAGACATTAACATGATTGAGCTGATTCAGAGGTATTTTACGAGAAGAGTACTCCACTCCTCTACTCACAATAGAATTGCTCTGCCTGGGGTCCGATTTAAGCATAGTACACAAAATTGTCTACTACGTCTTGCCTGACAACGACTTACTCAGTTTTAACCAGGGGTGAAATGCTCCCAGTTTGGATCAGATTGCCCGATCCGGTAGCGATGGTGGCAGGTGGTTTGAAGAACCAGTAGCAAAAATCCCTGCCCTCCCTTCCCCCTGCATGCCCAGTTGACCCGCGCGATCATCAGAGGTTTTTTTAACTTTTAAAAGCATTTTTTCTTGGGCCGAAAAAATGCTTTTAAAAGTAAAAAAAAAAAGCCTCTGATGATCGCACGGCTCAGATGGGATTGTCAGAATCTTTTCAAAGCATTTTTTCTACAAGCTCTTCGGCCGAAGAGGCTGTAAAAAAAAGCTTTTAAAGGGTTCTGGCAATCAGACAACTCAGCTGGGATCATCAAAACCCTTTCAAAGCATTTTTTTACAACCTCTTCGGCCAAAGAGGTTGTAGAAAAAATGCTTTTAAAAGTAAAAAAAAAAAAGTTGGCCACGCCCACCCAGTCACATTACCCCCCACCAAGCCACGCCCACAGAACTGGTAGTAATAAATTTTACATTTCATCCCTGGTTTTAACCACAATAGTACACGAGAAAAACAATTGATAGAAACTCAAGGTAAACTGCTTCAAACTTGATTGCAGGGAATATGATTCAGCAACAGAGTGGTCAATGTCTGGAATGCTCTATCTGACTCCGTTGTTACAGCCTCAAACCCTTACAGTTTCAACTTCAAACTGTTTACTGTGGATCTCATGCCCTTCTTAAGAGGTCCGTAAAGGGGGCATGCATAAGTACACCAGCATGCCTACTGTCCCTATCTTACTGTCCCCATTTATTTGTATTTACTTCCTTTGTTTATGTTTATGTTCATACCTATACTTGTCATCTTGTACATGTTTGACAAACAATCAAACGAACAAACAAATAAAATAAATAAATTGCTTACACAATTGCCACTTTGGGACACAACCAAAGGGCAAAAAAAGCATTGTAATAAATCCAGTTTAAATAAAAATATTTTATTTTAACCAAATGCATTGATAAATCAGACTGCATGGCTGCCAGCCTAAAATGAAAATTCTGAATTGTTTCCTTCTGCTTTTCAACTTCTATAAATCTCTATTCAACATAGGGAAAGATGGACCTAAGAATTCTATTTATACAGATAGTAACAGATTATTACTACATATTACTCTTATCTACTCTACATCTACTCTAATTGAAATACCTTATAAAATTAAAATATAAATTCTATTGACAAACTCAAATTGTGCATGTCTACTAATCCATGTATCAGATTACAACCTAAGAAAGGCTTTCAATTTGAATTGAAATCTAAGCCAGATATACTTCTAAAGTATAAAGCTATTCTTGACACTGATGTCTCCCACAGCTTGATTAGCTATTCTTCCACTGAAGGGATCAGATGACTGTTCTAGTTAAAAGCATAATGTATCCTTGCAGCAGGAAATATATATATAAAGCTAACTCAATTTATCTATCTATCTATCTATCTATCTATCTATCTATCTATCTATCTATCTATCTATCTATCTATCGTCTACCATATCTATTTATCATTGTATTTATATAGCAATTCATCTTACTATAAAGTAACTCTAGACAATTTACAAAAAAACAACATAAAATTCAAATGTTAAAAACTACAATTAAAAGACATCAACAATATTATTAAGAACAAGATAGTGGAGATAAATGATATTAACACAGACATCTCATCAAATCACCATTCCCTTGAGATCCCCAAATCTGCTGACATAGCCATGTTTAAGGGACAACTTCTAGAAGGTTGTCAAGGATGGGGCCATCTTCACCTTGGGTCGGACAATGTAGGTGCCATGGTAGAATAGGACCATCTTCTGGGTCGTACCAAATGAAACTTTCCCAAACAGGACCCACAGCATACAATACCTCTTCCGCCAGTTCTGATGGGATGGGCAGATGTAATCAAGTAGACGTGGTCCCTCAACAGAGATGTAATATATGCCATTCTAGGGGCACCCATAATTGCCCACATCACTATATTCACCAACTGAAGATCCCAGACACTTTGTATACATTTTGTGAGGATGTATAGTTTCTAAAATTTCATAAGCATATTGCAGGTTCAAATGCAAATTCAGCTTTTAAGATTTGTTTCATTTTAGAGTACATCATTTTCCGAAACTTTTGCATTTTATAGCTTTGCACCAAATTTTAAAGATTGATCTGACCTACTCATTACGTTTCCAACAACTTTTGAACATGGATTGTCCATTTTAGCAATTGAAATTGGACTGTCAAATTCAGTTTTGATAGTTCTATTATTTTCTTTGGATTTAATGTTCAAAGTGAATTTAATGTTACTTTTACAAGAAAAGTTCAATAGCCTGATATTACAATTGCATAACTGGATAGCCCACTATTCATATTCTATACATATACTTAAGCATAAAAGGAAACACAATAAAACACAAAGCAGAAATCCAAATGTAACGTTACCAATTAATTAATGGCAAAATCGGTTGAGTGGTTATAGAAATTGAATGAATGAATGAATGAATAAAATAATTCATGCCTACAAAAAGATACTGTTGCTATCCTGATTGGTAACAGGCATACTTTGCATAAATGTCACAGAAGCCTGTAATGTCAATTATGAGCACACCCAAATGATAAATATACTCTGAATGATTACAACCCAGTGTAGAAATGTATCAATTCCTCTACACAAGAATTACCCACTCAGGGTGTTCTCAGGTTCCACTCTCTTTTTCTAGCCTTCCCCTTGCGTAACACCATATATGTCAGAAAATAGCTGCCAGATGCAGAATTATAGTAATGTCCTATACTTGGGAACCTTCTCTGCAAGTAGGAGAAACACCACCATAAAAGTTCCATCTATTCTCAATCCATGAAGGCATTCCAGGGGGAAATGTATCAGAAATTGCTGTTTAAGCATGATCAGTAAATTTGCATCCAGTGGTTCTCTCCAAGAGATGTATCAGCGCAGCCATGAAAGATTTTGCTCAAAAACTAGATTGAAATAGAGTTGAAATCATCTGTATTTCACCAGGAAAACCTACGGGGATACAGCACGGGTATGAGACTTCTCATACAGACAAAATTATGAGAGATCTGTTGCAAAAACAAGAGACAGATAGAAACTGTGTCTTTAACCAATGCATTTTGTAGGGAAAGAAACCAAAAAAAGGTACAAAAGGTTTTGAATATTGGTTCTATAAATAGGGCTTAGTCTTGATACATTGCTCTGCTGGAATTCTTTCACTATGGCTTTCTAAATTTCATTTTTAAAAAGTGTTTATCTGAAGTTGATTCTTCTGAGCTTATGATTCCAGTTATGCTTGTGGAGTCAAGCCTGACCATAACCCCCTTAAGCACATTACCAAAAAAGGCTGTTTTGTGATGAGCTGTATTTGTAATAAATCTCTGGATTATTGGGATATAAAGAATCCAATGAAACAAGTTAAGCAAGTACTGTGGTTCAAGCTGATTTGCTTCCACTGAGGTATACAGGAACTAATCCACTGTATTACACCTAGTAATAATGCCAGAGCCAACAGTTGCAGCTTTATTTCTCAAGACTCTTGATATTCCACCGAACAGCTGCTCAAGGAGCTATCTGAATACATAGGATCACTTACAGGCACATGTTTTCTGCAGTTCTGCAGTTAATATGAACACAATTAAATAATAGTGTGGATAAAAGAGAGAAAGTCTTTCCCATTTAAACATTTTAGCCACCTCTCCCAGCAATATGAAATATCAGCTAGAGAAATCACTGTCAGAGGTCTTACGTATAATGTGTGGGTAACAGAGGAAGTAGTGTGTAAGCTAGAAACCCTGGACACAATCATACTGCCTTTGGCCTTGATCATTAGTGAGGTTTTAACCTACCATCTAATGCTGCCTAAGGATATCAGAAACAAAACATTGCCAATTTCTTTTAGTTCAACATGGTCATTTGTGCAATGTGGCCTCAATATTATTCTCTATTATTCTCTAATATTGAAGAAGTATTAACTGGTATGTCTAGCTAAGTCACTAATTTTTTAAAAAATGTATGTCAAAGCAAATCCAATCAATCTGTAATTCAGCTTTACAGCTACACTCATTTATGATGAGAGAAATGAAATGAAAAACAAAAATTGCAAGGTCTATTTATTGCGCTAACTCCTAGCAAATTCAGTTTAAGTTCAACATGCTTTGAAAAACTTTCTACCACATTTTTATGAACAGTTACAAGTGTTTCATGCGCTCATGTCTTTATTTTCTCCAGCCAATTTACCAAAAATAGCCAATGCTTATTGGCAGATTAAATTTCAGAATATAAACATCAAATAATACAATTTCATATTTTTTAGAAATGAACAGATTCTGGTCAGGCTTTATTTTAAAATATATTAAATGATAGATGGTTAGCACCTATGTGGTTGCCATCCAAAAATTTATAAAATTATAAAGTTATGAAAATTTACAAAATTAGCATCGACGACACAATGTCTGTCCTATACAATAGCCATACAATAATAAATTTCTAATATCACAAAATAATACATTCATTATGTCTGCTAAATCCCATGAAAGGCTCTTAAACACCAAAGGAACAAATGGGATTTATGATTAACATATGGACTGAAGATTATTGCTTGGCTTATTTAGACATATATAAAAATAATGATTTGAAAAATATTACTGGAATGTTTTTCATTAAAATACTAGTACAGATAGTCCTCAGCTTACAACCGTTCATTTAATGACTGTTCAAAGTTGCAATAGTACTGAAAAAAGTGAATTATGACCAGTTCTCACACTTATGATCACGGCAGCATCTCTTCAGTCAATGATCAAAATTTGGGTCCTTTGCAACAGGTATATATTTATGATAGTTGCAGCATCTTTGGGTTCTAAGAGTCTCACCACAACCTTTCTAGCGAGTGTCTGACAAGCAAAATCAATGGGGAAAACCAGATTGACTTAATCACGATTCATTTAACAGCTCTAATGATTTGCTCAATAATCATGGCAAAAAGGTTGTAAAATGGAGAATGACTTACTTAACAACTGTCTTATTAGCAACAGAAATTTGGGGCTCAATTGTGGTCATAAGTCGAGAACGATCTGTATTAATATTTGATTGGCCAAATGAATACCTTGAACTGAAATGTTTTAAATGTCACATTTGGTAAAACATAATTTTTAACTCAAACTATCCATTATGAAATATAATTGTTAAAAAATCATTGTTACAGGAATATTCAATCAAAATGTATTGCATTAAGTCGTAGCTACATTCTGTGTAGCATTAAGTTGTTCATAGCAGTATGTGAGTAATGGTCAGTATTTTCTGTTCACAATAACATTACAAATGCACATCAGAGCTTTTTACTGTATATTGTAAATTCCTTTAAACCACAGTACTTATCAGTCAAAGAGTAATTAAGGCTGAAATCACTTTAGTGTACAGCAATGCAGAGTTCTACAAAATGAATGCATTGTAACCATCTACTTTGGCAGAAGACAGTTTGTTTCCTTAAACTTCACTACAGGCCTCTGGGGCAATTTGCATTACGGTGGGCATCTAAAGCCATTGGATCAAATGTATTGTGGTTTATCAGGTCTCTCATTTTGTCTCTAAGGCCATATGGGGCTCTGGCTAATCTCCTAGAGTCTTCAATAGCTGCGTCCTTGTACCTTAGAAGCTGATTGCATTTCAGATCTTTTCTTCTTAAGGCTTCTTGCAATTCCCGTAGGTGGCATTTTTCATCATATTCAAGCTTCTGTTTACGGCAATGGTGGTTCCTTTCCTTGGCGCAATTAATTTCTTTTATATGTTGTACTCTGTCTTGCATATTTTTGCTCATGATTTCCCTGGCCTGCTGTATCTTCATCTCAGCTATTTGCAACAACATCTCCTTGCGCCTTCTCTTTTCCTCCTCTGTCTCTTTAGCTCTCGCCTTGGCTGCTATGCCATGCTCGTCTTCCTTGTATGACTTTTCTTTTAGTTCTCTATTCCTTTCTTCAAGCAGCTGCTCCAGGATTTCCTGAGACCTCTGAAGCTTTTGTTCAATGCAGAGCCTCTTGTACAACTCATCAGCTTTGAGCTTGTCCTCAACTGGGTCTTTCACCTGCATGGGCTTGAGTTTCTTATAATCATTCGGTTCCACTTTCCTCTTCTTCCTCTCCATTTCCTTTATAAGCCTCTTCTCCAGGGCTTGCAGCATCTTCTCTTTGTATGCATGAGAGTTCTGATCTTTGACATTTCGGTCCATCAACCGTTTATCCCAAACTTGCTTTTCCTGGCAACGTTTCCTATACTCAGCCTGAAGCCTGGCGTTTTCAAATTTCTCTCTACGTCTACACTCCTGCTCTTTAGCTAGCTTTTTCCACTTCTTGTCATGCAACAAAATATCCCTCTCCCTAGCGGCCATTAGTTGCTCTTCCTCTAGTTTAGCCTTGGCTTTTCTTTGATCCCGGTCCCGCTGTTGATCCCGGTCCCGCTGCCATTGGTCCACATTGTCTGCCAACTGGTATTGCCTCTCCTTTTCCAGCTTCGCTTTGTGCTTCTTCTCCTTCCGCCTCATCTTCTCCCAAGCCTCAGAGACCTGGAGCTGCCTATCCTTCATCTCTTCCTCCTCCTGATGCCTAGCTAGCATCAAAGCAGCAAGCTTTTTGTCCCTTTCTGGAATCATGTCTTCATATCTCTTCTCAGTCAGATCGTGGAGGCTGACCTGAGCTTCGCTCTTCTTGCTCTTGTGGTGATTGTGGTGACGGTGATGATGTGAATTGTTGTTCGGGGGCAAATAAGTCACTGGGTCTTCCTCCTCATACTGTCTCAAGGAATGCATCAGGTCTACCAGGCTGGGGCTGCTGTCACAGGGCTCCTGCCAATCCCTTCTTTTGGGTTCCTTCTTCTCAAGCTTGGGAGAAGGTTTATGGTCGATCTGAGTGAAGGAAAAAGAAGACGGGCAAATTGACGGTGGCTTGCTGACGTCGGTGGGAAAGTCCATTCCATATTCTAGAGCTCTAGTCACAGGACTGGCCCACTGGTCGTCCCGGAGCAGCTCCTCCACCCGGGTGCACCTGCCTGTCGGAGACCGTCCGGGCAGCTCGTGGTGGGGCTGGAAATCTCCGCCGTAGAGGGTGGTACAAGAAGTGGTGCAAGGAGTAGCGCAGCCCTCGCCGGCCGGAGCGAGATAATGGTGCTGTTGGGGCAAGGTGGGGCGGCGCAGACGGGCCGAAGCGACGCTGGCGATGGCCGGAGCCTTAGCGTGCGGGAGCGAAGCGCCCCTGTACTTGCCTTTCCGCGGCATCAGCATTCCGCCTTCGTCGCGGTACATTTGCGCCAGCTGGAGGCGCCCAAGGCAGCCCTCGCCTCCTGCCGCTTCGGGCTCGGAGCTGTAAGCCGCGTCCGGGAAGCATTGCGGCGGAGAGAAGCGGCCGGGGCTGATTCTCCGGCGCGTCATCTCTTGCTGGGTCTCGCTGCCCGACAGACTACAGCAGGACACGACGGGCGGCTTCTTCCGGCCCTTGTTGGTGCTGGGCGCGCCTCTATCGCTCGGGGAGACGCGCCACCTGCTCTCCGCCCCGAGACACTGCCCCGACCCGCGCCGCGGCCGACGCCGCTGCTGTTGCCGCTTCATGGCCGAAGTGGCCTGCCCGCTGGTCACGCAGCGCCTTGCGCAGCACAGTGAAATTCAGCGCGCGTCACAATGGGGGAGACGGGCTCTGTCCTCCTCCTGGAGCCCATTACGACGCGGGCCTGCAATGCGACTCTGCCCCACTCGCCCCCAGCTGGACCTGCTTTCTTTTCTGCCGAAGGAAAAAAAAAAAGGCGGCGCGACGCGCGATGGTTCCGGGCTCTAGAAGTGAGCTAGAACCAGACGTTTTGGTGGCGCAGTGCCTCTCCTGATCCCAGCAGAACTGCAACTTCCCACAAGATGAGTGGAATGGGACACTGCAGTACCACCCGGAATCCCATCTCTTGTTAGACCAGAACCCCGTGTATTTTGATTCAAATGCAAACTGGAATGCCACAACTCACTTATGAATTTTCATTAAATATGGCTATTCTTCCAGAAAGAATAGGGCATTCCATGAGAAAGTGTCACCGGTGAAACAACTTAGTTGCCTGAGACTTTGTCTCTTCACAAAAAATGGTTCCTAGGATAGATGTTACAAAATATAAACCAAATAAATAGTATGTTTCTGAAAGGCATAACTGAAGAATTTTGGTATAAGTAGAAGTCAGATATTAATTCCTCACAACACTTAATGCTATTTGGCTTTTAGAAGGGAGATATGATGGAATTTTTTTAATACATCACATAGCAGTGTTTTGTTTTTTTCTATTTCTTAATTGAAGACATGTACTTGTTTCAGGTTCTTAATGCAAGACGTGTCCTTGTTTCAGGTTACAGGAAGGCAGATTCCAAGTGAACATTCCTGACAGAAAGAGTGGTTCAACAATGAAATCAATTACTTAGACAGGAGGGCCACCCTTCATGAGGTGCACCTGACTCTCAATATGCTCAGACGGGCTACACATCTGGGATGTTTAATTTGGATTTTTGCACTGCTCAGGCAGTTGAATTTGAAGGCCTCACTAGCTCATCTGTCTCTATGGTTCTAATTTACATTGTTTCAGCATCAGTTTATCTACTGAACAGATGCAAGGCTATACTCTTGCATAATAATAAAATAGCTGAATTGAGTTTACTGAGAAATCAATCCCGCTGTGTTCAGTAAGAATCCCTGGTTACAATTTATTCACTGGCACTGGCTATATTCACCATTGATACTGGCTACTATTTTATGCACATACAACATACTGAGCCAAAATCAAACAAAATATTTATATTTCGCACTATGTATAAACATAGTCAGTTTTTCCATGTAAGATATATGCGAATCTCAAAATGAAGAACAGTCAAAGACAGACAAAGGTGAATAGCAAATTATACAATAAGACATTCATGCAAATGACTGTTTGGTCTGAATAATAGGTAACATTTTGTGCGTCCCTGTATACTGTGCATATAAGTGGGATAGATCTAAAGAAGGGTATATATATACTAATGTCAGGAAAGTTAAAGCTCAGAATGAACTGAAATGTGCAAAATACAAGTGTATGTGTAATATCCATATTCATGATTTGGATTTCTTTATGCCTTCAAGTCAGTTTTTATACCCAGTGATTATTTGGATAGATCCCTGCCATTTTCTTGGCAGTATTTGCCCTTGCCTCCTTAGGCGAGGGAGGGAGGAGGGAAGGGGAGAGACGAGGTGGGGAGAGAGAGAGGTTCAACAGCAAAACTAGAACTTGCAGTCTCTTTAATCACCCAAACTGGCTCTCTAACAATGGATATGTGTTTTTAAACAAAAAAGATTTCTATACAACTTTAATATATTATCTGCTCAATGAAGACAACAAAGTACTATCAAGCAACAAAGAGAAGGCAGAATTACTAAATTCCTATTTTGGCTCTGTCTTCTCCAACCAGAGGATAGACATTCCACCAAGTAATTATGAAGAGTGGGACATATGATTGATATATCTCTTGGTTACGGAAGATTTTTGTTTCTGTCTTCAAGGCCAGATGAATTATATCCGAGAAACCTGCTGCTGGTTTGACGAAATCTTTAGCCTTCCTTCCTTCTATTTTAACATTGATTATAACTTGATTGCCTCCACCAGTGTTCAGTTTCCTCCTTCATAGTGTCACACCTGTCCCCGTTCCTTCCTTTCACCTTTCACCAGGCTCTTTGCTGGAGACTTAATGGCTTTGAAACTGAGCAGTTGTGGATTGTTTATACAAATGGTATCTTTGCTCTGGAACCTTTGCCTGTCAGCTTAACTCTACCAGGAAGGGAGAATGCTTATCATGTTTGCAGAGAACATAAAATTGGTGAAATACCTACTATCCAAACAAATTCCAAGAATCCTAATAGATTTTTAAAAAGTGTATTTATTAAAATGATTTGTGTGCTTACTCAAATTACTCTTAAGTGCAAAGTTATATTAAAACATCTACGAAATCCATTAATCATAATATCTTCCATTTTTTTAAAAAATGCCATCTTTCATTAAAGCAGTGATGGCTAACCTTTTTGCCATCATGTGCCAGGAGGCAGGGGCCGGGGGGGGTCGTGCATGTCTGTGCCCACACCCATAATTCTATGCGCTGCACCCCTGCGCATGTGCGTGCCCACACTCATAATTCTATGCGCTGCACCCCTGCGCATGCGTGCATGACCCCACCCCCGGTAGGCCTGTTTTTCTTTTTCACCTGGCTCCAGAGACTATGAGTCTCGGGAGGGCGAAAACAGCCTTTCCCAGCCACTCCCTGGAGGCCCTTTGGAGGCCAGAAACTGCCCATTTGCCAACTTCTGGTTGGACAGGAAGTTACTTTTTTGCTGTCCCCAGCTTCCAGATACTTCTAGAGAGGCTCTGGAGGCTGGGGACAGCAAAAAAAACCACTTCCTGTCCAACCGGAAATTGGCAAACAGGCAGTTTCTGGCCTCAAGAGGGCCGGGTGTGTGTGTGAAAAAGGCCGTTTTCGCCCTCCTCAGATTCATAGAGAGGCTCTGGAGCCAGGTGAGAGAGAAAAATGAGCCTTCTCCACCATCACCGCCAGGCCCTCCGGAGACAGGAAACAGCCTGTTTCCCTACTTCTAGTGGGCCTAGAAGGCCCGAAAATCAGCATGTGCATGCCGGAGCTGAGGTCCCATGCCCACTGATATGGCTACGCGTGCCACCTGTGGCATGTGTGCCATAGGTTCGCCATCACGGCATTAAAGTGTACTTCCCCAAAGCCCTGCAAATGATGAAGTGGCTGTGCCATAAGACAAATGACTGAATTAGTGACATTAAATGGCAGAAGGGAACTCATGGTATAATAATTAAGGCATTGAGCTGGAATCAGGGAATCCCTCCTTAGTCATGAAAACCAGACTGGTTTTCTCAGTCTTCCTAACTGACTGAGTGTAGGGGAGGTAGAAGGGAGCCTGGTAGAAAATTTAACAAATAATAAAAATCCATTCTACTCTTGTATGTGAAAATCTCTGCCAAATAGGTAACTCCTCCCACAAATCAGGGATTTTTGTGAGTGTGCAAAGGCACCTGTGAGCATATCCTGTGTATGTAGGATATTTAAAAACTCATGAATTGACAACATGCAAAAAACGATAACACCTCAGGATCATCTGGTAATTTAATACACAAATATATGATATATATCACACAATTTCATCCTGCTTAATGATGAGTAAACAAAACTTAAAGTTACTGGGGGGACAAGTGCTCATAAACAGAGTTTGCCAGCACTTGGAGGAATTTTTTCACTATTTTTGTTTCATAACCCTGGATTCTTTCATTAGCTAAACATGTTACAAAAATTGGTTCCTTCCGTAACAATTTCCAATAATTGGAAGTTCAGCAAAATACAGGTGTGTTGTAAAAAGAGAGTGATGGTTACATACATATGATACCTAACAAATAATCTGCACTTCAGCAATTTTTATTCATTTCATGGGATTGGCAGAAGAATTCTAAACTCCATGATTCTGGAGGACCATTCAATTTATGTATACACCTCACTACACAAAAAATGTAACTCTTCCATCATACTGATGAGACTTGTTGATCTTTTTACCATTAAAGCTAATGCAGCTAACCCAGCTACGGTAAATCAGTGCTGTAAAAAAACCTCCAGTGTTAGGCAAAAGTTTCTTTAGAGTAAAGGACTAGCCTCTGTAAAGAGAGATATCAGTCTTTTTTGTTTACTTTTGTGACTTTTTGACAATTTGCAGAGAATTTTAGCCATTCTTATTTCATTAAACTAACATTATTACCTTAGTTATGGATGTCTATTACTCCTACAATTTGTTATTTTCCCATTATACTGGGAGAGTGGAACGTTCCTGTTGATTTAAGTCCTTTTTCCCTCACAACTTCTCTTCTTTTTGTCTAACACTCTGTATCTATTCGTTCAATTTCATTTCTGAAATCTAATTTTCACCCAGCAGTTCTGTGTATCATGCTTTTTCAGTTTCGCATTAAAATTGTAAATCAAAAGCAAGGAAAACACTTTTAGGGGTGAATAAGAAGGAAATATTTTCTAGAGGCTTCAGAAGAGAGCCCTAAGGAGTCAATGAAAATGAAATTTTGGGGAAAATTGGTCAATTTTCTCAATTTTCTATCCTGGAAATCTTAGTTAAATCACAGCATAGTTCTTGAGTATGTTATGTTTACTCTTTCACATTTTTTTTCCCTGATGAAATTTCGTTATAAGGAAAATGAGGGTGTACTGTGCATTTTTTAAAAGACACAACTTCTAAAAAATCCTCCAGTAATATCAAAAGTGAGCTTTTGGTTACACAGCTTTTCTCCTCATTCCATAGCTTCCTCATAAATTATTTGGGGGGGAAAAGAAAGGACAGTGCCATCTGCAGCCTTACAACAGTTGTCTGTGAAACTACATATGTTACCATAGTATGTTTTCTCTCCTAAATTAAAGATTTTTAAATTTACCCCTGGAAGCAAGAGCTCGTGTAGCTCTGGCAGAGATTTTTCCAGCATGAATGTCTAAAGAAACTAGTGTCAAAGAATGAGAGCATTCAGGCAATGTCTGCACATCTTAGAATTGCCATGGCTGAAACACTGATGTAGACTCTTTCCATCCTCTATAAACACTACTGTATCTTTTGTTGGTAAGTATTTGTATTCTAATATTAAAGTATTTATTTAAAAAAACTTCAAATGGCTATCAGCCTGGACAATATAAACAACAATCCCGAATTGATCTTGGAATATTTATTTGGACGTAGTTCTCAACTTAGGACCAAATTGAGCCAACATTTCTGTTGTTAGGTGAAATATTTATTAAGTGAGTTTTGTCCCATTTTACAACTTTTCTTGCCACAGTTATTAAGTGAATCACTACAATTGATAAGTTAGTAGCCCAGTTGTTAAATGAATCTGGCTTCTCCATTGACTTTGCTTGCCAGAAGGTCACAAAAAGGGATCACATGACTTGGGACACAGCAACAGTCATAAATATGAACCAGTTGCCAAGCATCTCAAATTTGATCACGTGATCAAATTTGAGATGCTAACTGTGAAAAACTGCCATGTCACATTTTTCAGTGTCATTGTAACTTTGAATGGTCACTTAAAGAACTGTTGTAAACCAAGCACTGACTGACTTTCCTTCCTTCCTTCCTTCCTTCCTTCCTTCCTTCCTTCCTTCCTTCCTTCCTTCCTTCCTTCCTTCCTTCCTTCATTTTTTTCTTTCCCTCTTCATTCTAATGTCTTCTTCCTTCCCCTTTCCTTATTTTTCCTTCCTTGCTCTCTTCTCATCTTTTCTTCTTTTTCTTTGTGTTTCCTCTTTCTCTTTCTCCTTTTCTGACCCTTCTTGCATGTTCAAATGCAAAAGGAGAAACATTTCCCCTTTTGTATTGTTTTTAGTTTTGATAGCTCTCTGCCAGCCAAAATCCGGTGTGTCTGGGTGGGCAGGCGATGCTAGTCGATTTGAAATAGAGGGAAGGAGAGAGAGAGGGAGGGAGGGAGGGAGGGGGAGGGAGGGAGGGAGTGTGGGCAGAATCCAAGTCAACATAGGACTCCAGAAACCTCAGCCAAGCCACCAGTCCCTTTGCTGTGGCAAGTAGAATCTGTTAAAAAGAAGGACATGTTTAATTACCTCTCTGAGGAATATAAACCAGAAAGGGAGTGGGGCAGGGATGAAAGCCAGCAGGTTCTGACTAGTTCTGGAGAACCAGTAGCGGAAATTTTGAGTAGTTCAGAGAACCAGCAAATACCACCTCTGGCTGGCCCCAGAGTGGGGTGGGAATGGAGATTTTGCAATATCCCCCCAGGAGTGGGAAGGGAATGGGGATTTTGCAGTATCCTTCCCCTGCCATGCCCACCAAGCCACGCCCACAGAACCGGTAGTAAAAAAAATTGGATTTCACCACTGGGGTGGGGATATGATTTTCTGAATAGTCTCAGAAAGAAGAGGAAAAGTGAGTTGAGAAGCAAGTCAAGAAAAACTGACTGTGGAACAACAAAGCAGATTGCAAGGGCTTCTTGAGCAAAAGTCACAGTAGGAAGATGCAGAGGAAACCCCAGAGGAGGAAAGAAAAGGAGACTCAGCCCAGAAAAGTCAGCCCAAGCAAGGAAAGAAACCCTTCTGGCTATAGGGAAAAATGACAGGTGCAAACTACAAAGTGCAGTGAAAAGTGCAGTTAGAAAAAGGCTGAATAAGAGAAAGGAAAGAAATGCAGCTAAGGAGGAGATCAACTTGCCTTGACTAGTAGTTGTATAGGCAAATTTCTGATAGACTAAAGCGGCTGAAGTTGAGTCTGTGTAGCCTCAAGGATCCCTTCTATTGTCCTCTCTGCCACCAAATCAGAAGTCTTCCAATCCTCTGAACGAGTGTCAGTGAAGCAAAATTAGGAGTCAAAATTTCCCAATCCAGAAATCTCTTGAACCTGCCAGTGCAAAGAATTTTATCACATGCCCAATTTCACTGCCTTAAGAAATTGACCCTGGAAGTGGGATCTTGCAACTAGAGTTTGTTATCCAGTTTGCAGTTTGTTTCTTTAAACAGTTTTTCTCATTCCTATGCCATCCATATTTCTTCTGTGACAGTGTGTCTCCCTGCACCTTATATTTGGACTCTGCTCTCTTTGGCTACCTTCTTTTTTGAAAAAAAATGACCAATTCTTTTTCTTCTGATTGCTGCCTGTGTGCCCCTCTATTTTTCCCCCAGCTATTTTCCTGCAGCGCACCCTGTTTCAGGTGCCAGGGTGATGCAGGAGGCCATCCAGGCCCAAAATGGGGTATGGGGGGGGCTGCCCATGCTGCCCTTTGTCCTGCCACACCCCGTTTCTGGCCTGGATGGCCTGCTGCACCATACTGGCAGCCAAAACGGGGCACGTGGAGGCTGCCCACATCCTCCGTGCCTCGTTTTGGGCCTTTTACACCATAGTGGCAGCCAAAAAGGGGTGTACATAGCCCCCCCCATGCCCCATTTAGGGCCTGGAGAGCCTTCTGTATCACCCTGGGAGCCAAAACAGGGCACGTGTAGGCTGCCCACACTCCCCGTGCCCTGTTTTGGGCCTAGATGCTGGTCCATTTTGGTTAGCAGAGGCACCACAGGCTGGTCCCTTGTTATTTTCAGACCGGCCCTATGGGCTGGATCTAAGCACCCCACGTTCCAGGTCTGGCCATGGGCCTTGAGTTTGACACTCCTGATCTAGAGCCTTGGGGTAAAGTTTATAAACATCCTAGTCAACTATGCTGCTCAGTTCAGCTGTTATAACCCTGCACCCTGACTGACAGGCCCATTTTGGCAAGAGCCAGAGGCAATCAGAAAATCAAAAGCAAATTCCCAAGCAGAGATGTGGCTTTCATCAAGAATCCAAACCCAAATTATTAAGTCTATGATTCAAGGCAGCAGAAGTGTTCTAGTCAGGCAGGATGGTCACAAGGCCCATATTAAGACCTGGCTCTTCCAGATGACTTGGGGTCCCAATGGGAGACCTTCAAACTCGAGATGGTTGATTTAAGTAACAGCTAACCCCACATCCGCCTACCCCATGCATTCGTCTGCCTCCTTCTTCATCTTGTCTAAGTGATTTAATTATGTTTATATTGTGATTTTATTGGGTATATTTATATTTAGTGATTTTTAATATTTTTATGTTGTAAGCCGCCCAGAGTTGCTTTGAAATGAATTAGGTGGGAAAGAAAGAAAGAAAGAAAGAAAGAAAGAAAGAAGGAAGGAAGGAAGGAAGGAAGGAAGGAAGGAAGGAAGGAAGGAAGGAAGGAAGGAAGGAAGGTAGGATGATAGTAGGTAGGTAGGTAGGTCAGTCCTTGGTTTACAACAGTTCATTTAGTGACCATTCAAAGTTACAATGATACTGAAAAATGTGATTTATGACCGTTATGAGGGAAGTCTTGCCTTAGCACTTGGCCATCACAGGAGCCCCCACCCCCCCGACACAAGTCCCGTGTCACGCCCACCATGGCTATGCCCACCCCTCGGAGGTCAAACACCACCCTGATGCAGCCCTCAATGAAATTGAGTTTGACAATCCTGTTCTAGACATTTAATTCAGGACACCTGAAGGAATAGATTTTACATGTTTAGCAAGATCCTTATAGTTGTAGAAATAGTAATGTTATGAAATGAAAGTAGAGGCTTAAAGGATGCTTTAGTAAAGACTGGCTTCCAGGGTTGAGGGCAAAAAGATAATAAAAAAATAAAATAAAAAATAAAAAAATGAAAAATTATACTAAATTGGTTAATCTCATCACACCTTGATGAGTCATGTTTCTTTAAATTATAGTTTGTTGGCATAAAGCTGTGACATAAACCATGGTTTACAAATCATATCAAAACTTGCCTGCTGAAGCCTAAATATGAAATCATTAAATCTTGAGAGGATAAAAACAGGGCAGGATCTAATTATCTTACTGCACTAAGAATGATTATACAGGATAGATCACAAACAGACACATGGCACTCCCTTCTGTTCAGTGTAGCATTTCTTCTAAATCTATCTTGGCAGTCAGTAAGTTTAATGATTGGTATATGATTGACAAGGCCGTATGTTAGTACGTATGCGTTAGTACTAATTCTCTGGTCTGACACCTCCTTCTCTTCTCTTCTGAATGCTAATGACGTGAAGTTTGTCCCAGCAGAATGAATGAAAAGGGTATCAGTCTCCCAAGGCTTTATGCAGATGTTAGGATGTGACAGCTGTATTTGCCTAAGAGAGAACTCAACAGTTACAAGGCCATCTGGTCATAGAAGAATACACTTTAAATTATCCAGCTACATATCTGAGAAATTTGTAATGAATAGGGAGAAATATTGTCTGGATACTGGATGCGGGCCATGCTTCCTTCTGCCTTTAAGAAAAGAATGTGTAGGTTAGAAATGGGAACTGCATAGGTCAAAGAGATTTCTTAATATGGTCAGAGAGGTATCGTTGTCTCAAAAAAAAAACACACACACACAAAAACACTCAACCCTCAAAGATTTGTTGTTGTGGGGAAAATAAGATGAAGAAGATGTGTTGGATATACTCACTGCTTTGAGTTATTTGTAAAAATAATGAAGACGGGGATAGATAAGTACAAATAATTAAAATAAAAAATAAAGTCATGGTCTGTGAGAACAATTAACCAGTGGAACAGCTTGCCTTCAGAAATCATGGGCGCTCCATCACTGGAGGTTTCTAAGCAGAGACTAGACAGTCACTTATGTGAAATGGTATAAGTTCTCCTGCTTGAGCAGGGTGCAGGACTAGAAGGACTAGAAGACCTCCAGGGTCCCTTCCAGAGTCTGTTCTGTTCTGTTCTGTTCTGTTCCGTTCCGTTCCGTTCCATTCCATTCTATTCTTTCTCTCAGAGCCTAGCATGTATGCATATTGACTTATTCATTAGATTTCTATCCCATCTCCCCTCATAATGCTGACAATAGTAAATATTCCCTTCTTGATACAGCTAGTGTCAAGGTAGTATGAGCAGACAGATCCAGAAGTTCTTCCAGAAGAACTCCAGTCATTTCCCTTATGCCAATTGTAATTGAAAGTAGGAATGACTTTAAGGAAGAGGAAGAAGAGGCGCAACCAACACACAGTCAGATAAAATAAATTTGAGTCCAGAGCAGAAATGTAATTTGAGAAAATGTCTCTGACTTGACTACCCGTAATTCTCACAAAGTTAAAGGGAAGGAAGGGGGAAGCATACACAAGACTTGCAAGATTCTTTTTCTCTTACCTTATAATAAAAAGAGTATTATTATTCATAACTTTGGTTTTCTAGTCTAGTCTGCCTCGAAGGTTGACAGCCAATGTCAAAGGTGCTGTTAGTCCTGGGGCATGAAGGCAGGGAGAGATGGTGAGATGAAAAGACTCCTTGTGAAAAAGGCAGATCTAATCCAGTCCCCTCCAGGTATACTTTCTTAAGGTAGTAGCAATATGCCTCTCTTCTTGCACTGAGATTCTGGTTTGAAGTATCAAGCAGTGTAAAGAAGGATTGATACCCACATCCTATAAATAGCATTACATTAGATCATTTTGGAAAGGTAGAAACTATTTCTTCTTTATGGTCTGTACCCACTAGACATCCAGGTTGCTAGGAATGTGTTGCTGGCAGACAAGTCGTATATGTATGCTTTTTAATAGAATCATGCCACTAATCACAGGAGAAGCAGTTAAGAGGGCTTTCACCAACTTCTCCAACCATTTATGGTTTGCATGGACCAGGAGGCATTATATCACTAACTCATGCCTTTATCACCAGTGGGGCTACTGCAATGTACTCTATATGAAGCTGCCTTTGAACATAAAATGGAAGCTGCAACGGATGCAAAATGCAGAATCCAGATAGCTAGCAGATAGGACTGGGAATTTTAGCATCAGAGGGAGATGAAAGTAGATGGGAGGTGTGGAGGGATGCACTTTTGCTGTACCTTTCAACAATTTTTTTCCCCTGGCATCATTGGAAACAAAGCGCAGACAGGCTCTTTAGCAGCAGCTAACACATTTCTACACCAAAGTGCTCAGTGTGGGCTAAGAGGATATTCTCCTTAGTTGTGGGATTTGAAGGCAGCACACAAGGCACAGAAAGAGAGGCTTACTTTTAACTTTTCTGAGGATGTGAAGAAGATGTTCACTTGATCCCTCAATTGTATCATGATACTTGATGTGGCAAGATCTGACCAGGAATGCCTAGGAATGCTGTAATGCCCAATAAATCAGCATTCGAAACATGGGGGTCTTCAATATGGCAGGTGATCACTTCATCGCCTACCCTTGTATACAAAGCATCAACCTCCAGCTGCTAGGAAGTCCAAGCTGAGGATGCAGCAGTTCTTCAAAAGAGATTAGAAAGTGAGGTTTGCAAATTCAGCATCCTTTAAAAAAGCTCCACAGCAGTTATGAGCAAAATGGCTAATCCCATTATCTCCCAGTGCCGAAAATAATGGGAAAACTGCTGTCCCATACTCTCCAAGTGAGAAACAACCATCCAGAGCAAGGATCTCCAACCTTGGCAACTTTAAGCCTGGCAGACTTCAACTCCCAGGATTCTGGGAGTTGAACTCCACTAGGCTTAAAGTTACCAAGGTTGGAGACCCCTGATCCAGAGCACATATGAACAACCTCCTGCCCCCTCCTAATCTGGAAAGGTTCCAAGGAAGCAGTCTTCTTCTAAGTTCTTCATTCTTAGTCACAGTGGTCAGCTCCACTTTCACAGAGTTGTCTTCAGTTCAGCATACTTCCTTCAGAGGTTTTGGGTTCCAATGCTCTCTGTTGTAGTCTCTGATCTAATCTTTTATCAGAAAGAGTCTTGAATATGTTCAGTCTGCATCTTGCTTCCTTTCAATTTTGAATTTAAACCAAATTGTGTCACATTTGAATCCCCACCATTTCAACCTGTGTTTTAGTTGATTAGCATGACTCAAGAAATGAGCAACTTTAAGTCATTAGAGCTGCCTTTTCAGCTATAGGTGGCATCATGTCCAGAACCAACAATCTGTCAGGTATACTTATTTGTTCTTACAAATCAAATTATTTTCTTCAGTATTTATTTATCCTAGGTCAGGGGTCTCCAACCTTGGCAACTGTAAGACTTATCGACTTCAACTCCCAGAGTTCCTCAGCAAAGCTGGCTGAGGAACTCTGGGAGTTGAAGTCCAAAAGCCTTAAAGTTGCCAAGGTTGAAGACCCCTGACATAGGTTATCCTGTATTTATTTTAGGTTATTCTACAGGACCTGACATAACTTACAGCAAAAGGATTTCATGAGACTTTTCCCCTTGCAGGGGAAGGAACACATTTTAGGTTGCAAATATATCAGCAGGGGCGTATTTTTTTTTATGGACTCTTTCAAGATAGAAATGAAACTGGGCCAGAAACGTCTTTGGAGTACAGTTCCAGAATGCCCACTCAAAATGTCTGAAGGCTCAACACAAATGGAAGATGCCAAATTGGGAACAGTTGAGTTGTCATAGATTGTGTCTTCATTTCAAAAATGGCCTGTTTGCTTCAAGAAAATGAAAGGGGGGAGGAAAAAGTCCAGCCATTCTGAGGTGTTATATTTATGTTCTATTGCCTTTTGTTTGATGAATGGAAGCATAGTTTTATTGATGACTTTTTATCATTTTTGCTTTTTACCCTTGGAAGTAGCACATCTTCTAAATCAGTTTGATATTGCAACTGTCATCAAACATGTAATGATTTTCCAACCCTTCCATCCTGAAATTATATCAAGAGAAGATTTATTCATTTATCAGGGCAGTATTATTTACCCGGTGACAAAGACAAGTTTTAAATAACTGGGATAGCAGCAAAATCAAAGAATCTAAAAGCTTCATTAATTGACATACAAAGCCATTAATTTTTATAATGTCCTGTACATTATTGTTGCTATTATTTTCCTTTTGGGTTCCTAATGACCACTTTAAAAAAAATTACTACTCTAGCTCATTCAGGAAAGTGATAAATTTCTTCTACATGGCACTTTGTAATCATTATTGAAAATGACTTTAAAAAAAAAAACAACCACCAGACTACATGGACCGTTGCTTCGGTGCTGAATTAATATGGATCTTCCCAGAGAGATGGATTATTTTTAGGTTTCATTTAACAGGCGATGCCCAGACAAGAGACATATTTTACATTAAAATGTTAGTTTCTGATTTTGTTTTTGTATCTTGTAAAACTACAATATAGATTTTGTTAGTGTTCAAACTAAATACACCATGATTTCATGACAGTAGGAAGGGCATGACTGAGTGAATCTCTGCATATTTGAACTCATCCTCTCTTCTTTTCATTCTTTCCTTTTTCACTTGTTCACTCAGACCATTGCTACACAACACTAAACGATGCTTATCAGTCTTTACCATGAGCAGCTGTAGGACACTCTGATTGCATGAATCACCTTGTACCTGCTTATAGGCAAAGATTTAAAATCACAAAACCAACAATTAAATCAATGAAGACCTGGACTGAAGAGGCAAAATTAAAGCTACAGGCTTGCTTTGACTGCACTGATTGGAATATTTTTGAAGATACCTCTGCAGACCTATATGAACTCACAGATACTGTAACATTATATGTCAGCTTCTGTGAAGACCTATGTGTACTGACAAGGAACTTGCAAATATACAGTATACAACAAACCTTGGTTCACAGCTAAACTTAAGCAGCTATATCATTCCAAAGAGGAAGTCTACAAAAAAGGTGATAAAATGCTGTATAATCAGGCCAGAAATGTATTAACAAGGGAGATCAGAGCAGCAAAAAGAGGCTACTCTGAAAAGCTAAAGAATCAGTTCTCAACAAATGAACCAGAAAACATGTGGAAAACTCTTAAAAATATCACCGGCTACGGCAAACCTCCTTCCCAGGCTGAAGGAAATCAACAACTGGCAGATGACCTGAACGTGTTTTACTGCAGGTTTGAAAGGAAACTACAGCCACCTATCTCCACAACCCCCATCTCAGACACACCAATAACAGCCAAGCCTCCTACAACTGACCCCACCCCATTGGATTCACAACCCTAGTGATCACAGAAAAGGAAATGCAAGACCTATTTCACAGACAAAAGCCAGGAAAAGCTCCAGGCCCAGACAAGATAACTCCTTCTTGCTTAAAAGACTGTGCTGACCAATTGGCTCCCATCTTCATCCATATCTTCAATAAATCACTAGAGATGTGCTATGTTCCTTCTTGCTTCAAACACTCTACCGTCATCCCAGTGCCGAAGAAGCCCACTATCAAGGAACTGAATGACTACAAACCAGTTGCATTAACATCTGTAGTCATGAAAACCTTTGAAAGGCTAGTTCTGTCCCACTTGAAAACCATCACGGATCCGCTGTTAGACCCCTTGCAGTTTGCATACTGAGCAAATAGATCAACAGATGATGCTGTTAATATGGCTCTGCGCTACATCCTACAACATCTTGAATCTCCAAAGACCTATGCAAAGGTCCTCTTTGTAGACTTTAGTTCAGCATTCAATACCATCATTCCAGACACTCTTCTAACTAAGCTAAACTAGGTACAGGTACCTGAAAAGATTTGTAAGTGGATCACAAGCTTCCTAACAAACAGGAAGCAGCAGGTGAAGCTAAGCAGAATCACATCAGATACCTATACAATTAGCACAGGGGTCCCCCAAGGCTGTGTGCTCTCCCCACTTCTCTGTGTATACCAATGACTGCATCTCTAACGATCCATCTATTAAACTACTGAAGTTCGCAAATGACGCAACAGTGATCGGTCTCATTCGAGACAATTATGAATCCGCATACAGATGGGAAGTTGAACGACTAGCCTCGTGGTGCGACCGGAACAATCTGGAACTGAACACACTCAAAACCGTAGAAATGGTGGTAGACTTTAGGAGAAACCCTTCCATACTTCCATCTCTCACAATACTAGACAACACAGTATCAACAGTAGAAACCTTCAATTTTCTAGTTTTACCATATCGCAAGATCTAAAATTGACAGCTAACATCAAAAATGTCATCAAAAAAGCACAACAAAGAATGTTCTTTCTGCGCCAACTCAGAAAGCTCAAACTGCCCAAGAAGCTGCTGATCCAGTTCTACAGAGGAATTATTGAGTCTGTTATCTGCACCTCTATAAATGTCTGATTTGGTTCTGCAACTCAACAAGACAGACACAGACTTCAGAGGATAATTAGAACTGCAGAAAAAACAATTGCTACCAACCTGCCTTCCATTGAGGACCTGTATACTGCACAAGTCAAAAAGTGGGCTGTGAAAATATTTACAGATCCCTCACAACCTTGACATAAACTGTTTTAACTCCTACCCTCAAAACGATGCTATAGAGCACTGCACACCACAACAACTAGACACAAGAATAGTTTTCCCCCAAACGTCATCACTCTGTTAAACAAATAATTCAACACTGTCAAACTATTTACTAAATCCGCACTACTATTAATCTTCTCATCATTCCCATCACCTTCCACTTATGAGTGTAACTTTGTTGCTTTTTGCCTTACGATTTGCTTGTTGATATTGCTTATTTCCTGATTTCTTATTTGTAGCCTATGACTATCATTAACTGTTGCATCATTAAGTGTTAAATTTGTACCTTCTGACTATCATTAAGTGTTGTAACTGTTGTATCTTGATGAAGGTATCTTTTCTTTTATGTACACTGAGAGCATATGCACTAAGACAAATTCCCTGTGTGTCCAATCACACATGGCCAATAAAAAAAAATCTATTCTATTCAATACTATGGCACAGGTATGCAATGGTTGCACTGAAATTTTGGCACAACAAATATTCCTAGGTTAGCATACTCACCATAAGATCACAATTCCTGGGTTTATTTATTTTTTTAATGTGGAATAAAGGATGTTATTCAGAATGTAATCTTTCACAACAGGATTTAAGAGCTCAGCAAAAACAATGCCTACAAGCTTTGTTCCAAGAGAACCACATATTAGATTAGTGTTTCTCAACTTTGGCAATTTGAAGATGTGTGGAAGTCCACACATCTTCAAGTTGCCAAGGTTGAGAGAGACTGGTTTAGATATTGTTTACTACAAGATTTGCCCTTGTTTTAACTATCTGCTCCTCCTTCTCAAAAGATATGTTCTTATATAGGCAGATAGTTATAGAATATTCTTTTTTAAAAATATACATACTGTTCATTTTCAGGTAGCTAATCCCATATTTCAAGGCAAATAGAAAATTCTCAGGCTCTGGAATTTTCTTATGATGCACACAAATGAGCATTTGTAAAATGCATTTCTATGTCTGTTGGTTGACTTATTGATTATATGCGATCAAGTTGGTATTGACTGTTAGGGATTACATGAATAGACTTTCTCCAGGATAAAGTCCTGTTGCAACTTGGCCCTTCAAATTTCTCAAAGTTACTGCCACTGTTGCTGTAACTGAGTCCATCCACTTCTCACAGTTGGTTGTTCTTTTCTCTTTCCTTCCACCTTTTCCATCATAATAGGTTTCTTAGTGGAGCTGGTCTTTTTATTATGTGTCTAAATATGACAAATTGAACCTGGTTATTTGTGCGTCAGGTGAGAAATCTGGATTGATTTGTTCTGAATCTATGCATTTGTTTTCTTGGCTGTCTATTGTCCCATTTCTATACATGTCCCAGAAAAATGCTGCTTCTTGTTTGAATATTAAGGATGAAAAAAGATGGCTAGACACTAAGCATGAAACCACTTTCAAAAAGGTTTTGAAATCTGGGAAATCTGATGTAGTTAAATAAATATGATGTACATACAGAAGTGTGTGAAATGCCCACATATTTTTATTTATTATTTATTTTATTTATTTAATCAAATTTTTATACCACCCTTCTCCTGAAGGACTCGGGGCGGTTTACAGCCAGATAAAAACAGAACAACAAAATAAATACAGATAAAATAATATTTAAAAACTTATTCAATTTGGCCCAAATTAAAATATCTTTAAAACAATAAAACCCACTAAAATTAAAACCAGATAAAATCTAAAATCCTATGCCAGTCCTGCGCAGATGAATAAATATGTCTTCAGCTCGCGGCGAAAGGTTCGAAGGTCTGGAAGTTGGCGAAGTCCTGGGGGAAGTTCATTCCAGAGGGTGGGAGCCCCCACAGAGAAGGCCCTACCCCTGGGGGTCGCCAGCCGACATTGTTTGGCAGACGGCACCCTGAGGAGTCCCTCTCTGTGAGAGCGCACGGGTCGGTGAGAGGCAATCGGTAGCAGTAGGCGGTCCCGTAAGTAACCCGGTCCTAAGCCATGGAGCGCTTTAAAGGTAGTAACCAGCACCTTGAAGTGCACCCGGAAGACCACAGGTAGCCAGTGCAGCCTGCGCAGGAGTAGTGTCACATAGGAGCCACGAGTGGCTCCCTCTATCACCCGCGCAGCTGCATTCTAAACCAACTGGAGCCTCCGGGTGCTCTTCAAGGGGAGCCCCATGTAGAGAGCATTGCAGTAATCCAAGTGAGAGGTAACAAGAGCATGAGTGACCGTGCATAGGGCATCCCAGTCAAGGAAGGGGCGCAACTGGCGAATCAGGCTAACCTGATAAAAAGCTCTCCTGGATACGGTCGTCAGGTGGTCTTCAAAAGACAACATCCAGGAGAACGCCCAAGTTGTGCACCCTTTCCATAGGGGCCAGTGACTCGCCCCCAACAGTCAGCCGCAGCTGCAGCTGACTGTACTGGGGTGCCGGCATCCACAGCCACTCCATCTTGGAGGGATTGAGCTTGAGCCTGTTTCTCCCCATCCAGACCGTACGGCTTCCAGACACCGGGACAGTACCTCGATAGCTTCGTTGGGGTGGCTTGGGGTGGAAAAGTACAGCTGCGTATCATCAGCGTACAGTTGGTACCTCACCCCAAAACCACTGATGATCTCACCCAACGGCTTCATATAGATGTTGAATAGGAGAGGCAAGAGAATCGACCTCTGCGGCACCCCACAAGTGAGGCGCCTTGGGGTCGATCTCTGCCACCCTGCCAACACCGTCTGCGACTGGTCAGAGAGATAGGAGGAGAACCACCAATAAACGGTGCCTCCCACTCCCAAACTCTCCAGCAGGATACCATGGTCGATGGTATCGAAAGCCGCTGAGAGGTCTAATAGGACCAGGGCAGAGGAATAACCCCTATCCCTGGCCCTCCAGAGATCATCCACCAACGTGACCAAAGCCGTCTCCGTACTGTATCCGGGCCGAAAGCCGGACTGGAACGGGTCTAGATAGACAGTTTCATCCAGGTATTGGGGTAATTGATGTGCATATTTCCCCACAATATTTTAGTTTGGGGAGAGGAGATTGGATATCACACATAAACCCATATGGAAGCCAATCTCCCTTCCCCTCCCAAATTCCTTTGGGACAAAGCAACAGTGAACATCTTTAACAATGTAATTCTTACCTTCAGAGAACTGAGCTTCTGGTCTTTTATGTAAACCAGTTATCTATGTCAACAGGAAAAATATTTGCTGAAAACTAAGGATTTCATCTGGCTGCTCCTTGAAATGAATATAATAAACTCTGAACATTAAATAGTCTTACTTGGAAGAAGGCCTCAATTCATGACACTGTTAAACAGAAAAGTGTAGATTCTTAAATTTACAAGTTTACTCCCAAAATAAGTTAATGCTATGATAAACATAATTTTTTTTCTAGGATTGGAGTTATATTTCCACTCTGGTATTCTGCATTTTCAGTCTTCACATGCATTTTTAATTTATAGTACTAGCACTTAGATTTATATACAGCTCCATAGTACTTTATCGCACTCTCTGAGCAGTTTACAAAGTCAACACATTGCCCCCAACAATCTGGGTCCTCATTTTACCAAACTTGGAAGGATGGAAGGTTGAGTCAACCTTGAGCTGCTCAGCATTGAACTCCAGGCCAGTTTGTAGGCACTGTTTGTTGCCTGATTTCTGGATGAATGTTGCCTACCCCGTTTTCATTCACCAACCTGCTTTAATTTGCTTTCTTGAGCTGTTGGGCTTGAGAAATTAAAAAGGCAAAGTACAGATTGATTGACCAGATTTGACTGACTTTGAGATGACATTTTGATTTAGTTGCCCCTATTGTTTTTCTTCATAATATTGTTTGATGTAAGAAGAAATTTCAGGTTGAAGAAACACTTTAAAATAATACTCGAGTTTATATTTTCATATTAGTGTAAATTGCCATGTCAAGTTGTTATGCTATTTCTTTGAAAAAGTTGATTGAAGAAAGAGAAATCTACTGTATTTCTTTAATTAATTCAAGCTTTCTGAAGAAATCAATTCTAACCAATGATAAACAAAAATAAATATGTTATCAATTTAGGTCTCATTTTTGGTTAAATATATTCAGAAGACACACGTACTACTTGATTTACATCAGTTCATTTAGTGATTGTTTAAAATTACAATGGTACTGAAAAAAGTGACTTATGACCATTTTTCACACTTATGAGTGTTGCAGCTCTCCATCATCACATGATTTACATTCTGGTGCTTGATAAATGATTCATATTTATGACAGTTGCAGTGTCCCAGGTTTATGTGACCTGACAAGCAAAGTCAATGGGGAAGCCAGATTCACTTAACGACCATGTTACTAATTTAACAATTGCAATGATTTGTTTAACAAATGTGGCAAGAAAAGTCATAAAATGGGGCAAAACCAGGGGTGAAATGCTCCTGGTTCGGACCAGCTCGCGCGACCTGGTAGCAATGGCGGCTGCTGGTTTGGAGGACCGGTAGCAAAAATCCCTGGCCCTGTCCTCCCCGCCTCTGCTGAGCCGCACCATCAGCAGAGGGTTGTTGTTTTTTTTACTTTTAAAAGCTGGTTTTTCTTCAGCCGAAACATGCCTTTAAATGTAAAAAAAAGCCTTTGAGGATCATGCCCCTCAGCTGAGATCGGCAGAGCCTTTAAACTTAAAAAAATTTTTAAGTCTCCTCTGACGATCTCACCTGAGTTCCTCATCAGCAGAACCTTTCTTGTACTCTTAGTTGTAGAAAACATGTTTTCTACAAGTAAGAGTACAGATTCTAAGGCACTTACCTGATTACTGATGGCTTTTTTTCCAGCCCGAAAGCCCCAGTTTCACTTTCAGCCAGACAAAATCAATTGCTTAGCTAATCTATTTCCTCAGTGATCAACTAATGCTGGCTGGCTTTGCTGGCTGAGGAACTCTGGGAATTGAAGTCCACAATAAAATAAAATAAAATAATAAAATAAAATAAAATAAAATAAAATATTTGTGCAGCTTTCTGAGTGTTTCTGAGTGTTTCTGTAGTGTTTCACTCTAACTACACAAACACACAAAATCTCAGAAAGCTGTATGTGGCATTTTGTGTGTGTGTCAGTTGTGTCGTGTGTGTGTAAAGTGTGAAAGTTGGTTTTTGAGCTTTTTGTGGCTGTGTGAAGTGTGAAGTGCAGCTGCTTTTACATTGTGTGTGAGTCAGTTGCGTTGTGTTGTATGTGTGTAAAGTGTGAAAGTTGGTTTTTGATCCCTCTTATTGTTTTTTATACTTTGTTTATTATTTTTACTATTTATTGTTATTGGCCACGCCCACCAGTCATCCTACCACCAAGCCACGTCCACCAATTAAGCCATGCCCATAGAACCAGTAGGGAAAATTTTTAGATTTCACCCCTGGGCAAAACTCACTTAACAAATTTCTCACTTAGCAACATAAATTCTGGGCTCAATTGTGGTTGTAAGTTGAGGACTACCAGTGTTAACTATAAGCTTTGGAAAGGCAAAGGATTAAATCGTTAAGGAAAGAGTGATTTGTATCCTATGTGAATTTTACTGTTGTATCTTATTGTTCAATTAATAATTTATTTACTAAAATAACTGATTGAAATTGCTAAGATGATCAATTACTTCCTCCCAAAGAAAGAATATAGGTGAGTAAAGACAGAATTATAAGAGAAAAGAGGTGTTCAGTCTGATTCATAATCCATTTTTCTCTTTATAAAAGAACAATGGATCATCCAATAGACCAATACTTCGTGTTTTCAGGAGAGAAGAGGTACCAAAACATTTACTGTACTAAAATAATTTTCAAAAATATCGCTGTAAAAATGATAGCCTAAATTTGTTATCATGTGAAGTATGCATTTTTATTGTTTTATTTTAAATATCAAAATAACAAATGGCTTCTTTTTACTTCACATTATTTAAAGGAAATGGAGACCATAATTAATCTCAAAATAACAGTGCAAATAAGTTAAACAAATATTTTTGTACATAGCTTAGAGTCAGGGATTTAGCTTAAGGGCTTTCAGTATGGTTATAGAAGGTTACAGTTCACAAACTATTCATACTATAGCATTAGTTAAGATTTTGGGAAACTCAGTCGGAAATAATCACATTCCATCAACTATGGTATAACTAAAAAAGATGATATACACTGGAAAAAATGTGGCATGAAAAGAGAAGAGGGAAAAAAGGTGTTTTTTTTCTTTCTGAAAGTTAATGCTAATTTCCGTTCCTGACATATGGGAATGGAAAGAAGCAGTATCAGGGAATTGTTCCTAAAGCAATGGTAATGGACTTTCTATCTATTCACTAAACAAGAAAGCAAAACCCTCTGTAGTCAGTAAATAGGGCTAAGGAATAGCATCTAGTATTTCTCAGTAAAAAAATTATCCCTGTAACTCCAAATATTTGTAAAAAAATATGCATTATCGTTTCCTTAATTGTTCTTAATATTGGGAACAGTACTCTTGAGTGGTTCTTAGGACCTAATGCAATGATCTATGTTGCTGTTATTTTAATTATCTAGTAATATCTTTTTTTTATTTTTCATGTTTCTAAACCGCCCATATGCCCCAGATATTTTTTTATTTATTTACATAGGAAAATACTTTTGAATATACAAACCAGAAGAGCCAGGGGTGGGATCCTACTGGTTTAACAACCAGTTGGCTGAGCACACGCTTCGCGCAGTTTGCACAGTTTGGAGTAAAATCACCTTCCGCGTTGCTGCCAGTGAGGAAAACAGCTGAGGCATAGCAATCCATTCTGCCGCGCCAATCAGCTGAGCTTCGGAAATGGAAATATAGGTGAGTATAACGCAGGGATTGGTGGGTGGGCCCACTTCAAAGTCAGAGTGAACCGGTTCGCTCACGGCTGCAAGTCAGAACTAACGGTTCACCCGAACCAATAGAATCCCACCACTGAGAAAACCATGAATTCTAGTCCCACCTTAGACATGAAACCAGCTGGGTGATTTTGGGCCAGTCACTCTCTCTCTGTCTTAGGAAGGAGACAAGGACAAACCACTTCTGAAATCTTACCAAGAAAACTACAGGGAGTAGTCTAGGCAGTTGTCAGGAATCAACAAGGACTTGAAGGAATAATAATAATAATAATAATAATAATAATAATAATAATAATAATAATAATAATAATAATAATAGTAGTAGTAGTAGTAGTAGTAGTAGTAGTAGTAGTAGTAATAGTAATAGTAAAGAGGGTGGATAGTCAACATTGCTATACCTGGTGACAACAGAATCGATCAGAAACAACTTGAAAAAGTCACCAGATATCAAAATTTGAGAATCGAATTGCAGAGACTGTGTCATAAACCAGTATAGGTGGTTCCAGTGGTACTCGGCACACTGGGAGCTGTGCCTAAAGACCTAGGCAAGCACTTAAAAGCAATTGGCGCTGACAAGATCACCATTGGTCAGCTGCAGAAGGCCACCTTACTGGGATCTGCACGCATAATTCGCCGATACATCGCGCAGTCCTAAATGCTTGGGAAGTATTCGACTAATGATCTATGATACAAAATCCACCATAGTTATCTCATTTGCTGTGTATACTGTCCTTTTGTGTAATAATAATAATAATGATGATGATGATGATGATGATGATGATGATGATGATGATGATGATGGAAAGCCACACCTCTGCAAAAAATGGAGCTCCATCAAACTGTAGAAGAAGAAAAATGAAGTTTGAGTGATTATGTGAACCAAAGTACAGAAAAATTGCTGCAGACTGAAATGGAGAACATTATAAAAACAACAGAAACAAAGGCAGAATATAAGGAAAAACAGCTGGATGACAGATTAAATAGATGGAAAACCAAAGCTTTGCATGAACAGCAACTTGAAAAACATTGTAGGAAAATGTGGCTTAAGATGGGAACCATCAAGAAAGAAAAGGAAGGTTCAATACTCGCTGCTCAAGAACAAGCACTATAAACTAATGCCATGAAAGCAAAGATACAAAAATCCACTGACAACCCAACAACGAAGCAGTCCTAAACGCTTGGGAAGTGTTTGACTAGTAATCTGTGATACGAAATCCAGCATAGTTATCTCGTTTGCTGTATATATTGCCATTTTGTGTAAATAAAATAATAATAATAGCTGTTACACAGTCAAACATCCAGATTTTCCTATCCCAGGTCCTTGTTAAGGACTTAATAGTAGACAAAAATACCAAACCCATTCTGAACATCTGGCTGACTGTGATGATCATGATGGTGGTGATGATGATGATGATAATAATAATAATAGGAGGAGGAGGAGGAGGAGGAGGAGGAGGAGGAGGAGGAAGAAGAAGAAGAAGAAGAAGAAGAAGAAGAAGAAGAAGAAGAAGAAGAAGAAGAAGAAGAAGAAGAAGAAGAAGAAGAAGAAGAAGAAGTAGTAATAGTAGTAGTAGTTGTGCAGAAAGTAGAGATTAAAGCTTCCTCAGGTAATAAAATCCTAAATCTACAAGTGAACAAAATTTTCTTTTCATGGACAAAGATGTGCCAAACCATATGAAAACACGTTGACAATGTTTAAATGTCCTGTCTTATGAAAAATAGATCTTGAAATTAAAGAATGCCATGTGCATTGCATTATTCTGTATACTTTCAGAAATTGTTTCAACAACTGAGTGTTAAAATTAATAGTATAGACAACTGGAACTTGATCAAAGGCATCCTGCCTCAGTTGCAGATGGCAAATACATTAGGTTAAGGAATCATATTGGTGCAATAGTTGATAAAAATGTAAATAAGAGAGAATTTAGGACAACTGATTGCCAACAAACGCAAGTCTTGCCATTCTGCCTTGATAGCATTAAAACAATGATAGGTCTTACTTGTAAGTTTGGACCAATTTAGTAACCAGGATGGTAAATGAAGCAAGTTGCTCAAATAGTAATACAGACTACAAGGATCTCAAGAAGATTTATATTGTAATGTTGGTAAAAGGACAAATAAGTGTAAGTTATGCGTAATGGCATAAAAATTCTAAAACCATATGTGCACTGATGGAATCTGAACTGTAGGGACTACAAAGGAAAATATTTTTGCGATAGTGATGCATAGCTTACTGAAAATGTCACATCATTTGGAAATGGAGATGAAAAACAGAAAGGCTTTGCTAGGAAGTGTTCTGAGAACAACGGAAAATAAATACAAATATAAATTAGTGGTGTAGCTGCACTTGTAATACGTGTAGAAATTTGACTGACTAGACTCAGGAAGAGACTTAAGATGTTAAAATTATAATCCAAAATTATAAAAGGAGTGGAACACCTCTCCTCTAAATAAAGGTCATAAAGCCTTTGAGACATTTTAGTTATCAGTTTGACAATATTAATCTGCAATGTTATAAAAACAGAGACTTTCCCTCCAACTTAATCACTAAAGTTACAACAGGCAGGAATGCCTAAATGATGCTAGCTGTTTGAGAAAACTAAAGTAGCGAAAATGCTGTTTTATGGGAAACCACCAAGAAATTTCACAGCTACAGACTAAACTGCAATTTAAAAAAAAATAATAATCCAGAAAACAACTCCCTTCTACTCTATTTATATATGCATTTATTCATTCATTCTGTCTCTATAGCCATCTATCTCACTAAATGACTGGGTGGCTTGCAATTCAAAAAATACATTATAATTAGGACACTAAAACATTTTAAAACAATAAAAAACAAGAAAAACAATAACAACATCCAAAATAAATATATACTATATCTATAGTATAAAAAGATGGGCTTAAATATAGACACATCAGAAATAGAGCTTAAGAAATGTTGTTAAGGAACCTAATTATAATATCTACAGTAAAGTTATTACTGTAGATATTATTATAATTAGGTTCCTCAATAACATTTCTTTCTTCTGGATTCAAGTTTCAATTTTAGAGAGAAACCATTGTCTGTCTATTATTTAATCAAAATTAGATAATTTGAAGATTACAACATCTGAAAACAATTGAATATCCAGACATATTTTTATCTGATATGTACTTGAATTAATTTCTACTGAATGCAGTGATATTTATTCCCTGACAAATCAATGTTTCCATAAGCAAGATTCCCTTTATCTGATGTCAAATCAAATTTTGAAATTCTTACCTTGCTTTGTTTAATTTTCATTTCATAACTGTAGTTCTGAATGAAGAATACAGTTAAACAAAATACATAATTCAGAGTTTGATAGAAAGTCAATTTATTATTAAGGTCCAACCTATAGACACTGAAATATTGAACATATTCAAGAATCAGCTACAGAATCCCTGTATTTTTAAACATTTGTAAAAATCTTGTAAATAAGAAATTCAAATGGCAAAATACATATACATTGAGGTGAAGTGCGGGTATAGACAATATTTTATCTGTCATGTTCATGCAAAATACATTTGGGAACTTTAGTTATGGAATTTAT
Organism: Ahaetulla prasina; assembly: GCF_028640845.1. NCBI lineage: Eukaryota > Metazoa > Chordata > Lepidosauria > Squamata > Colubridae > Ahaetulla > Ahaetulla prasina. The sequence continues at coordinate 110,940,330 of NC_080539.1, read as the reverse complement.
TTATATAATTAATCATTGGTTGGACTGTTTGTAGCTTTGGACTTTAAACAACAAGGTTAATATCACAAAAAGAATTTAACAACTTGGCCACTAGTTACAAAAATGACAGCAGGCTGCATCTCAATTACATTATAAACATGTACAAGTAAAGGTCAGCAAGAATTGGTGACATTTAGAAATATATACATTTATTACAGGATCTTTCCTTTGACATTACATTAATGTAGGTCCATGTTTGAAAACATATTCATCATTTGATCAATCAAAGCAGGGTTTTGAGGAGTGGGACAAATTTGTGAAACCATTACCTTCTTATGTAACAAAACACTAGTTTTTCTAGTATATTATGGGATAAAATTTCACAATCAATAATGGGTGTTGGTTTTTAAAGTTTTTGAATTATTCAGAAATGTATGTATCATCAATAAACTTCCAGGAAAATATAAAAGTTCCCCTCGCAATATGTGCTAGTCGTTCCTGACTCTAGGGGGCGGTGCTCATCTCTGTTTCAAAGCCAAAGACTATCCCAAGATGTCTCTGTGGTCATATGACCGGTATGGCTAAATGCCAAAGTCACACAGAATGCTGTTATCTTCCCATCAAAGGTGGTCCCTATTTTTCTACTTGCATTTTTTTAACGTGCTTTCGAACTGCTAGGTTGGCAGAAGCTGAGACAAGTAACGGGAGCTCACCCTGTTACGCAGCACTCGGGATTCGAACTGCTGAACTGCCGACTTTTTGATCAACAAGCTCAGCATCTTAGCCACTGAGCTACTGCATCCCTCAGGAAAATATAGGAGTTCTTAAAGCCACTATTTAAATGTTGGGCATAACTAGAAATTTTGGTTTAGCACTTTTTTTTGAAAGAATGTTGTTGTTTTTTAAAGATGGGATTTAGTACTGTGTGAGCTGGCAGTCAGATTAGCAGGTACAGAAGAGGGGTGTAGGAGAAAGGAGAAGATGCACTAGGTGTCTCTGTTCCACTTTACCCTATGCCCTTCCCCTGTACCTGAAACCTGTTAATTGGATTAATAGTTCCCTCTACCCCACTTTCTGCCTCTGGTTTGCTGTCTGTTTTTCTTGCTTGTAGCCGCTTGGTCTCTTGGTTGTGTTCCATCTTGCTGATATACTCTGCCTTTCACTTGCCTCTTTCACCCTCTTTCACTTACCTTGGTTTTTGTCTTCCTCTCTCTTTCGATCATTCAAGAGCAGTCATTTGATTTTTTTAATAACATAAATATAGTTCTCTTTCACATAAGGTAAAGGTAAAGGTTTACGTGCTCGTCATTGCCGACTCTAGGGGGCGGTGCTCATCTCTGTTTCAAAGCTGAAGAGCCAGCGCTGTCCGAAGACGTTTCCGTGGTCATGTGGCCGGCATGACTAAACACCAAAGGCGCAAGGAACGCTGTCACCTTCCCACCAAAGGTGGTCCCTATTTTTTCTACTTGCATTTTTACGTGCTTTCGAAAGTGCTAGGTTGGCAGAAGCTGGGACAAGTAACGGAAGCCTACTCCGTTACACGGCAGCACTAGGGATTCGAACCGCTGAGCTGTCGACCTTTCAAACAACAAGCTCAACGTCCTAGCCCCTGAGCCACCACGTCTTTCACATAAATTAATGCAATATCTGAAGAAGACTTCAGAAAGTATGTGTTAGACATTACATGAATTATATGACATTACTACTACCCTCTGGGGTAGCCAGGGGTTGGTCAGTTCTTGTGGAGAATAAGGAAGATGACCTTGATGAAGACTGGCCAAATTCACTATCAAAGAGATGAGGGGAAAACATGACTTAAATCCAAAATAAGCAGAAGGAATTGGAAAGCAGCTCAGGAGGAGACCTCTCTAATTCACATAAGTATAGGGTTGGGGGAGTAAAGCATAATCGGGGATTGCAAAAACAACGGAGTTGGAAGGAACCTTGGAAGGTCTCCTAGTCCAATCCTCTGCTCAAGCAGGAGACCCTATAGCAGGGGTCTCCAACCTTGGTCCCTTTAAGACTTGTGGACTTCAACTCCCAGAGTTCTTCAACTCTGGGAGTTGAAGTCCACAAGTCTTAAAGGGACCAAGGTTGGAAACCCCCTGCCCTATAGCACTTCAGACAAATGGTTCTCTAATCTCTTCTAAAAAACCTCCAGTGATGGAACACCCACAACTGCTGAAACCAAGCTGTTCCATTGATTAATTGTTCTAACTGTCAGGAAATGTTTCCATCCATTGTTTCCTGTTCTGCCTTCCCTTACTATAGCCAATCTTAATACAAGTAATTCTAGTCTTCCTATGGAGTTGATTTCTCAGTCTAGTTTATGCAGTAGGGCAAACAGTTCTGCAGCCTAAGCCAAACTGGCCATGTACAGTAAAGGAGGGGAGGGTTTTTTTTTTATTATTTACAGTACTGGCCAAAATTGTGGAAACCTTTTGGGAAAAGTGTATTTTCTAAAACTAGCTAATAACACCACTTTTTTGGGAGTAGTACCATAAAATTATCCGTCAATGGAAAGACAATTTAATCAAGAATGTAATGCAATAACTTTTATGAAGGATTTGCTAATAGAATAGCAGTTACAGTATAAAGAAGAAAAGTGAAACACATGAAAAAATGAGAGATACAAAAATTATCTCGTCAGTTAATACTTAGTTGGGTAACCTTTAGCATGAATTACGGCCTTACAACGTCTTCCCATGGAGTGAACCAAGTCTTTTACTTCTGCACCTGTTATAATGTGAAACCAAGATTGAATGATTGCTTCTTATTAACTGGGTTTTATTGCTGGGTCGCTTCTGACTAACAAGTTTCTTTAGTCGGCTCCATAGATTTTCAATTGGGTTAAGGTCTGGGCTATTCCCAGGCCATTCCAGCAGTGGAATATGATTAACTTGGAACTCCAAAAAAAAAGTGGTGTAATTAGCCATCAAAAATACACTTTTAGCCATCAAAAATACACTTTTCCCAAAAGGTTTCCACAATTTTTTCCACTACTATAGATTAGATCAACAGAGTTAGAAGGGACCTTATATGTCATCTAGTCCAACTCCCCATGCAAGCAGGAGACCCTGGCCTACACCATTGCTGACAAATGGCAGTCCAATCTCTTCTTGAAAGCCTCCAGTGAAGAAGTTCCCATAACTTCCGAAGGCAAGCTGTTCTAATTGAGAGTTGGGAGGGCTTACACAGCTTAAAATGACCAATAAAAGCTGAGCACATTCTGTGTTAATAACAGATTCTAGATTGTGTTGATAGCAAAAATTGGGTAGGGAGAAGAGGAAAAACACTATTTTTAAACTGGAAGAGATGGAGAAGATCTATTCTTCTGCTATGGATTGGAATCAGGAAGAAGGCAACTTCATCAGGACATGTCATTTAAAATTATTACAACTGGAGCCTTTCACAATACCAATTAGGTTGGGATCTTAGCAAGGGTTATTCAAAGGTTTATGTGTTCAAGCTGTCCAAACCAGAAATTATACTTAATAATTAATAACAAATCAATACATGTTATTAAATGGTATTTAAAACTAATTATATACAAAGCAATCAATAAGCAGCTGACAACTTACAGTGAATTTAGCACAAAGAATATTTGAGGGAAGCAATCAGGTAAGAAGCAGTAAATAATCTACAGAGAATTTAATACATTCAATTCAGTGAGAGAAAAACAAAGACTGAGTGCCAAAAAACGCAGGTTAACTTTTAATGAAGCATACCCAGAGTTCAGCTACAGCTGCAGAAGTAAGTATGGTAACTAACGTTAAAGCTCCTTGCTGCAGCAACTAAGGAGAAAAGGTTTCAAATTTCTTGTCACTCAAATAAGGTAAAAGATTTTAACAATCCCACCTACATGTACATCTTTTTTTGAGTAAATTGTGGGACACAACTTAACTTGTCAAAGAAGGAAATGGTTGCCTTCTTAGTAACTAAAGTGAGAAAGGATTTCTGGTTTAAGAAGGAGGAACCGATACTTTTCTTTTGCTGCACTGGAACGTATTTGCTGGCTTGTGATAAAGACACTTTAAGCTTCTTTCAGATTAAAAAGGAAATAAAACTAAGAAAAAGAGTTGTTTAACTGAACAAGAATTTCTCCTCCATCCTGATTACTGTATTTGAGAAACATTTTTACACTTTTCTTGGGGAAATTAGCAGATTAAAATAAACCAAAACCAACTTCTCACATTAATAAACATTAAATGCCAAGCCGAAAAGGGGGAGGGATGTTTTTTTTTCTCCCTTCTTTTTCCTGGGCTAAAAGGAAGAGGGGAAAATATGGAGATTCTTTAACACGATGATTGGTAAGAGGCAGGAGATTGTTCAGGATGATCCCAAACAAAGGGAACTGTTCAATCAGCAGCAGCTGGAGAAGATAAATTGAACCATGGGATTATCAATCATCTAACGTGTGTTTTCTTAATGTTTGGCATTTAGAACCTTGTAGCTATCTAGTTACAGATCTTACTTAGTAACTAAAGGTAGTCCTTATGCTGCAATTAGGACTAGAATTTCTGTTGCTAAGCAAGGCCGTTATTAAGTGAGTCATGCCCAATTTTATGACCTTTGGTACCACTTTGAGTGGTCACTAAATAAATGGTGGTAAGTTGAGGATTGCCTGTAGTACAGTTTTTGCCCTTTAAGCATTACTTCAAATTGACATATGTCACTCAAAGAATAGAGGGGAAAAACTTCCAGAAAGGCAGGTGTGAGCAGAATCTGAGAATCCTTGCCAAAGCTTTGTATTTTGGCCAAACAAAATGGCACCTCTGTTTTAAATTATTGTCTATCTTTACCCAACATATCTGGAAGCTTCCTGTCAAATTCCCTTTCTAAAAATTTTTCTCTGCAACACAGAGAGCTAATGCTGTACCCAAGAAGTAGCTTTCAGCAAGACCTCATTAGTTTGCCTAAAATATTGTGGGCCATCATTGCTGTCTCCATTCCTATTTATTTAATTTTTTCTCACTGTAGGAAAGGATGAGAAGGAAAGTAATTAAGGGTAGATAGAAAGTAAACTAACATGCATCAGGTTGGGAATATTAAAGGAATATTGGAAGGATGATAAAAAATGAATCTAAAATTACAAAAACACAACAAAAAAGTGTATGTTTAAAAGTCATATGAAGGAAGAAGCAGGGGTATACATAATATATAATGGAGTCCAGCGGCATCAGCTTTGGTTAAAAACTTTTCTTCTAGGAATGAACAAAATTTAGACAGAAAATATGGATATTTGCTTAATACCTTAGTTAATGCATGCAAATATCCTTCTGTAAACCTTCCACTGTCTTTTATTACTGTAATTCAACAATCAGCTATGCAAATAGGGAGATTGAGAGTGTATTTGAAGGAGAAAATTAAAATTCCTCTCATTTTATTTCTGGCTTGTGTCAAACTCACACACTGAGCTAAAGAGAACAAATCATCTTTGTGCTAGATGAACGTGAGGATAAATGCAAAAGCCCACCTTGTCACTAAACCCAGTGTTTGAATGTAGAATGTTTATTTCTTACTAGTATATCCTGTGCTTCATTCAGGAGTTTGAGGCAGCATACCTAATGCTCCCTCATCTTGTTCGCTACAACAACCCAGTGAGGTAGGATGGGCTAAGAGAGAGTGGGTAGCCTGGAATTTCAGTGATGTATATAATGGAGGCATTAAAGGGGACAAGGGCAAAGTAGATTTGGCTCAATTGTGGTGGTGGTGTGTAGCTTTGCCCCAGATACCGTTTCTGAAAGATTAAAAACAAGACGCTGTCAATGGCAGTTTCCCTTGTAATATTTCCACCTGTGTTGCTGGTTGGAATCGGGGCAAACAATATACCGACCACAATATTGAATCGGGTGAGTGGGGGGAGGGAGAGTCGCTTTTTTTAATTAGAAACGGCACAAGATTAATCGACCAGGCCTCGTTTTACCCGATGCCCCCAAACAGCCGTCAGCAACTAGATCTCTCGCAGTTGGGGCATCGCAAACAAATGGGCAGCGGTGGGGGTGGGGGGGCTGAGAGTCGATGAAGGCGAGGGCGGGAATGTGGGGGTGACTCTGGAGGATGGGTTGATGGCAGATAGACAAGCGCTCCGCCGATCGAGCAAGAAGCGCCGGAGAAAGCAGTGCGGTGGAAGGCCAAGCTGTGGTGGGACTCGGGGGCTATTATTGGAAAACTGCTCTTCGCCCTCCCGCGCTGTTCCGCCGAGGCTTCCCCCTCCCCGCATCACAAACCCAGCCTCCGCAGCCAGAGAGGCAAAGATCGGGCTGGGTAACAACAATGCGAGGGGCTCGGGCGGGGGATTTGATCTGAAGTAACTTGCCCCGGCGGCTGCCGCCCAGGGAGCCTTGATTGACGTAGACCTGCTGGAAGCGGCGCATCCATCACCAGGCTGAGCCACAGCAGAAGTCACCGGCCGCTCCTGCAGGAGCACAAAGGCGGGCGGGTAGCGGGGAGGCTCTCGGCTACCGGCGGCCGCCCAGCTTCACCTTTCCTCTGGCAAGTAGCTCTGCATCCCCCCCCCCCACCGCCGCCCAGAAAAGACCGGCGAGGAGGACACGCCGCCTCCACGCCCTGATGCCTGGACCACCATTGCGGAAAGGGGGAAAGCGGGAGCGGAGGGGAGAGAAGAGGGGAGCCCTGAGCCCACAGGCCCGTCCTTGATCGATCGGCTGCTCCTTTCTGACCGCCGCTGCCTCTTCTGCCTCCCATCCGAAGGAGTTGCTGCCTCGGCTGATAGATGCCGGAAGGTGCCGCATTGCCTGGTGTGTGTTTCTTGGCTTTTTAGCTGGTAGGCATTACTTGGCTGTTCCTTTTTGTCTCTGAATGCTTTTCTTCCGGCGGATGGCTGGGATCCCCGCGAGGCGACCAGACCTGCTCCGTCAGTGATTGAAAAGGACCTAGATTTCACCCCCGGCCTCTCCCCGGTCTTTCCCGCCTCCCCCCAACCGCCTCCCGTTTTCTAGAGGCGACGAAGAGGGACAGACGGCAGCCTTGCTGGTTCTAGATGAGGTCACTGTGTAAGTGGACAAGGGGGTGGAAAGACGTGGTAGAGGAATCCATCCCCTGCTCAGGAGATTAAAAAGCTTTGGGGGGGAGGTATCTGAAGCAGCAGCTAATTGATTAAAAACAATAATTCAACTTACCCAGCTGATCAGCACATGCCTCTTGAACCCTACCACGCATTGATTTTTAAATGTTATACAGAAATGGCCCAGAGAGAGTGAGGGAGGCAGGGGGGAAAAAAAACACCTTTACTGAAAGCTCGGAATTAGATCATATTTATTGAAATTGCAGTTCTTTAGCTATTTCAGCAGCGGCAAGGTGAAGATCTCTAATTTGCAGGTAGAAGTGGGTGGAAAATATTAGAGAGTGCCTGTGGTGGAGGGATTAATTACCTCAACCTCTTCTGCACTCCAGGCAAAGTCACTGTACGGCTGTTTGGCCTTGTTCTGGCTGGCATCATAATGCTGATCTGTATCTGCTGATCAAGGCATTTTATTTTAGTGGGGTGTTGTTTTTTTAGCTCTCACCCGATTGTTTAAACCACGGACTGAATGAGAAGGAGGATGCTCTATTCTCTCTACTTGGGCCCTGTCAGAGCCATTATTTCTAGTCATCAACAGGCAATTGCTGCAGAAGGAGAGTAATTGGGCTCAATTATATGTGAGTTTAGTTTTGCTGCAGCTTCAAGCTGTGGACAGATGTTGGAAGGGTGGGATTTGGGGCTGAGAAAGGAGAGCAGAGCAACAGTATAGTAGTATGTGTGTCTGTAGTTAACTGGGAGATGGAAAGGGTAGATTGGAATTGAGGAGCATATATTAATTGAATCATATTAGGCATTAGTGTTGGAGAGATTGGTAGCAAAGAATTACCTAATTTGTTGGATACTAGAAATGGAAGGGAGAGTTTCATAAATCAAAGCAAGAGACCAAATTTCAGGCTTTGTGTCAGTTTGGAGATTCCACCCCTTCTTCTGTACTAGAAGAACCACTATCGGACCAAGTGGCACAATGACTCATTTGCAGGCAGGTCTGTCTCCAGAGACCCTGGAGAAGGCCCGATTGGAACTGAATGAGAACCCAGACACTCTGCACCAAGACATCCAAGAAGTTCGGGACATGGTGATCACCCGACCAGACATTGGCTTTCTACGCACAGATGATGCCTTTATTCTTCGCTTCTTGCGGGCCAGAAAGTTCCAGCATTTTGAAGCGTTTCGCTTGTTGGCCCAATACTTTGAGTATCGTCAGCAGAACCTTGATATGTTCAAGAGCTTCAAAGCCACTGATCCAGGCATCAAGCAAGCACTCAAGGATGGCTTCCCAGGAGGGTTGGCCAACCTTGATCATTATGGCAGGAAGATCCTGGTGCTGTTTGCTGCCAACTGGGACCAAAGCAGGTAAAAGTTTTAACTCATGGGGGGAAGGTGGGGATAGGTTGAGATGCTAATCTGTATCCATCATAGTGCTGCAGTCTTTATGTTTGACATCATCATAATGGGTTCAAATCGCCTTTGATCTCATTGATATTCCATTCCATAGGAATAAGAACCTTTATTTGATTCTAATATGCAGGAGCCAAACTCCTGTTATATTTGTAATCTAATTCAGAGGAAGGAGCTAGATTAATTTTTAAAGTTCTTCCCAAATTTGAAATTCTGACAAAAAACAATGTGCGCAGATCAGGTGTGCCTATGGAGCTTCAATCATAAAATGATGGTGAAAACAATGAATGGAAACTGATTTTAATAGAATCTTTCATCTATAACTTTTTTGGGGGAAGATTAGTTTCTCATCAGTGACTAGTGAGAAGTTCATTTTCAATTTCACAGTTACACTTTCCTGGGACCTGAACAGCAGGTGCTAATGCAATTAGCAATTTGTCCCCTGACCCAATTTGCCAACTATTTATTTATTCAAAATCTTTCTAACTTGCCCTAGATCCAACTGATTCCAGGCTAATAACATAACATTGAAACAAAAGTATAAGTATAAAAAACAATGGCAATGGCAAATTAAAAGACAACCAAGGATAAAGTTGGCAAGCAATCTAAGACAGTGGACAATAATCCTTGAAACTTAATTCTAATTTGAATTTCATTTGCAAAGCTGAGGCCAGTTGGGTATCTCTGAGAAGTTCATTCTTGAATTATTCATTTCTTGATGTATCATACTTGGAACTGCCCGTCTCCTTCATAGAGTGACTCTGGGTGACATATAAATGATCGCAAAAACATTAAAACAACTATATATAAACATTAAAATTAATTAAAATTCAAAAGGCAAGGGAAGGGCTTCAGAGCGTTAACCAGCCCCATTGCTGCATGCAGAGCCAACTCTTCAAGCAATTCCAAAAGGCCAAGAGTGTGGGGCCCCCACCTCGTCTCTGGGGAAAGAATGTTCCAAAAGGCAGGGGCAATGGCAGAGAAGGCTTTCTTCCTGCCAGTTGAAAATTTTTAACTAATGGGATATGCAGCCTACCTTCCCTGCCTGACCGATTGGGATGGTCCAATATAATGGGCCATAGATGACTTGTCAGGTGATCTTTAAAAGTCATAACCAACATCTTGAATTGGATCTGGAAGCAGACTGGCACCCATGCAGCTTGCACAGCAGGGGTGTTACATGCACCGTCCTTGGGACGCCCAATATTGCTCATGTGATCATAATCTGCACCAACTAAAGTCTCCAGGTACTTTTCAAGGGAAGTTCCATGTAGAGCACATTGCAGTATTCCAGATAGGAATGAATCAGGGTGTGAGTGACAGAGCAAAGGGCCTGCTTATCAAGGAAGGACCATAATGGATGCACAAGGTGCAGTTGAGCAAAAATCCTCCTAGCCCCAACTGCCACCTGCTCTTCAAGCAAGAGCTGTGAATCCAGGAAGATGCCGAGATTGTGCACCAGGTCTATCCGGGTGGTGCAATTGCATCTAAGATCAAAAATGATAAACTCCTAGGTAGAGAGGGGCTCCTCACCCACAGCCACTCCATCTGACCAGGGTTCTGCAGAAATCTCTGGTTCCCTATCCAGGCTCCCCACAGCTTCCAAGCATCCCAATTTAGGCCTTGGCCATTAAGGCAAGAACAATGCGAGAGAAATAATGTCTTGACAATGTTGTTACCCATGTTGCTGTTTTCTACTTTTCCAAATGAGCTAGGTTACACAATGTTTAGTAACACCCATAAAATTTAAAGGCAAATTTACGTTTCTTCTTTCTTGGCAGATTCAGTATCAGCTTCTTTACCAGAAAACAGTAATATTAATATACAAGGACTTACCTATGAAACAGAAAAGTGATACGCTCAAACCTGCTTTAACAAAATTTCTATTAATTTCAATGTCCCTCCAATTTATCCTAGCAATATGATTCATTTTGTGAATCCCACAAAGTCTAAGGTCTGTCCAACTTGGAGTTAAAGAGTTCTGATCCATGAAGAAGACTTTTATGCCATCCTATCCTCACTTCTCAGTGATATATTTTACTTTACTTTCATTTATACTTCATTGAAAGAGTTCAAGGCAGTATACATGGTCCTTCTCTTTTATTTTTTTACAATAGTCTCTTGAAGTAGGTAAGCACTTGAGGCTGGCTCAAGGTAGCTTGCTACTTGAAATGAAATGGTAAATGTCATGTTTTCCCTCTCCCACACTTGCTCCCCATCACGGATCACAATACACCAGAATGATTGAATTAATTGGGCATTTGTGGGCCATAATGCTTGCTTCTCTCTTCTGAGAGGTCAATACTGTACAACCATAATAAATTAAATGCAGTAACTAATGAACAACATGCTGTCTTTCCTATCAAAAAAGTCATTACCTGAAAGGATTGTCTGGAGTACCTACAGTAGATACAGAGTCTGTCTTGGAAGACTGAAAGAAAATGTATGTCTCATTTAGGGGTTTCATTACTGGATAGAGAAGCGAGGAAAGTTGCAATGCAGCGAGATAACCCACCCCTTTTGGACTACATTGTGATGTCACATGCACAGACAGTAGGGGTGGTGCTTATGGCACAATGCCACGATGTTGCTTTCATCATTCTGACACCTCTTGGCCTCATATGAGTAAAGAAAGTTTCATCATTCTAATGAAAACATCAAGCTCCAGTAGGTGTGGCTGTGATTGCAGTAGTGATTTGAAACCAGGACATTCTAAACCAAAGCTGTCAAACTCCCAGCCCACAGGCCAGATGCGTCACGCGTTAGCCACGCCCCTGCCCGGTTTAGCAAAGTGGGGGGGGGAGTCCCAACACATCATGTGGTGACGACTTGAGTTTGACATCCCTGTTCTAGACTGATCTTATAGTGTTTACACTGCTCACATTAAAATTTCTATTGTATCTGCATCTATTGTATCTATTGTATCTTCTATAAAGAATCCCGATGTTTCTTTATAGAACAGTTGTTCTTTTCTTTTGACCTTGCCTCACTTTATATTGACATCGCATGGCTTCTGGGTGACCTGAATAGAGTATGAGTTCAAAAATAGGGTTCCACTTTCTCTGAAGTTGTAATCAGAATTAATTGCCCTGAGTAATGCTCAACTTCAGATGCTGCAATTCCTACATGGGACCTTTGTAGCAGGGTAAAACACATGGTATAAAAATAACTGTTGAATTGAACCTTTTCTTAATCATCATCATTTGGCTCTGGGGAATATGATTGGGCTGCTATTGTATGAAGGGCAAGAAACCATTGTTGACAAAATGCTAGTAGCTTGCACAAGTGTTGCACTTGCTTTTGATCTAGTTTCTTGAAAAAACAAGAACCGTGTCTCAGAGGCATACAGTTTGCCAATGAAGTATCTTAAAACTGATTATGTAACATCAAGTTAGTGTTGACTCTTAGTGACCACATAGGTTGTCCATTATGATCTGTCCCTGGCCTGGTCTTTCATATCTTCCAACGATATACACGTTGAAGCTTTAACTATCTTAAAATATATTGATGCATTCCCAATAAAACAGTCCGCTAAAACGTAGTTTAGTCATGAGCAAGAGAGAGCTGATGGACTAAAAATAGAAAGAAAACCAAAACCAAACCAAATAAACAAAAAACTCATAGCAGGGAACTGAACTAAGCTATGTCATTAGACTTCTCTAGCCCTGACAAGATTAGTCTGATTTCTACAGCATTTAGATTTCTTCCTCATGCTGATCCTATATCTGTCTATCTTGGAATATTAGATGGGTGAAATTAGAGAATGTATTGTATTGGCTTATTCCTCTGGAATCTCTCCTTTGCTGTGGATGGATATGCCTTAGCAATGCATTTTCAAAGAAAGAGTCAAGTCTACATATGTGTTGTGTCTTCAGCTCCTGAGCCGGGCCTCCTGGTAGAGAGTGACTCAGAGAGTGAGGGGGAAGAGACAACAGGGCTTCTGTTCTGTTTCCCTTCCCCCAATACTCCCAGCAAAGAGTCCGTCAGAGGCCTTCCTTTTTTCCTTTTATTTACATAGATACATGTCCTGGCCACGTCTACCCACGGGCCTGCCAAGTTTCTGGAGATAACGAGGAAATTATAGATAAGGCCAGAATTACTCACGAATATATTCTTCCCTCCATTGAAACAGTTAGCTCGCGCCAATTCATTACTTTGTCCAAGACAAAAAACCAGGAAGTCCCGCCTCCTATTTATAGTCTCTGCAGATGTCACTGCATGACAATTATGACTTGGCTTTGTCCCAACTCTTCCACTGCTGCGCACGGCGATCACGTCTACGTAACCTTGCATCACTCCAAAACTGTTCTTGGGGCGTTGCCAAATCAGAAGGAGGCTCCATGGAATCAGGCTGTGCCGGCCCCTCCTCCTCCCTTTGAGTGGGTGCCAGGGAGGGAAAGGGCTCAAGAGAAGCAGGGCTGGCCAGGTCTTCTCCCTCACTTTCTGAATCATCCGAGTCCAGGAGTCCGGGTCCAGGAACCTGGGTCACAACAGCTTCCCTCTGCAGGACCTTCCTCTCTGGCTCCGCTCCTGGTCCCAGAGGCAGGCCAGGTGGAGGAGATGACGAGGCCTCTTTCTCCCGCACCTTCTCCCTCCCAGGAAATGCCTCAAGACGCAGCTGCTGACAATCAGTCCTGGTTAAATCCCAGGCATTGCAGAAAGGAGAGGCGAGAACAACAAAAGAAGGGGTGGGGCAGGCCTAGAGAGTGCTGAGTCACAGAGCCACACCCCACAGGGTATAAAAGCAGGAGGAGCTGCTCTATAGCTTCTTGTGACAGACAAAAGCTGACTCTTGGAAACTTTGGCTGCAATATTTTGAGATTAAGACTTTGGCTTCTGTTTATTTCTGAACTGCAGTTACACTGGTCTGAGGAGATAGGAGAACTTGGCAGGCAATCGCAGGTTCGTTGCCAGAACTGATTTCTGTCATCGGAGTAAATTGCTGGCAGATATAGTTAGCTCACGTGTCTGCTTGGTTGTGGTTGGTGGGCTTTGTTAGGGCTTTGTCCTCTTATCTTACCTGGACATAAGTCCCTCTTTTTTTCCCCTACATAAGTTGGAACAGCTCAGATGTTTCTGTTCTATCAGTTAACTTTTTTCAGTCTTTTCATGTCTAAGATAAAAGAAATGTGCTTCTCTGTAAATTTATTATGCATGCATAATTGTGTGTTGGGTCATAATTATATTGATGTGACAGTTGATTGTAAAAGAAATAAGAACTATGATATAGACAATCTATTGCTGCCACTATCAGCTTCTCATTTGAATAAGTCCAATTAGCAAATTCCTATTCCAATTAAATTGGAAATAGATTTTGTAGAACACTCCTGTCTCTTATACATTCCTACATAAATTGCAGACCATGTCCTTGTGCTAAACATTTAAAATTCAAGTTGAGTGGTAGGGGGAAAAATGTACCTTTGACATGGAAATCTATAAAAATGACACAAGAAATAGAATTCAACAGATTCTGTTTCTCTCATCAATACATCTGTATATTTTAAAAGCACAGTAGGGAATCTTCTAGGCTAAACAAAAATCTTAAGAGAACTCTAAGGTGGAGTCCCTGGTGCCTTCTGAGCTTCGGTTGTTTGCTTGCAGATGTTTTCATAGTCCAATGAGGTAACATCATCAGCACTGGTGATATTACGTAGTCGGGTAATAAAATATCTGCAAGCAAACAATCAAGCTAATCAAGAACTCCATAGTTCAACAGTAAGCTACATATATTTTCTTATAAAGAAATCTTAAGTAGAAATCCTCACTTACGAGTATAATGGTTTATGAGTTTATGAGTATAATGGTCACACAACAGAGCTGTGCAAAGTGTTGAAGAGATGCTTTGCTCTAATCAAGACACTCTGTAAGGTTATCATTACATTCTTCCTCGTAACTAGCCGGCCTGAGCAATACCACTGCTTCGACTGCCGGAATGGTCATGAACTAGGCAGGCAATTCAGGCAGGACTGCCCTGTCTCGAGATTTCTCATGGGGTCAGATGAGTGTTGTCTCTGCAGTGCAAAGTGCCTAAGAGAGAACACATCTTTTCACACAGCCCTATTGCAAAACCCTCAGCAGAATATCCTACAACGTGATGCATCTAGTTCAGTGGTGCATCAGGATTGTGTTTGACTTCAGGGGGCTGGGTGGATGTGGCCAGGGTGGGTGTGGCCAGCTTGATGTCATTTGTGTCATGGGCACCTTTGGTGGCCTGGGCAGCGCTGGGGAGATCCTCCTGCAGCCCTTTGCCAGGAAAAATGGAGCTCGCGGCCCTCGTGGGCTCCGCTTCTTGCTGGCAGAGGTTTCCAGTGCGGCCCTGCAAGGCAGATCTAAGGCCGAATCCAGCCTGCGTGGCCTTGAGTTTGACACCCCTGATCTAGATGCTTCTTTTAATCATTTGTCCCACGAGGTTGAAGATGTCTATGCTTGCTTGCACTATGTTGGCTTAGTTCTTAAACCAAAACTATCTGCATAGTGTGAGAAGAAATTTTATCAGTTGGTTTGTTGCAGAGAGTGACACTGATTTAAGAGCTGAGGAGGAACAATTGGCCCAAAGTCACTCAGCTGATTTCAATGTTTAAGGGAGGACTAGAAATTGGTCTCCCTTGCTCCTATTGTACCACTTTAACCACCATACCATGTTGACTCTCAGCTGTCTACCTCAGTGGTGGGTTGCTACCGGTTCGCCCCGGATCGGCAAACTGGTAGCAGCGGTGACGGGAGGCTCCACCCACCCACCTGGACATCTCTGCGCAGAAGCATTGCACGCGAATGCGTGAGTGCCCACAAGTGAACCGGCAGCTACGGGATTTGAAACCCACTACTGGTCTACATCTCTATACAGTAGATAGAACAAGGGAAAGAATAAAATAAGTTATTTGAGATGAATGGTTCTGCTGGTGGGTAGCTTTAGTCCTAAAGCTATTTCTGAAGAGAAAAATGGATGCTGCTACTCAGGAGAATTTCTTTCGTTCATTTTCTAACCTCTTCAACTTCAGTTAAAAGTTCAATGGGAAAGTAATAGACCGTACGGTTTAGTGGGATCAGTATCTAGTTCAAAAGCCTTGCTGTTTTATTCCCTCCATGCAAATATTTCATTCACTGATAAGATTAATAATAAATTCAATTAAGGATAATAATAAAGGTTAGGGTTAGTCTGTAGCCTCATTTCTACATGCCAGGTGTTCAGTGAGAAATATGAAAGTGGGGTCTGTGTGAATAAAGTTGTAGATGAGCACACAATTCAGATTCATGGTGCAAATCCATAAACCTCTCCTTTCCTCTTGCTGCTGAAAGCAAGAATACTGCTGCCCCCTATTTTTCCCACAACTCTGTGAGGTAGGTTGGGCTGAGACTTGATAGAAATAAGTACTTGTTATTCCATTCCCAAGAGTAAAGTTAAATAACACCAACACTACTAAAATTTATTGATTTAAAGAAGTAAAATAAGGACATTCTAAATAGGTCGTGATGGCGAACCACAGGTGGCATGCAGAGCCCTCTGTAGGCACGCGAGCCGTCGCCCCAGCTCAGCTCCACCGCGCATGTGCGTGCACCTCCCGCTGGCCAGCTGGTTTTCGGGTCTCTGCCGCAGATGCTCAGGGAACATGCGGGAGATGCGTGCACATGCATGGGGGCCCCCACACGTGCGGGGGTCACCATGCATATGCAGGGGTGCACATGGGGGTTTAGATGTGGATGCTTGGGGGGGTTGCATGGGGGGTGGTTGTGCACGCATTGCATTATGGGGGTGTGTGCACGCTTTTGGTACTCAACACCAAAAAGGTTAGCCATCACTGTTCTAAACCATCTACAGTCTATATGTAATCCCAGTTTGGAGTTGTTTTTTTCTGCAATTGAACAGAACTATGAAATCTAACGAAGGCTATCTGTTAAATGTTCTCATTTTTCCATTTGTATTGACATAACCTCATACTCCACCAATATAAATAATTCATAGCATAGTTCCACAGTTCTCTACGTGCCTTTTCTGGAGTAAATTCTGCTGTGAGAATTTCAATAAGACTTATTGTACGTAAGAAATGTCATAAAATTGCCCCTTGATTGTATGAAATTTCATTTAAATCCACTTTGAATTTTGGAACTGAAAGAGGAACATTTTGCTTATTACTACCTTTCCAGTTTGGTAACTGTATCTATTTTCTTAAGGCATAAAGACTTTTAGAAATGGCATAAACAGAGGTTTTCTAACAGCATGTATAAATAGGGGCATTAGACACTGTTAAATAAAGCAGAAATCCTAGATTATTCTTTAGGCATTAGTGATACACCATCAGGTTTACAGTGTGACCCAGGAGACGCTGTATGAAAGCTAAGTTTCACTGAAGTCAGCCGGATTTAATTTAGAGATTAATTTTGTTGATTGTTAATACTAATCTTCTACATATTACTGCAAAGGCTTGGTTCCCGTTTTATCTTTTCACCCCTGGATATCTGCTACCACTTCTCTAACCAGATTTGAAGGAGGCAAAAACAGAATATAGTTGTTCTGCACTTTGTGAACATTGTGTTTTATCTAGCGCACTGTAGAGCGCACCTAGTGAGAACTTCTTTGGTAACATTTTCATATGATCTGATATGGAAAAATACTGAATGCTTATGTTCAACACATTGAAACGTAATTGAGAAATGCAGATGAAAATATCCCAAACCTATTTCTTAGTAAAGGGAAGAACCCCTACTGTAAAAAAGCTGTTTTTAAGGATGTGAAACTGGCTAGTTGTCTAATAGTTTCCTTGTCAATATTCTATTTTGTTAGACATGGTACATGATATTACTAAATTATAAATCTGATTGTTGATTAAAATAAACACATTGATTGACTTTTTTGTAGATGGGTAAAATTGTGAACAATGCTTCATTTTTATTAAGCTAGGTTGAAGGACTGGAGGTCTGGAGAAAAATTTTCAAGGACGTTTTCCTAATTCTTGTTGTGTGCAATATGCTAAATAAGTGGGTAGGGGGTTGTTTCAAATTTATGCTGCTGCTGTACATGTAGCTTACTGTAACTAATCTCACAAAAGTTAGTGGGTCAGATTGAACTAATACTTGGATGTGAGAGGACAATGAATTCTGGGGATATAAATTAAACTGGGAAGTTAAAAAATTCCTTAGAAGAATGTAGTGACAAACTACTTCCATAATATTTTCCCCAAAAGTAATCATACAAAGTCAACATGAAGAGCTCTTTAATTTACTTTATTTAAAAGCATTTCATTTAGTATATTGGTTTTAGCCATTTTGAATACCAGGTCACAGGGTTTCCAAATTCAGACTTAGAGACATTGAAAGCAAAATGAGGTGTTTCTTAAAATTGAAGCTCTGAAATTTTGTTAAACTTAAATATGTGGAAAGCTTTGTTATGAAAACTCCATAACAGGCATGCATTTCAAGTCCTTAAGGTCTACTTCAAAATTGGTATATATTGTGGTTCCATGTGCAGTCGGAAAAATAATAATAAAATCTGTCAGAAGATTGTGAAGGAACTTCATTTTATATCTGCCTCCCCCCCACCTCTGTCCCTGTGCTGTCACCATAAATAACAATAAAGATGATTGGTTTCACACCTATCTAGGTCAATAAATGTTGCATATTACAGATCTACAATGAATATGAGATAAACTTTTATGTAAATAGTTCATCACTGGGCAAAGATTTTAATACAGCTACTTCCATCAAAAAATAGTCTATGCTGCTATTTTCATAATAACATTGACCATTGCAGTACCTATGATTACAGCATTATAATCATAGGTACTGCAGTGGTCAATTTTATTATGAAAATAGCAGCATAGAATAAATTATGATGAAAGTAACTGCATTATAATATTTGTCCAGTGATCAAAGACTACACATACACACACACACATACACACACACACACACACACACACACACGTATATGTATGTATGGCTAGTCTAGAGAATACCACATACACATATGTATGTTATATGACTAGTCTAATGAAAAGAAGAACTTTACAGGGGTGAAAAGTGACATGATAGCAGTTTTCCAATATTTGAGGGTCTGCTACAAAGAAGAGGGAGTCAAGCTATTCTCCAAAGCATCTGAAGGCAGGGCAAGAAGCAGTGAATGGAAAATAATCAAGGAGAGAAGCAACCTAGAACTAAGGAGAAACTTCCTAACAGTGAGAACAATTAGCCAGTGGAACAGCTTGCCCTCAGAAGTTGTCCATGCTTCATCACTGGAGGCTTTTAAGAAGAGAATGGACAGCCACTTGTTTGGAATGGTATAGCAGGGATGTCAAACTGCAGCCCACGGGCCAGATGTGTCACGTACAGGCCACGCCCATCCCGGCTCCGCAAAGGTAAAAAACGTTGCGAGACGTCATGATCCCTCATTGAAGCAATTGAGTTTGACACTCGTGGTATAGGGTCTCCTGCTTGAGCATGGGGTTGGACTAGAAGACCTCCAAAGCCACTTCATCACTCTTAGAACATATTTTTACTGTGGGATCAATGGCACTATAAAATGTCTCGTGGATCAGATTGTATGCTGGGTTCTATTTTAAAATTCTTTTACTAAGTTACATCAAACTCTGAGTATAAAGAAAATTAGCAGCAAAACCCTTTTTAGCCCTTTTGAACTTCCGTCGAAATATTATGTGATTAAGTAGAGTATTGTCATCCAAAGTTAATTTCATATTTCTAGAGTTCTACATGATACAGTTATTCTGAAATTAAATTTGTGTTCAGTTTGAAGGCGCCTACCATAATCACCAAACATTTTTCAGGAAGTAAAACTATTGGGGGGGAAAAACATTGTGATCTAATGCAATTGATACCAACATTTCTGACGTTACACTGGATCAATTGATTTATGACAAATCTTGATGGGGATTACTTTTTTCAATGCATGAAGAAATCTTGTTTATTTTTTAAGAACACTTTCTCTCTCTCTCCATCTTCTTCCCAGCAATGACTGAACTGATTATTCAAATGCTGATTCATACAACCATTGAAAATGTGGTCTGTCACATTTTGGAGACTCCACAGGTTTTTGTGTTAGCATGTTCAGTGATGCTGAAGGTAACATAAAGACATTCTGGATGAATATTGATTCTGATTATTGAACAAAATGTAATGCAGTTTGAAAGGAAGAAGTATTGAGTTGTTAAAATGATATTAGAGCTGGACCATCTGGAATAATTACTATTGTGATATGCTCTCATCTGTATAGCTGCTATTCAACTTTTTCAATCTTTAACGCTATTAAACCTAAAGAAACATTATATGTGTGTAGTTACAATAGCTACAGTAATCGTATTTCATGAAAACTTTATCACTTGAAATCTTGAAATGTTGCCTAGTAATAGCAAAATAAGGCCTTATCTTCTATCATCTGAACATTATTGGTTAGCTTACAGCCATTTTTGCTTTTATCTGTTGACAGATACACACTGGTGGATATTTTACGTGCCATCCTTCTTTCGTTAGAAGCTATGATCGAGGATCCAGAACTTCAAGTAAATGGATTTGTTTTGATTATAGACTGGAGTAATTTCACTTTCAAACAGGCTTCTAAGCTGACACCAAGTATGCTTCGATTAGCCATAGAAGGCCTTCAGGTAAAATGGTTTTAAGCATTATTCATATTTTTTTTTACTCTTCTCGCTCTAGGCATCTCTCCTCAGTTCTTCCTGTTTAATGTTTTTATCAATCTAACAATCTTTTTTTGCAGTCTAACAATTGAGATTTTAGGTGTATATGTATATTGTGGAATTTGAGAATGAACTGTGAAGAATCAGTCTGATAGTTCTTCAAATTTACAATCCTCAAGGTTTAAAGGACTTATTTAATTTCTCAAATTTAGGAGCTCTAAATTATTATTAAGAGTTAGAATATAACAAAACAGGCCAAGAAAGCAGATATACTACTGGGTTATATATCTTACATTACTATTCTGAAGTGAGGTTCTTTGTACAGTGAGAGCTACAATCAAGTGATATACATTATGGAGCAGTGAAGATATTTATCCATTGCTAGTAGTCCTATTCGGGCAATACATTCATGTATAGGTCTAGAAATACAAGGAGCAATGATCAGCCTTTCCCTCCTTTTTTTTTTTTTTTTGCTTTTTGAATAGAAGAAACAAATGAGAAAAAATACAAAAGAAAAAAGTCAGAAAGAATAGTATAACTACAAGATAAATTATATGTGTTCATGTATAACTATGGCTTCATGTATGTACAACAGACACATGTATATATGTAATTACATATGCATACAGTACAAGAGTGAAATCTACTTACCTTCCCTACTGGTTTGGAAGTGTGCGCACGCATCACGTGCAATTTTGGACCCTCTGTGCATGTACAAAGCCTTCTGCACATGCACAGAGGGAAAAAACAGGTTGCTTCCTGTTACACCCGGGTGGGTGGGCGGGCGGAGCCTTGCAATGCCACTGGTACCAGTTCTCTGAACTACCTGCCGCTGCTATCGGTTCACCCAAACCAGTGCAAACCAGTAGCATTTTACCCCGATACAGTATATAGTTACATATGAACACATTTTTCTATAATAGTTTCAATAAAAGATAACTATAAATATTTAGTTATTTTTTTAAAAAATAGGGCCATCTGTAAATTTCTTAAGCAACTAACAGATAGTTGTTACCAATAAAGGAGAATATTTGTAGCTCAGAGTTGAAATGAAGGGTTCTTGGTGCTATAAGAGCTTGGTTGTTTTCTTGCAGATGTTTTGTTACCCAAACTAGGTAACATCATCAATGCTAGTAAGGGTTAATACAACAAGTAAGAAAAGTACAGGACCACTTCCACCAACATTGACAGGGCAAGCCACTAGAATATAAATTGAGCACAAACCCCATTACTTACTAGCACTGATGATGTTATCTAGTTTGGGTAATGAAATGTCTGCAAGAATACAATCAAACTCCGAGACCATCAAGTACCCTTCAGATGTTTGTTAACTATTTTTCATTGCAACTTTCCATGTATACTATATGTTTGAGGGCAACTTGCAACACTGACTGATGTAAAGAAGAGGGGGAATGACCTTGAGTAAAAGACAACCTTCAGGTAAAAAGCATCTCTGTTCAGGATAGGAATGTAACCTGAGAAAATGTCTCAGAAAAGACCCTCCCTAGGTCTCATGAAGATAAGGGAAAAGAGAAGGGAAGCATTATTGCAAGATTTGTTACTATGGCTTTACAGTAAAAGTTGTACTACATGATATTGGATTCCTAGTTTGATCTACCTTGAAGGGATGACAAGTCTTCAGTCCATGGATAACTGAGGCCATAAGCATGTTTTCTTTTTAGTTGAAAGACTAATCTCTTGGCAATGATTAAGGAGGGGGTTAGTTGTTCATAGGTAGAGAGTGGTTGCCCTTTGATGAAATGTGTCTCAGTCTTTAAAATAGCTCTGGACAATTGGTTCTATATGGTGAAGGTTTAACATGTTATTTAAAAAGTAAAATATGATGTCAAATGACTACACTGCATATTTTACTTTGAAAAACAGATTTCCTCAAGTTGGCATTCTCTAGATGTGTTGCATTATGTTTGTATTATTCCAACATAGCAGTGGGATATGGAAGTTATAGTTCTTTGGCAGAATGCCACTGGTAGAAGAAAAATCCCCATGGTGAAACTGCATCCTTAATGCACTATCCAAATATTGTTCTTTTACTGCAAACTGATTCTAAGGAAGAAAATGCTTCCTTCATCCTTGAAGTAATGAAATATTGTAGAACTTCTATGAAGCAAATTTAAAAACCATCTGGATGAGCATTTATGTATTCTAATTCTGATCACTTGAAGAGGATTTGCCAAAATGTTGCTTGTGACTTCTACAGAGCTCTGATGTAAAAAGTCTTTTCTCAAACATGTTTTGTGGACAGTACCCAGCAGAAAGTTAGTGGATTGATAGTGTCTTCTTTTGCAACGAGATCAGTTTTGCCCTTTGGAGCATAGACGTGCACAAATGTGTGCAATTTCTCTTTATGTATACAAAGAAGAATTGTTTTGCTGAGCAAGGGTGTGTGCATGACTTGTGATTATTCTTTCGTTCTATGTGCCATGGAGGTAAATGAATCCTCTGATTGGGAGGGATATTTTTTCTACTTTCTAGGGTGGGACATTTTTTCTGGACAACAGTTCCTTCTTGCCCCCAGTCTACATTCCTGGAATATTTAAATATTAGGGTAGAAGGAGATAGTCCATTTTCTGACTGTCTGTAAAGTTAGGTATAAGTATAGACAACATAGAATTAGAAGAAGAGACTTATTATAAAACTTTTTTAAAAAAAGAAAACTAACCCTTTAATGGGCTGACTAGAGTTGTTTCAACGTTTCCTGTCAAAAGTTTCCTCTTACTCCAGGGGAGATAATCAATGCAAAAGGGTTTCTGTCTTGTGTGAGGAATCAAAAACAGAGCCATTCTGCTTGAATAATTATATCCTCAGGGCAAATTGTTGCTTTAATTTAATGATTGGGGTTAAAGCTAACAGATCTGGGCTACAAAAGTCTGTTTGGTCACTGGATGGGTGGGTGGAAAGATTCAGAATTTAATGCAACCATTGTCGCCATCTAGTAGACAGACTTTTGTAGCTTGTTTCTAATCTCAGGGTTTTCTAGCATGGGAACATCCAAAACTGTTCTGGATTTTGTTTCGTTCTGACTGAATCTGGTATTGTTTCATCGAGGTGAAGGCCAGTCTGGAATGGGTGATTGGAACTTTGGAAGTGCAAAATTTTGTTTTGAATTGTCAAAAAAATACATTTTCTATTTCATGGACACTTTAGCTATTAGCTATTATGAGGTAGTGATATGACTGGGGCCAGACAGAGGTAAGGTCAAGTAGTTCATCAGCTGTCACCCTCTCAGCCTAACAACGTTGTTATTGTAAAGGTAAACATGAAGAGTGATCTCTCACACACTGCCTTTAACTCCGTAGAGGAAAAACAGAATACATAAATAAAAACAAAAATATTTATAAATGCTCAAGGATTCTAGAAATAAATACTTTAAATAATAATATCAAACATTTTCCTCAAATATTGAACAACTGAAATAAACTAGCTCTCTAAGACATTGATGCATCATCAGTGACACAACATTAACAACAATTAAGATACTGAAGTCTTCTATTTCATTATCCATTAGTTATGTTTAAACTCCTGCCTCAAAAATACCTCCAAAGATAATTATGTGTCCTTTCATTTCCTATAATTTAAAAAAAGAAATAATTTCTACTATCAAATACCAATGAATCCTTTCAAAGTTGTTTTTTGTATTGATACCTACTGATTGGGTGAATCCAACTGATTTCATTTATGATGTCTTCTCATTCACTAGCGTATTGTGAAGCTATGACCTTATATCTTAAGCCACTTGCCAGATCTGAGCAAAACACTGATGACAGGCAGAAAACAGAAGAAATGTTTTATGTTGTTTCTTTGACACAGTGTTCAACATGTACACCAGAAGCTTGTCTGTATCTATACCAGGGCACGCTAGATAAGTATTGCTGCATAAAACATAATGTTATCTTGATAAACTCATATACTGTTTCGTCCGTTAATTTGAATTTGATTTGCCTCACAAGATTTGCAAAGCTCAAAATGGCTGGCTGCATACAAAATACTACCATTCCCGGAAATTAATTGCTTTTATAGGAAAAGAAAAAGGAAACAGATATTGTAACTGCCTCAGGATTATCAGAAGGCGGGAGAGATAGCTGTCGCCAGAGAAATTGCAGAGCCTGCAGAATAATTCAGACTGTTCAAGATTGGTACCAAAATATCTCGAAGCTTCAGAGGAAAATTGCTATGTTTTTATGAAATATTGTGAACTGCCTAGAATCAGTATTTAAGATGGGTGGCTATATAGATTCTGTAAGTAACCGTCAGACTCAAAAACCAAGAAAGATATGTGTTGATTCTTTCAAGCTCTTTATTGTTGCATACCTTCAGACTGAATCTTGCCAAAGTGGAGCAGTCTGCTCTCTGCGTCTACCATATATCATCTATAAGAACCTGAACTATTAATGGTTAAAGCAAATTGATGGTAGGTAAGAGTCAATGGTGTTCAAGGTGGGCTGGACTTCTCTTGTGGGTGAAAAGGGTTTTGAGATGGATAATGCACTTAACCCTTTTCTCGGGCTCTGCCTGGTCATCATGTACATCTGGTTCCTTATTTTATTCATTCCTGTCTCAGAGCTTGTTGCATGAAACTTGAAGAGAAGAGTTTTCCCTGAGACAGGCAGAGGTCTTAAGCCCTCCCTTCTCTACTTACTTTTTCCAGGGTTCAAAAAGCTGCTTCGTAGGTTTTACTGTTCCAGACTGAAAATATGGATGCTCACACAGTTTGAACCTCCCAAGTTCTTGGATGTCCTCCCTATATATCAAGAAGGCAAAGATAGGGAAGAAAGTGAGGGACAAAAAGGATGAATAGAAAGAGTATGAAAGACAGATGCAAGATGTAGAGTGATGGATGGGCACAGGGGAGAGACAGATAAGGGGCTACACCAGCCACCCTACTAAGCTATTCAGCATGTGACCCCCCAAAAAACCCCTTTTCAGCACTCCTGCTGAAGAGTTAGTCATTTTTAATCACAACATAAAATAGTGGTTTCTGGTTACTAATTTTTATTCGTCAATAGCTCAAATAAACGTTGCTTTTGTTATTGGACTTCTTTCTAAGCCGAGTCGGTAGATGAACTAGGAAAATAAGTTCCCCAGAGCAGATGTTTAATGCTTTTCATGACACCAGACTGCTGAGAACATGTTAAGAGAGCAAATACTCAGGTGATCGGTGGAACTTCAAAAACTTCCCCTTATTACATTTAAATTGAGCACAAGATAAAGTGGCTGGTATTATGATTTTGCTCTGTGGGTAGCCCGAAAGACTTTGTAGAGGTAAATAGTGATGTCAAAAGTCTCTCCCTGACACTGTTCTACTAATGAAAAGACAAAGACACAATAGAACACGGTGTGATTCTTCTTCAAACTGCCATCAAGAGCAAACACATCAAACAGAAGCGGGGGGGGGGGAGGAGAACAGCTGGGGATCAGCTTCTTTGTTTCTCTCTTCAAGAAGAAGAAAAGAAACATACCAGAAGTCTCAGGTCAAATTCGGTTACTTCAAGGGATTTCAAGTTTCTCCGGTGTGAAACAGGATTTTTCCCACCGTAGACAACTAAAACTGAATCATCCAAACCTCCCAGAGGTTTTGTGAATGCTGCAGTGTGTATTAAGAGCTGAGAAAGTCGTAGCTTAGCTCCACTGCTTTAGGTCTGAATTGCCATATATACAAGACCAGATTGGGAGAGAGGCAGATGAAGAGAGGGGAACTGACAGAGAATATTTTCTCTAGGCTTCCCAGGTCAGAGGCTTGGCTCTTAAGAGAGCTTTAATGTTCCCTCTGCTGTTTTGCTAGATTGATTCATCAAGCAGAAATGTGCAGAAAAGAGTATGTAGGTCCCAGTGGTAGGATTCAAATAATTTAACAACCGGGTTCTCTGCCCTAATGACCGGCTAGGTGGGCATGGCCATGGTGGAGCATTCAGCCTCCTGCACCCCCTGGGAGCAAAAACAGGCCACACCACACACACCCATGCCCCATGTTGGGCCTAGTAGGACTCCTTGCAGCCTCCTGGGAGCTAAAACGGGGTGTCTTGGGACTTCTGGAAAGGCAGGGCCAGCCAGCAATTTAACAACCGGTTCAGCCGAAGTGATGTGAACCAGATGAATCCCACCACTGGTAGGTCCTTTGTGCTCTCTGGGCATGGTGGTTTTCTTGCTGACGTTTCTTTACCAATCTATGTAACATCATCCATGCAAGATCATCAGTGCAACATCATCAGAAAATATTATGTTAGATAGAGGAAGATTTCTTTTTATATGCCATAAATTCTTTCTCTCTCCAATCCTTGTCTTAACTCTTCTTATAATTATAATATGCCAATCCTAAATAATTTTTATCCATTTTTCCAAATTTATTCTCCTCTTGAAACCTCCTCATTACAGGCATTTGTTTGTCTAGAGTTTTGTTGTGTAGGTAGAGGCAATTTGACGCCCACTATTTCAGTCTATTATTTTAAATCATCCTTTATTGTTTATACAGTCTGAGTTGCCAGACAATTAGAATTTAATGTGCAATGAAGCATGGGTATGTGTGTTTCACACTTTCTATATCAATTTAAGGTAATTTTTTCTCCTCAAAGGAAGAATACATAAAAAAATAGAATATAGGCAAAACACATCTTTACCTTGTCATCCCCATCTGGAGCCAATCCTAGAGATGTGCATGAGATAGGTATAAACTTATATCTATTCTCATATTTGTATTCCTATATCCTGAGTATATGCCAAGAAGCCACATTGCAAAAAAGAGCAAACCAAGAAAAAAAAACCCAGAATAAATTTATATTAGTTAATTCGTTACTAATTAGAATTAATTGCTAATAAAATAATGTATTCCATTTATAACATTGATTCTTTATCTGCCTGCTCCAGCCCTTCTCTTTCAGCACAGATAGAGAAACCGTTTTCTCTCAAACACACATGTACACCATTCCTTTTTCCCCTGCGAAAAAAAATGAAGAAAAAGAAAAGAAAATGGGGACGGAAATGAGAAGGAGAGGAGAAGGAGTAGCTGCATTGGGGGAGAGGGGGGAGGGAGAAAAAAAGAGAAAAGAGGGAATCAAACAAAGATAAAGATGGGGTGAGAAGAAGGGAGACGAAAGAATAAAAGAAGAAAGCTACATTCAGCACGCAATCCACTTCTCTTATTACCTCCAAAAACCTCTATGCTTTTCATAAGCAATACGTGCAAATCATTTCCATGCCCTGCTGATTTCTTTGTTTACAACAGCTTCTATTTAGTGAAGGTAAGATGAACTTTCTTTCCCGCTTACTCACTTAATTTGGAGGAGAAGATGGAGACTTCATCCTCCTATCTGGTAAAGACAGTGTTTTTTGATTCCCAGAAAGTTCTGTTCTTTTAAAATGGCTGTGTATACCTTTTTCCCACTGATGGTCAAAGCAGTCGAGAGATTTGAACATGCTCAAGTGCTGCAGTAGTTTGGAGTTTCAGCATATAGAAGCAAAGATGGTTCAGGGCAGGGGTAGAACAGCCGGTGCAGCTCCCCAGATTTTGACTCATTTTGATGAGCTCTTTCCTTGGGGCTAGACATATGTTGTCATGTCAGAGTTTGGAACAGAATCATCAATCAGCCTATAGGGCAGCTTTGGTGACACTAGCAGTGTGGAGAAAAAAACATGGCCACCTGTGGAATGAAAATTAAATAAAAGCATGTGTAATTTACTTCCAACCTCGGGCCGTAATAGCTCAGGCTGTTAGAAGCCTGTTATTAGAACACAGTAGCCTGCAATTACTGCAGGTTCAAGCCCGGCCCGAGGTTGACTCAGCCTTCCATCTTTTATAAGGTAGGTAAAATGAGGACCCAGATTGTTGGGGGGGCAATAAGTTGACTTTGTAAATATACAAATAGAATGAGACTATTGCCTTATACATTGTAAGCCGCCCTGAGTCTTCGGAGAAAGGCGGGATATAAATGTAAATTAAAAAAAAAAAAATTCTGCCAATTGAAGCAGTAAACTTAACATTCCTACCGAGGAATAGGTGTCACCAGTGGTGGGATTCAAGTAATTTAACAACCGGTTCTCTGCCCTAATGATTTCTTCCAACAACCAGTTTGCCAGACTGCTCAGAAAGTTAACAACCGGTTCTCCCGAAGTGGTGCAAACTGGCTGAATCCCACCACTGGGTGTCACTTAGGATAGTAGGATTCTCTTTGGCCCTTTAAAAGGAGATTAAAATTATTCTACCTCAACCCAGCAAAAGAAAACAAAACAAAACAGAGATTCTTCTCATTATAGGTGGTCCTCGAGTTACAACAATTCATTTAGTGACCATTTGAAGTTACGACACTGTAAAATGTGACTTTCACACTTACGACCATTGTGGCATCCCCATGATCATGTGATCAAAATTCAGATGCTTGAAATTGACTCTTATTTATGACAGTTGCAGTGTTCTGGGGTCACATGATCACCTTTTGACACCCTCTGACAAACAAAGAAAATGGGGAACCCAGATTCACTTAACATTTGTGATACTAACTTAACAACTGCACTGAGTCACTTAACAAAACTGGAAGAAAGGTCATAAAATGGGCCAAAATTCACTAAACAAATGTCTCACTTAGCAACAAAAGAATTGGACTAAACTTTTATCATAAGTCGAGGACTACCTGTACTATAAAGCAAAATAACTTGGATAAGCATTTGTATCCTGAATCCTCACTAGGAAAGTCAGTACAGAATAGGAAATATATGTGTACAGTATATGTGGACACAGTATATGTGTACTCCAAATTCATGTATCTTTCAATTTGTGGTTATGAGTTTATGGTTGTTTTCCTTTCAGAATAATCTGATCTTATCCTGCACACTACTCAAGATAGTGCAGTATTTTGTATTCTTTTGTATGTTTTTCAACTATTTCTCAGTTGTAAGGGGAGGAAACATCATCATGCTATTTTACTTCTTTGGATGGCTACATTTTAAGTATATTTTCCTTCTCTCCCAGAAAATACTTATGTCTATTTGGCAGATTTCTATTTTAAGTTTAAATTTCAACCCATCTGCTTTAGTTATTTTGACTGATAATTGCCCATGTATGAAGAATTTTTCTTTTAAGGATCTGCCCTTGCCATGAATTGATATTTCAGATGCCAAAAGTACTGTATAGGTCAGTGCCATCTTTTCATTTTGAAAGGAATTAAATTGGCTGAAGAAATTAAATCTACACCTCTGAGTCTCAGATGCTGTAATTAGGAATATAGTTTTCATGCATGCATAATTCTTACAAGTTGTTCGTTCATCTATTATGCACTTTAAAAAAAACACAAGTTGACCGAAGTAACCCACTTGCTGCTAAAGAATTGAAAACTATGTGGGGTACTTTACTCATTAATTTCTTCTGGAATTATTCAATCTATATTGTATTATATCAGGCTTTATTTTATGTGATCAGCTTTTGATCACTGTGATCAGTGATAAACATCTGATCAATTTTTCCATCACTCTGTGTGTGTGTGTGTGTGTGTGTGTGTGTGTTTGTGTGATATACAGGTTTGGCCTAAAAGCTATATATGCTTATATGTTTGTATCTAGAGTATGGATGTATGAATGTGAGATGAACAACTTTCTCCACTTCTTACATTATCTGCGAACAGCCTTTTTTTTCATAATGTTCCCCCAAATTATTTCAATACTTTATCAATCTCTTTCAGTCATTCTGAATTTTCAGGAGCTAAATATTAGCAACCAAGGTTAGACAGAGGGCAAGGTAAAAATGTTTCAGAAGACTCCACCCACGCTGAAACTTCTGAAAAGTTTCTAACTTATTGTCTTCGTCCTGCACTCTCTTCTGTCTTGCATCCTTCCACTCATCCTACCTCCAAACTGTCAGTGCTGTTTATTTATGACAGGAGAAGAATCTCTGCATATGACCTTTGAACTTTCTATAACTGCTCAATGGATGGAATGGTGAATGAAATATTTAATGGGGTGGAGAGGCAGAATCTCTGCTTCTCCTTCCAAACTAATCTTCGACAGTAGACCTTTAACTTGACATATCCCCTTCATCAGTAATTTCAAAGACTTCCCTGTCTTGAATAGTGCTTTGGGAAGTCTACTGCTATTTATATGTCTTTTGCCAACTTTGAGAAATGAGTGCAGATTTTTTTTTAAAAAAAAAATTAAAATTCATCCATCAAAAGCATAACATACATCAAACTCAGCAACAAACCAGCTTATATACCAAAGGGCTGCCTATTTTAAAATGCTGCTGCTGCAAAAATTATAAAAGACAATTTTTGTAACTTCCGGCACAGTGGTGGGTTTCAAATTTTTCTACTACTGGTTCTGTGGGTGTGGCTTGGTGAGCGTGGTATGGCTTGGTGGGCGTGGCTTGGGCGTGGCAGGAGGATACTTTAAAATCTCCATTCCCATCCCACTCCAGGGGAAGGATGCTGTAAAATCTCCTTTCCCTCCCCACTCCAGGGGAAGGTTACTGCAAAATCTCCATTCCCATCCCACTCCAGGGGAAGGATACTGTAAAATCTCCATTCACTCCCCACTCCAGGGGAAGGATGCTGTAAAATCTCCTTTCCCTCCCCACTCCAGGGGAAGGTTACTGCAAAATCTCCATTCCCATCCCACTCCAGGGGAAGGATACTGTAAAATCTCCATTCACTCCCCACTCCAGGGGAAAGATACTGTAAAATCTCCATTCCCTCCCCACTCCAGGGGAAAGATACTATAAAATCTCCATTCTCACCCCACTCCAGGGGAAAGTTACTGCAAAATCCCCATTTCCTCCCGATCAGCTGTGACTTAGGAGGCAAAGAATAGATGGCGGCGGAGCCAGTCAGAATTTTTACTACCGGTTCTCCAAACTACTCAAAATTTCTGGTCAGAACCTGCTGAAACCCACCTCTGCTCTGGCAAAGAACATTATGCTTGGGAGAAGCCATTCAAAAGGGGTTACACCTTTGACCAAATTAAATTCCAAAGAGCACAAAATTCATCTATAGCACATTTAGAATATTATTGGTAGTATCATGCAATTAAGAAGGTATACGATAAAACTGGCTTTCAGATTTTTGGCTTAAGGGGAAAAAAAATTGAGGCCCTCAAGCTTGCTTTGCATGCTGGTTTGGTAGACTGAGTTCCACCAATACAAAGTTCCACTTAGCCTGTTGTCAACAATGCATTATAGCAAATCAATAACAACTTTTGAGAGCTTAATTCCTCAGAGAAAAACAGCTGCCTTTTCTAATAACTACATGTGCAATACAGTACTGCTTAATGTGCGGTCGGTTTTTGCTCCATGTAAACCCATTGAAGGATAGACAGATGAACTGTGCAAAACAACCTCTTGTAAAAAAATGGTCTGTTTCTTCTGAGGGAACATAATTTTATTTATTTTGTTTGGTTGGATGAAACATGATTTGAATACACTGAGCTAGTGAAAGCAAAATCAACACATCTATCAAAGTAAAGCATCAATGTTTTCAGCAAAGATAAATTTAATATCAAATACCAAAAGACTAAACAGATGGAAGAAAATGATGTTCATCTATTACAGTTTTGGTACTCATTATATTGGCGGGGTTTTTTGGGGGGGAGGTGCTTTCAAGTCAGTCATGATTCATGGTGACTGCCTGAATTAGTCTCTGTAGTTTGCTCAGCAAGCTTTTTCAGAAATGGTTTGCTTTGTTTGCTTCTTAGAACCGAGAGAAAGAGATTGGCCCAGGGCAGGGGTGGGATTCACGTAATTTACCTACCAGTTCACCAAGCACTGAAAATGTGAGTGTGCACACGTTCCAAGCATGCGCTTTGCTCACACGTATTGGTTTCACGCATGTGCACAGCTTGAAAACATGGCTAAATAAGATGGCATAGCCCCAGGCTGGGTGGGCTGGCCCACCTGCAGGTTGCTACTACTGGTTTGCCTGAACAGGTCCAAACTGGCTGAATACCACCTCTTGTCCAGGGTCATCCAGCTGCTTTCCTGGCTAAGGCAGGACTAGAACTCCAGTCTCCCAGTTTCTAGTCAGGTGCTTAACCACTACACCAAACACGCTCTCTCTCTGTTGGATTACTAAGTCTTTACTCTAGGCCAGGGGTCTGCAAACTTGGCTCTTTTAAGACTTGTGGACTTCAACTCCCAGAGTTCCTCAGCCAGCTTTGCTTTTCTGGCTGAGGAACTCTGGGAGTTGAAGTCCACAAGTCTTAAAAGAGCCAAGTTTGCAGACCCCTGCTCTAGGCTGTGGAAGAAAGGAGTCACAGTCCTTTCACCTGCAGCATACCAAATAGGTGAGGCCAATACATTCTGACCACATAGCTTATTTTGGAGAAAACACTGATACTGTTGATATGACATATGACATATATGACATATAAATTGACAGGTGAGGTTGGAGCTTTTAGTGTTGAGGAAAGTGCTGCCAATGCAACACAACTCTCCCTGCTCTTGGTCATTATACTCCTAGTCAGACTAGAAATACAGCAGCTTATTAGAAAAGACAGCAAAGGCAAGGTGTTGGAAAGAATAAATCAATGGAAAGATATATTTCATACTTTATATGCATGTTTGACTTTTACTTGCTAGATTTTTTTTTAAAAAAACTATCTCTAAAATACATAATTTTGAGAAGGCTTGCTGCCTGTTCGCCTTTGTCCAAATGACAAGCTGTCATCAAACATATATCTCCTCAGGTTTCACATACATTGCATGTCTACCGGATGGAAAAATAAATAATCACTGCTCTTGCCTGTGAAGAGTTCACTGCTGGTGCTTGTTCCTCACTCACAGCATGAGGGACCACCCTAAAGGCATTCACATCTGCAATTCAAGGCAGAATGGTTAATGATGCTACTTTTAGGTACTAGAGAGCAGGAATAAAAATTACATCAGAGGCATCCCTGAAAAATGGTGAGTTATCAATGTAATTTTCTATTTACTTGACTGCAAACCAGTTAATTTGATATAATGAAGGGAACAATAGGACAGGAACGGTAGGCACTTTTGTGCTCTTATGCACGCCCCTTATAGTCCTCTCAGGAATGGGGTGAGGTCAATAGTAGACAGTTTTTGGTTGAAGATTTTGGGATTTTGAGAAGAGACTACAGAGTTAGGTAGTGAGTTCCAAGCGTTAACAACTCTGTTACAGAAGTCATATTTTCTGCAGTCAAGTTTGAAGCGATTGACATTTAGCTTGAATCTATTGTTTGCTCTTGTATTATTGCGATTGAAGCTGAAGTAGTCTTTTGCAGGAAGGATATTGCAGTAGATGATTTTCTCTAGTAATTTGACAATTACCCGGGTGAACCTGGTTCAGTTAATATGCAAGCATGCATTAAATTGTATAAAGACAGACAGATCTTAGAGATTTATGTGAGGGGTAAATAGAGACCTTGTGCCAAGAAGATTTCTTCTTACCTGTAGTGATTTTGAAGAGCAGTAGGTATGAGTTTTTAAATGTAATAAAAAGCATGAAAATAAAAATGGAACCACCTGCAAAGCCTGCTTTTCTCCAGGCATTGAGCGATTGATTGAGCAGACCAGGTTTTCATTAAGTATAAAGAGAAGCAGAATTCTTCTTTTGGTCAGTGGCTTCCATATAATTATCTCTACACTGATAAAAGTATATTTGTAACTCAGGGTTGAACTGTGGGGTCCTTGGTGTTCTCTGAGCTTGGTGGTTTTCTTGCAGACGTTTCATTACCCAGCTAGGTAACACCATCAGTGATCTCTCTGTCTCTTTCTCTGTCTTTCTGTCTCTGCCTGCCTGCCTGCCTCTCTCTCTCTCTCTCTCTCTCTCTCTCTCTCTCTCTGTCTGTCTCATGCACGCACACACACACACACCTCACAGTTTTGTGATATAGAGTCTCTGCTCAGCAATCTCTTTTAGCTAGAAACATTTTTGGCATAAGTCAGACTGCTATGACAAGACCACCTTGTTACTACTTGAAATTTTATCATTAGTATTTATCAGCAATTTTAATTGATACTTTCTGTTAATGGTCTTATTGTGTGTCTCAACATTACCATTACAGTATCCCGCATTATCCAGCACTTATTTTGGGCACCTCACACTTTCCATAACCTAGTTTTTCTGTATCAGAGAGGGACACAAAATTATTGGATTACCTGTTACAGTCATGATAAACTGCACCCCAACTATATAGGGATGCATCCCAAATATGTAGTACAGTACAGTACAGAACTGAAAATTAGCAAAATCAAAAGAGGTATCTTATGCATATGAAAATATACATACAAAGCACCAATGCAACTAACAGTAAGGAAAAGGACTCTAATTACATTCCAAAGTAATTAAAATAAGTGTCTCAAAAGTATATTTAAAATACATTTTAAAAATCTGCCAATAAAATTAAGCTTGAGAGAGAAGCAATACTAAGCAATCAGTCCTAACAGCTATAGACTGTGAAAAAAAGATCTTCAAAGTGGATGCTAGAACATTATGTCTCAAAAGGAGTTTTTAAATTGAGATATAGCCATGCAAAAACCCCTCACACACTCATCAAATGCATCCTGAGGTATATGAGAAAAAATTATGAGAAAAAAGGCTCAGATGCTGTTTAGGATGTCTTAAATCAGAGGAAACCTTAAAAAACATGAAATAATTTTTAGCTAAGCCTAGAAGGCAATTGGAAGTTCTCACACAGAAATCAGAGTATTTATCAATGTTCTCTTAAGAACTGACAGTAGTTAAAATTTAAAAGCCATAACATTCGGGAGTATCTATAACTTCTGAACATTTTCAAAGATTAGGTAGAGCATATTTACAACAATCTAGTCAAAAAGTCTTGGTTAGGATAAAACTGCACATGGTCATTAGTAACGCATTTGAAACAAATTTTAAAAGTCTCCAGAGAAAAGGTAGCTAGTAAGGCATTGCCCACAAAGTATTTATAAAAATTGTTCCAACAGTAGTTCTAACAGTGAGGACTTTAGAACCTTGACCCTTAATCAAAGGTCAGTTCTGTGTAAGATTATTACAGTGGGCCATGAATGAGTTGTATTGATAATCCAGAAGGAATTTCTTGGTATCTGATACTCCCAAAAATTATCCCATATGGAAGATCTTTCTTAGAGTTGGATGCCTTTGTCCTCTAAGGCAGAGGTCTCCAATTGTGGCAACTTTAAGCCTGGTGGACTTCAACTCCCAGCAATGCTGGCTGGGGAATTCTGGGAGTTGAAGTCCTCCAGGCTTAAAGTTGCCAAGGTTGGAGACCCCTGCTCTAAGGGTCTTTCCATTCCACTTCAGAGTCTCCGGGAATAATTGTTGCTTCATAATTTTATAATTCAGAAACCTTGTAATTTTCCTTTAAGAGAAGATGTCTGAGGAGAAGGCACGACACAAAGTATACTAAAACAGTTGGCCTTCAGTGAATCATTTCCACTCCTTTGCTCTCAAAGCAAAGCAAAGCATATGAGCTTTGTATTAAAATGGGGCTTCTGTCATGTGTACGTGTAAGAAAGTATATGCCTTAATTATAGGGAGCATACAAAGGTGAAACACTTCATTGGTTATAGCTTTTCATAATATGTATCCAAATTCTTCAAGGCCCATGTTATCACAATGGAGTTCAGTCTGGTTATGAGAATGTACTATGTATATAATTCAGGGTTTAATATTAGCATAAAGTTCTTGTATGTCACTGATATTTTGACTTCATCATACTTAACAAAAGGGTGACAACAACTAATTAAAAATCTTGGGTATCCTTTTTATTGATTGACTGCTGGAATGTCTTCAGCATTACTATTTGTGCAGTTATGTTCAATGGATAGGTTTATTGCTTGATAAATTTGCCTACTTTACATTACAGTGCTACATTAATGTACCTGGATTTATTTATCATGGCTGTTTTATGTTTGACATTTCCAAAATTAAGCATTTTATATGACACTTACAGTGGCATATTATGCATATTTTGTACATGAATGGTGCCGGAGAGACAAATAGGATTATGAATGCTCACCATCTCGTTTAAATTCACACTTACACTCTCCATGGTAAGTAATTTGCTTCGATTGTAAACATTACAATTTCACTGGTGAAGTTGACACAAAACACTGCTGCATAGATTTCCAAAGGGCAAAGATTTTCTTTTGTGTCTTGTCATGCAAATCTCAATACATATTTTATAGTAGATAACAAATCATCTTGAATAATGTTATATAATGCATTTTTATTATTATTTATCAGAATTTTCATGGTAGACTAGAACAGCAATCAAACACTATAAAATTACAAATTTAAACAGCAGGCTAAAATAATGCCAAAACGGCCATTAAAGGCTGTCTAATTAATATTGTGTAGGTTTTGAAATGTTTACTGAAATAAAGCTCATAAATCCAAACATTTATGATAGCAAGGATAGTCTTTGGAGCATTTTAATCAAGACATGCAGCTGTATATAAATTAAAGTCTTCCACGAACTGGGAAGCCCAGTTTTGAGTGAACCAAAGTTGTTCAAAAATTAGGTGAGGATCTCTAGAATAGCATAATACACTGTCAAATTTTTGCAGGAAGAAAGAGACCAATAGTAGAATGCTACAGATGAATGTTTGGGTCAGAAACCACAATCACAATTCGAGAAAAACAGAGTCAGTGATGCAAGATTCATTAATTTAAAGTGTACATTTGTATGCCCACCATATCTTATCAAGGTTTTAGCTCAATTTCCCCCCACAACACATTAAGATTGAGGAATTTATGCAAGGGCATTTCTTTTGCTGTGATTTCCCAAATGTTCTGTGAAATACTCTCTAAAACACAGTGCACCATTGTACATTAGAGCAGCCTCTTTCAGCCATCTACTGGGTATTTGCAAAAGAATATATTCTGCTCAGGATAACACAAGGATGGAGTTGTACATTTCTTTTTAAGTAGGAATACAATATAAACATTTGATTTATCCAGTTCTGGTCTGTCATCTCTCGCAGGCACTGGCTCTTCATAGTCTCAGGCAGAATCATTTCCCAGCCTTGATATCTGAAATCATTTAAATTGGATCCTCAATATCAAGAATTAAGCTTTCTTTGTGTCCATCACATGTTCTACAGATTTCCTAAATGAATGCATAATATGAAGATTAGACTGCTCTTACTATGTAGCCGAGGTTTGTGTGCCACAGCAGTTACAACCCAGATGAATCATAGAAACCTGGCTTTTATTGAGTTAGATGTTTTTAGTCCCACCAACTCAGTATTACATATGCTGACAACCATTCATTTTCTAGAGTTTCAGATGAGACTCATCTGAATATTCAGCAAGCAGAACATTTACTCTTCTGTTGCTATGTGGCTCTCATTGATCATTCACGTCATTGCTTGAAATGCCACTGACCCTAGGCTGCAATTCTAAGCAGATTTCCTATGCACAGGAATTAAACTTTGACTTCTCATAAAATACCTCACACACACACACACAAATGGAGTTTTGGTTTGGTTTCAGCTTGGATTTATTCAGTTAACTTGAAAGCAATTTTATGGGAATTTTGAGAGTCCTATTTTGTCAACAGGGACAGATTTGAGGCATGAACTCCTTCTTACTGTGTTTCAGCACCCAGAGGCCTCTGGACAGCAATAGCATAACTGAAGTTAAGAGGAATCTATTAGATTAGAATGTAACAAAACTGCTCCCCACAGTTTTGTACGTAAATAATTTCCCCAAAATATATTATACCAACGTTAAGTGCCATAGATTTTCCTGAGACTTTAAGAAACACTTTAAGGCAGGGGTGAAATCCAGCAGGTTCTGACAGGTTCTGGAGAACCGGTAGTGGAAATTTTGAATAGTTTGGAGAACTGGAAAATACCACCTCTGGCTGGCCCCAGAGATGGTGGGAATGGAGATTTTGAAATATCCCCACCCCCCAGAGTGCAGAGGGAATGGGGATTTTGCAGTATCCTTCCCCTGGAGTGGGGAGGGAATGGAGATTTTGCAGTATCCTTCTCCTCCCACGTGCATCAAGCCACATGACACCCACCAAGCCATGCCCAAAGAACCGGTAGTAAAAAGATTTGGATTTCACCACTGCTTTAAGGCCTTTATTTTTTTAGATGTTATTCTAATTTCTGTGCTGGTGATTAAGGGAGCATACAGTACCTACACTCCCTCTTTTCATTTGATTTTATTTTTATTTTTTCACCATAACAACTTTGTGAGGAAGGACAAGACTGAGAAATAGTGCCTGATCCAAAGGCATCCACTGAGCTTCCATGGCAGAGAACAAACGTTGCTATTATGTCTCCCTGACTTGCCAATGTTGAACAGGTGCCCTGTGCTTATCATAAGGCCTATGTGGTGTACTAATTAAGATGTTAGTTTAGGAGTGAGGAGACCCCTAATTCCTGTCCATTCTCAGACATAAAAATTCAATAGTTAACCTTAAACTAGACACACTGTCGTAGCTCAACTTACCAACTTGGTTGTTGTTTTGGGAAAAAATAGGAGGGAGGACTCTGTCAGTCTTCCCAGATAGACCCGACAGGAAACACAACTAGATGAATGAATTCTACTTTATTGTAAAGCTATATTAGTCATCCCCAGATGGCTGTTGTATGCTGCCTAGAATCATTTCTCATGCGATGGCTGGCTATATAAATTTAATTAATTAATTTAATATTAAATAATCTTGAAAATCTGAAAGCACAAATCTCCTACCATCTCCTTTATGCTCTTGAGAACTTGGGGATGGGTCCCTTTGGAGCTTCTTCCTCCACCCATTATGTAGTTTTGGGCAATGGACTCTCTTATCTGACATTTCCTAGGAAACATCTCCCCCCTCCACCTTCCCATTTCCCAAATTTATTCTCGCGTAGCATTACGGCCTACAACATGCTTTGAAATGAAGGGCAGGCAGTACATGTAATACGTGAAGAATAAATAAGCAATAACTTTATTGTTAAAACATTCCAGATCTTTTTTTCTGCCAAATACACTAAAACAGACCTTGAATAAAAATTAATCAAATAAAACTGCAAATGCTCAGAAAGCAACAGAGAGAGCAAACATGTCAGGCTGCAGAAGTGATGCTCCCAAGGAAGAAGCATCAGACAAGAATGGAGAAAAAAACAATTAAATGCACACACAGGAACAGTATACCCTCTCCCCTCCCCACAGTTTTATTAAATGAGGCATATAAACAGATGGTAACTGAGAGAAGATACATATACATTGTTATGTATTTCTGAAGAGCAGTGACAGATGGATAACAGAGTATGTTTCTATTTGTATGCCAGAGGCCATCTTTTCGCACATTGATATCCCTTCCTAGATTTGAGCACAGGTCATAAGAAAGGGTTTATGGTAATCTCTTGTCACAGTTGCTACAAAACAATAAGGTGAAAATAATTGAAAACGATAGTCAGAGTCACCAGATGCAAATATAGTCAACATTCTGGATATACCAGATTGCAGTTGATGGATGTTCAACATGATTTACGCAAAAGAAAATCCAATACTTGATGGCAGTTACTTCTCAGTAAGGTTGCACAGCATTTCAATATTATTCCACAACTGGTATATGGAAATGTTTTCATGCACTAGATAGGATTTCCTTTCCAGAGCTCACCATTCAATCTCCCAGCTCTCCTTTTTTAACCCCTTTAAATTAAAACAGGGGTGAAATGCTCCATTAGCAATGGCGGTGGGTGGTTCGGAGAGCCAGTAGCAAAAATCCCTGCCCGCCCCCATGCCCAGCTGAGCCACGCGATCATTAGACAGTTTTTTTACTTTTAAAAGCATTTTTTCCTGAAAAAATGCTTTTAAAAATAAAAAAAAGCCTCTGATGATCGTGCAGCTCAGCTGGGATCATCAGAGCCTTTTAAAAGCATTTTTTCTACAACCTCTTTGTCCGAAGAGGTTGTAAAAAATGTTTTTAAAAGGCTCTGGCAATCCCAGCTGAGTTGCCTGATCATCAGAGGCTTTTAAAAGCATTTTTTACCAAATAGGTTGTAGAAAAAATGCTTTTAAAAGCCTCTGGCGATCGCAGCAGAGTTGCCTGATTGTCAGAGGCTTTTTTTTTCTTTTAAAGGCAAAAAAATGCTTTTAAAAGAAAAGAAAAGCCTCTGACGATCAGGCAACTCAGCTGGGATCATCAGAGCGTTTTAAAAGCATTTTTTTACAACCTCTTCGGCTGAAGAGGTTGTAGAAAAAATGCTTTTAAAAGTAAAAAAAAAAGTTGGCCACACCCACCCAGTCACTTTACCCCCCCATTAAGCCACGCCCACAGAACCAGTAGTAACAAATTTTACATTTCACCACTGATTTAAAGGGCTAATGGCTTGGAGTCCAAATAGCTGATCTTCATATGGTTTTGCCAGGGTGTTAAGATGGCTCACTGTACCTTCCATGATACATTATGGATTCAAAAACAAGAGGGATTGTGGTGCTGTCCTGATTTCTATTCACAAAAATCAGTTGTTTGGAGTATATATCGACCATCTCCAGATCTCTCTCTGGACTAGAGAGAATTTTGGCAGGCTGGAACTTGCATCCAGCGGCCTTTTCAGCCCTAATGCTTTGACAATCCACAGATTGGAGAAAAATGCAGGCATTAGTTTGCGTTGCCTCACATGTTCTCTGTCTGTCAAGAAAAGAGTTGTTCAATGTTGACTATCACAAGGTAGATCCAAAGACCTGGAAGACTCCTGCACAAATACCAACTTCAGGGTGTTCTGCTGCTGTTTTGGGGATTCCTGCCCCTGGTATGTTTTTCTCGGTTAACTCTCTGAACATTTATTCAATAAAATCCTCTCTGGCATTTTACTCTGATCTAACCTGATTGCCTTTGAATCCTAAAGAAACCCATTGGTTTCTGAAGTCTATAGAGATTCTCAGTCATGGTTGTCCCAAAGGTGCTTTTTCAGGAGGCAACTGGACTTTCTTGTTTTTTCTTTGAAGAGGTTCAAAACAAAACTTTGAAGATGAAAAAAGTCCAGTTGCCACCTGAAAAAGCACCTTTGGGATATTGGTTTCTGAATGCTCAGTGAGTTGCCAACACAGAGACTCTGTAGCTAACAGTTTGCTTCTTATCTTGCGTTACTGCTTCTGAAAGAAAGTGACTCTATCTTGTTCTCTGCTTTTCCTATCTCCATGTTTATTTTCTTTGAAATCAAATATTTCATTGCTATAAACTTTCCATCAGATGCCCTTTCTGCCTTCATTTTCTTCATTGTTTCCCCCTGTTTTCTTAGTGATAGAAATTAACCCTTATCTGACTTTCCTTCCATACTGTAATAAAAAGCCTCTAGCAAATCCTGAACTTGCTGAAGAGGTGAAAAATGTCTCCCTCATTTCACAAATCTCATAAAATCCTTCACATTTGTTGTCTCTTTCTCTCTTTAATATGTATACATCACTTGTTGTCAGCTCATGATAATATTCTTTTTTCCATTTGACCTTTCCTGCTGACCTCTCTGGTCTGGTAGTTCTCTTTCCTAGCATCCTGTTTTGTGGTTTAGTAGGGAGAATTTTTTTTTATTCCTTCTATACTTCTATACTATACTTCTTCTAGACAGATAGTCCTCAACTTACGATGAAAACTGGGACCACAACTGATTGGTATGGAAAGTGGTTTTTAAGTGAGACGCCTCTGATTTTATGATCCTTTTGCCCTGGTTGTTAAGGAAATCACTGCAGATGTTAAGTGAATTGTGCAAATTGTTAAGCGAATCCAGCTTCTGGCATTTGATTTTGCTTGTCAAAAGCTGGCTATGAAGGTTGCAAATGGTGATCACATGACCCTGGGATGCTGCAATTGTTATAAGTGCTGGTTGCGAAGAGCCCAAATTTTGATCACATGACCGACCAACTCCATTTTAACTTCGAATGGTTGGTAAATGAATGCTTGTGAGTTGAAGATTACCTGTAATAGTGTTTCATTTACGATAAGAAAATCTTCCATCCTTGTCTTAC
This sequence comes from Ahaetulla prasina, assembly GCF_028640845.1. Taxonomy (NCBI): domain Eukaryota; kingdom Metazoa; phylum Chordata; class Lepidosauria; order Squamata; family Colubridae; genus Ahaetulla; species Ahaetulla prasina. The sequence goes on along the minus strand of NC_080539.1, from coordinate 110,898,352 downwards.
TCTCCCTAAGGAAGAATGTTTTTCCCCCTCCATTTTTATTCTTATCTTCTGCTACAGTAAATGTTAGTCTGGCCCTTTGCCAATCAATAATTATTTCTTTCATAAGTAACGGGTTGCTATGACTCTGGAAAATTGCTAACGAGGTTTTCTTCTAGCTTCCTCTGAGGGGATTTTTCTCACTGGCCAGACCTTAATGGACTCCTTAACTGCAATCATACTTCTTCTACTGTCTGTTCTCTTTCGTTCAAAATTATTCTCAGAAGGCCAAACTCCCCAATAAACAGAAATTTAACTAAATATGTAGGCATGCCCATAGAAAAATCAGAGAATTAGTTTATGTGGAAAGCTTGATTTTCCAATAAATCAATTGTGTTAAAGTTTAAAATAAGATACGTTGTTCCTTCTAGTAATTCTTTTTTGCTGTCACGAGGACTGAAAAGATTATGATTTATGGATTTATTTATAGATAAGAGGTGGGATATGGGATGAAGGGATACATGTTTGTAACTAGACAGGTGAAAAGTTACTAAATTTTTTATACTTGTGATAACTGCTGAAAGTCATACATTTCTTTTCTTTTTCTTATATTCTTATTTTTCTTTCTATTTTCTGTGTTTCTTCTCTTTTCCACTTTCCACTCTTTCTTTTCTTTTCGTTCTTCTCTTTGATTTTACTATTGTAACACACACACACACCACAGTTTTAGGAAATGAACGAGAGTCTTAAAAATACCTATTTCTTACAGGCTTGTCACTGTCACAATCTCATTCAACTCATCTTTCCAAGCTTCTGTTTCATAGGTAATTAAGTGTATTATACATTTCTTTTGTTCCAAAGCGAATAAAATGTACAACAACAACAGCTGTTTTCTGGAGGCAATCTTGAACTGGTAACAGACCTAATGACCTCAGATATGGGTGATATCCAATTAAGTTCTCCTGCTGAGGGAATCACTGTCCTCGTTTAAATGGGAGAAGGGGTGGGATATCACAATCAGCTGCCAAGATTGAAGGGCTCTTTAGAACAGATGGTGGGACAGAAGCTATGGAAGATAGGGTGTCGTTCACATAATTTTGGGTTTCATCCAAGCCTTCTAGATTATATCTTCCTAGATTTCTTTTAGGGCTGTGGAATTTATTGATTTGGTTTGATCCAGGGGTGAAATGCTACCGGTTCTGACCTGTTTGGGAGAACTGGTACTAAAAAATGCTACCAGTTCAGGTGAACCAGTAGTAAAAAAAATGCTAACAGTTCGGGTGAACCAATATTTCCGACGATCAGCTGTGCCACACGATTTATATTCACTAGAAAGCAGAAAATCCTGCTTTCTAGTGAATCTAAATTGCGTGCCACAGCTGTTCCCTCCCCATTGTTCTACTTACCGTTACAGACTCAAAAAAGGCTTCTTAATCCTCCTTTTTCAGTGCTGCATGGTAGCGCCTAGGTTGTGCATGTGTGCAAAGTACGCGTTTGGCACGTACTGCGCATGCGTGCACAAAGCGAACCGGTAGCGAAGTGAAGCGGTAGCAGACTTCAGAGCATTTCACCCTTGGTTTGATCAGTTTTATGTCAGTCACTATAGATTAAATTTAAATAGTAAAATAACAGACTGATAACAACACAGTTTATTATAGCATAAGTAATATTGCATGTGAAAATAATGGTGTTGCATAGGTTTTTGTGTAAACTAACTAAATGATGTAATTCATCACATTTTCAAAATGATGTCACAATATCGACGTTTGATATCATTGTGCTATCAATTGATACCTCTGTGAGGCTCAACTTTTAAAAGCTACAAAATAATAATATTTGCCAGCTACTCTTGTTCTTGTGTTGTATCCATAATACCTTTAGTAGATTTCTGAGAAAATATATTTTATTATTGTTTCCTTGCTGAGTGCTAGATTAGAGGTATTAAGAAATTATAATAGACTACACTGTAATTCAGAGCAATTACAAGAGTGATCGCTAGACATTATTGCTCACCCCAATACAATAGCACATCAACTCAGATTTATAATTTATATTTATAATTTAATTTCTATACCGCCCTTCTCCTGAAGGACTCAGGGTTTACAGCCGTATTAAAACACAAAATAGAAATAACAAATTTAAAACAAAATTAAAAACAAATATTTAGTAGGCCGAAACAGTTTAAGACAGTCATAGACCGACCTAAAACCCATATTAAAATTACAATTAAAAATTACACAATACAAATTATTAAATAAGGAGCTTCTCAATTTGTCTCAAATTTTCAAAAATTTTCAAAATTTTCAAAATTTCAATTTTTTTAAAAATTTGTCTCAAATTTTCAAAAAAAGAAATTTGATAGCATGCCCTGCCCCCCTCTGTAAGTGTGTATAAGTAGACACCAACAGAAACCTCATCTACAGGTACCCCTCAACCTACGATCACAATTGAGCCCAAAATTTATGTTGTTAAGAGAGAAATTTTTTAAGTGACTTTTGCCCCATTTTACAACTTTCCTCACCACATTTGTTAAGTGAATCTCTGCAGTTCTTAAATTAGTAACATGGCTGTTAAGTGCACCTGGCTTCCCTGTATTGACTTTGCTTGTCAGAAGGTCGCAAAAGGGGATCACATGACCCCGGGACATTGCAACTGTCATAAATGTGAATCAGTTGTCAAGCATCCAAATGTAAATCATGTGACCATAAGGATGCTGCAACGGTCATAAGTGTGAAAAATAGTCATAAGTCACTATTTTCAGTAACTTCAAATGGTCACTAAATGAACTGTTGTAAGTCGAGGACTATCTGTATATCCAAGTGAAAGCCGCCACTATAAAATAGCAATAGTCTGTTCTCAGACTGCTTTGTTCTCCAGATGAGCAGCCACCAAAGCAGCAAGGGAGAGATGAAAACCTCTCATCTCATTAATGCCCAAGGGAGGCATAATAATTTGGTGAATAGAGGGCTTATATTGTTGAGGTCCGTCAGCAGCCTGCGGAGCTGGCAGCGGAGTTGGACAGTGATGAGGCTGAGAAAGAACATGGGCCAGTCCTGGAGGCTGGGAAAGGCCCGGATGAGGGCTCTGTGTCGGAGGCAGATATGGAGCCAGGGCCATCTGGGAGTGATGTACGGACTCCGGAGCCTCTAGAGGCTAACAGTAGTGAGGCAAAGGAACAGAAGGGGCCTGTTCCTAGTGCATGCATGAGAAGAGCTGCCAGAAGGCAAGAGCAAAGACGACAACTCGGGAGTAGGGCTCAAGAGATGATTGGGCCCTCCCATAAGGCTTAAAAGACCAACAAAGGCGTTTGGGCTCTTTGTCGGAAAACAACATTGATAGACTTGCTCCTCGTCTTGCTGCATTTATTTCTTGTTGCCGTCTTCTGCTTCTGAACTTTTGCCAAAAAAAGCCTTTGGCAGTTTGCCTAATTAGACCAAGATTGGTGATAAGACTGAAGAATTGGGTTATGAAGAATTTGTTTTGATTTAGTTTAGACTACACTGAGAATGAATTGTTCTAATAAAGTCTGTTTGTTTTTGAACTGATTGCGTCTAATACTACCTACTACCTACTTGGATATAGAAAAGTACATGATGCTCGGTGTTAGTGTCTAATCCTCCATTTGTTATTTCATAGCTACATGAAAATAGATGTTTATCTTCTGAGAAATGAAACTAAATTTCTGTCAGTTTTCTGAATCTTGCATGTCGAGTTTTCAGGTCAGCTTGGGATAAAAGCTAAGCATCTCTTAGAACCTATACTGGCAGTCCTCAACTTGGGACCAGAATTTCTATTGCTAAGCAAGGCGGTTGTTAAGTGAGTCCTGCCCAATTTTACAACCTTTTTTTGTCAGGCTTGCTAAGTGAATCACTGCAATCACATGGTCCTTAAGCGAATCCGATTTCCCCCACTGACTTTGCTTCTTGGAATCAGTCTGGGAAGATTGAAAATGGCAATCAAGTAACCTGGGACGGCAACCATTATTAATACATGCTGTTTACCAGCCACCCAAATTTTAATCATGCAACTGAGGATGCTACAATGGTCATTAAGCGTGAGGAACCAGTCCCAAGTCACTTTTTTTTCAACGCCGTTGTAACTTTGAAAGATTGTTAAGCCAATGGTTGTAAACTGAGGACTACCTGTAGCCCCATCGATGATCAGTTTCAAATGGTAGCATGGAATAGAAGTAGATGAGCTAGCCATTAGCCTGGCATAAAAAGGCCTATGGGCTCCAGATTTCATCTAGCATCAGGGAGAAAAATATAGAGATGAAAATAAATAGATGTTGCCAGATTACTTTCTTGCTAAACTTGTTCTTTTATATCCTTATTGCTTGGCTTTTTATGTTTTTGCTGAGCATACATCCTACAGCTATTCCATAGCTTTTTAAAAAAAAAAAAAAATAGTTAATTCAGAAACATCAGAAAGGTCATTCTTGATATATCCTAGCTTTTGCTAAAATGAAAAGGGTAGACGTTCCCTGGAATGTTGCAAAATGTCACATATAACAAAATCCATGGAATGTAAGGATTGGAAGAAACTTGAAGATCACCCAAGTCGCTTCTCCCTTATAATTGCATCATACATACATACATACATACATACATACATACATACATGATCCACCATTCAGGAAGGCTGTCAAGAGCTGTATTTTAGCTCAAAAATATTAATGGAATGGAAAATATTGAGAATTGAGAAAACTGGAAAAGATTTTTTCAATAATTTGCATTAAACAATTTTAGATGGAAAATGTAAAGACAACTAAGGATCTCCAGGGCAAAAGAATTGTGTGTAAAATTTAGTGAATGTTAAATGTAGTTTCTTTGTACTTCAGAATATCTAGCTATGCTGTGAGATATTCTGAGAGTTTAGGTTAGCACTTTTAAGAGTTTTGAAGAAATGGACAACTTACCAACATAGCTGAATCAAGAATACTGATGGAATTCACTGAATTGGGGAGAATTTCCTGTGATGCAAACTGATAATCTAATATTAGAACTGATTATATATTAGAAAGGGGAGTAGGCCGCAGAGTTCAGTCCTCTCTCTTCTTTTCAACATTTACATGAGACCAGCTTGTTAGTTCATCATCAGTATGTTGATGATATCCAACTCTCTATCTCAGCCTTTGGTGAATTGAACAATAGTATGAAAATCTCATTTGGTGTATGGCAGGGCTTGGCAACCTTAAACACTCAAAGAGCCATTTGGACCCATTTCCCACAGAAAAGAAAACACTGGGAGCCACAAAACCCTTCCCATGCCTGACTATTTCCTGAGTGGCCTCAAAACTAGCGTATGTAGTTGAATTAAACATTCTGTTTTCTTCTGAAACTTTTCTTTTTTTGGATTTATCCATGATTGGCCTACCAGGAGTTGAAAAGCTCAATAAATTGTGTGTCGGCGGGTTTCACACATTGGTGATTGTGAGTCATATTTTGAGTGACAGGGAGCCACAGCAGAGGGATGAAAGAGCCACATGCAGCTCCAGGTTGCTGACCTCTGGTGTATGGAGACTATAAGAATCTGGATGCGAAACAACAGATTTCAAATGAATTCTGGAAAGACTGAGTGGCTCTGGATCTTGGGACCTATTGATTCTAGGACTATGCCATCTTTACTCTACTGATTCATCTGCATTTGGAGTACTGTGTCCAATTCTTGGTAGGATATTTGTTTAAAAGAGAGATGAAGAAATTGAAATGGAATGGAAGAGGCATGTCAAGATAAGGGGGCCAACTATCAAGCTGATTACTGAGGGTTTTGAAAAGCTTTAAGTTTTAACTTACAAAAGAGATGACTGGGGTAAGATGTGGTCCCAATTTTCAAAAAAACTAAAAGGTTCTACTTACAATAAAGGACAGCTTTATTCTTAAATTTAGAGCAGAAGAAGATTAGAGGATTGAAATGATTGAAGGAGGAGGATTGAAATGAAAATGAAGGAAGTTCAGGCCAAATATTTAAATTAATTTCTTGACACTAGGAGCCATTGAACAATAGAACACACTATGAAAAACCTCACTGGAGGTATTCAACTAAGAACTAGAGAGATAATGACAAATAAGCATGCAATGTTCACACTTTGGTTATTCAACTGAAACCCAACGGTTATATGCATAAATAATTTAACATGGAATAATCAAGCTGCTGTTGTAATTTATTAAAGCATTTAATTCCTCTTCTTCCCTCCTCCAATTTTTAATCAATGATTCTTAAGATGCTTAAGAACATACTATATGTAAAAACATATTAATTATTTCAAATAAAAATAAATGCATGTATATTTGTGCATATAAAATAGAAAGTTTATATGGTGGCAAAAAATATAGATTGAAAATAAGTGCATCGTTGCTTGGTAGAAAACCTTCTCTCTCTTTATTAGAATTCTTTCCCCAAATTTGTAGCTGGATACAGAATTACTCTCCTGGAGTGGAAGACAACTTTTGTTTAATGAGCTTGAAAAAGAAAATCACTAGTCTGAAGCATGGGTGAAATCCAGTAGTGGGATTCAAATCATGGCACTACCGGTTTGCTATTGGTAACGCGCGGCACTTCTGCATATATGCACAGCATTTTTAATGACGTCTAGGTGGGTGGGCAGAGCCTCCCACCGCTGCCAATACCGGTTCGCCTGAACAGGGGCGAACCGGGAGCAATCCACCACTGGTGATATCCACTTACCTTCGCTATCGGTTTGCAAATAGAGCGCGTGTGACACCTCTGCACATGCAAGGGACCTTCTGTGCATGCGCAGAGCATCAACGATGGGACGTGATGACGTCTGGGTGGGTGAGCGGAGCCTCCCGCCGCCGCCGGTGCTACCAGTTCACCCAAGCCAGATATAACCGGCTCATGATCATGAAGACATGATCTTAAACAAAAATCTTATCTGTAATGGTTTGTATCCTAATCGTTATAGTGAAACCTGGCTACAACTTTACTGTGAGAATGAATTTATGTGATCCTATACAGGTAGTCCTCAATTTACAACGGTTCATTTACTGACCGAAGTTACAACAGCACTAAAAAAAAGTGACTTATGACCATTTTTCACACAAACATTGCAGCATCCCCATCGCCACGTGATCAAAATCCAGGCGCTTGGCAACTGACTCATATTTATGATGGTTGCAGTGTCTTGGGATCATGGGATCCCCTTTTCTGATATTTTGAGAAGCAACTTCAATGGAAAAGCCAGTTTCACTTTACAGCCGTGCTACTAACTTAACAACTTCAGTGATTCACTTAACAACTGTGGCAAGAAAGGTCATAAAATGGAGCAAAGCTCACTTAACAACTGTCTTGCTTAGCAAAACGTTTTGGGCTCAGTTGTGGTCGTAAGTCGAGCACTATCTGTTTTCACAGCAGTGCTAAAGATATAGAGAAAGTGGCAAATAAGATAAAATATCTACTGTGTGTTTTATGTTCTCTTCTAGGACAGCTTCCCAGCTCGATTTGGAGGAATTCATTTTGTCAATCAGCCATGGTACATCCATGCCCTTTATACAGTTATACGTCCATTTTTAAAGGAGAAGACAAGGAAGAGGGTAATTTTATCTATCTTTGTTTCCATCGTATTTCATAACTTTATGAAAGGACTGATAGCCTTGAAATGTAAAGAACAAATACATGTTTCCCGTGTCTTGTTTTGTGAGTTTAATTACATACCTATGCCAGATAAAACATTAATAGAATTAGAATATTCTTTATTGGCCAAGTGTGATTGGACACACAAGGAATTTGTCTCTGATGCATAAGCTCTCCGTGTACATACAAATACGAACACATTTTAGAAAAACAGCAAAGGATAAAAATGGATTTTCGACTCGTTGTTTCTTGAAGGACACAAGTCAGTCCCAATTATTAAAAGCTGAATAGTTATTTGCACAGCTGTCTAAGCAGACTTGGTGTATCTTAAAATCACTGTTCTGAAATGGGAGAATTAAGCTATGTAATCTCGGTAAAAAGTATTATTGCTATGTATTCACACAGTCCGTGCACGACAGATGTGTTCGTTGGAATCTCATCCAGCAGCTTAAAGATAAGCAGTGGTTGACCTCTAGAGATTCACTTTGTTTCTGTATTTGTTGTCTGATACTTATCAACGCAACACGTAAAAATGGTTCAAAACAAAACAAAACCCAACACATTATTCTACTTTGAATTGGATCCTAGGCACAAGGTGAAAATACCAGTAAACCCACAGAGAGTGACATGCATACATTCACCCAAAAACTATGCCTCTCACTAAAATCCCAAGGTCTCTTTCTTTTAGCTGCAGCTAAGTTTCAAAAGCATCTTGAAATGGAGAATTTAATAAGCTTGCTCTTTGGAAGCATAATACCATATTCTATAGAAGCTGAAGGCAGTTAATGTCTTTGGTTTCCAGTTGCTTCTCTTTATGACCTAATGGGTACCATTCTACTAACAGGAATGTCTGTCAGTAACCTCTTTGAATTCTTGTAAGCTGTTGCTTCTGTCATCAGTGATATTATCCAATCACCTTGTCTTCCACTGATCTCTTTTTTAAATTGTTGCTTAGTCTTCCATTCCAATTGTTACTTCCTGATCATCATACCCTTTCTTCAATAGGGAGAGGTAAAGGCCTGAGTTTACTCCTGTTTCTAAGGCAGGGATGTCCACACTTGGCCCCTTGAAGAGTGGTGGACTTCAACTCCCAGAATTCCCCAGCCAACAACTTGCTCATATTTATAGCTCATGCTGGCTGGGGAATTCTGGAAGTTGAAGTCCACCACTCTTCAAGGGGCCAAGTTTGGACACCCCTGTTCTAAGGACTAACCACAATTTTTTGTTGTCTACCTGGTCAAAACCTTTGGATAATTCATAAAGCATAATCTTTTTGGATTTTTCATTATTCAGTGGACCGTGGGCATCTAAAGGCTTCAGATCAAAATGGGGAGAGAGATGCATTGCACCATTGGGTCTCAAGCTCTGCCCCTGTTGGATATGCATGTAATTTCATGGTGCACTACCAATGGGGTGGAGCTTGTATTGTGCCAATGTAATATATTTTAATCATTCTGCCCTTCTTTTCACTATATTGTGAACTTGGGTGATCCTAACTCTTCTAAATCATTGGGTACATAAGCCTTTTTACAAATATAAGTTAGTAATCCCTGAAGGGAGCTGAAAGCCTTAAGAATCCATTTAAAAAGTTCCTATATAGCAACAAGAAATTAGGTGTGTATTATTTTCCCCTTTGAGCATCCGGCACCCTAACATGTCATAGCCCAAAATAGCTTCAATGTTCCCCATAATTTGCCTTGTACATTTGAGAAGGAGTGTACTTAGAGCTATTTGGATTATAGAACAGCACTCATTTTCATTGGATTCCAGATGCTACTTGGAAGAAGAAACGTGAGTAATCTCTCAGCAGCATCTTGAGGCAACCAATTGCATTTTTTTTAAATCTTCAGAAACATTTGGGAAATCTTCTGTGGTAAAAACCACATCTTTGAGCTGCGCAGCTTTTCTGTTAGTTACATTTATTGTTATAGATTCTGATCATTTTGCAATGTATTATATTCCTCTTTCCCTTAGATATTTCTCCATGGAAACAACCTCAACAGTCTACACCAGTTGATTCATCCTGAAATTCTCCCTTCCGAATTTGGAGGAATGCTTCCACCTTACGACATGGGCACATGGGCAAGAACACTGCTAGATCACGAGTATGATGATGACAGTGAATATAGTGTGGACTCCTATAACACGTCTGCAAAAGAAGTTGAAAAGGAGCTCTCACCCAAATCCATGAAGAGGTAAGTTAATGACGTCTTCTGAAGCAGGAAATGCCTAGGTGATCTCTCAGGTCAAATATCTGTTCTTAAGTATAGATGCCTTTCTCTTACATTATGGGGCCATTCCAAAAAATTAGGGATGGGAAACTAAGTAAACCTTTTCATCAAATTGCTCACATGGCAGTCTGGAACCCTTTCTCTCTTCCTTGAACCCCATCCTCTGACATTCCTTCCTTTGCTTGAAGGCAACTCAACTCTCCTCCCAGTCCTTCTCTATATACGGAGGATTAAATAATTGCTTCCAATCTTGCTCAGATCAAAACAGTTGCTTTCAGCTCCCATTTGTAAGCAGAAAACTCCCTTTCTCTATATAGACCTGACCTGGGGTGCTCACATTGCAGCACTGGTCAAAATGACCCAGCCAGAGATTATACTACCTGAGACTTCTCAGGAAACAACAACTGAATGAAAAATTGCTGGTGACCTTCTACCGCTGCACTATAGAGAATATTTTAACTTACTGCTCCCATTTGTAAGCAGAAAACTCCTTTTTTCTATACAGACCTGACCTGGGGTGCTCACATTGCAGCACTGGTTAGGAAACAACAACTGAATGAAAAATTGCTAGTGACCTTCTACCGCTGCACTAGAGAGAATATTTTAACTTACTGCATCTGTGTATGGTTTGCTAATTGCACAGTGTCAGATAGGACAGCGCTCCAGAGGGTTAACATCATTGCTCAGAGGATTATATCATTAACATTATTGCCAAAGGATCATTGGTTGTCCTCTCCCCTCCTTGGAAGAGTTTTATAGTTCACTCTGCCTTAAGAAAGTTCAAAACGTTCTTAAAGATCCATCTCATCCTGGGCACCTTTTTTTTTTTTTTTTGAACTATTACCATCTGACAGTACAGGACAATAAAAACAAGGACAAATAGGCTGAAAAACAGCTTCTATCCCAGAGCAGTAACTATATTGAATTCTACTGTATAGTGCAATATTAATGCAGTATCAGGGGGTTTCAATTCAATTGCATAAAATGTGAAGAATATGTGTTTTTGTTATATTTTTATAGTTTTCTTATGTATGATGTACACTGAAGATGGCATTTAATTTCGTTGTACGAGGTGCTGTGACAATAAAGTAAACTATAAGGTATAAACTATAGGAGGAGAAAGAGGGCATGGAGGGGGATATAAAACAGTATTATAGCTGAAGATGCTCCTTCTCTGGATATAGGGATAAACTACTCTAGAGATATAATCACAAGGCATCTATGCATCATTATGCTTGTGGATAATCAGAGAGAATACCAACTTTTCATTTTTCAGACAGTTCCACCCAAAAAAAGAGAGAGGGAGAAAAATTACTTTTGCAAATTTATCAGATCTGGGAAATTTGCTGTACGTACACAAGCCACCCTGACTGTTTCCCCTAGAAACTAAAGAATGCCCTTCCTGGAAAATTTAGTGAAGCATATGCTCTCCAGGGCCTTGGACTGAGCCCTCTCAACTGTCCTTGTTGCTTATCTTTTCCCTTTCCCCACTCCCCTCATTCCCTCTGCATTTGCTAACAGCTGTCATTCATTTCTCACTTCGTGATCTCTAGCCTCTGAACATAGAGGCCAGAACATCGACCAATTGGTTTCCATTGTTAGAACGCCATTATCATTTATTTAGACAATGAAAATAAAATTGATAAAGGGGACCATTTAAGGATGAGGTGGAGTGCGAAACTCAGTTGATTTTAAAGGTCCACTTTGAAGCTGAGTGCTAACTTGAAACCCACGTAAACAGGGAAGTTTTCTCATGCATACACATATTTTCCTCGCTTTACACTAGGTGAATTTACTTTAGGCAGGAACATGACCCTAGCACAAAGCAAGGAAAGCCTGTGCTTAGTATGAACAAGGGTATAGTTAGCATGCATTCATCATACCAAACTTGCATATCTCCCACACCATTTAGCCAGATGCCCTACAATTCTTTCAAAACCAAGTTAGATAGTATTTTGGGGGAAGGAATTGGATATAGATCTGCACATCTGTGCTGGGATCAGCATATAGAAGAGCCTTATGGTTCCACAATGGTTGCAATTTGTTGCTGAGCTGCTAAGCTGTGGAATATTCTGTTTGCTGAGCTGACCTTTGCTAAAGGACAGCATCCATGCCTAATTCTACTTGAACTGCCCACTTCCCTTCAGGCAAGTGCTGCAATGCCCTCTTTTAGATCTTATTTTGCAACAGAGCCTTTGACACCCTTTTCACGTACAGAATTCATGTGCAATTTCATGCACAATAAGCTGTGGGCTGTCCGTCGTAAGAACGTCATTCTGCGCAAGCTGTCATTTGCCCATCAACTTTTGACGGAACCCCTCCCCATCCCGCCCCTAAAACCCTCTTTCAGATGGATGGTATATGTAAAAGGCTGCTCCCTTTGCCCATTCCTCTGAAGACTTTCAGCTGTAAACTTTCAGATGCACTTTTTTCTAGTTCATCAGCTTGTCTTCCCAGCTATAATGAAGACTTTTGAGCGAAGGGCTCCTGGGACTGAAGAGCAGGAGCCATACAAAATGAGAGGCAGAAAAGTGCTTCCTAGCAACATGGAATCAAACTTCATTCAGCCTTTGCCTCCTCTAATGGCAAAGGCAAGGTGTGAGGGAGGTAACTGGGAAGAAAATCACTCCCACCCATCTGGAAGTGGCAGCTTCAAAGCAACCAGCTTTTTTAAAACCAACCAACAAACAAACAAAACAGAAGGTTGGCATTTAGGTGGGGAATGCATGTCAGCAAATGCCACAATAGACTGAAAGGAGAGGCCTGCTGGCCAAATCTGACCTTTAAATCACTTTTTTCCCCCATCGCTGCTTTAGGAAACATGGCTGGATTTCTTTTCAGGAGGGTCTTGCATCATCCATCATACTCTCCGAGCATATTTTCTGGTTGCAGTCTTGCTTTTTTTTTTAAAATAAATGCGAAGGAGCTTGCCTTTTTGTTATCGCTAAAATGAGTCACAATAGGTCTTTGCTTAATGTTTTTCTAGGTCTCAATCTGTTGTGGACCCCGGAGTGCTCAAGCGCATGGATAAAAATGAAGAAGAAAACATGCAGCCATTGCTTTCGCTTGACTAGCAGTCTGAGCATCAAATATGAATTAGGGTGGAAGGTATTGCTTTTCAGAGCCATCCATTGAGAAAGAATGTACAAGTCGGAATCCTATTTTTCATGTTAACGTAGCATATTCTAATGAGGCAGCAGGTTTTGCCAGGCCTCCTAGCTACCACTGAGCTGGAAAACAGGGTGGGGGGGAAAAATAAACAGGAGAAAATATCAATAATATATTCTCTTAAGTGCCAACCTGTTTGTAAATAGTCGTTTCCTTCTCTGTGCATTTGTAAGTAATGATAGGAATTATATAGTACAGGAAAAAAAAAATAAAGTGGCCATTAACGTGCCAGATGAAGGCACTGTAAAAGAACAGAATGAACTCAGACAAAAACAGAAGATCATACCCTAGATAGATGTCATCCTTTTTATACAAAGCCATATTTCAGCTGCCACACTGCTTCATTCGTTTCTCGCAGTTTCCATTTAGCAAGATAAGATCCTTAGGCATTGTAACTCAGATTTGCTGGTTTAAAAGATTGCCACAAACCTTGCCAGAGATCATCAAGGGGATTATAAAATAATTCACTGTGGGGAAGAAGAAGAAGAAAGAAAAGAAATAGTTATAGAGACAAGGAGCTAAATACCATTCCTTGGTATATTTTTGGAGACATCTGATTTTCACAGTCTGTATTTTGAGAGCTGTTTGATTCCTGAACATGAAAGAAGCCTCATCTAGGTTCCATGTCTGAGAACTTTATCTTTGTGGAACCTATTTCATAATCCTCTGCTCCTTCTACTTCGCAGATGGATGAATGATTTCTAAACTGTACGAAACAAAAGTCTGGATACATATCTATATATTTTTACCAGTCTCTATACATATAAAGTGTCATTGGTAGATAAGTATATTTAATCAAGGATTTATAAAAAAAATCATACCTATTTGGTGTGTTTAGAGTTTATTATATATTGTATATTAAGGCAATGTCATTGTTAACTTAGTAAAATATTAAGTACATCATCCTACTTGGAGCAAAACTTAATTGTTAGAAGAATGGTGTGCTGCAATGCCATGCTAAGGCCATCTTTTGTTTGTGATGTAATTGTGTAGATGAGATATGTGCCATATTAGACTGAAATAACATTTTTACCTCAGAAGATCAAACAGTACCTGAAGCGGACTGTAGTTTAGGAGTGTGTCTTCATCTTTGATTGTGCTGATATGCATGTGTATTTCTGCTGTACATCGAAACAAGAATTGCACCCTACAACTATCTTTCCTTCAGAAAGATTTAATATTACAGTACAGTTGAACAGGAATGACAAGATCTCTTGCTTGCAAAAAAAAAAGTGTTATGAATAAGCTTTCAAGGACTTATTAATCAGTTAAAAATACTTGAGATCCTTGACCATGATGGGATTCATTGTAATCCTAGTTTTAAAGATCTTTGATTGGGAAAAAAAAAGCATGAGTATATTTTGAGCAGTCTGCTCCATTCAGCAATTACCTCTGCAGGTAATAGTTCATGGTCTACCATTGTTGTGTGATTCAAATGCTTAATCTTTTCACCAGAAACATGTCTTCTGGTGAGTCATTTCCATTACAAATTGCTATTCATATAATATGAGGCTGTAGTACACGCTAGACCATGTTGTGTACAGTTGAATGCTAAGATTAGAAAGGCGCATTTGCCTTAATTTATCTTTACTCTGTGTACATTTTGACACTTGTGTTCGTCATATTCCCAGACATTAACTTAATTGTGTTATTAAATCATCCTCATTGTCATTGTGGTATAGGGCTACATACAAAGTTACAGCATAAACTTCCATCTCTCTTGTGTCCTCAGGAGGATCCTTGTAGGGGTGAGCCTAAGGCTACAGTGGGAAAGTTCCACTAGGAATGTATACTTTCTACATCCAAAATGTCCTATGTGCAGTATTATGCGGAAAATTCTCAATGGAAGAATGTTGGAATTAGTGTATCAGAACTGATCTCTACTGGTAGAAATGATTTAGCAAGACTGATGCTGATCACATCAGAGTTCAAGGCATGTTTCTGAAACAACACTTGCCTCTCTTAGGATATGCTTCAGCTTCCTTGGAAGGATTACAAAAAAATTACCAAAAAGTTATGTCTCCTTCACATTGAGCTTGACTCATGGTGATTATCCATGACTTTTTCCCCCCTCAAAAATCACTGCTACTGTCTTCTTTTTCATTTCTTTATTTTTGTTTCCTAGTCTAGTTTATAGTTAGAGATATCCTGAGGGTCTGTCATCCAAATATTAACCAGATCCAACCTTACTTCATTGCCATGGTCAGCCATGTAGTGCTATGTGTGGTGGCTTGCTGAGGCGTTGGAGTACAATAGAACCTCTAGTCACGAACACTTCTGACCATGACCAAATCAGGTTCCAACCAATTATTCACTTTTTTTTTCCGCAGCCAATTTCCCCTTCCGCACCATTTTTTTTTTTTGGGTAAGGGCCAAATTTCCAAAATAAGGTTCGGGTCACGACCAAATCAGTTTGCAACCAAAGTTATGGAATGAATTATGGTTGTGATCAGAGGTTCTACTGTATGTGTCAATGCATTCAGAATTACTGCTAAGAAGATATTGAACTGGCAATAGCAACCAGTCTACTTTCTTTAGTCAGGTACTTATATAAATTGTGTTTTGAAGCATATTTGTCACATTCATACTTTAGGTCAGAGGGGTCAGCTTTGCTGGCTCAAGAATTCTGGGAGTTGAAGTCCACAAGTCTTAAAGTTGCCAAGTTTGGACACCCCTACTTTAGGTGAATAGAGAAAAAGAAAATGGCCAGTTTCTTGGCATCTAGTTTTGGCTTTTATCTATCTTCTTGTATCTTCACCATAAGAAGGAAGAACTTCTCATGTCTGTTCTTTCCCAGTGTATTTTCATGCTAGTAGGTCAGTTTATATTTGTCCTTTGAAGGCTCTTGAACTCAAAAGTCTTCTGAGCACCAACTATACATTCTTACAAGGCTTTATAGGAGTAAAAAAAGAAAAACAGGATGCTCAGACCTTGGTACAGGTAGTCCTCTACTTACAACTGCAATTGAGCCCAAAATGTCTGTTGCTACGTAAGATGTTTATTGAGTTTTGCCCCATTGAATGACTTTTCTTGGCACAGTTATTAAGTGAATCACTACAGTTGCTAAGTTAGTAACCCAGTAGTTAAGCAAATCTGGCTTCCCCATGGACTTTGCTTGTCAGAAAGTGATCACATGACCCCGGGACACTGCAGCTGTCATAAACATGAGCCAGTTGCCGAGCATCTGAATTTTAATCACATGGCATGGGGATGCTGCGATAGTTGTAAGTGTAAAAAAATGGTCATAAGTCATTTTTTTTTCCAATGCTGTGCTAACTTTGTACAGTTACTAAACAATCTGTTATAAAACAAGAGCTTCCTGTCCTATAACCTGGTAGAATTAGGATGGTGGAAAAATGATCTTTTTGGATATAATGCTCAGCAAGACAAGCGATAATTATACAAATACAATTTCCTCCTGTAATATAAGAACAGAACAAAGCTTCGGTCCGTGGTTTCGGACCAAAGCTTCGGAACACGCACGGTCCATGGTTAACAAGGCCCCCCTAATATATGATCTTATCCAGGGGGGTTCTGCAGACCTTATGGGCGTTATGGAAACCTGGTTGGGCACAGAAGGGGGCGTGACCCTTGTTGAAATGTGCCCACCGGGTTTCCGGGCATTCCATCAGCCGAGGGCACAGGGTAGGGGTGGGAGGGTGGCGGTTATTATTAAGGAGAGTCTAGAGCCGAGGGAGACCACTGTACCTCAGATTACCGGTTGTGAATCCCTCTTTGTGAAGTGGGGCCATAGGTGTCAGATGGGCTTGTTTGTCACGTACCTGGCTCCTTGCTGCGTGACAGCTGCCCTGCCCGAGCTCCTGGAGGTGCTTGCTGGAGTGGCAGTTGAGACCCCCAGACTTATGGTCATGGGGGACTTTAACTTGCCATCGACCGGCATGTCGTCGACAGCAGCTCGGGAGTTCATGGCTTCCATGACGGCCTTAGACCTGACCCAAGTAGTTGATGGCCCTACTCACATTGGGGGTGGCACTCTGGACTTGATTTTTATCTCTGGTCAGTGGTTGAAGGATCTGGACTTGAGGGATTTAGTCATTGAACCTTTGTCATGGTCAGATCACTCTCTCCTTCGCCTGGACTTTCTGACCGCCACTCAACACCGCAGGGAGATGGAACCAATACGTTGGTTCCGTCCCAGGCGCCTGATGGACCCGGAGAGGTTCCAGACGGAGCTTGAGCCGTTTCCTGAGGGTCTGTCCCATGGCACGGCTGAAGAACTAGTCGCAGCCTGGGAACTGGCCGCAGCTGGGGCTTTAGACCGTGTCGTGCCTTTGCGGCCTCTGACCCGGCGCAGATCTCAACCAGCTCCTTGGTTCTCCGAGGAGCTGAGGGAGATGAAACGCCAAAGAAGACGCCTAGAGAGTTCTTGGAGGTCCAGTCGTTCGGAGGCTGATCGGACACTAGTTAGGTCATATAGTAGGACCTACCTAGTGGCTTTGAGGGAAGCGAGACGTTGCTACGTCTCCTCCCTCATTGTGTCGGCAGATAACCGCCCGGCCGCCCTGTTTCGGGTGACTCGCTCTCTCCTTCAACAGGGAGAGCGGGATGACCTGTTGCAGGGACATGCCGAGGAGTTTAGTGGTTATCTATACGATAAAATCGTTCAGCTTCAGGATGGTCTGGATCAAAATTGGGTGGATCCAGGTGAGATGTCGGAGGGCTGTCTTGTTGAGACTGTTTGGGATGAGTTCGACCCTGTGGCTCCCGAGGACATGGACAGGTTGCTGGGGAAGTTGAATGTCACCACATGTTTACTGGACCAGTGTCCCTCCTGGTTGGTACTGGCCATGCAGGAGGTGACATGAGGCTGGCTCCAGGGGATTACAAATGCTTCTTTGTTGGAGGGGATCTTTCCGGCCACCTTGAAAGAGGCGGTGGTGAGACCTCTCCTCAAGAAGCCTTCCCTGGACCCAGCTGTATTAGGTAATTATCGTCCGGTCTCCAACCTTCACTTTGCGGCGAAGGTTGTAGAGAGTGTGGTGGCATGTCAATTACCCCGGTACCTGGATGAAACTGTCTATCTAGACCCGTTCCAGTCCGGCTTCCGGCCCGGTTACAGCACTGAGACGGCTTTGGACGCGTTGGTTGATGATCTCTGGAGGGCCAGGGATAGGGGTTATTCCTCTGCCTTGGTCCTATTAGATCTCTCAGCGGCTTTTGATACCATCGACCATGGTATCCTGCTGCACCGGTTGGAGGGATTGGGAGTGGGAGGCACCGTTTATCGGTGGTTCTCCTCCTAGCTCTCTGATCGGTCGCAGACGGTGTTGACGGGAGGGCAGAGGTCGACCCCGAGGCGCCTCACCTGTGGGGTGCCGCAGGGGTCGATTCTCTCACCCCTCCTGTTCAACATCTATATGAAGCCGCTGGGTGAGATCATCAGTGGTTTTGGTGTGAGGTACCAACTGTACGCTGATGACACTCAGCTGTACTTTTCCACACCGGGCCACCCCAACGAAGCTATCGAAGTGCTGTCCCGGTGTCTGGAGGCCGTACGGGTCTGGATGGGGAGAAACAGGCTCAAGCTCAATCCCTCCAAGACAGAGTGGCTGTGGATGCCAGCACCCTGGTACAGTCAGCTGCAGCCGCGGCTGACTGTTGGGGGCGAGTCATTGGCCCGAATGGAGAGGGTGCGCAACTTGGGCGTTCTTCTGGATGGACGGCTGTCTTTTGAAGACCACTTGACGGCCGTCTCCAGGAGAGCTTTTTACCAGGTTCGCCTGGTTTGCCTGTTGCGCCCCTTTCTAGACCGGGATGCCCTATGCACGGTCACTCATGCTCTCGTGACATCTCGTCTGGATTACTGCAATGCTCTCTACATGGGGCTCCCCTTGAAGAGCACCTGGAGGCTCCAGTTGGTCCAGAACGCGGCTGCGTGGGTGATAGAGGGAGCCCCTCGTGGCTCCCATGTGACACCTCTCCTGCACAGACTGCACTGGCTACCTGTGGCCTTTTGGGTGCGCTTCAAGGTTTTGGTAACTATCTTCAAAGCGCTCCATGGCATTGGGCCGGGTTACTTACGGGACCGTCTGCTGCCACCAATTGCCTCCCACCGACCCGTGCGCTCTCACAGGGAGGGACTCCTCAGGGTGCCATCAGCCAGGCAGTGCCGGCTGGCGACGCCCAGGGGAAGGGCCTTTTCTGTGGAGGCTCCCACCCTCTGGAACGAACTTCCCCCAAGACTTCGCCAACTTCCTGACCTTCGAACCTTTCGCTGCGAGCTTAAGACACATCTATTTATCTGCGCAGGACTGGACTAGAATTTTAAATTTTAAATCTGGTTTTAACGGGGTTTTATTATCTTATTGTAGTTTTAATATTCGGCCTTATTTTTTTTAATTGGTGTTTTATTTTGTATTTATATGTACGTTTTATTAGGCTGTAAACCGCCCTGAGTCCTTTGGGAGATAGGGCGGTATAAAAATGCGATTAAATAAATAAATAAATAAAATAAAGCTTGTCAATGCACTTCCTTTGCAAGATGTTGAGGGCAGCCATCAAAATACCTTCACAAATTACATCATAATGTTCATATAACAGAAGGCAGAAAATGTTTAATATGTAGAGAGTTATATTTGATGCAGTTCATTAACTCTCTTTAATTTTAATTATATCTTAATTTATCCATTTCATCTAGATTAATTAAATCAATTTTAGTATTCTGGCTCTGCCCAGTTTTTAGAATAATGGCATTCAAAAGCCAGTTGTGAAGATTAATCCAGAAAGGAGTGCAATGAATGATCCTTCTGTGGATCATTGGGCTGGAGTGAAAATGTGATTAAATTGCCTTTTAATTCCAAAGATGGTTTGGGATAAAGGAATTCGATATAGCACCCAAGTCTCTCTCAAATGATTTGAAATGGAACACCCTATAATCTTCACTTGAGCTATATTCTTCAAATACTGAGAACAAGTCAATCCCTGCTGTCCCACTAACTGATCATTAAAAGCTAAACGTTTCCCCTGTCTACTTGTCCCTGACTCTAGGAGGCAATACTGAGCTCCATTTTTTAGTCAAGGGAGCCAGCATTGTTCCATGGTCATGTGGCCAGTATGACTATATCCTGAGAATGCCATTACTGCCCCACCGAAATGGTATCTATTTATCTACTCACATTTGCATGCTTTTGAACTGCTAGATTGGCAGAAGCTAGGGCAAGAGCCTCACTCCATCGCACAACACTCGGGTCTCAAACCTGAGCTCTCAACATTGCAGCTGACAAGCTCAGCGACTTTAACTGCTGAGTCACTGTACCCCAACCCAACTGATCATTAGGTCCCTGCAAATACATACATACATACATATAATATTTATATATTCTTTATATGTTATAAAGAATATATATTCTTTATAACATATATTATACATATTATATACATATATAATATTTATATATTCTTTATATGTTATAAAGAATATATATTCTTTATAACATATATTATACATATTATATACATATATATAATATTTATATATTCTTTATATTATATGTGTGTGTGTGTGTGTATTTATATATATATATATATATATATATATATATATATATATATATATATATATATATATAGGTCTTTAGTTGTTGGGTTTTCTCCCGTGTAAAATTGGAAGTGTCTTGGCGACGTTTGACGAAGTCTCATTCGTCATCTTCAGGCTTCAGCTTCGTGCTTCTGGGAGCAATGTGTGATCGCAGCCTGAAGATGACGAATGAGACTTCGTCGAAACGTCGCCAAGACACTTCCAATTTTACACGGGAGAAAACCCGAACAACCAAAGACCTATATACAAACACCCGTGAAAACCTCAGAAAACATATATATATATGATATCATGCTCTCTATTTTCTCAATCAATATATATATATATATATATAAATAAAAATCTACCAGGCCATCATTTCTTATGTTTCTAGAAACCTGAGGAAGAGGTGGGAAGGTGGCATGATAAAATGTCTGCCATTTTGCAACCCATTTCTTCCAGCACCTATTGTGGCTATTGGCTGAAGCATGGCAATATGTTGTAAGTAAAAACAATTTTTTTTAGGCTGTAAGAAGTAAAATTCATTGCACGGTCCCTAGTCTGTACAAAAGAAACAAAACAAACACTTAACAACAAAAGCAAACAGCTCCGAGCTAGGCAGAATAATTTGATTCATAAAAAGGGAGAGGAAAAAAAATATCTTAATTTTACCACTGCTGAGTCAATTCAGTAGGTTGTGTTTTTTTTTTAAAGAGCTTAATCAAGATCAGGAACTAGGGAGAGAGAGAGAGAGAGAGAACAAGGTTTCCTTCATTGCAGGAATGGACTGCCTCATGCTCAGCAGAAAAGATAGAAATCATTGCAAGAGAAATCCTTCTTTGAGATTTGAGATCATAATTGGGGTTGCACATCAGCTGAGCCATTCATAAATCAACTAAAGTGCCGAGCTAAACTAACCCACAGGGAATCCCAGAGACTTTGAGCTATTTTTTGAATTCATATTTGAGTCCTCGTATAGAAGTGCTCATAGATATATTTTCATAAATAAGAGAACTTAAGGAACCCTCTTCACTTCTGTATAGTATTACAGTGATTCAGTAGAGTTTCTCTCTGCCTGCCCTCCTTGGTTATAACTTAGTTGGTTATAAGCAGTGAGGGAGGACCGCCGAAAAGCATTGTAGAAAAATATGCTCTCTCTATAGGACTATATTAATTCATCTTCCCTTTTCTCTTAAAAAGAATTGAACTTCTGCTTGCTAGAAACAAGCTTTTCGTTGAAAAAAAAATAGGCAATATTCTAATTACTTGTAAATATTTTGTATTTCAAGGGTTTTTCATGATTCTTTCTCCCAGACATACAGGTAGCTCTCAGTGTACAACCACAATTGCGATTGGGATTTTTGTCAGAAGCCAGTGCCATTATAAAATGAATCATTAAGACCAGATCCAATTTTGTGACCATTTTTACTGTGACCATTAAGTGAATCAGACATTGTTAAGTGAATCACATGGTCATTAAATAAACCTGGTTTCCCCAAGTGACTTTGCTTGTCTGAAGCCAGCTGGGGAGATCACAAATTTCAATCATGTGACTGCAAGACACTGCAACTATCACAACTATGTGTTGGTTGCCAAGTGCAATGTGACCAAGGCAGTGGTACAATGATTAAAATTTAGAGGACGGGTCATAAATCATCTTTTTCTGAGGCTGTCGTAACTTTGAACTGTCAGTAAACAAATGGTTGTAAGTTAAGGGTTAACTGTGTGCAGTTTTTGTAAAACAGGATGTTTGTGCCGTAGTTCTCATTCACAGCAATAAGAGATTCAGGGTTTGGGTTTTTTGTCATCAAGGATCAGAACTATTTAGTCTAATATAAGTAGCCAGCAATCAACACCACACTTGAAAGGTTCCGCATAGACCAAGACAAACTATGTCTAATACTGTTTGGGATTTATTCTTGCGTTTGAATTCTCAACTCTGTGTGTGCTTAATTGCCATTTACAAAATGTCTAATTGATCGATTACTACAAGGAGCATTTGGAAAGATTTCTCAGGATGTAACAGATTGATTATGCATAATTCATCTTCCATCTTTTAGCAACAATAGAGATATTCCAGAGGAAATACTTCCCTTGCAGAAAGTATGGTCTTCGGAGAGCAGTGACACTTGGATTGTACATCCTGTATAAAACAGCTGCAGATTGGCAGATGGTGATGGTGGGGATTGAGAAAATAGAGAGCATGATATCTTATTTAATCCACAAGTAGATGGGTAGTTTTGTAGATCATCTGTGCCCATCCATCCTCATGGCTTTTATAGACTCCCAACTTCTCTCTTAGTTATTGTTGACTCAATCAGGCTGAAGAAGTCACCACTGCATTCCATCAGCACATATATTCTTACCCTCCCAACAATCTTACTCTGAATCCTTACTTCATGGGCAACCTCTTCCTCCTGCATCAACATGGGGCACATCTATCCTCCCAATTTGCTACATAACATCCCATATTCCCAGTTGTGACTTTCAGGCCTGGAAATTCCCACGGGGCAGCAGGAAGGGGGACATATTGCTTGCTTATGATTGGCATAAAGCCTACCACCACCATTGGTGGTATTACTCCTGGCTCAAGTTTACCTCCTTCAGTTTTCAAACAATAAACAGTTTGAAAAAATAGACTATTGGAGGAGTGGATGTGGACAGCTGTGGCGCACACTTTTCTTCCTGCCCTTTCAAACATGTAAGTTGAAGTTGCAATTTGCCTTTAACTTACCGAACCATAATTAACCATAGTTGTTGTTGTTGTTAGTTGTGAAGTTGTGTCCAACCCATCATGACCCCATGGACAACTTTCCTCCAGGCCTTCCTGTTCTCTACCATCCCCCAGACACCATTTAAGCTGATGCCGACTGCTTCAATGATTCCATTCAGCCACTTCATTCTTTGTTGTCCCCTTCTTCTTTTGCCCTTAATCTTTCCCAGCATTAGGCTCTTCTCCAGTGAGTCCTTCCTTCTCATTAGGTGGCCAAAATATTTCAGTTTCATCTTCAGGATCTGACCTTCTAAAGAGCAATCAGGGTTTATCTCTAGGACTGACTGGTTTGATCGTCTTGCATCCAAGGGACTTGCAGGAGTCTTCTCCAGCACCAATTAACCACAGTACTTAAAATCTAATTGGTACTGTCCTATTTGTATTTTGCACTCTGATGTGAATTCAGAATTAGGAAATACGGAAAGAATTCAGGCAAATTTTTGAAACTTTTGAAAATAATACAAATAGTCCTTGATTTACAGCCATAATTGGGAATAGAACTTGTGTCACTAAGAGATGCAGTTATTAAAAGAGTCATACCTGGTTATACAATCTTTTTTTGCCAAGGTCACAAAGCAAATCCAGCTTCCCCCATTATTTTAACTTGTTGGAAGCCCCCAGGAGAAGTTGCAAATGGTGATCACATGATCCAGGATGATGCAACTGTTGTAAATACATAACCAGTTTCCAAGTGCCCAAAGTTTGATCCTGTAACTGAGGAGTTAGTGTGAGTCTGAACCTCACACTCATGACAGTAATAAGTATGAGGATAGGTTGTAAGTCATTTTTGTCAGCACCATCCTAACTTTGAACAATTACTAAACAAATAGTTGTAAGTCAAGGACTTCCTGTGCTATGGATTATCCACATCTAAGAATTCTGCATGTAACTCTGAGTAGCGATCACATTTTGAAATATCCAAGAAGCCAAACTTAGTTGTTACTAAAAAGCCACCAATTTCTGTACTCCATTCAAAACTAAAATATTCTTATCCGTTACCCATTTTTCTCATACATTGTCTACTGCAGTTGTGAATCACAACAAAAGCTTGTGAAGTTTCATAAATATATACTATATGTACTATAGCTACCATTTTCAACATTCACTAGAAAGCAACTTTACTTTTGTTTTTCTGTGCTTCACAAAAGTTCTGTCGCCTGCTTCTTAGATCATCTGTATATGCCAGTATGGTGTGGCAGTTAAAGTGTTGGATTAGGACTGGGATCGCAGTTCACTGGCCAAATTTGAGCCAATCACTCTCAGTTTAGCCTACTTGATAAGTTTTTCAAAGGATAAAACAAAGAGAAAGCCCTATGTAACTACCTTCATCTGGGGTGAAATCTATATACCTTCTTTACCGGCTTGGGAGTGCATGTGCTGCACACGCATGCTCACTTCGCTCGACCTTCTGCGCATGCGCAAGACCTTCTGCGCATTATGCATACGTAAAAAAACATTACTTCCTGGTTAAAACCAGGAAGTAATGACACCTGGGCAGGTGGGTGGAGCTTCACTCCGCCATTTCTACCGGATCGCCGAACTACCAGCCGTGATCGCTACGGGATCACATGATCCGGTCCAATCGGTAGCATTTCACCCCTGCCTTTATCTCAGGGAGAAAAGGTGGCATAGAAATCTACTAAAGAAAATAAAATTTGCATGGAGAGAAGTCTAAGTAATTGATGTTACAAATGTTACACTTTACAACATGGAAAATCCAAAATTGTTATCAGTGTTTTCATTAATAACTGTCTCCTGTTTCATCATATTAAAAAACAACAACCACGAAAAAGACCTTTCATGGTAATCTCAGTGCCAAATAAGAAAACAAATGAAGCTTAATGTACATTGGAAAAAAAATTCTCTAACCCAAGCCTTTAATCAACTTATTGTAATGGGTGATGGAAGAAAAAAAAATACCCATGTTTACAAGTTAATAATTTAATAATGCACAGCTTAATCTTGACTTCAAGTACCTTTCATGATTGTTAGATTTTCTGTTGGTTTTTTTTAGTCATTAGTTTTATCCATCAGCCACAGTTACCACAAATGGTACATACGCCATGGTGTCATATTGCAAATAAAGCAGTTGTATAACTACATCATCACGTATGTTGCAAATACGTAATTCATGTTATTTGCAGAAAGAAATCAGGATACCTGCAGATATTTTTGTCCCTGCCCCCAAGACATCCGTGGTTACTTTTCCTTGTTGGTTTTTTTTCTGGCTAGAATAGAACTAAATAGCGGGGAAAAATGATACAGAAAATAATGTTTACATTTTCTTGATACAGAACATTTGTCAGCCTAATTATATGTAAATCTTAAATTTTGCATGGTGGGTAGCAACGACTTTGGGGGCAAAAAATGTCATTTCTTCTTCATGAAAAGGTTCAAACATTTTATTTGCAAATCAGACAGAATGCTGTTCTTATATAACACTTCAATTTGAGATCAAATTCTCCTATATTTGATGAAACAAAACTTTCACAAAATTGCTTTTTTTTTTTTCCAAGCTCATAGGGTGAATTATTTTATGAGATGCATATTCATGTAATGCTGTTGTAACACATTTTTAAAAAAATGTCTGAGACTGGTTAACTGTCCTAAAGTATTTCAGGTCCCCAGGCAGATTGATATCTCACAAAACTGACAAAGTAAAATGACCTTTTGAATGTTTGTGTGAATTGGGCCTAAACCATACCACAGGCAAGAATTTTGCTGAAAGAGATCTTGTTTATTGTTCTGTACTGTTTGGGAAAAATTGCAATTATTGTACTTACATTTGTGCCAAAACTGATCAGTATATGTACATGAAATATAACTTTTTCATAACCATTTATTCACACAAAACTCTTTGAAAAATTGTAACAAGCCTTTTCACTGTTTATATAAACAATATATATTTGAACAAAAATAAACTGCTGAAGCTGATGAGTGCAGAGGGCTTCAATTTTGTCAAAATAAAGCTTTGATGAAAAAAAAAAAGCTTTAGAGAATCCTGATTTTATTTGACATTTAAAACTTCGCAAATCTTTCCATGCTATTATTTCTGAAAGCCAGCATTTTGCATCTAGGTTTTTTAAATAGTAGCTTTCTGAAATGTCCATATATATGAAATTAAATCAATATGCATTAGCAGGTCAGAATAGAAAAACTTATATAAATAAATAAGCAAGGTGATCTTTTTCTTTTAACTGCCATGTTAGAAAACAGTTATTTTACCTTTTGCAAAATCCCTAATCTTCTACCTTTTTGGTTGTCACTTAAAAAGCATGGCATAAGGAGAACAGAGGCTGCTTTATTTGTAATTCCTTTCCTAAATGTTCCTAACCACTGAATTGGTATTTTCCACTGTTGTGGCAGCTAACATTACATGTTCCATTTCTATGATACACAATGAAAGAAATAGATGGAGTTTTTTTTCTTCTTCTGCATATTGCAACACAAAATTTTCTAAAGGAAATTCCTTGTTACTGCCAGGGGCAGTTTTGTGACAACAGCCCCATTTCTCTCACCATCCGTTTAGACTGCATCAATATAACAAGAGTTTTCCCTTGGAGGGAATCAAAAAAGCCAAATTAGCAGCCCCCCTCCAACTGCACAATCCAAGTCCAGCGACATAAAAAAAGGG
Organism: Ahaetulla prasina; assembly: GCF_028640845.1. Lineage (NCBI taxonomy): Eukaryota > Metazoa > Chordata > Lepidosauria > Squamata > Colubridae > Ahaetulla > Ahaetulla prasina. The sequence continues at coordinate 110,871,440 of NC_080539.1, read as the reverse complement.
GGAAGACTTTGGTCATGTGGATATGGCTGACATACTGACCTTTTTGACACAGCCTCTCTCCTCTTCCCAAACATCTCTGTTTATATTGTATTCTCATCCAGGTTGCTCTGATGGAGGGTTAGTGAGCAGAGTTGAGTTTGGAGTTTTCCAACGTAATTCTTAGTGACTTCATGACTATTTTTATTTCCTTTAGATCAGGGGTCCCCAACCTTGGCAACTTTAAGCCTGGACGACTTCAATCCCCAGAATTCTGAAAGTTGAAGTCCACCAGGCTTAAAGTTGCCAAGGTTGGAGACCACTGCTTTAGATTGCTTCAATGCTTATGGAGAGGAGGTTTGTCCTAATAACAAGGCTGTAAACCGCCCTGAATCCTTTGGGAGAAGGGCGGTATAGAAATTAAAATAATAATAATAATAATAATAATAACAACAACAACAACAACAACAACAACAATAATAATAATAATAATAATGAGGAGGAGGAGGAGGAGGAGGAGGAAAGATTTTTCAAAAATGAAAAAAAAAAGAAAGAGTTAAGAAACGTGTGCCTGTTTTTATTTATTTTTACATTTTCTCTCTTAGCAATGCTGACAACAAATAATCTCTTCCATGTTTGGAAAAGAGTGCCTTTTATTTACACAATATTATTTCTTTAGTTCCTTTTTACTTATCTTTTCCTCTTCCGCTCCACTAAATACTTACAGATTACATTGGTTGTGAAAGAATCTTTTCTCATCTTGCTAAACAAGGATCAATATGGCAAATGTGACTCAGTACATGTCAGCACCTATCAGAAAATTGCCAGAAAATAGAAGATCCAATTCAGCAAGTGCTCACAAGTAACAGTGGGTGATATTTCTGGTAAGGATATGGTGTCCTAATTGTCCCAAATACAATCTACCAAGATAACGGATCCATGCCTGAGTATTAGAATGAAAATGTACATGCCAGAAGAATAAAGCCATATGTTTACATGCATCTGTGCTGGCAGCTATCCAATACCTAACCTGATCTGATTATCCCAAAGGTGCTTTTTCAAGAGGCAACTGTACTTTCTGGTTTTTCTTTGAAGACGTTTTGCTTCTCATCCAAGAAGCTTCTTCAGCTCTGCTTCTTGGATGAGAAGAGAAACATCTTCAAAAAAAATCTGAGAAAATCCAGTTGCCTCTTGAAAAAGCACCTTTGGGACAATCATAAACCTGGATGATTGAGAATCTCCACAGACATTGATCTGATTATGTGCCATCAAATTAATATCAAGTATTAACAATGACATAGATGCATTTCCTCTATGACACACTATCCCTAACCTGGATTTTCAAGACTTCTAACAGTACACACTTTGCCACTGTAACTGAATCCATCTGTCTTGCTGCTGGTTCTGCTCTTCTACCCTTTCCTTCCACCTTTCCCAACATAAGAGCCTTCTCCAGAGAGCTGGGTCTTCACATAATGTGTCCAAAGTAGGATAATTGGAGCCTGATAATTTGTAATCTGACCTAGTCCTGTATATTTTCTGTTTTTCTTCTAGCACTACCATATCAGGTCTGCAAAAATCTGGACAACCACTAGATGGGAACGGAGGGATATTGATTTTGCTACTATTTTATGGTCATCTAGATATTTATAGACCAGATATGGTAATGCAAAAACATTACTATTCATTGGAAGAAGAGCTAGATGACAGAATGGTGGAGACTGGATTCCAGGCTGGGGGGATGAAACAAGGCTATTGTATTTGAACTGCTAAAAATTTAGATGACCACCAGACAACAATGGATGTGAGTTGTCTATGGCTTTGTTTGCCATACAATATTCATTTGCCATTTTGCAGTTCAGGTGCAATAGCTCTGTCTTAAGCTTGCAAGACTGTTCTGCATCATCATCATCATCTGTTGGATTTTCCTCCTGTTGGTTTAAGGAAGAAAAAACTGAAACAGATCTCTTTCTGTGATCCCACTTGAAAAGATCTCTTCTTTCTTATCTCTGGGACTTGCTCCCATGAGTATCATGAGTATGATTAAACCCTTAATAAAAACATAGTCCTTCCAACATGTAAAGAATTGGGTGTGTGAATGTTTTGATGAAATGAGGCTGCTTTGAAAGTATTCCTAATTTACATATTTTCAGAAGCTATCAAATCTCAAGACTAGTTCACTGTTGAAAAAAGCAGCCTCTCTTTGTTCATTTAGAGCCAAATCTACAGTAATTAGCCAAAGTAAGTAAAATAAATGTAGCCACATTGGCACCAATTTTGCCGCAGTCTTTCATACTTTGCTTAACTGCAGTTCAAAGCTGATAGGGGTCTTTCCATTAGACCAGATGGTTCACAACTGGCAGCCTCATCCCTTTCAAAGAAGATTGACAACTGTAAAAGAGAAGTTCTCCATCAGAGAGACTTGGCAAGATTTATCACCCCTGGCACGTGGATTTTCTCAGCATTTTGTTCCACATAAACTGAAACTGTACATTTCAGGTTTTTGAAACTGGGCATGTGCAAATCTCCGAGTCACTTCCACAGGCACACCAAATCTGAATATGATCATCATGACTTACTACTGTAAGTCATGACTACTCCATCATATTTGTAAGTTGAGGACTACCGGTATGTGTAGACTAGACACCAAGGCGTAAATTGGTCTGTAAACTTTGTCTATGTTCACAGTTCACAGTTTGGCAGGAAAACTCTGAAGTTTCAACCACTCAATTCTTGTCCTGGTCTGCTTTCAGGCCACCGATTTGTGTTTTTTCTAGACCACACTGTATTTTTCCTTTTTGTAAGCTTATAGGGCTTGGTTTAGGGACCCCTAAGCATCCTGGTAGCTCTTCCTCTGAACTGGTTCCAACATCTTCATATTCACTGCACTAAATTTTGGACACAATTCTCCTAATGCAGGCTATAGTTATATAAGTTAATAGAACTATTACCTCTTATAACTTGAACTAAGTCTATTAATGTAACATAAGACTGCATGAGCACTTCTAGCTGCAGCATCACACTACTTGTTCATGTTAAGCTAGTGGTCCACTACTATTCTTAGATGTCTATGAAGATTCTCAGTCATCCACCTCATGATTGTCCCAAAGGTGCTTTTTCAAGAGGCAACTGTATTTTTTTTTCTTTGAAGACATTTCACTTCTCATACAGGAAACATTTTGGATGAGTAGCGAAACCTCTTCAAACAAGAACAAGAAAGTCCAGTTGCCTCTTGAAAAAGCACTTTTGGGATTACTATTCCTAGAATCTTTTCATAGTCCTTCACCAAGCCAAATCTCCCAATCCTATACTTCTGTTACATTTCATTCATCCTACATTGGATTCGGCTTTATATGTAAACCAGGATTGTCATGATCTGGATACATGCTTCCAGGGGTGAAATCCAGCAGGTTCTGACAAGTTCTGGAGAACTTGTAGCAGAAAATTTGAGTAGTTCGGAGAACTTGTATATTGTATTGTCGGTTTTATTATGCCTGTACACCGCCCTGAGTCCTTCGGGAGAAGGGCGGTATAAAAATCAAATAAAATAAATAAATAAATAAATAAACTCGCAAATGCCACCTCTGGCTGGCCCCAGAGTGGGGAGGGGATGGGAATTTTGCAGTATCCTTCCCCTGAAGTGGGGTGGGAATTGAGATTTTGTAGTATCCTTCCCTGCCATGCCCACCAAGCCACACCACACCCTGGTAGTAAAAAAATGTGGATTTCATCACTGCATGCTTCTAATTGCTAGCCCAAGATTCAATTCATAAGGTTTGGTTTAATTGGAAATACAGATCAGAGATTAATAAATATGAGGAGAGTTACCCTCTGACTGAAAGTTTAGAAATTATGGGTATAAAACACTAGATATTTTCCTTTTAACAGGTGACCTTAAAAATATTATCTAGGGTCAGTCCTGGTTATTATTTGATGGGAGACCACCAGGAAATCCCCCAAAATTGATTCAATTGAGAACTTGAAAAAAGGCCCACAAAAAAGGCAATAACAGATTATTTCCTTATTATTATCCAGAAAAGAACATGGGTGATTTGTGAAGTCACCAGAAACTGAGCTCAGTTTAAAGATTTTATGTTTTACACTGGAGTGGTCCATAGTAACCTGCTGCTACTATTAATCTGAAGACTAGTTTATGGCAGCAAATAAAGAAATGGCAAGGCGTTTATTCATGATGCGTGATGAGATTTCTGAGATGGGAACATCTATATTTAAAAAAGAAAGAAAAGAAAGGAAGGAAGGAAGGAAGGAAGGAAGGAAGGAAGGAAGGAAGGAAGGAAGGAAAAGAAAGAAAAAGAAGAAAGGAAGGAAGGAAGAAAGGAAGGAAGAAAGAAAAGATGACGGAAGAAAGGAAAGAAAAGAAAAAGAAAGAAAGAGAAAGAGAGAAAGGAAAGGAAGGAAGGAAGAAAGAAAGAAAAGAAATAATAAAAGAAAGAAAGAGAAAGAAAGAAAGAGAAGGAAGGAAGGAAGGAAGGAAGGAAGGAAGGAAGGAAGGAAGGAAGGAAGGAAGGAAGGAAGGAAGGAAGGAAGGAAGTTCCACTAGCAGGTAAGAGGCAATCCAAAAATACATCAAAGATGCCAAAAGTGGAGGGAAAGAAACAGTACAGGAAAAATTCTAAAAAAAAAAAAAAAGGGGGGGGGAGAAGGAGACTGTTAAATTGATAAAACTTCTGTAATTAAGAAAGGATTGGTAATGAAATTTGAAATCTGGTTTATTTCCTGGTCCTTCTGCATGTATGTATCCTCCTTGTGTCTCCCAGGAATAACAGAGTGGACAGGCCAGTATTTCTAGACTTCATTAATAAGCTTGGAAAACTGAGCACAGAGTGCTGCATAGTGATGCTCATCCTTTCCCAGTGGGATTAGAGTTATCACTTTGAAGCAATCTGGCATGAAACCAGGGCTTTTTATTTTTAGCAAGGATATTCAGAATTATTTATAAAAGAAGAAAGATGGAATAGTCCCAAGCGGTAACACAGGAATAATACCGATCCAGCCATCACCCAACTATGAATTCAATAACCACTGCAATAAATCTCCAGTTGTATAATCACCTGGATAAAAAGAGTTGGGTTTTTTCCCCAAGCTTCATAATATCTTCCCTTTGTTTTATGCACATTGTGACTATCCCACCAGAGTAGTAAGATTGGAAGAAATGACAGGTCAAAACTGGAGATTATTACACAAAATGCAGTACAACGCAGATGAATTGTACTGATTACAGATGAATTTGTTAGCTGAAAATAAGTAAAATTTCAGTATGACTTAAAGTGGAAAATGAGTGTCTGATTCACTAACTTCACTAAAAATATGCTTAGCGAACTGATAGTGACAGGGAAGAAGTTACGGTAATATTCAGAGATGGATAAATGAAGAATAAGGACATTTCAATGAGAAGAAAGATATATTTTTCAACCTTGGCTCACATTTTTTCAAGCAGCATTTACAGAGGCAGAAAATGTTCAGAAAAAGCAGGTAGAAACTGGTTGGATTTTTTTACTAGCTGTTCAGACCTTCTGGATCAGGGGTCTCCAACCTTGGCCACTTTAAGCCTAGCGGACTTCAACTCCCAGAATTCCACAGCCAGCTTTGCTGGCTGGGGAATTCTGGGAGTTGAAGTCCGCCAGGCTTAAAGTGGCCAAGGTTGGAGACTCCTGCTCTGGATGGTAGATGAAATCATAACGCATTTTTTATTGACCTGGGATTAATGGAAGAGTTGGTTTTAAATAGCTTCATGCATTTTTTAAATTTATAATTTAATTTATAATTTCAGTAAGGACTCCTCTAAGCAGTCTACAAGACCATTTGGACATTGCCTTAAAAACTGATCTTCATACCAGATTGGGTACCTTGTGTATCTAATACACAAATATTAAAATAACAAGGTCAGGTAAACCAGTCAGATAGATACGTGTAAGGACATGCACAGCTGATATTTCTCCCTGCCAGGATCATTAAATTGCTATTCCAATGATTTCTTAACTAGAATAGAACAGTATAGAATTTTTTTATTGGCCAAGTGTGATTGGACACACAAGGAATTTGTCTTGGTGCATATGCTCTCAGCATACATAAAAGAAAAGATACGTTCATCAAGAATCATAAGGTACAACACTTAATAGAATAGAATAGAATAGAATAGAATAGAATAGAATAGAATAGAATTTTTATTGGCCAAGTGTGATTGGACACACAAGGAATTTGTCTTGGTGCATATGCTCTCAGTGTACATAAAAGAAAAGATACGTTCATCAAGGTACAACATTTACAACACAATTGATGATCAATATATCAATGTAAATCATAAGGATTGCCAGCAACAAGTTATAGTCATACAGTCATAAGTGGAAAGAGATTGGTGATGGGAATTATGAAACGATTAATAGTAGTGCAGATTCAGTAAATAGTCTGACAGTGTTGAGGGAATTATTTGTTTAGCAGAGTGATGGCCTTCGGGAAAAAACTGTTCTTGTGTCTAGTTGTTCTGGTGTGCAGTGCTCTATAGCATCGTTTTGAGGGTAGGAGTTGAAACAGTTTATGTCCAGAATGCGAGGGATCTGCAAATATTTTCACGGCCCTCTTCTTGATTCGTGCAGTATACAGGTCCTCAATGGAAGGCAAGTTGGTAGCAATTATTTTTTCTGCAGTTCTAATTATCCTCTGAAGTCTGTGTTTTTCTTGTTGGGTTGCAGAACCGAACCAGACAGTTATAGAGGTGCAAATGACAGACTCAATAATTCCTCAATAATTCCTTAATGATAGTCATAGGGTACAAATAAGCATGCATAAGAGAGATGCATAAATAGAGAAAGGATTCAGCGCTATCTTGATAAAGAGCATGTCCAGAAAAAAAAAATTTTCACTGCAAAAATTACCTCTGCTCAAATATATATAATTATCTATTTATGCAGATGAATGAATTTATTGATTGAATGAAATGTTATTATAGTTCGTGTCATTCAGAACTTTTTTCATTCTATTTAATGATTTAAACATAAATACAAAGATATGGTAGTATGTAGACTGATCTTCCCTGAATGAGAAAGGTTTGAAAAAAAATCAGTATTTTTTAGCATACAAAAAAGAAAACCAGGCAAGACCCTGCAAGCAGTTCTCCTTGGCCTTTGGATAAATACACTATCATGGAAATAATATTGATTTATTCAAGAAACTCTGCTTTGACATTTATTTTAAAGCAACGGCTCAGATCAAATCCTTTCCCTACAGACTGAAATGATTTATTACAGCTGTTCTCTGACTACAGCTTTTATATAGAGGGGAGAGCAGAGTAGTCTCATGGCCCACTATTGCTACTTAACACTGGAAGAAAAGAGGGGGGGAATTTTTCTTTTATTTGTTGATTAGTTTTATACTCTGCCTTTTCTCCAGGAGCTTAATTCTCAGCCCTTCAATATAAGCCAGGTCAGGAAACATTTATTTATTTACTTATTTAGTTTATTTATTAAATGTTTATGTCATCCATCTCTCTATTAGGTAATATTATCAGATATTAACAAAATCTTGGAAATCTCAGTTTCTCTGTGCCTTCTCTTATACCCAAAAGAATTAAGGTTGACTTACTTTGAGTTTTTTCTCATCCATTCTTCCCTCCCAAGGTTATATTGAATCTTTACTTAATTATTGTGTCTTTCTTCAAAGTTATGTCTGTATGTCTCTACACTAACAATATCTCATCATTCTGTACCTACCATCATAATCTATGAACAAAGTTAGAGAGAGAGACAGAGAGAGAGAGACTGAGAGACAGAGACAGATCACTGATGACGTTACCTAGTTGGGTAATGAAATGTTTGCAAGAAAACCACCAAGCTCAGAGAGCACCAAGAACCAAGAACCCCACATTTCAACCCTGAGTTGCACCTATTCTCTTTTATCAGTGTAGAAATAGTTATATGGAAGCCACTGACCAAGTGAAGAATTCTGCTTCTCTTTATACTTAATGAAAACCTGGTGTGCTAAATCCAGCACTCAGTGGCTGGAGACCTTGAATTCTAATTGTGCCTTAGGCCAGTCATTCTATCTCCGCCCTGGAAAGGATGCAATGGCAAACCTTGGCCAGGGAAACAGCATCCATTGACTCAAAGGTATAAAACAGCAACAATAAACAGCACCCATGACATACAGTAGTTCTAATAACAGTATTGTGGGGGGAAGTGATTTACTGAAAGATGAACCAAACCAATTGAAATTTGAAACAATTATTTTTCAAAAATATACTTACATTCACTGGGCTCCCAATCAAATTGACTAGAGCCCCAACAACAGACAGACAGAGGATTATAGAAGAAGAGACAGAAACAGTGTATCAAGTGTCAGGAATAATTAATTATATCTGCTTAGGCAGAAAAAGGCCCCAGCTATATCTTTGCAAAAAATTGATCAGCCAAGTCCAGACCTTGAAGCTGTCTTCTTAATTTTGCATCATCTTAATTTATATTTCTTTATTATTATAAGTATATTAAGATGGTATCTTTTATATTATTCTTTGCTATTCGTCTGTCCATTTTGTTATCTGGCTTTTGCTCTCTTCCTTCAGAGTCAAATCAAACTAAATTTTAATGCTAAAAGCTACTAGGGATCCTCAAATCTTCCTTGAGTTTAACATAGTTACTCTGTCTGTGAACCAATTCATCAGATGCCTGCCAGACTAGCATTGCCTTACTGTTTGCTTTTTGTTTTAATGAGTGGTATTTTCTGTTCCCATTATTTGCCTGCCAGCCAAATTCCTTGTGAAATGTAAAAGGAAATGTTGCTCCCACATTTTTAGAACCCCTGGATCCTGTATTTGTATCCTATCCAAAGAAAGTATAGTAGAATAGAGTAGAAGAATGGAATGGAATGGAGTGGAGTGGAGTGGAACAGCACTTAGACATATATACTGCTTCACAGTGCTTTACAGCCCTTTCTAAGCAATTTACAAAGTCAGCATATTGCCCCCAACAATCTGAATCCTCAGTTTACTGACCTTGGAAGGATGGAAGGCTGAGCCAACCTTGAGCCTGGTGAGATTTGAACTGCCAAATTGCAAGCAGCCGGCAGTCCGCAGAAGTAGCCTGCTGTACTGCATTCTAACCACTGCACCATCACATCAATAGACTAGGGTAGGGTAGGGTAGGGTAGGGTAGGGTAGGGTAGGGTAGGGTAGGGTAGGGTAGGGTAGGGTAGAATAGAATAGAATAGAATAGAATAGAATAGAATAGAATATTGGGTCAAGTGTGATTAGACAAAAGGAATTTGTCTCTGGTGCAGAAGCTCTCAGTGTACATGCAAAGCAATAGGGTAATAATCATAATAATGATACCAATAAGAGGGGGTAGTAAAAAATACGAGAAGGACAATAACAATATTACAACCATACAAGATATGAATATGCTTACACATAAGACAGTACCATGAGGATTAGGTGTTCAGCAGAGTGATGGCACAAGGGGGAAAAACTGTCTCTGTGTCTAGTTGTTTTGGCATGCAACGCCCTATAGGGTGTCCCGAGGGGAGGAGTTGAAACAGATTATGTGCAGGATGTGAGGGCTCTGTAGTTATATAGACTCCTACAGTGCTATTGCAGAATCCCACCAGTTAATTATACACAGTGTGAAGAAGCGTTCTCTTTCGCTGTTTTAAATTACCTTCTAATCACTTCCCTGCATAGACCCTGATTGAAGAGAGGGAGAAAAAAGTCACCTGACCCACTTTTCCTTGCTGTGATTTTGTACACCTCATGTCTGTCCTCAGTCACCTTCTTTCCCAGCTAAAAATAAATTCTCAAACAATCTAGAAATCTACCATACCCTCAGCTCTCCCATTTGTTACCCATTAGCAACACACTACAAAATTAACCTGAGATTTCTCTGCATTATCCTTAAGACCTGAACAATTCAGATGCAATCAGGATGGTGCTTTCTATGTACTTGCGAATCTGTGGCTGGGAGTCAATACCAATAGCCAATCATTACTTGTGCTTTGTCAGTCTGAGCTAGACAATAGCTGAAGATAGATAATGTCAGCTAAATAATGCTGAGGCTTTCTGTTTCTAGTTCACTAAGTGTTCGCTTTTACTGCCACCAGTGTTTTAGTAGTCCATTAATGATCAAATACCCCTTCATGACAAGACAAGCAATTAGGTTTCTAGCATTCTATTGCCCATAAATTTCCATGCATTTATTTACATTTATCTGCCTGTGTAAGTCTGCAAAACATTATCCCGACAGAGAAGAAGTTGCAAGTGGAAATCAATAACTGAAACAATTAACAAATGAACTGAAAACCCTCAAAAGCTTTCTGTTCACCGTGGCATCAGATCTATGTCACAGAATGAATGCTCTAAATAGAGCATGTAAGAACGTCCTGTAAGAATATTTGTAAATGCCAACAAAATTGCATTTGAGGGCCATTCCTAATAACGAAGATCAACATATCTGCAAATGAAGTTCAGTTAAATGATATTTAGGAATGGGGGGGGAAGCAATGCAGAAACAAAACATATAGGAAGTCCTAGACCAGGGGTCCCCAACCCGTGGGTTGCGGCCAGTGGTGGGATTCAGCCGGTTCCCACTAGTTCGAGCGAATCAGTAGCTAAATTACCCACTAATTCCCTGCTATCAAAGTAGATCCTGGGCATTGTGCTGCAATGGAGAAATGGGCAACAGAACGGCCGGCGGGAGGGAAGGAGGAGGCCACTTCCCCTCTTTCTTCTCCCTGCTCCTACTCCTTACCTCATGATGGCCGTTCCATTTCCCATTTTTCCATTGCAACGCAACAGCCAGGATCCACTTTGATAGTAGGGAGGGGGGTAATTTAACAACCAATTCACCCAGGGTCAGGTTGGCTGTCATGGGAGGCTTATCCCATATGTGGGGCAGAGCTGGAGGACAGGAATGGGCCATACTTCCCACGACAGCCAATCTGACCCTGGGCGAACCGGTTGTTAAATTATTTGAATCGTACCACTGCCTGTAGACCACTACTGGGCCTTGAGTCTTTCGGAACTGGGGCACGGAAGTGGTGGATGAGTGCAGACATGCACGCTCCATTTGTACAAGCAGCAGGCATGTATGTCCACTGCTCTCGGAAATGGCGCTGCTCACATGTCCTGGCCCACTTCTCATGTGGAAGCATCTCCTCTCCTTCCTTTCCCCACCAGTCTGCAAAGTCAGAAAAGTTGGGGAACTCTGACCTTAACCTACAACCACAATTGGGACCAAAATTTTCATTGCTAAGCAATGCTTGGTTGTTAAGTGAGTCGCCCCCAATTTTACAATCTTTTTTTGCCATGTTTTTTTTTTGAAGTGGCTCACTGCAGTTGTTAAATGAATCACACAGTCATTAAGCAAATCCAGCTTTCTCATTGACTTTGCTTGTCGGAAGCTGGCTGTGAAGATCACAAATGGTGATCACATGATCCCAGGAAACTGCAAATTTGCTGATTGCCAAGCACCTGAATTTTGAACATGATCATGAAGATGCGTCAGTTGAGAGGACTGGTCATAAGTCTTTCCCCCCCCCCCCAGTTCCATTGTAATTCTGAATAGTTGTTAAACAATTGGTTGTAAGTCAAGGACAGCTGTATGGGCTTTTCACTACTGAAGAGGAATTCTTGAAAATTCATTTTATTACTGTACTTGTTCAAAGACAACATCATAAAGTCAACAAGGATGAGTGCTAACCTAAATCTGGAATTAAACCAGCATGAGTCATCCATTGTGCTCATTCCATGTTAGTGACTAAAAATTATTACGAAAAACTTCATATCGATACATGTTTTATGTTTCTGTAATTAATGCTTTAAAATAAGCTAAATGTTGTGATGTTATAAACTGACACTATGTTGTTAAAAGACTTGTTTATTTTTAAGAGCTAGCTCCCCAAACCCATTAATAATAGCAGTCCAGAAATAACTTTCAGGCTAGCTCCACACAAATTGTTGTATTATGCAGAAAACCCCCCAGTGTGCAGCAGAGTCACACAGACCTGGATGAGCCAATTAGAATATATCAACAGATCTATCCAGACATCTAAATCACATATTCTAAATATCATTATTCTTTTGCATTGCAGCTAAGGCTAAGGTTTTTATGAGATTTCTTGTAATTTGCCTCCTGAGGTGTTGAAAAATTTCAAAAAGCTGTCAGAAGCTGAATCTTCAGGAAATTACACTCTCTAAATTACACGGAGGGAAACACACATTCCGGAGTAATAAGAATGATAAAAACATATTTTTTTGGTCCTTGCATAGTTCAAACCAAAGCAAAACCAAACATTTTGCTGTGTTACATTTCCCAAAACGCTACGAAACCTCAAAACTTTCCAAGATACTTTGGCTTAGAAAACGGAAACTCAGGAAATGTATCAGCATTCAAATTCGTCTCGATGTTAAAAATATAAAATAATATTCAAATGCCATTGAAAGAACTTTTAAATATAATCTTTGTGATAATATTGGAAACTTTGGGCCTACTAGTTTTTGTCTGTTTATTGGTAAACGTCCTCAAACAATTGGTCCCTCAAACAATTTCTCAATTAAACATGGAAAAAAATGGCAATGTAATAAGCTGGATGAAAAGCAAAACAATCAAAGAATGCACAAATAAGTGAATAAATTGTGAAGTTAATGCTGGTTATTTAAAATTCTATAAACCTGAATAAATCTAAGGTGGTCTTGAACATTATTTACTGATTACTACCCAGGCAAATATTTTTCCTTTTTTTATAATTACAGGTAGTCCTGGTTTTACCTCAACTGAGCCCAAAATTTATGTTGCTAAGCAAGAGATTTTTTAAGTGAGTTTTGCCCTATTTTACAACTTTTCTTGCTGCAGTTGTTAAGTGAATCACTGCAGGTGTTAAATTAGTAACACAGATGTTAAGTGAATCTGGATTTGACTTTGCTTGTTGCTAGGTCGAAAACGATGATCACATTGTTGTGGAAAGATGAGACAAAGTTTCTCCCAGGGCTTAGGGCTTGTATGGGGACCTTTGTTCTTAACAAGGTTTTGTAGGCCACCTTAACATTACCCCAGGACACTACAACCGTCATTAATACAAGTCAGTTGCCAAGTGTCCAAATTTTGTTCACGTGACCAGAGGGATGCTGCAACGGTCGTAAGTGTAAAAAACAATCATAAGTCCCTTTTTTCAGTGCTGTTGTAACTTCAAATGGTCACTAAACAAACTGTTATAAGTCGAGGACTACCTGTATGTAGTTGAAGAGTTAACAGAGTTGCTAGAGAGGACAAAATTAATCACTTTGATTAAAGAAAAGCCTTTGTTTATATTTGGAAACCACTTTTGGATTTTTTTTGCTTGAAACTGAAAGAAATGAAACTTTGACCCTGAAATTTGATGACTTGTATTGTTCATGACTACAGAACTGCTGTACGCTGTGCTTAACTCTAATTCAAAGGTTCACTGTATTTTATGTTTATACCTGTACTGAAGGAAGTCATAAGTTACTCTTTTTTCTTTTGCTTTTTTCCTTCTTGCCCAATTCCCAGTTCCTTCCGCCTTTTCACTCTATTATTTCTTTGCTTTTTATTATTTTTTAAATGTAATAAAGTTGTATTTAAAGCAAGACCACTGATTGTCTAAAATACTAACTTTAATGCAGAGAAGATTTGAGAATGGATATAAGGTGATGATTCCTCTTTTGTGAAGTAGATTAAAGTAAAAATGAAATCTTGTGTGTTAAAACTTGACTCCTGCTGACTTTATGGATATATCCACAGCAGTTTTATTGAGCGAGGTCCAGGATCGGTTTGCCACTGCTAGCTTCTGAGATACAGGTAGTCCTCAACTGACAACCACAATTGAGTCCAAGATTCCTGTTGTTAAGTGACACATTTGTTAAGTGAGTTTTTGCCCCATTTTACCACCTTTCTTGCCACAGTGGTTAAGTGAATCTACAGTTGATAAGTTAGTAACCCAGTTGTTAAATGAATCTGGTTTCCCCCATTGGCTTTGCTTGTCAGAAAGTCGGAAAAGATGATCATGTGACAATGCGACCTTGGGACACAGCAACAGTCATAAATATGAACCAATTACCAAGCATCTGAATTTTGATCACATGATCATGGGGATGCTACAAAAGAGCATAACTGTGAAAAATGATCATGTCACATTTTTCAGTGCAGTTTTGTAACTGTGAACCGCACTAAATGAACTGTTGTAAGTTGAGGACTATCTGCACATTTATTTTTTTTACTGTGGAATTCCCTTGGTGGTCCCCTTTCCAAGATCTGACTTTGTTTAATATTTTCAAACTCAGTTAAGTGTTGCCACTAATGCCTGTCTGAAATTTACCTCAAACAATAAACTTAACACAAATAGGCTGTGGGTGTACATTGAGAGTTAAAAGATTTATTCTATATCCCATCTGTGGCTGCCACTTGCCCTGCTTTTTATTTAAGAAACTGCTAAATATAAGTTACTTCCTTCCACTTTTTTCTTGCCAGGAACATGTACAGAGAGCACCTGCTTTCATTATTTATTTGCTCTTATTATTCTCGTTGTAGAAGCTGCTACATATTTGTTTCCCTGACATCTGTGCATTCTTTTCTTATCACAAACCAATTAAATTGACCAAAATATGCAAAACAATCATGAAACATCTGCACTAAAAAATCCATATCAACCTCTAAATACACCCAGGTTCTAAATATAATACAGGAGGAAGAACATCAGTTCTGACACTCTTATGTTAGAATGCTATTTAAACATCTGTACCAGTGCTGTGATTGCCACAAATTGAATGAAAAGTATGGAAAGAAAGCCAAATCCGTCTAGTTTGATGAATCCGTCTATCTAGACCCGTTCCAGTCCGGCTTCCGACCCGGATACAGCACGGAGACAGCTTTGGTCGCATTGGTGGATGATCTCTGGAGGGACAGGGACAGGGGTTATTCCTCTGCCCTGGTCCTATTAGACCTCTCAGCGGCTTTTGATACCATCGACCATGGTATCTTGCTGCGCCGGTTGGGGGGATTGGGAGTGGGAGGCACCGTGTATCGGTGGTTCTCCTCCTATCTCTCTGACCGGTCGCAGACGGTGTTGACAGGGGGGCAGAGGTCGACCGCGAGGTGCCTCACTTGTGAGGTGCCGCAGGGGTCGATTCTCTCGCCCCTTCTGTTCAACATCTATATGAAGCCGTTGGGTGAGATCATCAGTGGCTTCGGGGTGAGATACCAGCAGTACGCTGATGACACCCAGCTGTACTTTTCCACCCCGGGCCACCCCAATGAAGTTGTTGAAGTGCTGTCCCGGTGTTTGGAGGCCGTACGGGTCTGGATGGGGAGAAACAGGCTCAAGCTTAATCCCTCCAAGACGGAGTGGCTGTGGATGCCGGCATCCTGATTCAGTCAGCTGCAGCCGCAGCTGACTGTTGGAGGCGAGTTATTGGCCCCAAAGGATAGGGTGCGCAACTTAGGTGTCCTCCTGGATGAACGGCTGTCGTTTGAAGATCATTTGACGGCCGTCTCCAGGAGGGCCTTCCACCAGGTTCGCCTGGTTCGGCAGTTGCGCCCCTTCCTTGATCGGGATGCCCTGTGCACAGTCACTCACGCGCTCGTTACCTCTCGCTTGGATTATTGTAATGCTCTCTACATGGGGCTCCCCTTGAGGTGCACTCGGAGGCTTCAGTTAGTACAGAATGCAGCTGCGCGGGTGATAGAGGGAGCTACTCGTAGCTCCCACGTAACACCGCTCCTGCGCAGACTGCACTGGCTACCTGTGGCCTTTCGAGTGCACTTTAAGGTTTTGGTTACGACCTTTAAAGCGCTCCATGGCTTAGGGCCTGGGTACTTACGGGACCGCCTGCTGTTACCTCATGCCTCCCACCGACCCGTACGCTCTCACAGAGAGGGACTTCTCAGGGTGCCGTCCGCCAAGCAATGCCGGCTGGCGGCCCCCAGGGGAAGGTGCTTTCTGTGGGGGCTCCCACACTCTGGAACGAGCTTCCCCCGGGTTTACACCAAATACCTGACCTTCGGACCTTCCGCCGCGAACTGAAGACACATCTTTTCATTCGCGCGGGGCTGGCTTGAATTTTATCGGTCTTTTAAATTTCTTAAATTTTTAATATCAATTTTAAATGGGATTTTAGTTTTTTATATATTTTAAAGTTTCGGGCTAATTATAATAAGTTTTTTAATTTACATTTTAAATTGTATATTGTATTGTCTTTTTTACTTCTGCCTGTACACCGCCCTGAGTCCTTCGGGAGAAGGGCGGTATAAAAATCAAATAAAATAAATAAATAAATAAATAAATAAATAAAATGTCTATATTTGTACTAGTTGCAAGGGAGAATGGATTCCAAGATTTTTCCACTAATTATTCAATGTAAGTAACATGCCTTTTTATAGGGTGGGGCTGTCCACCATCAATTAAAGGCAGAAGAGCTTAATCTGTTCTGCTTTGTTTTGTTCTGTTCATATTAAAGGTAAAGGTAAAGGTTCCCCTCGCACATACGTGCTACTCGTTCCCAACTCTAGGGGGCGGTGCTCATCTTCGTTTCAAAGCCAAAGAGCCAGCACTGTCCAAAGACATCTCCGTGGTCATGTGGCCAGCATGACTCAGTGCCAAAGGTGCATGGAACGCTGTTACCTTCCCACCAAAGGTGGTCCCTATTTTTCTACTTCCATTTTTTACATGCTTTCGAACTGCTAGGTTGGCAGAAGCTGGGACAAGTAACAGGAGCTCACCCCATTACACGGCAGCACTAGGGATTCAAACCGCTGAACTGCTGACCTTTCGATCGACAAGCTCAGCCTCGTAGCCCCTGAGCCACTGCATCCCTATTCTGTTCATATTAGAAAAAGGAAATAGGGCAAAACAGAAAGCTGCAGATTCTTAGCCTTCTAAAAGTGCCCAACAATAGAACAAATTACAGAAATTTAGTTGGTTTGGGAAAATATCCATTGCAGTGGGTGACTGACCCAAGGAATTCCCATACCTTAAAGGAACTGCCTGCCCACACACTAGACTGAACTATATCAGATTATTTTTTCGTGCTTTCTAGATTGCTGCAAATCCAGTGGTTAAGGCATTGGTCTAGACCAGGGGACTCCAACCTTGGTCCCTTTAAGACTCGTGGAGTGACATTGGTGGTCCCAGCGTTCTGCCGGTGAAAATGGGCTCCTGAGCTCCATTTTTGGCTGTGATGGTCTTCTGCAAACCCTCTGCAAATGAAAATGGAGCTTGGGAGGGCCGCAAGCTGAGAGCTCTCTCTCAACCCAACTCTCTTCACAAGATTGTTATGGGGAAAATAGGAGGAAGGAATGTTTTGTGTGTTCCCCATCTTGAGTTATTTATACAAAAAAAAAAAAAACAAAGATGGAATTTAAATTTTTTTTTTAATATTATTGCTCTGTGAACATAATTTTGACTAAATATTAACCACCTGAGAGGCATCCTGACCTTTATTAACAACTATTTGAAAGACACATTTTGAAAACTTCATTTTAATCTTGGTATAAAATTGTAGCCAACATAATGAATTTAGTGACATCTGCAAGTGAAGCGGATTACCCTGTCAGAATGGTGGCCATGCTCATGATGCCTTTTTGATATCAGCAGGGCTTGTTAGAGATGCTCTTGGATGAGGTTCCTGCAATACCACATAAAAACCAAGTGAAGCTCTGGATTCTGAAACTTGTAAGCAATACAGTCAATCTATTTGCTGCAACATTTTAATTAAGTTATACCCAGCAAACACCATTTAACGATGGAAGTGTCAAAGTGTCAGGGCCAATTCAAGGTCATTCCCAGTTAAGCTAATTTGACAGCATTAAGGCATAAACCCAACTATTCAGGAAAACATGAAGCCTACAGATATGAACATGTTTGCATTCTGTTTTGTCTTTTACATTTTCACTTTCGTTAAGAGACAAAGCTGATGAGGCAACAATTACGGTGTATTATGCATCATTTGGGATTAGAAATGCTAAATGTCATTTTGCTGCCTTTTTTGAATGTTAACAGGTTGAAGGCTACTTTGACATCAGCACAGAACTATATAGATGATTATTTTTGTAATGCTTCAATTTTATCTTGGCATATAAAACATTAAATCATTTCCAATTTTTTATTCTTCAGCATCAGAATACCCTATCATTTATTTATTTATTTATTATTTATTTATTATTCGAATTTATATACCGCCCTATCTCCCAAAGGACTCAGGGCGGTTCACAGGCATATAAAAACATCAATATACAAATTAAAATAGTCATTAAAAAACTTATTCTAATGCCCCAATTATTAAAATGGAAATATAAATATTAAAACCAATTTAAAACCCCTATAAATTTAAAATCTAAGCCAGTCCTGCACAGATGAATAAATGTGTCTTGAGCTCGCGACGGAAGGTTCGGAGGTCCGGAAGTTGACGGAGTCCTGGGGGGAGTTCGTTCCAGAGGGCGGGAGCCCCCACAGAGAAGGCCCTTCCCCTGGGCGCCGCCAGACGACACTGCCTAGCTGACGGCACCCTGAGGAGTCCCTCTCTGTGAGAGCGCACGGGTCGGTGAGAGGTATCTGGTCGCAGTAGGCGGTCCCGTAGATAACCCGGCCCTATGCCATGGAGCGCTTTGAAGGTGGTCACCAAAACCTTGAAGCGCACCCGGAAGGCCACAGGTAGCCAGTGCAGCCTGCGCAGGATGGGTGTTATGCGGGAGCCACGAGGGGCTCCATCTATAACCCCCGGAGCCGCATTCTGGACTAACTGCAGCCTCCGGATGCCCTTCAAGGGGAGCCCCATGTAGAGAGTGTTGCAGTAATCCAGGCGAGACGTCACGAGAGCGTGAGTGACCGTGCACAGGGCATCCCGGTCCAGAAAGGGGCGCAACTGGCGCACCAGGCGAACCTGGTAGAACGCTTCCTGGAGACGGCCGTCAAATGATCTTCTAGAGACAGCCGCTCATCCAGGAGGACGCTGTTGCGCACCCTCTCCATCGGGGCCAATGACTCGCCACCGATGGTCAGTCATGATTTAGCTGACTGTACCGGGATGCCGCATCCACAGCCACTCTGTCTTGGAGGGATTGAGCTTGAGCCTGTTTCTCCCCATCCAGACCCGACGGCCTCCAGACACCGGGACAGCACTTTGATAGCTTCATTGGGGTGGTCCGTGTGAAAAGTACAGCTGGGTGTCATCCGCGTACAGCTGGTACCTCACACCGAACCCACTGATGATCTCACCCAGCGGCTTCATATAGATGTTGAACAGAAGGGCGAGAGGATCGATCCCCGCGGCACCCCACAAGTGAGGCGCCTCGGGGCCGACCTCTGCCCCTGTCAACACCGACTGCATCGTCGGAGAGATAGGAGGAGAACCACCGATAAACGGTGCCTCCCACTCCCAATCCTCCAACCGCGCAGCAGGATACCATGGTCGAGGGTATCGAAAGCCGCTGAGAGGTCTAATGGGACCAGGGCAGAGGAACAACCCCTATCCCTGGCCCTCCAGAGATCATCCACCAACGTGACCAAAGCCGTCTCCGTGCTGTAACCGGGCCGGAAACCGGACTGGAACGGGTCTAGATAGACAGTTTCATCCAGGTGCAAGGGAAACTGATATGCCACCATATTTCTACAACCTTCGCCAAGCGGGTTGGAGACCGGACGATAATTATCTAAAACAGCCGGGTCCAGGAAGGCTTCTTGAGGAGGGCCTCACCACCGCCTCTTTCAAGGCGGCCGGAAAGACACCTCCACCAAAGAAGCGCTCGTAATAGCCTGAGCCAGCTCGTGTCACCTCCTGCGTGGCCAGCACCAACCAGGAGGGGCAGGGGTCCAGTAAACACGTGGTGGCATTCAGCCTCCCCAACAACCTGTCCATGTCCTCGGGAGCGACAGGGTCAAACTCATCCCATAAAATGTCACCAAGACCACCTTCAGCCGCCTCACCCATATCCCGCAATCTTGGTCCAGACCATCCCGAAGCTGAACGATTTTATCGTATAGATAACCGTTAAACTCTCAGCACGCCCCTGCAACGGGTCATCCCGCTCCCCTGATATAGGAGGGAGCGGGTCACCAAACAGGGCGGCTGGGCGGTTATCTGCCGATGCAATGAGGGAGGAGGCGAGCTACGCCGCTTCCTCAATGCCACTAGGTAAGCCCTAGTATAGGACTTCACTAGTGTCCGATCAGCTTCTGAACGGCTGACCTCCAGGAACTCTCTAGGCATCTTCTCCGCGCTTCATCCTCTCAGCTCCTCGGAGAACCAAGGAGCCGGTTGGGACCTGCGCCGGGTCAGAGGCCGCAAAGGCATGACACGGTCTAAGGCCCCGCCGCTGCCCGCTCCCAGGCCGCAACAAGTTCCTCAGCCGAACCGTGAGCCAGACCTCAGGAAATGGCCCAAGCTCCGTCCGAACCCTCCGGTCCATCAGGCGCCTGGGACAGAACCAACGTGTCGGCTCCGTCTCCCTGCGGTGGTGAATGGCGGTCAGAAAGTCCAGACGAAGAAGAGAGTGATCTGACCATGACAAAGGTTCAGTGACTATTTCCTTTAAGTCCAGATCTCTCGACCACTGACCAGAGACAAAAATCAGGTCCAGAGTGCCACCCCCAATGTGAGTAGGGCCATCAACTACTTGGGTCAGGTCCAAGGCCATCATGGAAGCGATGAACTCCCGAGCTGCCGTCGATGACGAGCCGGACGATGGCAAGTTAAAGTCCCCCATGACTAAAAGTCTGGGGGTCTCCACTGCCACCCCGGCCAGCACCTCCAGGAGCTCGGGCAGGGCAGCTGTCACGCAGCAAGGAGCCAGGTACGTGATCAGCAAACCCATCTGACACCTATGACCCCATCTCACAAAGAGGGATTCGCACCCGGCAATCTGAGGTACAGTGGTCTCCCTCGGCTCTAGACTCTCTCTAATCACAACCGCCACCCCCCCACCCCTACCCTGAGCCCTCGGCTGATGGAATGCACGGAAACCCGGCGGGCACATCTCGACAAGGGGCACTCCCCCTTCCATGCCCAGCCAGGTTTCCGTAACGCCTATAAGGTCCGCAGCGCCCCCCTGAATAAGATCGTATATTAGGGGGGCCTTATTAACTACGGACCGTGCGTTGCATAACATCAGCCGAAGGCCCAGGCTCTGGGGGTCTAGGCCATCCGGGGAACGGGAAAAGGACGAGGGATCGGGGCGCGTGACCGCTTGCAGACATCGGGCGCGCGCCCCCCCAGAACGGTATGATCCCCCCCTTCCGCCATATCTGCCCCTCCCACTTACCGTGCAAATCGAGCCGCCCTCACCAGCAGGAACGCAATCTCCCCCCCTAACCTCCGAACCTATTAAAGAACCGTCACGAGCACGCGCAAGGACTGGCTCCCCACCCGACGGGCTACCCCCAACGCCCGCCTTAACCCTCCCACCCCTTAAAAAAGCCCTATCTAAAAAACCCCAAAGGCTCTTTTTTCGTGATGCCACCTCTGTGGGTCCCAAGACCACATTGAGGCCGGCCCTTGATAATGCGGCGGGCCATTCCTGAGGCGGGGCACTGCAGGCGCAAGAGTTCTAAGGCAGAATATCGCATAAATAAGTTAAAAGCATAAACAGGAGAAAGTAGACGATGTGAGGTAGCAATGTAATGTCTGGGGTGGCAGGATGTAATGCCAAGTCCAAGTGGATACCCATCTTCCAAAATGTCTTCAGATGGTGGCTGGCTTAAAGCTGATACAAGCTGGTATGAGTCGCAGATGCAGTCTGATAGTAAAAGGTTATTGCTACTCTGCGCAAAGCTCAGTCCTAAAATCCATCCTAACAGAGGTGGTATTCATCTCCCCCGTTCGTGGCGTCACCGATATTTCCAAAATGGATGTTTCCTCAATAGATGTTGCAGAATAGGGCCTCAATACACCATTCGGTCTCCAATCACCTTCCCGGACAGTTCCAAAAATGGCCATAACCCACAAACTCCAGCCGGCCATATAAAGTGCAAGATGACGAATGCAGCTGACCCATGTTGCAGATGACAATGCAACTCCTAGTCCGAGAAGAAGCAGGCCCCGCTAGGCTGACTAGGCCAGACTAGGCCAGGACACCTCCAGTAGGGGCCACAAGGGGGATCTTTCACAGCCCTTCACCCTAGGCCCTAGGCCCTAGGCCCCTCCACCAAGTCCAAAGGGGGTCAGGGGAAATCAAGAAGAGCTGGAGAGCCCCGAAATCATCCGAAGACGCCAGATGTCAAAAAACGACGAAACGGGGGGAAACCCAGCTGCGGCTTCCCCAACCACATCCAAGCCGCAACCTCGTCCGTAGCCCAGTGGCAGCCATCCGCAGCTCGCCCATCCCCCGGCCTCGTTCCCGGCAGCCGGGGGTCCAGAGAGGCTCCCAGACCTCTCCCCCGGCTGCCCGAAAGATGACATACCGGATCGGGGGGCAAAACCGCTTGGCAGGCCACCTGGGTACCGGCGTCCTTCCTCCATGTCCAGCTGTTTCCTTCTTCGGCTCCCGCCCGGCCGAGTAGTAAGATGGCCGCCGTTCGCAGCTCGCCCTTCCCCAGCTTCGGTCTCGGCAGCCGTGAGTCCAAGGAGGTCCCAAGACCTCTCTCACGGCTGCTCAGATGATAATACACCTAACCGGGGGGCGCAGGCTGCTCGGCAGGCCGCCTGGGCGTCGCCATCCCCCACTTCACCGTATCATCGTCCTCCCGATCTCCCGGTTAAGCAGCCATCTTGCGCATGCGCAGAGCCAGAGTTTGATTATATCAAACAAATGCGAGCTGACATGTTTTAAAATTCTTTGATCTGTATACTATATTTGTAGTCAAAAGAATAGTACAGAAATATTTCTGGCAGACTGATGTTTATGAATTCTGCAAAGAGGTGGCCCAGAATGAAATCTCGTGTTGCAGCTCTAATTTTTATGTTAGTCCAGAACCTAAATCACCTGTTTAGGCTTCTGCAATGTTTGCATACTGTATGGGGCTACCTATGAAGGTGGTGCAAAACATTCAGCTAGCTGAATATGTAGCTTGCTCAGCTCACTTGTATCATTTTTAAATTTAGGAAGTCCTAAGGAAAATCGTTTTTGTTCATTTGGAGCCATTAGAAACTCCCAGGTCTTGATTTTTAAAGCTCTATTTGTAGAGGAACAGTAAAGAAGTTTCTTTGGTAAAGAAATACTGGTCTTCACTTGTACCTCTAGAGACTTTTAAATATTCTGGTGAAATGCCCTGGATAAGGAAAAAAGCCTCCACGCTAATATTACCTAGCTATGGAATATCCTGCTTTGATTGATAGATTTCATATGATATCTATCTATATACTACTAAAACTCTTGCATCTGTTTGTAACCTTCACTTGGGCAAAATTGGAAGGTACAGGGCAACCATGATCGAACCAAGTAACTTATAGAATGCCAGGACTCATGTCTCCTGTGGGAATGAAATTTGGGGAAGTATGCCTCTTCAGCACTACCAAGCCTTCTGACTACACATCCCATGCACACACTGCTAGGTTGTGTGATACGAGGGAAGATGGGAGGGCTATATCCCCACCAGAGGTGGGATTCAAATTTTTCTACTACTGCTTCTGTGGGTGTGGCTTGGTAGGCGTGGCTTGGTGAGGCGGCACCTTGCTGTGAGTGACATTGAGTTGGCCATGCCCACTCAGTCACATGACTGCCACCAAGCCACGCCCACCAAGCCACACCCACAGAACCCTTTGGTAAAAAAAAATGAATTTACAGCTATTGCAGCCTCTCTACTTATTATATTCTGCCCAGGATCTGAGATGGCTAAACTCAGAATCTGTCAAAGGCCTCCTGCATGCCACCCACCCTCCCTTTGCCACTTGTTGCCCAGTTTCCCCTCCTCCAGAGGCCCCGACCCTTACTCAATCTGCCCGCTTCCTTCCCCACAACCGCCTCTTTCTTCATCCTGCAACCTTACCTTCTCCCCGCGGCTGGCTGCCAGGGAAGGCAAGCAGCCCTGAGCCGACACTGCTGGGCTCTCCACCAGCTCAAGCCTCCCATCTGCTGCCTATTTGCCATCCAGAACCAAGCTGGCAGCAGTGGCTGGCTGGAGGCTTCTTGAGCCAAAAAAGAGGTGGTGGCTGCAGGCTTCTTGTGCCGAAAACTACCAGCCTCTGCTTCTTGAATGTGCCAAAAAAGAGCCATGACTGTTGCTGCCCTTGATGCCCTGTTCTTCATGCTGGCCACGGATGTGCACTCCATTGCCTGCTGCGCTGCTGGGAGGCTCAAGCTGGCAGGAATGGGGGGGAGGTGTCCAGCGCAAAGAAAACGGTGGCGGTGATGGTCATGGGACTGAAACTCTTTTTTGGCACGTTCAAGAAGCAAAGGCCGGTAGTTTTCAGCGCAAGAAGCTTGCAGCTGCCACCTCTTTTTCGGCACAGAAAGCCTCCAACCAGCCACCACTGCCAGCTTGGTTCCTGGCTGGCAAAGACGTGGTGGCTGGGAGTCTTGGGCTGGCAGGGAGCCTAGCGGTGACAGCTCAGGGCTGCTTGCCTTCCCTGGCAGCCAGCCATGGGAGGAAGATAAGGTCATGGGATGAAGAAAGAGGCTGTCATGGGGGAGGAAAAGGGCAGATTGAGTAAGGACTGGGACCTCTTAAAGAGGGGAAACGGGGTGACGTTGCAAAGTGAGAGCGGGCAATATGCAGGAGGAGGCCCCAGAAAGACCAGAGCCAGGGAATGGCGCGTTCCCTGGCTCTGGCCAAGGCAGGCGGTGAGCGGGCAGAGGCTCCAGGGCCTCAGGGAATGGCACGTCCCTGGGCACTGGCTCCTGACCCAAGGAGAAGGGTGAGCAGGTGGCATGCTTACTTTTGGTGAGCTGAGCAGAGCAGGTGAGGCATTGAGGTGTTGAGGCATTGAGGGGTGGGTGCGGCTAGCGAGAGGTAGTATTTGTCAGTTTGATGAATCAGTTAAAATTGCCACTACCAGTTCACCCGAACCGGCCCAAACTGGCTGAATACCACCTCTGATCCCCATGTTTTACCCCATCTCCCTCTTACTCCTGTATCCAGTCAGCTGGTGAGAAGGCCTGACAAGTGAGTGGAAATTGGCTGCTTTGGAACTGAGTTTGAAATATCTTAATGGCAATGGGGTGGTGAGAGAAGGATGCCTGCTGGTGAGGTTGGGCTGCCTGCGGGAGTGGGGAGGGTGTGTGTGGCTACTGTTGACAGGTTGTCTCTCTTCCTCTCTGGATAGTGGGCTCCTTGGGAATACAGTGAAGAGTGGGAGTTGTTCTGTCCCCCATCTCAGTCCGGGAGGCATGCTGGCAGCAAACCAGCGTTCGCTTCCAAGGTTTTCTTATCTCCTTGATGCCAGCATTGCAGAGCTCATTACTGGAGCAACCAGGAAGTCAGGACTAAACAGCAATTCAGGCCATATGCTCAGTCAGATAGTTCAGCTCAAGTGTTCTCCAGTCAGTTGATTTGTTCGTCACGAAGTAGTATAGTAGCCCCTCCTGCTTTTATACCCTGTGGGGTGTGGCTCCGTGACTCAGCACTTTCTAGGCCTGCCCCACCCCTGCTTCTGTTGTTCCCACCTCTCTTGTCTACGAAACCTGGGATCTAACCAGGGCTGATTGTCCACAGCTGGGTCTGGAAGCATTTCCTGGGCGGGGGGAGATACAGGAGACAGAGGCCTCATCACCTCCTCCACCTGGCCTGCCTCTGGCTCCTGGAGCTGAGCCAGAGAGGCCGGCCCTGCAGAAGGGAGCCCTGACGGCCCTTTCCCCTCACTCTCTGAGTCACTTTCAGGCAGGGGGCCAGGCCCGGGGGGGCGGGCTGGAGCCACAACAGGAGTGCTATTTTCCTTTCATCCATAACTCCCTTTGTTTCCTCTCCACTCAACAAAGTGACAGGAAGTTCTGTGGGTCAGAGGAGGAATGATGTCTGACACTCTTTGCCAGCTTCCAACCAGCACTGTCAATTGGAAAGCTGGCGGGAATTTGCTCCCACCTCCACTCCTTTTTTGCCCACCTGTAGTCATTCTTTTTCTCTGAAGGGATGACCAAATGGGTTTTGGGTTGTCTAGTATATTCTATACTTCATATATATAGAAAGGATGGCGTCTGTCATAGTGATGGAACCTTCTGCTTGACCACATTTCTTCCACTAGGAGAAAGACGAGGGAAAATGCTGGTCTTGAATCCTTTGAAACCAGAGATTGTGGGATATTTTGGACTGAGCCTGTATTGAACCCGGAGACAGCATTATTTATTTTAATGTATTTATTTGCTTATTTGTTTTCCACATTTCTGAACCCCTCTCTCCCTCAGAGATCATGTTACATTAATTCCATTCCTATTTGTAGGTGAAGCGAATGTCAATGAGATATTCTTGTTCAGGCACCTGGCTTTTGAATTACAGGCTCCCTCAGGACTCAGTTATTACTCCCTTGCTGCTCAATATCTAAATTAATGGATATTGGAAGTGCTCTCATTAGTATGCTGATCATATTCAGCTCCCTTTTTCCTTTCCATTTCTTGATTTAGGAGAGGTGCAGATATTTGACAATTGCCTTGAGGTTATGAAGAAATTTAAAAAATGCCATATTTATCTGATGTGGTAGCATTCTCTCTAAGTTACAACAGACGCACAATCTGGGTGGTTCTCCTTCATTCCAATCTATCACTAGAAGCACACATAGCATCAGTGATAAGGAGTGGCTAGACCCAGCTTTCATGTATATGCTAGCTAGACTGAAATAGCCTAACCTCAGTGATCCTTCATTTAATAACCCCTAGTCTGATTTTTTTGCAATGTATTCCATGTAGCTGTCTTTGAAGGTGGTTGGAAGCTGGAATTGGGGCAAAACACAGCTGCCTGATTCTTAAGTGGAGTGACTAAATAGTACCACATAAGACCCATATTAAAACTACAGCATTGATTGCTCAATTGTCACTATTAGTCTATTAAGCTCTAAATAGGTTAGCACTCAGATACATAAACACATTTCCTCCTCAATAAAGCCAGTTGGGGAAGTCCTGTTTGTAGCCCCTTGATAAGTTTGGTCTATAGTGTGGTAAATAGGAGCAGGATCTCTTCAGTGACAGTCTCCCAATAATGGAACTCCTTCTTAAGAGATGCTCAATTGGTTCTCCTTGCTTATGGAGATCCATCATTTCTTTATACCAAGGAGACAGTTTTCCTCAGATTTGAGATAATTATGCATAGATTTTTTTCAGCAGAATTTTACCCTCCCTCTGGTTAAATATATCCAGTGGTGGGATTCAGCCAGTTCGCACCACTTCGGGAGAACCGGTTGTTAACTTTCTGAGCAGTTTGGTGAACTGGTTGTTGGAAGAAATCATTAGGGCAGAGAACTGGTTGTTAAATTATTTGAATCTCACCACTGAATATATCCATGTGATTTTTTTTGGGGGGGGGGAGGGTGGTGGTTTTTTTTTTCAACCAGGCAGAAAGAAAATTGAGTTGTCTGGCTTCTGTTCTTAATAGTCACTGAAATACTGGGTTTTTATTGCTGTTTTTATGTTCTCTGAGTTGTCTCCAAAATGCAAATCAAGCATTTTTTTTTCCAGATTAAAAAACACTCCCAAACAACCAGGATTTTAGATAGGTGCTCTTTAGGTTAGTACTACTGAAATTGTCCTTCTTATCAGTGAACACCCTAAGAAAAGAAGACAAGATATGATCTTCCAAATGTGTTGCCCAAAATACATTTTCCTGGTTCAGACTTAATAAGAGACTAAGGTGGGGTGGGGGAAGCACTGAAGACATAATACCCTTTCAAATTTATTTATTTATTTATTTATTTATTCGTATTTTTATACCGCCCTATCTCCCTAGGGGCTCAAGGCGGTTCACAGCCAAATAAAAAATATACATATAAATACGAAATAAAACATCAGTTAAAAAACTTATTACAAATGGCCGAATAATTAAAAATAACAATATACATAATAAAACCCATTTAAAACCAATTTAAATTTTAAAATCTAGTCCAGTCCTACGCAGATAAATAGATGTGTTTTAAGCTCTCAGCAGAAGGTTCGGAGGTCAGGAAGCTGACGAAGTCCTGGGGGAAGTTCGTTCCAGAGGGTGGAGGCCCCCACAGAGAAGGCCCTTCCCCTGGGCGTCGCCAGCCAGCACTGCCTAGCCGACGGCACCCTGAGGAGTCCCTCTCTGTGAGAGCGCACGGGTCGGTGAGAGGTATTCGGTAGCAGCAGGCGGTCCCGTAAATAACCCGGCCCTATGCCATGGAGCGCTTTGAGGATAGTTACCAGAATCTTGAAGCACACCCAGAAGGCCACAGGTAGCCAGTGCAGTCTGCGCAGGAGGGATTGGTCTTGCTTGTTAATAAGGACAGGACAAAAATGTACTCACACAAAGATACCCCTGATATAAACAGGAACCTGCCAATTGCAAGGCACTGGATATATATGGGTATGTGTGAGTTTATGTGTGAGAAGCAGTTCTTCCAATGAATCCTTCCAATGTAGCTTGCTCACATAGCCGGCACAGAATTATGCATGAATTGATAAGACACCATTTTGAGATCTCCACTCTGCTTTTTAAGGGAATGTAACTACATGGTTTTTATAAAACTTGAATACAAAGTTCCGATGCACAGCCATTAAGCCTGGTCTCATGATGGTCTAGGAAGAGCAACCTGTCCTAGGGGCAATTATATGTGATCTCTTTGTGAGTTAATAAAATTAACGCAGGGTGATTCTTTTACAAACTAAGAAATAATGCCCTTTCATAGAGAAAGTAATATATGCCTTATGGTTCTTTATTTTAAAGCTATGTTTGGGCTGGATGTTGCTTGTTCTCTGATCCTCTTTCACATCTGTAATAACTCCAATAAGACCTGCTTAAATGTTCCCATTCTTGACTCTTTCATATAGTGGAGAAAGATACAGCAAGCAAGAGGAAAGTGGCCGTAAGTGCAGTTAGGCTGAATTGCATGTCAAGAAGTAAGCTTTGGTTGGACATCATGTCAACATTAGTTTAACATGTACATGAGGGTTATGGAACAAACCATGGTTAGAACAAACCAAAATTTAGCTGGTGTACCATGAGATAGGCTAGAAGAACATTGAAAATGACAGAAAAATATTCTGGTTAGATAGTTTGTGTTATCCTGTTTACACCTACATTTTAAAAAGGAAGCCTATCTATTTTTGGAATTTCTGTAGAGTGCAGTATGTCATTTGCATTACTAATCAGCTCAGGAAGACTGAGCCATCCAACTATGTGGGTAGATAACCGTAATGCTAAACAGTAAGATGTAAGAAAACAGAAACTGAAATTTTCTTGATACTAGAGAAAAAGGTCTCTAAAAATGACACCTAGAATGGAAAGCAGATATGCAAAAATATTGCTGCTGAAGAACTAATATAACTGAATTAAGCTCTATCCAATCTTTTCAACTGACTGCAATTTACTCTGATTTGTTTTCTTCCAAGTTTCTATACAATATTTAGAGAGCCACTCAATAGCTCTAACAAAAGACTGAGATCCGGACCCGAGTGTACTCTAAACACTTGAAAAGGAATATTCCACTATTACTCTTTGTTGCAATTAAGACCAAGTCCTTTGAATGGCTGATAGCAGAAACATAATTTCTTAACTATTGATTGTTGGTGTTTTTCATCAGCTGGCTACAAAAGAGGAAGGGTTCTTAGTTTGAATCCCATTTATGGAATGGTCACCAGAACCATTCCATACTGCTATATTGGGAAATTAAAACTCTTATCACCTGGGTGTTAGAGATTGTACAATTTAATCATTCAGTTCATGATGATGCCACTTCCTAGCTTCAAACTGGGTGGGTGACCAGACTATTGAAGACCCACTCTTTCTCCATGCATGAAGCATATGCATTTATTATTTGTGCAACCCAATGTTTATTGCACAATATTTGTGCAACACAAACAGCCAGTTTGGTCTAGCGGTTAAGGCACCAACATTGAAACCAGGAGACTGTGAGTTCTAGTCCTGCCTTAGGCATGAAAGCTGGCTGGATGACTTTGGGCCACTCATTCTCTCCCAGCCAAACTCATCTTACAAGGTGGTTGTTGTGGAGGAAGCTGCATTAGTTACATTCGTCACCTTGAGTTAGATATAAAACTAATAAAGGCAGAATAAAAATAAGTCAGTAAAATACAAATATTAAAAAGGATGGCACCTCAATCATCTCTGCTATTGTTAAGCCAAGGACTGATGCTGTGGACATCCTTGATTCAGTTTCAAAATTATTTGAAGTGGGCTTAAGTAGATGAATTTTAACCCATTTATCTGAAAGAAAGACACTGCACTTAAAACTACCAGTTTCCCCAAAGGGAATATTAGAAACAACAAATTACCTGCCTCTATTAATGTATTCCTTACTACATATATGTAAAGTTTGTCATTTGAAGATTGGGACTTTATAAAGATATCCTCGCATATATCTAAGAATTATAGCTGATAGTCATGATCTCCATAATTAAGTGTGTTCCATGTTTTTAGACAAGAGTTTTTCTACTTCTACCTGAAATGTCTGTAGTTAAATATTAAATCTCCATCCAAAGCAAATATTATTTAGCAAGGATGAAATCAACACTGTATGACTTGAAACCTTAGAAACTCTTAGATAGGACCTCAATAAAATTAAGATTTTGTTAAGTCTCCCAAATTGTTTTTCATTCTTAGATGCTGATTCTGCTAAGGTGTTTAGGCTGAAAATGTACTGTAAATATGAAGATATTTCACAGACTAAATAGGCTTGAGTTTGACAAACCTCTGCCACAACAATAGCATAGTTCACCTTGACTGATTACTCTTGCTTTACTCCCAACTGTAACTCTATAGTATCTCTTTAACACCAGTTTCCATGGAAATGGCCACTGTAGTCATTCTCTTAAATGTTAAATTTGTCTCTTTTCAGAATGATTTATTGATGCTTTCCTTAAGAAGTACACAAGCTAGCTGGTCTCTCAATGCATTATTTAGTTTTTTACTAAATGTACAATGTTCAGATAGCTTTATAAGTTAAGTGCCGTTAGGGCTGTCCGTTTTTCTGTTTCCACTCATGAAACCATGAAATGTCCTGAAATTCTTAATGGTTTGAGCCCCAGGTATTCTTGTATTGTTTTTTCTAAGTCTGCAAACCTGCATTGTGAAAGTTTTTGTGGGGCAGTTAAGCTGCTTAATAAGTGTACATAAAAGCTGCTTTTATGTACACTGAGAGCATATGCAACATGACAAATTCCTTGTGTGTGCAATCAACTTGGCCAATAAAAAAAAAATCTATTCTATTCTATAAGCTAAATACTTGCATCCCACCACCATTCAATAATATAAGCATCTTTTTTCAGAACTATCTCATTTACCTCAACTAATTATTCAAATCTTTCAGTAAATGATGTCCAGTCACCTATGATTCTATGAAAACAATAATTTTCCAATTTTGAGTTCAGTTGCGGTTACCGCGATACCCCAAAAAATATTGAGACACTAGAAAGAGTGAGAGAAAAGCAACAAAGATGATTAGAGGGTTAAAGACTAAAATATATTTTCTATTCTACATTTATGTTCTACAGAGGAATTATTGAATCTGTCATCTGCACCTCTATAACTGTCTGGTTTGGTTCTGCAACCCAACAAGACAGACACAGACTTCAGAGGATAATTAGAACTACAGAAAAAACAATTGCTACCAACTTGCCTTCCATTGAGGACCTGTATACAGCACAAGTCAAAAAGAGGGCTGTGAAAATATTTACAAACCCCTCACATCCTGGACATAAACTGTTTCAACTCCTACCCTCAAAGCGACCCTATAGAGCACTGCACACCAGAACTAGACACAAGAACAGTTTTTTCCCGAATGCCATCACTCTGCTAAATAATTCCCTCAACACTGTCAAACTATTTATTAAATCTGCACTACTATTAATCTTCTCATTTTTCCCATCACCCATCTCCTTCCACTTATGACTGTATGACTGTAATTTTGCTGCTTGTATCCTTATGATTTATATTGATATTGATATTGTTTCCTGATTGTTTATTTGTACCCCATGATTATCATTAAGTGTTTGTACCTTAGAATTCTTGATGAACGTATCTTTTCTTTTATGTACACTGAGAGCATATGCACCAAGACAAATTCCTTATCTATCCAATCACACTTGGCCAATAAAAAATTCTATTCTATTCTATTCTATTCTATTCTATTCTATTCTATTCTATTCTATTCTATTCTATTCTATTCTATTCTATTCTATATGGTGAACAGCTGCAGGAACTATGTCCAGTCAAATAAAGAGAAGAACTAGGGTTGACATGATAGCAGTCTTCCAGTATTTGAGCAGTGTCACCAAAGAGGAAAACCCATTCTCCAAATTACCTGAGAGAAAGACAAGAAGTAACTGCTGGAAGCTTAACAAAGAGAGATCCAACCTAAAATCAAGGAGAAATTTCCTGTCATTGAGAACAATTAATCAATGGAATGGCTTGTCTCCAGAAATTGTGGGTGCATCATTGCTGGAGGTTTTTAAGAAGAGATTGGACAATCATTTGTCCAAGAATGGGTTGGGTCTCCTGTTTCAGCAGGGGGTTGGACTAGAAGACCTCCAAGGTTCCTTCCAACTCTGTTATTCTGTTATCACCAAAAAAGCTGATTGTCATTCTATATTATTTTTTCTCTTTTCTTACTCTCTGTGAGCAGTTCAGCATTATTGGTCTGTTTGGACATAAGATGTTTCCAGAAGAAAGATAAATTGGGGGCGAGGGGGGGGGGTAGCGGGAGACAGAGACTTTGTCTCCTTCATCAATCAGTCTAAGATGACCCATACTGCTCATTACAGAGTAACAAATTGACTTCTAGTGCCTGGCTGAAAAATGTTATGGTGAGCAAGTTATCTTTAGGAAGGTGGTAGACCGTAACTAACTGTGATAGATGATTTTGCATATTTCACTGCAGCAGTAACCTTGCCTCATTAGTACAGCTACCAATATCCACCATTTTACAGCATAAGCAAAGAAAATGCAATGCAATTTGCATTGTCATTTAACATAGGCAATAAGAACAGTTAACAGAACAAAGGGGAGAAATGCCTGGTTGAAGTTTTAGAGATATTGTGACCTCAGTGAGACGTGAATTAAAGAAGGGCAAATGCCAGAGGGAACAGATGGGTTTTTTGGAGATCCGTCATTGGAGCTTTTCACTATGATGCAATAATGCTGCATTTCCCACTGTACTGTGTGGTCTGCCTTGGGCTTTGACATTGCCATTCCCATTATTGTGACTTTTATCACTCAGCAGAGTAAACAGATGCTATACAAAAGAAAAAAATGTTCAATATCAAATGAAACGGGGATGAAATATGCCCCCATTCGCTTTGATTTTTAACATGTTGCAAAATAAAGGCACACATATGGAGAAAATTGGCTAACTACTTCAAAGGATGAAAGAAAGAAAGAAAAAGCTCCTTGGAGGACTGCCGTTGTAGGAATAGGGATGGCAAAGGAAGACACCAGGAAAGAAAAAGCTTTGGGTTAATTACTTCTTCAAGACAAAATGATACAAGTGGGTTTGTGTTGTGCAGAGTGCATAGCTAATTGGAGTGCTGTTGGAGTGTTACCTAGCAACTTAACAGAGTGAAGAAAGACTGGACTGGATTTTTTGTGCAAAATATACTCGGCTCAATGTCATGGGCTGCATGATGAGGTGAGTGTCATACAATGTCTAAAATGTGGGACTGACCATGGAAGCCTAGGTTTCCAGTATACTCTCAGCCACAGAAACTCACTCAGCGACTTTGGGTTACTTATTCTTACTTAGCCCACACTACTTCACAGGGGGGTTGTTGTGGGGGGAAAAAAAACAAAGAAATATATTGTAAGCCTCCTTGAGCTCCTGGTGTAAAGGAGGGACATATCGTTTGCTAAAAATAAGATGCTTAATCCATAAATGATGAATCTTAGCACTAGAATCTATCCTGAGATTTTGGAGAACTGGTTTGTGACCAGGTGGGAAATCTTTTGGTAGCCAAAGGCTGCAGTGGGTAGGAAATGATCAAAATAGACAAATTAAAGTGATGCTCAGGGATGAGGATGGGATTTTCTGCCTTTTCCAGAGTGTTGGGGTGAGTGTGTTACTTACCTTTAAAAACAATGTTAGGTAAATTGTAAGGTCTACGATATAGTTATCTATATATTTCTTTTCTCAAAGTTTGAGTGTCATCCCTGGCCCTTAAGGAAGAGTTGCCCCACTTCCGGGACAGGTATTCTCCCCACCAGAGGTCGGTTTCGTATATTTTTACCACTGGTTCACCGCGCACGTGCATGCTCACGTCGCATGTGACTTCCACACATGCATCTGGCCTTCCGTGCATGCACTTTGCTCACATGCGCACCTTCCATGCATGTGCCCACCCTCAAAAAATTGGCTTAATAGGACAGCATAGCGCTGGGGCGGGCAGGCCCACCCACAGTCGCCGCTACCAGTTCACCTGAACCTGTATAAACCAGCTGAATACCACCACTGCTCCCTACCAATAGGGATGTTTTTAGAATAGCCCAGATCAAGATTCCTCTCCTTTTTCTGGACTAGGTAGGTAGGATAAAAATAAAGGCCAGAGATAGTGGACTTCATTTCCCTAAGCAGTGGTTCTCATGAATCACTTTTATTGTTTGTCATTGGTTTTCGACATACCTATGCAGAATGACGGAAGAAGAGTGAAATTTTGGCGGTGGAGGAGTGGATTGTGAAAATGTTAGAATTTCCAGAAATAGAAAAACTGACCTATTTCAAATAACAAAAACTTTTTAGAAAGACTGGGAGCCTTATGTCATGGTTGGCCAACATTTTGGGTTGTCTAGGCTGCATTGATTGAAGAGATATTGTCTTGGGCTGCACATGAAATATATAGTATAGTTAATGTATATAAAATCACATAATAACGTTAAGAGTATACAATCTTATAGAACCACATTGTTAACTATCCAGGGCCACATGAAGCCTGTGGGCTGTGGGTTGGACACATTTGTTTTATTTATATCAGTGGTTCTCAACCTTTATAGTACTGCAACCCCTTTAATACAATTCCCCACGATGTGGCGACCCCAACTGTAAAATTATTTTCGTTTTGAATTTATCGCGCCTGAAGCCGTATTGGCTAGCGATCTGAATTGCTTGCGATTGCCTTGAGGATGGAGGCATTAAAGCGGAGACTTCTCCCCTATTAAGTTTATCGTGCCTGAAGCCAGATTAGGCTAGCGATTGGGAGTGATTGCAGCTGGCTTGAGAGGGAGACATCAGAGCAAAGATTTCTCTCTTTTTTAATTCATTGCACCTGAAGCCGAATTTGGCTAGTGATTTGAAGAGCCTGCAGCTGGCTTACGGAGTTAACCATTGGAGCGCGATTCTTCGACTTGCAAATATACTTCCCATATTTCCGATGGTCTTAGGCGACCCCTGGCAAATCGTCATTCGACCCCCAATGGAGTCCCGACCCACAGGTTGAGAACCGCTGATTTATATGGACCTTTTGCTGGGAAAAAGCAATGAACTGATGATTTATGGATTTGAAGACTAAGAAAGATGAAGATTAATGCAAAAGTGAAGGGTATTGTATAGTATTGTAAAATACTTAAGGTAGAAGAACAGTAAAATTGTAATCATCTGTTGAAAAGAAGGCCAGAAGTCTTTTACATGTTTCTTAAGTTTAGTTTTCTTTTTCTTTTCTTTTTTTTTTTGTTTGGTTTGTTATTATATGAAAACATTCAATAAATACAATTTTCCACATATCCATACCTTCTTTCAGAAAACAAGAAAATAGTTGTCATCTGCTTTGCTGATAAAGAACTATGAGTAAGCCTTAATTGCACAATGTGCTATGTGCTTAAAGCTCAATGCATTGTTAGAGACTCCACACACCCACTTCAAGGTCTGCTTCTGTTGTTCCCTTCTTAGGAGGAGGTTTCCAAGTATTTCTAGCAGGACTACCAAATTCTGTAACAGCTTTGTTCCCTATGCCATCTGTCCGGTAAACTGGCAAGATTAGTTTTTCTTGCCATGTACATGCATACATCCAAACTAGATTATGTTGTTTCTCTGTGTCATATAATATATGTGGTTATTTACATAATTTTGTATTTATTTATTATTTTGTCATGTTTATGTAGTGGAGGTGACCCTTTGAGAGCTGTATGCAACAAAATTTCATTTTAATGTATGCCGATTAGTGTACATTCAAAGTGACAATAAAATTATTCTACGTTCTAATTAAGATTCTCAGAAGAAAACTCTCCTAGGAGAAGGGGGTGGGCTGCAGATAGGCTGGTATACACACGATGCCATGATAACATTAGAAGTAGAGTTAAGAAGGAAAAACATTTTCTTAAGAAAGAAAAACCAAGACAGAAGGTTAGAAAATGAGGTTAATGGAAAGAAGGCAGCTAAAATAACTAAGGTGGAATTCACCCTAATAAGTGTTGAGGATAAATAATGGATTTTAAATAAGAGGGGAAAAATGCCTAGTGGGTCCAAAAAGGATAGAAGACTTAGTTTAGATTATGAGTGATCAAGTCTATGAAGCATTTTTGAGGGTAAAACCTGGAGAAATCTGGCCAAACAGGAAAAAAAAAATCACAAATTACAAACCACTGCAGATTTTATGGTGCTAGAAGGGAGATGGAAGATCTAATCAAAGGTTCACCTATCCGGATACCATTGGATCCAGGCCAAATGACATTTCATCTGACTGTAAGCAGTGGTGGGATTCAGCCAGTTCGCACCACTTCGGGAGAACCGGTTGTTAACTTTCTGAGCAGTTTGGCAAACTGGTTGTTGGAAGAAATCATTAGGGCAGAGAACCGGTTGTTAAATTACTTAAATCCCACCACTGACTGTAAGGGATAGAAATTGCCACTAAGTTCAACATGCCTTTTTAAAAACTCTGGATAGAACTACACATAGGTCTGATATTAGCAAATTAAAGAGGTACAAACATGCAGGTTTGTAAAACTCATGTTTTATCCTGCTTAGAGCCCTCATGTTTAAAATAGATTTGTGCTAAGTAGATTTGCATACATAGAAAAGTAAAATTCTCCTACCCTTTTACAACAAACTGCTATGCTGGGAGTGGGAGAATTATTTGCAAAAGAATCCACATCAGAGAAGTGAAATTGGTTGATTTTTTCGATGAAGCGTGACTGGATTGGCTTCTATCTCCGTTAGGTGAATAAAATCATAAAAAGCAAAAGTGAAAAGCTATGAGCCCTGCCTCTTTATCTTCCAGATTCTTAAAACTGGTGGCATTGCAATCCAAATTCAGAAGGAAACCGATACTGCATGCCAATAAGCCAAAGAAAGGCTTAAGAGAGGTCAGTTTCCTTGTTAGCTCTGGGAGTCTGTCAATATTTCATCTGGTGATAGAGCACATTTCAGTCACTTGCCCATGATGGAATGGCTCCATAATCAGTCTTGAATTTCCATGTGTATCTGATTTAATCCTGATGGCAACAAAGTGTACTTTACTTGGAGAACACAAGAAAATAATGAATAGCTAGTTGAGAGATAGAGCTCATTTAAACCATATAGGTACCAATGGGGAAAATGATGGGTTTTTTGCTGATTTTCTTATCCGGGGAACAAAATTAACTACATCTTATTTTTTTAATGCATGTTTATGTGTTCATTTCCATTAAGGGATCCTATCAACATTTCTATCCCAAGAATAAGGAAGGAACCTTCATTGTCTATTTAGGAAATTATATTCAAATTATTACTGGGGTTTTTTTCCCCCATACCCCATTTATAATTAATATCAATGATATTGGTCATACTTTTAACCACCAAAATAGCCTATAAAGGAGTAAAAGAAACTTGAAAAGTTATTTTATAATCTAGAGAAAAGATTAATATTGGTAAGTAGTAGTAAAAGGGAGAGAGTTCTGTTTACATGTATAAAAGCTTGATTTTCACTTCAGATGTTACAGGACAAAAATAATGTGGGAATAGGGAGTAGAGTAGAAAAAATTAGCTTGGGCAAAACACCTATTGGAAATGGATCAACATCCAAGATTATTTAGCAGACAATATCCAAGATTATTTAGAAGGAAATAACAATCTACCAACAGAATAGAAAGGAAATAAAAGAAAAAGTAACAGTAGAAAAGAACCACCTTTGATTGATAGAATAGGATTGGAAGATTACAAAAGCTAATAAAATGATTTACATATGGTCTGGATTGATTATAATGTTTGATTCATTACCACATACCGGTAATTAGATCATGAATATTTGGAAACAACTGAGGTCAGAAAAAATATCAGAATCTTTATAGAAAAAATAAGAAGACCGAATTGGTGGCTGGAATTGAAAAATATGGGCTTGTTAATGTTAGAAGAGGCATCTTCCAGGATGACTCATCGTCACTCTTATTATTTGTCATTGTTATGGTCCAACTTTCAGTAATATTGAAGAAAACACACCTTGGATCTTAAATACTAACACATTCTCACATATGCTTAATATAAATGATCTGAAGTTTTATGGAAAATCAGAAATTGAAATTCAGTCATTGACAAATATGATAAGAAGTTGGCTCATAACACACCAAATTTAACTGTGGTTGAAAAGAAAGCGTGGATAATGGCATAAGCCAACTGTAGTGGTCCCAATAGTTATTTGCTCACTGGGTGCCATACCAAAAGTCTTGGATGGCACTTAGAAAATCTGGGCATTGACGAATATTTCCATATTGCTGGGATCCTCACATATACTACACTGATACATTATGACATTCTAGGTTCTTGGGAAGAACTTGATGAATATGAAAGCTAACACAAGCTAAAGTACTGGCAGCTGTGATTTCACACTGGTGTGCATATCAAAATAGTTCCAAAAAAAAAAAGCAACACCAAATGTTTTAGCTGTGAATATTCACTTTAGGAATTTGAAACAATAGATTATAAAAGATCATTTAAAGTTTGAAACTAAAAACATTTTAAAATGTAATGGAGCAATAATATTTAATTTAAAAATGGAGAAACATAAGGTTGAAAACATTTCCCTTTTATTGAAAGGACTTGATATTTTCTCATTTACAGACTATCAGTGAGGTTTGCAACAGTAAGTAATTTGACAGAAACCAAACAACACAATTTTTTTTCAAACTCTCTTCGGAAATATCTTGCTACAGGGCTTCAAATGTGCATCTCAATTCAGCTATTCAACAATTTTTCTTTCTATGTTTAGAAGTATTACATAAATAATTACAATCTGTAGTCAATGCAGTGTCTTCATGATAAAACATTTTCTATATAGGATGTCACTTGGAGACCAAAAAAATGAAATAATTTTTGAAAGGAAAACATTTGTAGTGTTGCTAAAGTATGTACAAAATTAAAATGCAAATGAAGACATAAAGACATAAATATAAAATCAAAATATTCCTTTCCTTGGCATTCTTTT
The DNA here is from genome assembly GCF_028640845.1 of Ahaetulla prasina. Taxonomy (NCBI): domain Eukaryota; kingdom Metazoa; phylum Chordata; class Lepidosauria; order Squamata; family Colubridae; genus Ahaetulla; species Ahaetulla prasina. Next base: position 110,832,027 of record NC_080539.1, on the reverse strand, counting down.
TTGTTGCTTATTTTAAAACCTTTATTTAATTTTGAATAAGTGCCAATATTTTAACATAGCAGTCAAATATAATTGTGAAATAAAAGAATATTTCTTAATAGTCTAAATAACTTTCTACTGTATAAGCATCTCCTGCTAAGTCAGGGCAAGTCATCACTGGTAGAGCTCCAACTATTTCTTAATTTCAATAACCCTATAGATTAAAAGTCTGTAGGACCAAAGCCTAAAATATATTCTAAACAATATATTTTTCAGATCAGTGCTCTTCCTTCAGGAAATCATAAAACCCTTTTTGTGCAGTTCTATCAATTTTGGAGAAATTCACAACCAATTACCACATTCTCAGACTACACAACTTTTCTCACTTCTCTTTTCCATTTTATAAAGTTGTCAGTATGGTGAGATACATATTTTTGTATAAAGTTATAAATCCAGACTACCTACACTCATGGAGTGGCTCAGAAGTAGGCTATCATTTTGGCATACTGAACGTTCTTACAGATGGCTGCCATATAGACTACTCTATTTGACAAATGACTGTCATAGTCACTACAACCGGTCATAAAATTCATCTCATTTGTGATTACCTCTAGTTTGCTCTGTGTCAGGAAATTGTTATTTGCCTAACTAGTTGGCCAGGCAATATATAAACTAACTATGTATGTTTGTAAAAGGCATGATATTGCTTTAAGGCTGTGCTGCATCATGCAAGCATCCTGATTGGTTGAGCTCTGTAGCCAATGTATAAAAGAACTACTAAATTATGGCTTGTGGGGAATCTACAGGGACACTACAGCATTGTAACCTGATGACATGCTGCAACTATATATTTGAGCTTTATGATCATTGCTTGATCATGGCTAGTTATTGATTCCTCAAGATACTGACTGTTGTGAATTGAACTGTGTTTTGCTGAACTGAAAGAAGACCTTGTTTGTTGTGCAAGTCTACGTTGGTAAGAAGACTTGATATTTGTAACATCCCTGACTGGCTTTATATGTGTATGATCTGGAATTGTTTTTGGACTATGTCTTTGCCTTTTTCCTAAAAGTAAAGGAATATCAAACCCCAGTTTGTCTGCAAGTGACTGTTATTGTATACAACCAGTCTCAGTCATTTTCATGCGTAGGGTACTCTGCTCAACAGTCCACAACCTTGGTTGTGAACCCAGATTACCCTTAACACTGTCCCTTTCTCTCTCCCCCCACCCTCTGTCATTTTCTCTATATTTTTTCTGGAAAGGTGAATGTATTTCCAAACCAAGTGCTAAGCTGTAGCTACCTAGCATTTTTATTTTCTAAGACTATCTACAGCAGAGGTGTCAAACTGGCAGCCTGTGGGCCGGATGTGTCACGTGCAGACCACGCCCACCCCAGATCTGCAAAGGGAAAAATCGTCATGATACGTCATGTGACGGCAACGTGATGCTGTGAGTTTGACACCCGTGATCTACAAGATCCATATCAGGGGTGAAATGCTCCCGGTTCGGACTGGATCGCCCGATCTAGTAGCGATGGCGGGTGATTCGGAGAACCAGTAGCAAAAATCCCTGCCCCCCCCCCACATGCCCAGCTGAGCCATGCGATCATCAGAGGGTTTTTTTTTTTACTTTTAAAAGCATTTTTCCTTTGGCTGAAAAAAATGCTTTTAAAAATAAAAAAAAGCCTCTGATGATCGTGCGGCTCAGTTGGGATCATCAGAGCCCTTTAAAAGCATTTTTTCTACAACCTCTTTGGCTGAGTCATACCCAGTCACATTACCCCCCCCACCAAGCCACACTCACAGAACTGGTAGTAACAAATTTTACATTTCACCACTGATCCATATGTTAGTACCTGGTGCTTGTAACATGGCAAGCCTCATCCTTTTTTTAAATTAAAAAAAAACATGAAAAAAACATCATCTGCAGCCTAGAATCCAGAAGGTACCAAGGAAGGGTCCATGAGCACAATATTGTTTACTCTGCTATAGATTATAACAAAGATTATTCTCTGCTTTCTTGGTATTTATAGATAGGCCTATATCAAGACACTATACCAATGATTAGAGGGAATGAGAGAGATAGGTATCTTCTATTGCGACTGAGTCATAGCCTTACCCTTGCTTTGTGTGGTTAAGAAATGAGAGATTGGAACTCATGACTGTGTACTGAGAATAGGGGAGAACATTGATGATAAATGTGTGGAAAATGTGCAGGCCTTTCAGTCTTCTTATTGACCAAATACAGTATATGTCTCACAATTGTTAAAAAGGGAAAAGTGTTATGTCTGACAGTAATTGGAACAAATCCATCACCTAATTCTCTGCCACATTTATCCAAAATGCTGCACTGTGTTCTTAAATATAAATCTACTTTGGTAATTGCAAAACACCACTGACTATTTTACAGCTAAGTCTCCTTTAAAGTACTTTCTCTAGTTTGTAGAAAACAACCTGCATTAGTTTTCTGTTTTCTAATGTTTATCTCTCAAAATGGAAGATCAAACATTTTTCTTTATTTACCATGTTTCTTTTCCCATCTGTGTTGTACTCATTGATTTGCATCACCTTTTAAAAAATTTCCTCAGCATTCCTTCTACTACATCCATTCAAAGTGGTGATATACCTCTTCATTTTGCCGTTCTTATGTTTATGTTATGTTTACCTTTTCTTTTTGCATCCATTAAAATATTTCATTCCCTTCTTGTTTAAAACAAGACCTTGCCTGCGTTAATTCTAATCATTCTCAGCCCTTTTTGATCTTACCTTCAAAATACACCTCTACTGACTTTGCAAAGACATGAATCTATCTGGATGTCTTTAAAAACAATTTTGTACAAAGCATTATTTATTTCTTTGCTTTGAGATAGTCTTATTTTCAGTGCTTATAAATTGGTATATTATTTTGACAATTGGGAGACATCTGCTGCATTTAAGGCAGTGGATAGCTTGGCAAACTACTGTTAGAGATTGTTATTTTCAAAACTAAGGGATACAAGAATAATTTAGCCAGTGTGTGTTTTTTTTCTTACTTTTCTTAAATGAAATGGAACCAGAAATTATGGATGTCATATATTCACTCCCTGATTTCTACTGTGAAAAGGGCCTGCGCTTGAGTTTAAATATATAGAAATAGTATAGTTATCATGAAGAACTAAGTAGTGTGGATGTAGGAAAGTGAGCGTAGCAATAATTGTTTAACTTAGCTGACACTGTACTTACAATAAACAGTACTACAGTTTCTGGAGTGGTATCCTTATTGCAGGCCTTCCTCCCAGTGGGTGGAAAAAGAGATGGTCCTCCGTAGAGAAAGAGGCCAATGAGGATTTTCATTGAGGAACCTCATTGTGTGAGAGTATACACTTCTGCCTTTGTGGCTGTCTTAACTAATGAAAAAGGAAAGTTCAGCCAAAAAAAGAGAAGATGCCATGGCCACATCTAGTGCTATCAGTTCAAACTCCCATAATTAAAATAATGGCATAATTTCCATTCCCAATATATCCACAAAACGGAAAGGAAATATGCTAGCCCAGGAACTGGCATAATTTCCATTCCAAATAAAATTAAGGAGGTGAAAAAAGAATAATCAAAAACAGAGACAAAAATATAAGTCCCTCTTTCTTTTCCATTGTCCTTATCAATAAGATATACAGCAGGAAGTGTCCCTACTATCTATGCTGCCATAGGATTATTTTGTCTGCTATATCATGAAATGTTGTATTTCTCATCTCTATCTGTTGTTAGAAATACATGCACAACAGCACAATGGGGCCTCTGCTTTTGTGATGAAGACTTTGTCTATTAACATCATACCTTAATGTGGAAGCCAAGTAAACAAATGTTCTCAGTCTTGAGAAATCTCACTGAAAGCATTATTAAGGATTAGAACATGAAAAAGTATTTTAGTTTAGGATTTTAAGTGAATTTGTGGCGACCTATTCAATGAACTTATCTTGGTATTAAATAAAATACCAAGATAAATAAAAATATCATGGATCATTGCCCTGTCAAATAATCAAACTGAGCTGCACCTACCATGATACCCTTTGACCATTTTGTTTTGCAAATCAACAGTTAAAACATGGATAAAAAAATGTAATTCAAATAATAGCAGGATTTTTTATTAATCTGATGTCTGGATGGATGCAATAAGAAACTTGTGTTTTAAGCAAATGATTAATGCTTTTGGAATCATTGACCATTATGTGAGATTTTATATTTTGAATTTCTCTGAGTCAGCTGGATATCTAAAGGGAAATGTCTTTTCAAATATGCTATTGCACTTGAATCAGTTATAGGGAATTGGGATATGCTTCAATAAATCTCAGTTAAACAGCTTTTAATAATCTAAATAAGGTTACCTACAATTAGCAATATTTCAATAAAACTCTAAGAGAAACCTTGTGCGATTTGACTAAAAACACCCATTTAAATCAGCAGGTCTTTGGAAAGCTACTGAAACTATGCTACAAATAGCAAAATAAATGAATTCTAAGAAAAGTGAACAGAACCCTAAAGTTTCTGTTTTGGGAAGATCAGAGGTAGATATGAACCATCTAAAAGAGGCAGATATCAAAGTTACATTCAAAACTTCTACACTTCTGCACTCATGGTGGATCATAATTCTTGATATGGTTGAGTTGGTGACATTAATGCTATGCCAACTCTACAATTCTACCATATAATCAAGTACAACATTTAAATGTATTCATGTCACTTATGAGGTATCATCATTTATAAAAAGTTTGAGTGCTTTCATCAATCATGATACAATATTAATAATACCAATCTTTGAATCAATGCATATACCTTGTGACATATCAAAAAATATTTCATAAAGACTACAGTCTAGTCTTTAATTCTCTGCTTTGTTGACGCGCCTCCTCATTTTGCTCATCCAGCAGCGGGATAAGCCTGTACTTCCAAAGTACATTCTTTAAGTAGTACAATCTTTTATTTCTGACATAATGATCCTAAATCACTTGTCTGTGATTTAGCCTTCAGTCTAATACAGAACAAACCTTACATTTCCACAGCTGGTAGTAATCAAGTATTTCATTTATCTGTATTTGTTTTTCTCCCAATAAATTACTTTCACAATGGGAGAACCATATTAGATCAGGTTGCAAATACAGTAATGGAAATTGCCTGGGTAGCATTAAATTCCAGTCCTATTTTAGTATGACCAAGACATGAAAAGATGAAATATGTAAAGAGAGAGACAGAGAGGGAAAACCAAACATTGTCATGAATTGCTTCAACCTCTTTAGGCGTAGTTTCATAAACCCTGTACTGTCTCTTCAAAATAAATATCAACATTTCAACAATAGTCTCCCTTTAGAAACCTATGAAATTGATTCAGTTAAAGACTTCGGATGTAATTTTTGTGTAAAGAGTTGTCTTTACACAATTTGTGTAAAAACAATACATAATTTGTTCAGTTTGACATTGCAAACAAGTATAAAATTATTTACACAAAATACATTTAATAGAAATTAGGAACAACTACTTACAAAGATACAGTATTATTTACAAAGCAAAACCTATTTTAATAGGCAGCCAGAATAACATCTTTAGATATTTTCACTGGAAGCATTATATTTTTTCTTTTGATGTTGAGATATCAGTCTGTTATTTCAAATAGTAAGTAAAGAGAAATTGATATTCTTAATTCAAATATCACTCAAATGTGTAAATAGCAAACATTTTATTGCTTGCTTTTACAAAAAAAAAATCATATGTCAAACATACATTTTATTATTGGAGTCTGATTACCGTATATACTCGAATATAAGCCGATCCGAGTATAAGCCGAGGTCCCCAATTTTACCCCAAAAACTGGGGTAAACTGGGGACTCGAGTATAAGCCGAGGGTGGGAAATGAGGCACCTACCGGTTGGGGAAACCCTCCCTCCCTCAGCTGAGAAGGCTGGCGGCTCCTCCGCCCCGCCCTCTCACTGCACCGGCAGGGCTTCCCCGCGCCGTCCGGTAAAATGTGAAAAAAAGAAGAAAAAAAAAAACTCGAGTATAAGCCGTATATACTCGAGTATAAGCCGAGGGGCTTAAAAAAAAAAAAACTCGAGTATAAGCCGTATAGACCCGAGTATAAGCCGAGGGGACGTTTTTCAGCACAAAAAACGTGCTGAAAAACTCGGCTTATACTCGAGTATATACGGTACTTAAAAATTTAGCATGGACTGACTTGTGATTTCATTTAGCACTAGATTGCAAACTGTACTGCAACTGACTAATTCCGTTTCAACATTTTCCAAAACTGATACCATGGAAAATGTTTTCCATACTAGCTAGGTCTAAAACAGAAACTAGAAACAGACTTTGACGGAAGATATGAATATACATACACCTACACCAGCACACAGAACTTACTGTCAAGTACTGTTTCAGCACCATGCTTTCATTCAGGGAAGTAGCATGGATATCCTTAATCACATAATGCCATCAAATTGTCTCTGGTGCTCTAACAACCAATAGACAACCTTTACAGATGCATGTGATCAGTCAGATCATACTTCCATTGTCACAGGTGCCAAGTGGACTTCCAGATGACCCCCTGAAGTGGGTGCAAAGTGCAAAATTGTTGCAATGTCACAGGTTGCAGGACATTACTGTTTCCGTGCCTTCAACTTGGGATCAGCAGGTTTTTCTTGAGTAACAGAATGTCGAGGTGTGTAACCATTAATTCCATTTACAAAGACACATTGATAGTAGCGAACAGCAGCTGAAAAGAGGGGAATAAAAAGAATGATCAGAGTATTTAGCTGTAAACTAAGGAAACATCTAACCTACCAAAGCATAGATTGGAAGGGGTTTTCCCCGCCGCCTTGAAAGAGGTGGTGGTGAGGCCCCTCCTCAAGAAGCCTTCCCTGGACCCGGCTATTTTAGGAAATTATCGTCCAGTCTCCAACCTTCGCTTTGTGGCGAAGGTTGTAGAGAGTGTGGTTGCATGGCAGCTCCCCCGGTACCTGGATGAAGCTGTTTATCTAGACCCGTTCCAGTCCGGCTTCTGGTTCGGACATAGTATGGAGACAGCTTTGGTCGCGTTGGTGGATGACCTCTGGAGGGCCAGGGATAGGGGTTGTTCCTCTGCCCTGGTCCTGTTAGATCTCTCAGTGGCTTTTGATACCATCGACCATGGTATTTTGCTGCACCGGTTGGAGAGTTTGGGAGTGGGAGGCACCGTGTATCAGTGGTTCTCCTCCTATCTCTCCGACCGGATGCAGACGGTGTTGACAGGGGGGGCAGAGATCGACCGCGAGGCGCCTTACTTGTGGGGTGCCTCAGGGGTCGATTCTCTCGCCTCTCCTGTTCAACATCTATATGAAGCCGCTGGGCGAGGTCATCAGTGGCTTCGGGGTGAGTTACCATCTGTACGCTGACGACACGCAGCTGTACTTTTCCAGCCTGGGTCACCCCAACGAAGCTGTCGAAGTGCTGTCCCAGTGCCTGGAAGCCGTACGGGTCTGGATGGGAAGAAACAGGCTCAAGCTCAATCCCTCCAAGACGAAGTGGCTGTGGATGCGGGCCCCTCGGTACAGTCAGCTGCAACCGCAGCTGACTGTTGGGGGCGAGTCATTGGCCCCAATGGAAAGGGTGCGCAACTTGGGTGTTCTCCTGGATGGACGGCTTTCATTTGAAGATCATTTGGCGGCCGTCTCCAGGAGAGTTTTTTACCAGGTGCGCCTGGTCCGCCAGTTGCGCCCCTTCCTTGACCGGGATGCCTTATGCACGGTCACTCACGCTCTTGTCACTTCTCGTTTGGATTATTGCAATGCTCTCTACATGGGGCTTCCCCTGAAGTGCACCCGGAGGCTTCAGTTAGTTCAGAATGCAGCTGCGCGGGTGATTGAGGGAGCCTCACGTTGCTCCCACGTAACACCGCTCCTGCGCAGTCTGCACTGGCTTCCTGTGGTCTTTCGGGTGCACTTTAAGGTTTTGGTTACCTTTAAAGTTCTCCATGGCTTAGGGCCCGGGTACTTACGGGACCACCTGCTGTTACCTCATGCCTCCCACCGACCTGTACGCTCACACAGAGAGGGTCTTCTCAGGGTGCCATCCGCCAAGCAATGTCGGCTGGCGGCCCCCAGCGGAAGGGCCTTCTCTGTAGGAGCTCCTACCCTTTGGAATGAACTTCCCCCTGGTTTGCGCCAATTACCTGACCTTCGGACCTTTCGCCATGAGCTGAAAACGCATTTGTTTATTCAAGCGGGACTGGCTTAAATTTTTAATCCTAAATAATTTTAATTGGGGTTATTATTTATGAATTTTAAGGATTTTAAATTTGATCGTTTTAAATTTCGGCCTTTTATGGAATATGCTTGTTTTAAGTTTTTGTTTTAATTGTACATTGTGTTGTTTTTATAATTTGGCTGTACACCGCCCTGAGTCCTTCGGGAGAAGGGCGATATAAAAATCTAAATAAATAAATAAATAAATAAATAAATAAATAAATAAATAAATAAATAAATAAATAAATAATAGATCAACTTCCCTAGCTTTTTGTCAAAATATGTGGCCATCAAGCCTTGATAGAAATTCCAGGAATTGAAGTCAAACACTTCGAGAGACTGATGTAGATTATCAATGTCCAAAATCACTTTCTTCCCTAGTCAGGCATGGGTGAAATCAAGAGTTTTAATAGTTAAATAAATGGCAAGCAATGTTTTATCCTGCATTTGTTTTTTCACAAATCGAAACAGACTTTTTTTTAACCTTGCCAACTGAGATCTGAGATTGAAGGGCACACGTTATTCCTATGTTATTGACTGACACAAAATACTGTGAGCAGAAATGTCAGTTATGAAGTGACATTTCTCTTTCTTCATTGCAGTTATTTCAGAATATACTCTTCATGGGGCAGAAGAATTACAAATAGGCTCCTCAGTATTAGTAAATAGAAAATTAGAAGTCAAATACACAACGGAAATGCTAATGTATATGGACCCAAGGTACAGTTTATGCCCATTTGTATTCATTATTATATGACTTTCATATACAAGCTGTCTGAAATAATTGGATGGAGCTTTGGAGCTTCAAATGTGTTTTCTTTCTCAAACAGGGCTGGGCAATCTATGGCCTGTGGGCTCCATGTAGACCCTGATTCCCCGGTTGCCACTTCTAAAGAATCTGAGCGTACATTGCAGAAAGTAAAGGATCCCAAGATCCCATGGATGAAATTTGATGATGGCATAATTGGAAATACTACTTTTTATTCACAACACCAAAAGTAAAAGAGAGGGGGGGGAGAGGGAGGGAGGGAGGGAGGGAGAAGGTAATGCTTCTTTGACATGTAGGAGTTCTATGTTCTTCTTTTTAGAAGTATGGAATGGCAAAAGGGGGGGGGGAAACAAATTCAGTCAAGCGATCTAATGCGGTTGTGTCACCAGCTATGACTCTGCCCATGCTTCATGAAACAACAGCAACAACAAATAACAATAATAACGGTTTGTCAGACTGGGAGAAACGGTGAGTTTTTGCTCAATATAGCAATAGCGCTTGGACTTGTATACTGTTTCATAGTGGTTTACAGCCCTCTCTAAGTGGTTTATGGAGTCTGCATATTTGCCCCCAACAATCTGGGTCCTCATTTTACTGATCTCAGAAGGATGGAAGGCTGAGTCATCCTTGAGCCGCTCAAGATTGAACTCCTGCAGTGAGCAGTGAGTTAGCATGCAGTACTAGACTCTAACCACTGCACCACTATGGCACAGTATAGCATGAGTTGCAATGATACAAAGTACAATGTTCAATGATTGCTGCCTTCTCTGAATGCGGTGGTGATCCACCCTGCCAGCTTCTATGGAAATTCCCTCTGCCCTGCTTTCCTTGCTTTATTAATTTTATTTATTTCTTAAATTTATTTGCTGCCTATCTCACCCTGGGATTACTCTGGGTGGCTTACAATAGTAAAAATGAAAAAAAAAGATAAAAAATGTAAATGTAACAATAGTAAAGCAATAAAACAAAAATAAACGATGAAAGTAAAACAATGTGAATTAAAATGGGTGGGAGAAGAAGTAGGAAACGTAAGAGAGACAGTGGGGTCAGCTAATTAATCCAGTAGCCACCTCCAGTATAGTACTCCTGCATTGGGTCCCCAGACCAACCGGCAGAGGCAGTTTCTTCAGGCTGTCAGAGCCTGTGATTTAGGGGAAGGAAAAGTGTGAGCTCTCCCCTGATTCTTTTCCTGCCCCTCAAGCAGCTGGAAGACAATGCCAATCCCGGATTTAGAATCTTTGCCTTTACTCTCATGGATGCCAGTGGGTGAGAAAACATTCAGAAGGGAAATGGAAGAATGGCTCAAGACTCTAGGACAGGGGTGTCAAACTCGATTTCATTGAGGGCATCATCAAGGTTGTGTTTGACCCTGGAGGGCCAGGGTGGGTGTGGCCAGGGTGCACATGACCAGCTCGACATCACTTGTGTCGGGGGCGCCTGTAGTGGCCTGAGCACTCTTCCAATGAAATGGGCTCCCGAGCTCTGTTTTTCACTGCGACTATGTCCTGCAACCCTCTACTGGCAAAAACAGAGCTCGGGAGGGCCTCAGGTGGCCCTCCCAAGCTCCGTTTTTGCTGGCAGAGGCACCATGGTCTGATTCTTTGCTGTTTCCAGGGTGACCCCATGGGCCAGATTTAAGCCCCCCATGGGCCAAATCTGGTCCCTGGGCCATGAGTTTGACACCTCTGCTCTAGCATCAGACTTTTCATTAACTAAATTTCTTTGTTGGTGTCTCCTGTGTGCCATGCCCATATTTCTTATACAGTTGTACAAGGAGATGGGCAAATTATGTGCATGTCTGTGTACATCTGCGGGCGTGCACCCCCCACAAACACAGCTTCAGTTTTGGGGAGTAATATGAAGATATATTTTTGTTCGGTTTTCCATACAAGACAAAATGAAATTAGAGAAAAAGTGTGGTAAGATTTGCTCAAACGCATATCTTATTAATGCAGCTTCAAGTCTTTAGCAATCCTTTTAAAAGGGACTCCTTTTTTCTTGGTGCACATTTTTGATGCTGGTCATCATATTTGATGTGTCAAATAGCTTGCAGCTGCTTAGGAAAGGCTGTTAAATTTTCTTGACCTGAATATAAAAATGTTGCTAATTAGAGATATCTCCGTGCAATTCCATCTTGAGCCAAATATGTAATGAGTTATGCTTGTGGGTCAGGAGCAGGTCACTCAGCAGACATCTTTCATTAAAGCAAAGTACTTTGGCAGCAAAGGCAAAGCAGACGGAGACTTCATTAACACATTGTGTCACGAAACAACATCATAGTTGACTTTGATTAACTGGTCCACTGAGAACCGGATCATTTTATTTATTTATTTTAAAAATATCCAAAATAACCAGGCAGTCTTTGTCACTGTAAAAGACCAGCAAATTGTTGTGACCTAGTCCCAAGTAGTTATTACCAGACACAATCAGTCCTAAACAAACATATTTTATTAGAACAGCTGAGAATTACTTCATTCTCAGTTTAGTCCAAATTAATTCCAAAATAAATCCTTCAGAAAAAGTCCTTTGGCCTTATCACAGACCTTTGTCTTCTTTGGCACCCTGCCAAAGGCTTTTCTTGGCAAAGCCCCACAAACTTCAGAAACAAGAGACCACGACTAGAAACAAATGTAGCAACGTTGCTTTCCTACAAAGAGCTCAAGAGCCATTGCTGCTCTTTTAAGCCTTATGGGAGAGGCCAATCATCTCCTGGCCTGACTCCCGAGTCATCCTTTTTGCTTTAGCTGCTCTTGCCTTCTGGCAGCTCTTTGCATGTGTGCACTAGGGAGAAGGAAGCCTGTCCTGATATGGATAGGCCAAGGGTACAAGTATCCAAAATAACAGACAGAAGTAAAATATGCTACATAATACTTAAATCACTTTCATCCATTCAAATCCATGCCAGACATTCCTTTAAAAATCCCAAAGAAGATACTCTCAGTCTTGTTCACAGTCTTGTCTGGGATGTACAAGGTGTTTTTAACCACTATCAGGTAATTAGTATATTTAAGTGTTAATTAATCAAATTATCATTAAGAAGCAACAAAATGGAGTAAAAAGTATTAATTATAAACATTTAGCTAAAAATAATTGAACAAGCCCAACAGTTCCTATGTTAACTATGGTAAATCTGATTTAACACTGTGAGTATGTTCATTATTGCTTGCTCCCTAGATTTCTGCATTGGATAAAGTCCAGTTTTCCTTTGTTCAGTTGTTAATTCTTCCCTCTAGGCGTTTATAACCAGCAATCTTACTTGTAAGTAAGACAATGCAACATAAAGTCCACAATATATCACAGATATGCTCTCATCCTGACATCTTTTATAGAAAACAACAGGTTGTAATTGAAGCCCAAACATCCTAGGATAATTATGCTGGGGGCTATTTTGCTTAGCTCTAGTTCATGGATGAAACCTTAATGCTACAGAACAGCCCTCTCGCTCTGAGATTAATCAGAATGTGGTTATAGAAAGCTACTTGTGTTCTCTGGATGAAAGCAAACAACTGCAAGGGTTCTCACCCAGCCAAATACCCGATCGGGCTACTAAAACATGAAACAGATGGAAATTGTATCTCCCACCCAAGATAATTAGTTTTAGAAAGGGTAGAAGAAACAGATGCAAAAAAAAAATGTGAACATGAAACCTTATAAACAGAACTTGTGTTTGATAAATGCAAGATGCCGTCACTGTTTCATAATGGTCCCTTAACTTTTCCACAGCTAAACTATCTTATCAGAAATTCCGGGATTCTTGATGCCCGTTTAATTAGATCCAGTCCAGCCTGCTAGAGAAAGCCTGACAACAATGGTAGGTATTTCAGCAGCCTCATGCGAGAGAAATTTACATCATGTTCAGTGAATACACAAGTTATGCATCACACCAAATGCTCAACACTGCAGCTTGCATATGTGAACCCCAGGCCTTAAAGGACTTCCCAAAACCATTAATTGGCCATAAACAAAGCTTAGAAGCAATAGAATTATTTGTTTTTTATTTCTTTTATGGCTCATTAATACACTGGTTCAGATAGGAGACTGTCCCTAAAAAGAAACTTTCTCACTGAAGGGATCTTCTCTCTCACTGGGGCAATCAACTTACAAGATCAAGATAATAATTCACATCAGAAGCAAAACAAAACAACCCTGCTCTCAGCAGTATCATTCATGCAGGGGACATATGTATGGGGAAGAAGTAAGCCACTGAAACTACTTAGGTGGTTTTTTACATTCCAATTAGTTAATATTCTGTCTTTATTATCTTTACAAATAACTCAAGATGACGAATGTATACAACCCGTCTTCCTCTTCCTAGTAAGATGGAAACATGCCATTTGATTCACATTCATCGATTAAAATAAGGATTTTCAATCCTACAAAAATAGTGCATCAACATGGACAGTCATTAGCATGACCAGTACACAAATTCTGTTCAGCTAATCTGAACTTTTCTTATGTTTATGCAGGTCCATTTTTAAGAGTTGACCCCCCCCCCTTTCTTGAAGGAAGATGATAAAGGCTAATAATTATTCTAAGACTGTAAAGCAAGTCTTCCATTTAGTTGAATTATAGCTTAGAATTTTAAAAATAGGTTCATGTGGGCTTTTGGCCTCTCATGAGCACAATTTTCATCTGCAAAAAATTAGTGGAAGTTGAAATTCTAACCTGTACTGAATGTGAAGGTAAAGGTTCCCCTCACACATATGTGCTAGTCGTTTCTGACTCTAGGGGGCAGTGCTCATCTCCGTTTCAAAGCCGAAGAGCCAGCGCTGTCCGAAGACATCTCCGTGGTCATGTGGCCAGCATGACTAAACGCCAAAAGCGCAAGGAACGCTGTTACTTTCCCACCAAAGGTGGTCCCTATTTTTCTACTTGTATTTTTTACGTGCTTTCGAACTGCTAGGTTGGCAGAAGCTGGTACAAGTAACTGGAGCTCACCCCATTACACAGCACTAGGGATTTGAACTGCTGAACTGCCAACCTTTCATCGACAAGCTCAGCATCTTAGCCACTGAGCCACCGCATCCCTTATGTGAATTACTGAATTACAAATTAATTTTACTGACTTGAGTCTTATTTTTGGTATTAAAGAATCATTGTACTACAATTATAATAATGTAAATCCTTCCCATCCTAAACTTCAAAAACAAATTGTAGAAGATTGAAATCTGAAGTTTTATGTAATGGCCATAATCTATGACACAATTACTGGAAGGGGAACTATTTCCTATTTTTTGGAACTATCTCCTCTTGTACTTGTGCAGGTAGCAACATAATGTATAAAAATGGATGTCTTGTTCACATTTTTTGTACTAATTTATCTTTTCTCCTTCACAATGCAACTGCTTTCAAGATTAATTTAATCTTACAAAATACGTAAAATGAGCTTTCCCTCATTAACTAGTTTTCAAAGGCAAATTGTTCATTCTTTCTTAATCTGACAAGATGAGGTGAAACAAAACTGTGGATACCGAGTTACATGTCCTGACAAGGAATTAAAGTCACTTGAAAATCAAAGATATTTGCAAGGCCTTTAACTTACTTCCTGGTTTTGCAGCTTTTGAAATTTTTTCTGAAAAGAAAGAAAGAAAATCTCAGAAAGAGGGAGGGAATCGGTAGAGCAAGTTTCTTTGCTAATTCTTTGCTTTCTTTGCTAATCAATTAATTCTTTGATTTCTTTGTTAATTTGCTTTCTTTCAATTGCTTTTTTAATTAAGTTAATCTGGCAGCATTTTTGAAGTCACTTCATACTGAAACTCAAAACAGCTATGACTATGAATGTCTTTGATAATGGGATGAAAGGCTCTTTTTTTTTTGTGGACTTGTATAAGAAACCCTCCTGGGTGATACCATAAGGCTTCCTTATTTGTCCATCTTTTAATATTCTTTTGAGGTGCATGGAAACCACTTCCAAGACCTTCCAGAAGAGATGTGTTTTCAGCTGCCTCCAAAAGGCAGTCAAGTTCAGAACTAGCCTACATTCCAGAAGGAGGCCATTCCAAAAAACTGGTGTTGCTACAGAAATGCAACATGATTTAGCCTCCTATACTGTCCTCCTATACTGTCCTGGCACGTATGCCACAGGTGGCACGCAGAGCCCTCTCTGCGAGCACACGAGCTGTCAACCCATCTCAGCTCCACTGCGCATGTGCACATGCCTCCTGCTGGCCAGATGATTTTTGGGTCACTGCCACGCATGCATGGGGGGTGAGGCACATGTGCAAGATGTGCATGCATGGACGGGGGGGCATGGCACACAGGGGGTGTCATGCGCGCATTGGATTATTGGTTATAACTGCAGAGAGGCCTACTAAGCACAAAACGGGGTGCAGGGGTGTGTGGCGCAGCCCCCCGTGACCCGTTTTTGCTCCCAGTAGGCTGTAAGGAGGCCTATTAGGCCCAAAACGGGGAGTCAGGGATGCGGTACACACCCCCACAGCCCATTTTTGCTCTCAGGAGGCTGCAGGGAAGCCTACTAGGCCCAAAACGGGGCATGGGGGAGTGCGAGGGGGGTCGCGTCACACACACATCTGCAGGGGGTCAGGGGTTGAGCACGCATTGCATTATGGGCACTTGTGCATAATGTCACGCATGCGCTCTTTTGGCACGTGACAACAAAAAGGTTACCCATCACTGTTCTATACATGTAGAAGTGGGGAGGAAAGATCACTTTTCCCAAAAATGTTGAATTGGTCAGAATTGATTCTCATTGGTAAAAGCAGCCCTGAAACTAACTTGCTGCCAAGCCATCAACTTTAAATCATATCTGAAAACCTAAGGAAGCCAACATAGGGCCCATGTGTGAGTGCCAGATTCTACATGAGCCCCATTTTGGACCGCCTACAGCTTCTGAATGGTCTTGTAGAATAGCTGCAGAAAATCTAACCAAGTGTTAATGAGGGCATGGATCACTATGCAAAGGTCCCAGGTAGGGCTGCAACTGGAGCACCTGCTCAAATTGGGCAAATCCCTACCCCCCACCCCCACCCATAGTATATCAAACAGTAGAAAGTTATGGTTTGGGAAATAGCCACATACGAGTTCAATCATCAAGTAAAAATGTGGTTTTTCATTAAGATCAATGGATCTCAATAGCGAACAATTAATAATGAATCTTAATAGGCACTAGATTTAAAGAGTAAGGGGGAGGAGGAGAAGGAAACCAACCACCAATTACCTGTAGTCATATTGTAATAAAAATGGGCTGCTTTTTCTGCAGGAACTGTTAAACAGAACAAAAATATTTAATTATTTATTTAATTAAATACAAGTATTATAGACATAGAAATAGATATATAGATACGTAAACGTTTACATGATGTGCACAACTACTCTCTTCAAAGAACTTTACATGTTTCACAATATTTATTTAGTCCTTAATCAAAGTCCATGAGACTTTAACTAGACTAGAGGGAAAACTTCCCTGGGTCACAAAATCAAGGAATCAAAGGTCCTCACTCATGATGAAGGATTAGTGACCATGTTTCTATCTTTCCCTATCTTTCTCCTAGACCAGGGGTGTCAAACTTGATTTCATTGAGGGCCACATCAGGGTTGTGTTTGACCTCAGGGGGCCGGGGTGGGCCTAGCCAGGGTGGACATGACCAGCTCAACTACACCCATGTTGAGGGTGCCTGTGGTGGCCCAAGCACTCTGCCAGTGAAAACAGTCTCCCAAGCTCCGTTTTTAGCTGTGACAGCCTCCTGCAACCCTCTACCAGTGAAAACGGAGCTCCATTTTCACTGGCAGAGGCACCATAGGCCAGTCCTTTGCTGTTTCCAGGGCGGCCTCGCAGGCCAGATCTAAGCACCCTGCAGGCCAGATCCAGCCCCCAGGTCTTGAGTTTGACACTCCTATCCTAGACCTTTCGGAACCAATTCCATTTCCCATCCCCAAGAATACAGTAGTTACAGAGGACCAACTGAAAAGCTAAATTCCACAATAGTCCAATTTCAAACAAAAATTTAGAAGCTTGTTGTTCTTCTTTTAAAAGTAACTCTAGATATATGGTTTGTAAGGACAATTGTATATTGCTGTAAAAAGAAGAGGGAGACAAAGACTCTAATCCAGGGGTGTCAAACTCAAGGCCCAGGGGCCGGATCTGGCCTGTGGGGTGCTTAGATCTGGCCTGCGAGGCCACCCTAGAAACAGCGAAGGACGGCTTGCAGTACCTCTGCCAGTAAAAATGGAGCATGGGAGGGCTGCGTGCAGCCCTCCTGAGCTCTGTTTTCACTGGCAGAGGGTTGCAGGAGGCCGTTGCTGCTGAAAACGGAGCTTGAAAAGCCCCATCCTGGCCACGCCCACCCTGGGCTCTAAGATCAAACACAATCCTGAGGTGACACTCAATGGAATCGAGTTAAACACCCCTGCTCTAATCTAGCTCAGCCACTGAAGCTCACTGGGTGATTCTAGACTCGCTCTGCATCACCCCAACCTACTTCACAAGAAGAGATTACCTTGAACTCTTGATAGAATGGCTAGATAGAAACCTAATACATACATATATACATACCAGAGGAGGTATTCAGCAGGTTCTGAACAGTTCTGGAGAACCGATAGCGGAAATTTTGAGTAGTTCGGAGAACCGGTAAATACCATCTCTGACTGGCACTGCCCCCATCTATTTTCTGCCTCCTGAGTCCCAGCTGATCAGGAGGAAATGGGGATTTTGCAGTAACCTTCCCCTGGAGTGGAGTGGGAATGAGATTTTACAGTATCCTTCCCCTGCCATGCCCACCAAGCCACACCCGCCAAGCCATGCTCATAGAACTGGTAGTAAAAAAATTTGAATTCAACCACTGATACATTACTTACTTACTTACTTACTTACATACATACATACATACATACATACATACATACATACATACATACATACATACCTTTGTCATGTTTTACTTTCAAGAGTGTCTTTTCAACTGTTTTTCCTATATAAGTAAAAGAAAAAGAAAGAGAAATCAAATACAGCATTTAAACTGAAGCTCATACAATCCACTTTATTAATATTAAGGTAAGCGAGGAAGGAAAGATATTAGCAAATTCAGAGAACAATTACTTTTCATGCAGTCTTTTAGAAGGCAAAACAACAACAACAGCCACAACCACCAGTCTTACCATATTTTTCCTTCTTTTCTCTCAAAGATTTTTCTGTTTTTTTCTCATCTGCAAAGAATGTCCAAATCATAGGGGTTAAACTTTAGGGTACTTGGATATTTGCATATTGTTTCACAAACTCTTGGAGAAAACAAGCTTGTGATTTCCGTCTGTCAGCAGCAAGGAAGTTAAGTGTGGTTGGAAACAAAACAGATCTTATATTTTGCGCATTTACATAATCTTCTATGGCCTTTGATTGAATCATATCTCAAGTGATTTGATATATGCACAGATGTCTTTCTTCAGCATCCATTTTTTCCCAGGCATCCCTGAATACAGTCAATCAACTGTGACTTCATACAAGGAGACAGACTGAAATTAACTAAGGTGCAGAGCTGGAGCATGGCTGCCACTCTGATACTTCCTGCTGAGAACAACAGCAGGTAGTTGGCAGTTTGCCATAAAGCTGTTCATTCTATCTGCCCCTCCCCCCACCCCAATCCAGCTCACTTTAATGCAACTTCAGTCTCTATCTGCTCAACTGTGAGCAGTCTGGCATAATCTCTCCACATGCTACATTACCCTCCCAGACACAAACAGCCAGATAATTCCAAGTAAGTGATTAAAGTTTGCGGCTACCTTGAAGATGAAGTGAGTGATAAAAATAGAATAATTGATAGTTTGAGGCAGATCTTTTAATGGGACAAATATAATTAGTTTTTATGGTGCTCAGTAGATATATTAGGTGAGGTTCTGGGTACATTAAGCTCCATCAGGTACACGGTTCTCGTGGCTTGTTATTACATATAATATATGTATGTATGTACTATATGCTATGTACATATACTATACGTTTACCTGCAACTTTGAGTTCAGCTGTTGCTTTTTCGGGTCTTTCTGTTGGGTAGCATGGAGATAGAAAGAGAAAGGAAAAAAAATAAGTATATCTATATAAATCTTCATACTTTGAGAGTTCGGGGCTGTTTTCGATGCAGGTAGTTATTTACATATGACTATAATAGAATCTACCCATGACTGTTGCACATTGTAAAGTTTACAAAACACGATCAACCTGATATTAGGACCTTTTTAGTGGCAGTCATTAAGTGGTGGTTATTAAGCAAACCTATGGGTGTGGTTTTGCAGAAAACAGGAAATAAGTGCCAGATTTCAGCCAAACGATCGTAAAACAGTCATGTGATCACAGGATGCTGCAAAGGGCCATCAATGTGGCTATATTGCCAAGTGATCACATGACCTTGGAGGGGACCTGACCATTGGAACTTTGAATCTGGGTTGTTAGTACTCCCAAAGTAGGTCGGTTGTAACTTTGAATGGGCACTAAGTGACCAGTTGTAAATCAAAGACTCTGTATGCATACACTTTTGTTAAGTTAATGTAGAAATATTTCACTTGTAAAAACAAGCTCTACACATTGTCCCAAAGGTATTTTTTCCAAAGGCAACTGGACTTTTTTTTTGTTTGTTTGTTTTTTGTTTACATTTATACCCCGCCCTTCTCCGAAGACTCAGGGCGGCTTACAGTGTATAAGGCAATAGTCTCATTCTATTTGTATATTTTTACAAAGTCAACTTATTGCCCCCCCAACAATCTGGGTCCTCATTTTACCTACCTTATAAAGGATGGAAGGCTGAGTCAACCTTGGGCCGGGCTTGAACCTGCAGTAATTGCAGGCTTTGTGTTCTTAATAACAGTCTTTACCAGTCTGAGCTATTCCCGCCCCGACTTCGGTTTTCCTTGAAGACATTTTGCTTCTCATCCAAGAAGCTTCTTAAATTCTGGCCAAATCCAGTTGCCTTTGGAAAAAACAACCATGACTTGGATGACTGAGAATCTCCAAAGAGATTCTACATGTTGAATTATCCTAATCTAGCCCACAAGATATCTGAGAAAATATAAGGGCAGTGAAAATGAAAACTTTTAAGATATAAAGAAGTTGACAGGAATTTTTGGCAGATTATAGATATTATGAATTCGATTTTTATCATTTTATTTTCTTGCAAGATA
The DNA here is from genome assembly GCF_028640845.1 of Ahaetulla prasina. NCBI lineage: Eukaryota > Metazoa > Chordata > Lepidosauria > Squamata > Colubridae > Ahaetulla > Ahaetulla prasina. Next base: position 110,811,912 of record NC_080539.1, on the reverse strand, counting down.
AAAGGGCTAGTCTAGACTTATTATTCCAGATATAGACTAGTCTTCTTGAATAAATGTCTTTCAGATAAGTTGGATTATGTTTCCGACAATCCATCAGCCAGAAGATCAATAGACACTGGTTCAGGATAAAAGTGATAGCTGGAGGGTGCCCATTAGGAAGGTCTGATCTGTTTTAATGCCAAAACTGTATATATTGGATTTTGCCTTGGGACTTGATATTATTGTTTTAACATGATCTGTTCTGCAGATACTGACTGAGATAGTCAGTATCCATTTTACATCCTTGTAACATGGCAGACAACTAAAATGGTTTGAAATATTGATTACAGCTGCAAATGAGGGGCACATCAAACAGTTTAACATTTATTGAGTAGAAATATAAGACATAAATAAAAAGTAAATATAAATGTAGAAGGCAGAGCCTTGTCTTTTCATGCAGCTATGTTACATGAAAATAATTTTTAGATTTAAATAATTTAAAAATAGAATGCACCAATAGTTTTTTTTAATGCAAATAAAGTTCCTGATATTCCAAAATATTAAACATCTTCCACAAGCAATTAATTAGAGATCTAGCAAAATACATAAGTAGTGAAAGAAAGTTAGAAATAGATAATGACTTTTAAAATATAATTCCAATTACTTCTGTTCGTGATTGATAGATATAGAAATAGGTAATTTAAGGTTTCCTTCCTGTTACTATCTTTACCTTTCCCATTTTAAACTAATGCAAAGATTATTCAAATTTAGCTATGTTAATATATTGGTATTCATAGATGTTCTTCAGTTACCCATCAGATAGGAGACAACTGATAACACAACACAATAATCAGTGTAGTAAGTCATTCTCTCAAGAGCAGCAATCTATATACTTGTGTAGCTGTCCTCCATCTGTACTTGAAGTATGGGCACAAATATTTAAAGAGAGCTATTTGTAGCATAATATTACATTAATTATATATTGATTATCACAGCAGTGTAAAAGCTTACAATCTTTTAAAAAAATGAGTAAGAATAAAGTATGAAATTTGGTGCAAAATCTTTTTTGGCACCAAGACTAAATTTGGCTACAAGAAAGCCATATTATCATAATGTGTTGCTAAATTTGTATTCAAGTTCAGAGACAATGTGATCAGAGGGAGTTCATTTTGTAGTCATGGAAGAAATGAAGTAGACAAATGGAGGGATTGTGGGATTTAAAGAATGCTATGCAACTATTAACGCCTCTAAACAGTGGTTCCCAAACTCTGCGCTCATTAATCATAAAGTTAGTTCATTAACTTCATAAAGTTTCAGATTGTTCATCAACCCCCAAACATTTATCATATAAAATAATTTAATAAATACTAATTTAACTTCTATTACTACTACTACACAGGGACGTGGTGGCTCAGGGGTTAGGATGTTGAGCTTGTCGATCGAAACGTTGGCAGTTCAGTGGTTCGAATCCCTAGTGCCGCATAACGGGGTGAGCTCCCGTTACTTGTCCCAGCTTCTGCCAACCTAGCAGTTCGAAAGCATGGGAAAAATGCAAGTAGAGAAATAGGGACCATCTTTGGTGGGAAGGTAATAGCGTTCCATACGCCTTTGGCATATAGTCATACTGGCCACATGACCACGGATATGTCTTCGGACAGCACTGGCTCTTTGGCTTTGAAACGAAAATGAGTATTGTCCCCTAGAGTCAGGAACGACTAGCACATATGTGCGAGGGGAACCTTTACCTTTACCTTTACTACTACTACTACTACTACTACTACTACTACTACTAATAATAATAATAATAATAATAATAATAATAATAATAATAATAATAGTCCCATTGACCTTTGGGAGTTGATATCGACCACTCTGGATAAACCTACTCTAAAAAATATGTAGAAGATCTGCTATCTTTTACTGGCTATATTGTAATGGCCAGTATATGAGAGTTACAGTAATTTTTACCAATTATTCTACATTTATATTGTAGCAAACTGCAACTTGCAATTCACTACAGGGAACACACTGCTTCTTTGCACATGGATACTTTCCATAAATCATAAAAAGAGATGCCTCCTGAGAACAGCTACAGCTTACATTCTCCGACATCATCTAGCCAAACCCTCTTTTAATTACATTTATTTTGCAATGTAACTAATTCTTACTATATTACTTAATATTATGCTCTCTGCGGCAATAAAACATGATATGCAGCACAAAGATGTTCATTACTGGTGCTGAAGGAAAGAGTTCCAAATGTGTCAATCTGCTATAGATTGAGTTATTATTGCATTTAAACTCTTCTTATATCAAGGAAATTCACATTGGACTCATTCATAGGGCAGCTTGTTGTTGATGGAACCAGTTATGCCTGCAGGGAAAGGGATCAAAGAAGCCAACGTGTAATCAAAACTCCACCCCTTTTTACATTTTAAAAAGAGGCAGGCTTTGATCACATGGATGTAGACACAATCTTGACTTTTGACTTTCTCTTTGCAGGCATCCCTGAAAGAAACACTGGTATTTCAGTTTTCTAGCTCTTTACATGTGAACTATTTATATTCTTTACTGTTTTTTAAAAAATGACATAAATATAAGAAAGTATAATATTAATACCAGTTAATTGTCAAATGCATTATTTAAGCTAGTTGGCTAACAATAGTTAGGAAATTCTATTAATTCAATATGTTAAAGTGCCTAACCACCTTGTCAGAAAAAGATGGAATACAGCAAAGACATTATTAGCAACCAAGTTAATAAGGCTATTTAAATTGAAGGTTTAGAAAAAGCATTCACATGCAAAGCAGGGCAGCAAGTATAAATATAACATGACACATCTTGTAATTTCTTTGGACTTGGAGAGAAATTAAAGAACCTTACTTCAATGGAGGAAAAGGAGAAAAGGATAATGTTGGGTTGTCGTTCTTAAGCTTGCTTTTGGCTTAGATTCTACACATACTGCATGCCCGCTCCCCTCCTCCCCGCCAATAAAGAAAAATTCATGCTTACTTATGAATAAGGACAGAATGGTGCATCCCTATTATTTAAGCCAAGAGCAAGCCTAAGAAGTATACTTTGGAGAATAGCAGTAATGTTGGATGCTCAAGGCCTTATTATTCTGCTCAGTTTGTCAATTTCTTCTCCTACTTTGCCAAGTGGTTGTGTGAAGTGTGAATATTAGAATAAATACCTGGTTTTGCTGGATGAGCTCCTTTTTCGTGCCCAAGAACTTTTTGTTCTAAAAAGTGAGAGAAATACAAGATGAATTCAACATTGCTTTGCTGTTGTATTGTATAGTCTCTACTCTTAACTTTTAAATTCTTTTCAGATGGGATTTCACACAAAACGAGTCATTCCAGAATTACTGAGAGAAGAGCTACAATGTTAGTCCTGTCTTCTGATGTTCGCAAACTAGCATACAGTAGATAATGAATTGACATTATAATGAATTGACATTAGATAAGCCTACATACAATACAGTTCTGGAATGGGTATATTAGCAGTCTGTTGAGAACATGCAAATGGTAAGTCTTGGTAACTTCATTAAATCTCCTTCATATAAAAGGAATAAGGACCTATGTAACTAGGGAGGACCACTGCAGGGAGGAGAAACCTTTTAAGATGGATAGACCTAGCAGGTTCCTCAACGTTAGGCACCACTCCATTCTGAAGAACTCCATGAAATGAAACAGGTGGGAAAAAAAACAGTTGAGTAGTCTAGTTCTATTAGAATCCTGGTCAGTGACCTCTCTACACTGCTTCTTCAGAAATATCATGGAATTTCTAGGTTAGATTTGCAACAAACAGGATTAAGATTGTACTTCACAATAATTTATTCATAGATTATCATAGATAGATAGATAAATAGACAGACAGACAGACAGACAGACCATTTGTCTCTATTGCTCAGTAAAATCATACCATACTATAGGACATTATTATATAGTCTGGAAAATCATGTGATAGTCACATATATTACTGGAGTAAAGCTATTATGACTACTCCATACAGCTAAGGTATGATTATAAACCCATTTCAATGAAAAAATACAACATCCATCTGTATGTGAATGGAACTCAATGTATCTCCTTGTGGAACCTCCAGATCTGCTCTGGAGAATTTCCAAATCCCACAGCTGGTTTAGAAGGTAGGCAAAGGATAAACGTTTGCCACTGTCAGTAAAAACCCAACTGGCGAATATCATTGAATTCTAACCATCATCACTGTTCCTGTATTTTTTAATAGTTGTAAAGTTTAGAAACTTACTTGGTGGTTTATGTTCTGCCTCCTTGCCTAAAACAAACAAAAAGGAAACAGAGAAAAACAAAATAAAATTAATTTTATTTCCCTCTAATCTTTAGAAAATAAAGATTGCAAAATGAAACATTTTTATGGCCGAAAGTCACAATAATGTAATTTTCTATGCAATTTATGGTAATAGTATTCCAAATTATGCATTTATGTTTATATACCACCAGAGTCAAAACAGTGTCAGCACACAGTAGGCAACTTCCATTCTCTCTCTTTTTTTTAATTACGTTATTAAAAATTATAAATGCAAAGAATAAAAATCAATACATAGAGTACTGCAAAAATATAAACAGAAAAATATACGAAAAAGAAAAACCAGGGAGTGTGTAAAAGGAAAAAAAAAATAAAGGAGGAAGAGAGAGAATAAAGAAATGACTTCCTCCTTCATCCCAACAGGTAAAAACAATTTTAGTAGCTTATCACTGTCTCTAAATAAAACATAACCTCCCTTCCCCCCATAGCTGGAATGCACTACCTGACTCCATGGTCTCATCCCCAAATCCCCAAAACTTTAACCAAAGACTGTCTACAGTTGACCTCACCCCATTCCTAAGAGGTCTGTAAGGGGCATGCAGAAGAGCACCAGCGTGCCTACCGTTCCTGTCCTAATGTTCCCTTTGGTTGTATTCAATTTGTGTGGTTATTTCATGCATATACTTATATATATTATTGTGTTTGACAAAATAAATAAATAAATAAATAAATAAATAAATAAATAAATAAATAAATAAATAAAATAGCTCATCTCCTATCAGGTACAAAGAATCAGGAGTATTCATAAAGTTGCAGCATAGAAGATTTATTCAAGCCTATACACAAGAATCTGGTCAAATAAAGTTCAACACTAAATTGTGCTAGATAAGGGTCAACAGAATTCAAGAGGGATTGGACATGGAACACTTGTGGAGATACAATGACTCTAAAGTGATGATGCCCTCGCCCCAGCTTTGTCTACTCTTCTCTTATACCTCTTAAGTAAAAACACAACAATAAAAACCCAGTCAAAATGCTATGTGAATCAATCTGTCAACAAAAGTCCAGTAAGGGCAATCAGCTATACCTGTTTTCTTCCTTTTTAACCCTGGCCAATCACGACAATCTTATAAACTTTCAAATTAAGTAAGTTTTCAAATTACTGTTTAACCCCTTCAAAAAAAGAAAAGTCCCAGAGGTAGTTTGCTGATCATTTATCACAACTTTAACATATTTATTTTGTATCAATAAGTAAATTTTATCCTTTTGTTTTTCACTTCTAAAATAATCCTTTCAAATCTTGACAGAACTCTTTTGTAAATCAAGAAAAAAAAATCCAAATCAGTTTTCTTGATTTAATATCTGTTTATCCCCTTTAGGGAATAAATCATCCATCAGATCCATTTGTATTACATTTATTGTGTCTCTCAAATTAATTTCACAGCTATCCATTGCAGCTAATTCTTATTTTACAGCTTCATTAGAACATGCTCTGTCAATGTAATCAAGCATTTGATCCATTATGTCAAAAGTTTGGCTGAGAAGTATTCAAAAGTTTGTACTAAGGATTTCTGCTCCATTTTCTTCATCCTCTAGCTCTAGTGCTCAGCCTTCAAGGTAATTAGTGGCATCTACCTCAAAGGTATTGTATTGTTCCACAGGGAACAAATTAATAGTAGTGATTCAGTGCCATTATTTGACAAAGCACAGAGAGAATTCAGGAAATTCCTTACTTTCGTTGTCTACAATACAAGCATTTATTCTGGTTACATCAGAGGGACTTGTAAAAGTCACAATTCCTAGGCATATATTTAAGAAGCATGCTCCTATTTCAAAATAATCAATTCTTCTGGGCTCATTAATTTTGGACACTATTTATTTGGGTTCCTCTCTTGGTATCACCTGTCACTATTCTTTATAATCATTTCATAATTTTAATGAGTTTTCTCTTCTTTCGAGAATGCCAAGAGAGTATTAATTATATACTCTTTTCATGTGTGTGCAAATGGGCCACAGACAATGTTTCCAAATGAAAATTCTTCAAGCAAGTGAACCATAGTGCCAGAAAATATTTCCTGATTTACAGGAGCATGCCTACTCTAAAAGAAATAGCCATTTAATAGAACGTGTAAGAGAATGCATGTCCATCCATATGCACATGCACAAACGAGAGGATAAGAAAAAAAAATCATGAAGTAATATATGTATATAATGACAAGAGGAAACCAATCAGTTTAGAATCATTAACTATGCTGCGTGAAAAACCCAAAAAATGACAAAAAAAGGAATATAAAAATGCCTGTTGTCAGAACAGATAATGGGGGTGTCAGCCCTGGAGGCCATCTTTTTCTTTGGATCTTCTGGGCTGCCACATTTACTGCTGTGGGAAATTGGGAGTGGGGATTGCATGGAGTTGCAGGGATATCTAGCCATAACAACATTCTTTTCTCTGAGTCAAGGACATCTAGCCTGCACCTGGAATGGCGTGATCAGGATGCATCTTCAGTTGGGATGGTGCATTGATTGGACCATGTGATGGACAGGGGGTGCAGGGGGAAGGGACTTGGACTTTCTTTTGGGTGGGGAAAACCTGGAATCTTTCAGATTCGGGTTTTCTCAGATGTCCCAATGTGACATCTCTAATAAAATGAAACTTTGGGGAACTTCTAGCCTCGGAGTCTTCTTTTGTTGGGGGTGTTAATTGGAACTCTGATGGGGGGAGGCATATCTAGCTCAGTATTTTCAGAAGCATCCTGCCTCTGATATTGGACATAATCTATAGACAAGTGATTAGGAGGCATTAGGAGCTTTATTCTTTCTGAAGTCTTGGCTGTAGTTTTATTTCTTTGATGTATTACTTGCTTATGTACTTTTGATACTGTTGGCTCTTGAAGTTTTTTGATGCTATTCAGTAAAAACACCCAAAGTTTAAAAATGAAAACCAGAATTTAAATAATCAAAAAGCCTGTTAAAAAGTAATTTTTAAAAAAAAAAAAAGCAAAGAGATCTGTCCTCTCAGCTCATTAGGCTGAAAAAAAGCTTGACATCAAGTCACCTCATCTCAAGATGAGCCTTTAGCATCTGTAGATTTCCGAGAATTATGAGACCATCTCTCAATGAATGAGGTAGCTTGTTAGGCCATGTGAGCTTTTAAAGGTAATATCTAACATCTTGTACCAAAACTAGAAGCAAATTAGCAGCCTTTTATTGCTTTTAACACAAGCACAATACACTTTTTCCAAGGGTCAGTGTGATGCTAAATGCATGTGCTATATGAAATTTCTAGAGAAGACAAAAAGGCATCCTTAAGTAGAGGTCTAATAATTACATCCTTTAAACAATGAGGCATGGTACTCTCTTTCAGAAGAACATTTATGTATGAACAAAAGGATCTCCAGTAATTTCCTAGCTAGAAATTACAAGTGAAATTGGACAAGATCAAGAGAATAAATTATCTTGTACTGTATTGGTTAATTTCAAAACCAGCACTTAATGTTCAGTAATTTGCATACATTGTAAAGACAAGTATCTTAAATATATTATTAAATATGGATTAATGCAACATTTTCAAGAAGCTACTTTGGTTTCCACCCACTTTATTTCTAACTTGAGAGAAGCCATGGCTTATCCATTGGTTATCCATTGGTTTTGATCTCTACAATATAATCCCTAAGATCAAGTCAAGCTCCTGGCATCTCCATTCTCTCTGAATAGGGCAAAATCATGGAATTTAATTTAAGCTTTACTAAATATACAGCATACACAACCAATGGGCTACATTCAGTTTAATGTGTTACTTTTGTGAAGTCCTGCATCAGGAGAGGCAGAGAGGTGCCCTATGCAAGAACCCTTGGAATTAGGATGCTTGTGAGAATAGAATATTCACACACAGTGATGTAATGGTAGAAATCCCATATCTTTGAGCCTTGGAGTGTCTCCCCCCAACCAGGCACTTCCTTTCATTCCTGTCACCATAATATAGCTAGAGATGTGAGCTCTGTTCTGACATAACAACAAGTTTTATGCTTCTGTATGCTATGGTTGTGACATTGTATGCATGTATCAAAGGAGCAGATCTTGCATTGTATGGTACAACCCTCCTTTTGTCTTTTTGATGAAAGTACTGAATCCTGTGGATGCCTCTATAGTACTCAATAGGAGAAATAGATAGTTTGCACACAAACTGTTCTAGAAAGCCCTGGGGGATTTCTCATATGCCGTATACAATTCTTATCTTCTTTACAGTGTCTACTCTGCTAACATAGCAGATATGTATACATATACATATATATGTATATTTATAAATTAAAATTCAGTATATCTGTCTGTCTATCTGTCTATCTATCTATCTATCTATCTATCTCTATCTATCTATCTATCTATCTATCTATCTATCTATCTATCTATCTATATGATATATCTCTATCATATCTCTATCTTATTTATATGGCTAGCTATCTTGCTACTGCAACTCTAGGTCACTAATAATGAATTAAAAATGAAAAATAGCAAATCAATGTTTAAAAAGAAACCGCAAAAGACAAGATCATACCTGTAATGGCAGGATGAGAAATGTTCTTGGTTTGTTTTATCACGCTGGAGGCTAAAAAAAAATATTGTAAATCAGATATAAGAAATAACAATTGCTTTCTTTGAAATCTATCTACCTATCAGTCAGTTTAAGCTGTAAACCAGTTATTTATTTATTACAACAGTCTTTTCCAACTATGTGCTCTCCAAAAGTGTAATATTGTAATTTCTCTTTGACCCAAAGCCATTTGATTGGAAGAGCTATTTATTAATTTATTAAATACATATGTATAGCAAAGAAAGATTTTATAAAACAATAAGTGTAACAGCCAAGGGACGAATAAACATTTCTTTATCAATTACAATCTTCAGCAGTTTGTATAGGTAAAACAATTTTGCTTTCATAAAATAAGAGAAATGGGAACATTTGTATGACCAGTTTGTACACTACATTGGCTGATTGTACAAGGTTTAGAAACAAACTACAAGTAGTGGAAAGTTTTAAAAATATACAATATTTTTGTCAAAATATTTCTGATTTGACCTTTGGTATCACAACTTTTATGGTACAGATTGAATATAGTAAACCTCATTATTTACTACAGAGTTTTAGATAATTATAGAATTATTAAACAAAGAGGGATTTTAGACAATTGTACTTTTAATCAACTATTAATGAGAACTTTAAAGGTCTCCTATTAAGAGAACATAGCACATAGTTGTTATTAATACAAATGAAAGAATAATTAAAAATTAGCGACTTTGACACATGAAATTTTGTTTCTCAGGTTGAGCACTATAGCAGTGTCCAAAGAATTAAGAAAATCTATAGCAGACACTTCTAATCCAAGTTATTTAGAATCAGTTAGTTACCTGTTTTAGCTGGGCTTTCCCCCTTTTTAATGTCAGCTTCTAAAGAAAAAGGGGGAAAAAAAACCCAATAGTTTCTTTTTAAAGTCAAGATTGTCAGCCCATCTAAATTTTGAATGTATTCCTTATCTTTGCTATACTGTACTGTAAAACAGTCTCAAGGGAAAAATAAACATTTTTACATTATTTCTAATAGCTTGAAGATTATTTAAAACTATAAATCAGACTGAAAATTGAACTAATAACCCACTGAAAAAAGATTAAAAGAATGAACTCATGTCCACATTTCCTTCCCATTCTTGCTCAGTTCTTTTTTTTTTTTTAACATCACCATCTGGTAAGATCATATTAAGTTTCAATAGAGTAAATAATATACAGACTCGCTAGCCTTGCTTGATGTAATGGTATGTGGGAATGACCTTGGGAAAACTACGAAGTGATGCCTAGGGAAAGATCAGGTAAGAATTGGTAGAGCTCTCAGATGCATAATGGTTAGAGAAATAAACTCAGAAAGGATTCTCCCCAGCTTATCAGGCTGTAAAAAGGGACCATGAGAGATTTGTACTTTCAGACTTGCATGATTTGTTAATGTAATCTTACAAGTAGAATGAGCTCATCTGGCCACATTTCTTGTCCAGTCTAGTCTACATGTTCAAGCTGACACTCAGGCATGTATATAATGCAACACACAACCCATTTCTTCCTTAGCTGTCTTCGTAAAGACAGCAAAGAGAACATCTCCATGCAACAGCTTAGCTCTCTAGTGTGGGGAGGCTAGGCTCTACTTATGACCATTCCTAACAAGCTACTATCAAGATCCAGCTCACATGAACCAAGGACTCATAACATACAGCAGGTATGTATATGATTGCACTATCAGTCTGCTTCACAGCTGAACTGCAGGGATATTATAATCTTTGGGTGGAGGGGTTGTTTAATATCTCAGCTTCTCTTGATCTTTATTCCTTATTTCATTGCCTCTTTCAACCCATGTCCCATTATTTGGTTTTGCTTCAGGTCAAGTGGGTATTTAAATAAGGAAGCATAATTGGTAAAGGTTGCCTGGTGTGCTTAGCAGCTGCAGCAGGCAAGTCAGCATGAATGAGAATATCAAAGAGTGCTATTTAAAATATGGAAATTTAGGAAGCATGATATGTTTTATCCACCATGCTATCAATTGCAAAGATGCCATTAGGATTCATAGCTAGGCAAGAAAGAACATTTAAAAGGCTGAAACGGCAATACAATATTTTGTGAACGGCCTCAACCTCATGGATATTTCTATTGTTAAAAATAGATAAATTTGGATTGAAAAAATATGAGTTTTTTTAAATGCACACTTGCCTCACTTTTTGCAGACAATAGAGGTAAAAAAACAAACAGTTGCTAGAAGACATAAAGAAATTGGTCCCACAGCTCTTATGAAAAGACCGGAGATGGAGGAAACAAATAAACAAAAAGGAATGTTCCCATACAATTGAGTAGACTATCTGTGCCTTTTCACCTCCAACCAAAAATAGCTTACTGGGTTTCTGAAGAGAGATCAGTCAATGAAGTGCTCCTAAGTACATTATTGGGAAATGGCAATAGTTGAACTGAAACATTTCAGAACACCACTTATTTCTATCATGGACCAATACTCAGTAGTGGTATCTGGAAAAGGATAGAGAAGGATAATGGAAAAAATAATTCATAGCAGGCTCAGGTGGACACCATTCAAGTAGGTAACACTTGATATAGATATTCTTGGTGAGGCAGTGAAAGAATAAAAATAAAGAAAAATATTTGTAATTCAGAGTTGAAATGAGGGGTCTTTGAGGGTCTTTGGTGCTCTCTGAACTTGCTTCAGGCTCTGAGCTTGACTCTGAGTTCAACCAAGCTCAGAGAGCACCAAGGACCCCTCAAAGAAGAAAACGTTTGCCAAATTCTATCTGTGAAAGCCAGCACTGTCTCCTGTGTTTTTCTGGACAGTACCCTAATCCTCAAGAGAACATTTTTTAAAAAGAAAGGAAAAGGAAGCATAGGACTATTGAGTAGCTAGAAAAATCTGTTCATCAGAACAGATCTGTGAGTGAACTTCTCTTCCCAGGAAACTTGGCTCTCTTATATTGTCTATCTCCAGATTTAGGACTGGAGGATTTGGGAAGCTTGGTTATGTATTGACTGTAACTTATTTTGAACTTTAGACGGTTGAAATGTTTATGCTAATTTTCTAGAGATAGTTCTCTTGCAAGATGATAATGAGATGAGATGGACATGGGGAGGGGGAGGAGAGGAGAGAAGAGGAGAGGAGAGGAGAGGAGAGGAGAGGAGAGAAGAGAAGAGAAGAGAAGAGAAGAGAAGAGAAGAGAAGAGAAGAGAAGAGAAGCTTTATTGTCATTTTTTTACTGTGGGTACACTGAGATACATTAAAAATGAAATATAATAACTTTAGCCTACTTTCCATTGAGAAAGAATCCTCCCAATATCTAACAAATATTACTTGCTGAAAGCAATAAAACCAGGATTGGCAAGAGAGGGCTTTCTTATCTAATTCTTCTGAGGCAGGAAGTAAAAGCAGAAATATGGTGTCAGGCAAAATCATTGGCAAGAGAGTGTTACTGCTAGTTAATTTTCATGCAACAATGGGCTTCCATGTCTTTGGCCTTGATAGTTTCCACATTCAGGCCCAGCAAGAGATGTAGGGGGAAAAAACCCATCTTCCTCCTCTCCTGTCATATTGTACTAACTACAAACAAAAACCAGACAACCCATGACCCATTGGGCCATAAGTTCAGAGATATTTCCTTACCTAAAACCAAAAAAAAAAAAAAAAAAGGAATTGCCATGAGTGGACCAAAAAAGCAATGGGAATTGGACTTCCTGCTAGCTTCCCCATTGATTTTGCTTGTTAATAGTTTTTATTAAACTAATGAATGCTTTTCTTTTTCTTTTTACTTATTCTGTGATCACTACAGGTAATTAAGTTCTCAACTTGCAGAGAAAATTTAACATTTTAAAGGGATGCATGCTGTGATGTTCTATACATCATACTGATGATCCTGAATGCAAAAGAGGTATATCACTCAAATCCTGAAAAACATTGATTCTCAATAGGAATGCCAAAATGAAATTTTGTTATTGTTCAATAGAGTAAATATCAAAGAAAATGTGATTTACTAGACTGAGATTGTTGGAGGATTTTGTTGTGACTTTTCTCAAACCTTCTGTCATAGGAGCTATGTGTCATGCCACTTACTATTATGAAAAAAAAGAATGGGAAGACTAGCAAAGCCTCAAGCTGTATGGACACTTGCAACCAATTTAGACATAGCAGTTATATTTTTTTTGACAAAACATCAATGCTGTGACATGCTCACAAAGAATCAAGGGCCTTTTTGCTCTAAAGAGTGATCAATTTGTATTATATAAAGTGCAGCACATAAAATAATAGACAGCTTAATTGAATCTCTGATCCAACCTTATGTGCAGCACTAAACAATAGCAAAAAATTGGACACATATTACACGACTGACTTGCGTAACATTTGTGGCTCAGCCATCTCTCCCCTTTCCCCAAATCACAGACACTACATAAATTGGACATATATCATAGGCATGAGAGCTTGTTTGTCTGATATTTAGAACAATAAGATACAAATGACCTTATATATAGATACAGATACAGGTTAATTTCACTCATCCTATTCATTAATTTCACTCATTCCCTTTCTCAGCTGACTAGAGGAATTTTCATTGGCCATGATGCCCCCAAACTTATACAAACACTACATAGAAGAAGCTAGCTATTTCCCCCCACTCCCCCCCCGATCCAATTTTCAGTAGAGCTTCAGAGAGTGCAAAACATGAGTTGATATGATCTGTAGCCCAGCTTCTGATACACTCTCCTGAGATTGGATTAGGTAAATTTAGGTGGTATTATAATCATAAACTGTGAACAAAATCTTGTTTGGATTTCTTCACCAGTTATTTAAAAAATTTCTGAGGAGGGAAGACTCCTTTCATTTCAAGAGAAGGAAAGCAAATGCAAGAATTTGATATTTTGATTAATATAATAATGTACTTACCTTTCTTTTTCTCGGCAATGGGAAGCTTTGCATCATTTGATTTTGCTGCCTCTGAAAAATTCAATTTTCTTAGCTTGCAAAGTTCAATTTTAAGCGTGTCTTCCCTTGCCTTAAGTACAAATGTGCCAGTCCCTATTTTAAAAGCTATAATCACAATATTTTTGCAATTGTAACACAAGGGTTAGCAATATGTGCTGAACCTGGAATTAAGCAAACCACAAAGTTAAGAAGAATAAAGCAGTATCATATTATGAATGTCTATCCCTTTTTCATTGTAGACCTACTGGAAGATTATTATTATCAAAGTTCATAGCTTTGCAGATATTTAGCATTAAAAAGGCTGGATATTCTCTTTATCATAAAATCACAGTTCATTACAACTGTTAGAAGTATAATTTAGCTCATTTAAAAAGATTCCATGATTTTATTGCTATGCTTTTGAACTGTGAAAATGAAATCCAGTATCTTCTTTATATAACTGTTAACTGGCAAAACAGTACATCATAGGGCAACAGGTTTTGAACAAAGATACCTGAAATGAGCAAACATACAAAATGTGTCCCAAATCCAAGACCCATCATTCCCCAAGGAATAAAATTTGGAAAAGTTATGACTGCTTCAGCTGCCAGGCTGGTGCTACACTTAAAATCTCTCACTTCCTGAAGGAAGGAAGATTTTTATTTTCAATGGGGAAGCTGGAAGGAAGTTGAAAGTTGCTCCTGCTCCCACTGCTTTTTTTGCCTAAAGGTGGTCTTTCTGTTCCTCTGTTTAGGTTTTTTTTTTAAATCTTCCTGAAACAATGGCCCATTGGGGCAAAGGGTTGTCTAATATACAGTAGTGCCCAAAATTGTGGAAACCTTTTGGGAAAAGTGTATTTTCTACAGCTAGCTAATAACACTACTTTTTTGAATAGAATTCTTTATGAATAGAATTCTTTATTGGCCAAGTACATACATTCTCGGTGTACATAAAAGAAAAGATACATTTGTCAAGAATCATAAGATAGAACAACATTTAATGAGAGTCATAGGGTACAAATAAGCAATCAATTCAAATTATATATCCATGGAAAGGTTATTTAATCAAGAATGTAATGCAATAACTTTTATGAAGGATTTGCTATTAGAATAGCTGTTACAGTATAAAGAAGAAAAGTGAAACATGTAGGAAAAACGAGATTTGCAAAAAGTATCACCATAGAAAAAATGAGATGTACAAAAATTATCACCATGTCAGTTAATACTTAGTTGGGTAACCTTTAGCATGAATTACGGCCTTACAACGTCTTCCCATGGAGTAAACCAAGTCTTTTAGTTCTGCAGCTGTTATAATGTGAAACCAAGATTGAATGATTGCTTCTATTAACTGGGTTTTATTGCTGGGTCGCTTCTGACCAACAAGTTTCTTTTATCGGCTCCATAGATTTTCAATTGGGTTAAGGTCTGGGCTATTCCCAGGCTATTCCAGGAGTGGAATATGATTTGCTTGAAACTTCCCCCCTCCCCAAAAATGATGTTATTAGCAATCAAACCTCAAAAATATATTTTCCCAAGGTTTCCACAATTTTGGCCACTACTCTTTATGTGTGTGTGTGTGTATGTGTGTGTGTGGTAGGTGGCTGGGATTGAAAATCAATGGTTTATAAGAGTAGGTAAAACTAAATTATTCCATCATGGTTTCAATCTTGCTATTTTTCAAAAGCAGTTTGAAACCCAATCACAATTGTCTTCAGTGTTACTGACCTTACAGCACTAAGAACAAGAAAAGAGGAGGAGGAGGAGGAGGAAAGAAAACCTGTTACAGTATAGGATAGTATTGGAAGAAAAAAGAAGTACCCACAATAGAAGAATGGATATTGAAAGTTGCCAATTTGGCTGAGATGGCAAAAATCTCAGCCTTTTTGAAAGACAATACGCAAGAAAGATATTTAAGTGAATGGAAAAAATGGATTGACAATATTCAAAACAGATATCAGACTAAGAGTTATCAGACTGCCTTTGAATGATTAGGATGTATTATTTCTGATTGTTTTGGGGGAAGTTAGGAATTGATGAGAGTTGTACGAGTATAATTGAGTTAGGAGGAAAAATTTTTAGCGTATGTTTGTTTTATTTTTAACTATACCTTGTGTTTGTTCCGGGAAGTCGGGGGGGGGAGGGGGAGGGAGGTTTGTGAAGGGAGGGGGGAAAGGGGGGAAGGGGAAAAGGGGGGGGGGAAGTTTTGTAAAACTTTTTCAATTAAAAAAAAGAAAAAGAAAACCTGTTACAGTAGTTCTAGGGGAAATGGGAGGCATAAAATTTGGAAGGAAGGAAGGAAGGAAGGAAGGAAGGAAGGAAGGAAGGAAGGAAGGAAGGAAGGAAGGAAGGAAATTTCACCTTCTCTCACTTCACTTGAACCAGTGAAGGGAAAATTCATTTCATCAGCTCAGTTCCCCTAGTATTGAGCTTGGATATTACAAGAGTTTTGTTTTCTAATAGTTGGGATTATGATTGTGGTTAAGCTTGGGTACACTTCAATGTTATTGTCTTTTTTTATTTTTGCTTTCTTTCTTTTTGTCTTTCTGTTTTAACCCTAAGTTAGCC
Source organism: Ahaetulla prasina (assembly GCF_028640845.1). NCBI lineage: Eukaryota > Metazoa > Chordata > Lepidosauria > Squamata > Colubridae > Ahaetulla > Ahaetulla prasina. The sequence goes on along the minus strand of NC_080539.1, from coordinate 110,795,598 downwards.
AAGCAGACTCACAATTTGCAAGGAGGGTGGCCATATAAATTGATTAATCAATTTATCAGACGTCTAAAATGTGAAACTGCTAACATAGCATTTACCATATAGGACTTGCTAAGTAGCTATTGATCAGAAAGCAATTAGAGAATAATGCAAAAGTTCTCACCAAGGCCACCACAAATACCCTATTTTTCCATCTGAAAACCTACTTCAGATCTACTATTAATGAAGCAGGTTGGGATTAAATCAACCAAAGTACCAATAGAAATCATAAGAAGATGGGTCTGGAAAAGTTCAGAACCCATTGGGAGTGGTGCAAATCCTATATGTGGAAGAGCCAACAGATGAAAGTGAATTAAAGTTAAGACCAAAAAAGAGGACAATGATAAATTAAGGATCTTCATTTGTTCACTGGCAATACTGAGCTCAACTCATGTTTCTCATATAACTATCTTAAATTAGTTTAGCAACAACAACAAAAACATTTCTGAAATCTAAAATGGCCCTAGTTAAAAAAAAGAATAAGATCTTAGAAATTATATTTACCTTTTCCTTTGACAGCAATAGGAGGCTTTACTTTTTCTTTTGAGATATCTATGAAAATATTCATTTATTTATTCCTTTTGTTTTGCATTTTTTCTTTTAAAAAACCTCCCCACATTTCTGGGTGTTTTTAAACCTCCATTTAAAAGATTATATACTGTATAGGTAGATCAAATAAAACAAAACAAATCATCAAACATTCCTACGTTTCCTCCCTCATTGCGTCAGCAGATAACCGCCCGGCGGCCCTGTTTCGGGTGACCCGCTCCCTCCTTCATCAGGAGGTGCGGGATGACCCCTTACAGGGCCGTGCCGAGGAGTTTAGTGGTTATCTATACGATAAAATCGTTCAGCTTAGGGACGGAATGGATCAACAGTGGGTAGATCCGGGTGAGGGGCTGGAGACATGTCTTGTTCAGATTATTTGGGATGGATTTGACCCTGTGACTCCCGAGGACATGGACAGGTTGTTGGGGCGGTTGTATGCCACCACATGTTTATTGGACTCGTGCCCCTCCTGGTTGGTGCTGGCCACACAGGAGGTGACACGAGGCTGGCTCCAGGGGATTATAAATGCTTCTTTGATGGAGGGTGTTTTCCCCGTCGCCTTGAAAGAGGCGGTGGTGAGGCCCCTCCTCAAGAAGCCCTCCCTGGACCCGGCTGTTTTAGGAAATTACCGTCCTGTCTCCAACCTTCGCTTTGTGGCGAAGGTTGTTGAGAGTGTGGTGGCACGTCAATTACCCCAATACCTGGAGGAATCTGTCTATCTAGACCCGTTCCAGTCTGGCTTCCGACCCGGGTACAGCACGGAGACGGCTTTGGTCGTGTTGGTTGATGATCTCTGGAGGGCCAGGGACAGGGGTTGTTCCTCTGCCCTGGTCCTATTAGACCTCTCAGTGGCTTTTGATACCATCGTCCATGGTATCCTGCTGCACTGGTTGGGGAGTTTGGGAGTGGGAGGCACTGTTTATCGGTGGTTCTCCTCCTATCTCTCTGACCGGTCGCAGACGGTGTTGGCAAGAGGGCAGAGATCGACCGCGAGGCCCCTCACATGTGGGGTGCCGCAGGGGTCAATTCTCTCGCCTCTCCTGTTCAACATCTATATGAAGCCGCTGGGTGAGATCATCAATGGCTTTGCGGTGAGGTACCAACTGTACGCTGATGACATGCAGCTCTACTTTTCCACCCCAGGCCATCCCAACGAAGCCATCGAAGTGCTGTCCCGGTGTTTGGAAGCTGTACGGGTCTGGATGGGGAGAAACAGGCTCAAACTCAATCCCTCCAAGATGGAGTGGCTGTGGATGTCGGCACCCCGGTACAGTCAGCTGCAGCCGTGGCTGACTGTTGGGGGCGAATCATTGGCCCCAGTGGAAAGGGTGCGCAACTTGGGCGTCCTCCTGGATGGACGGTTGTCTTTCGAAGATCATTTGACGACCGTCGCCAGGAGGGCTTTTTACAGGTTCGCCTGGTTCGCCAGTTGCGCCCCTTCCTCGACCGGGATGCCTTATGCACGGTCACTCATGCTCTGGTTACCTCTCGCTTGGACTACTGTAACGCTCTCTACATGGGGCTCCCCTTGAAGAATACCCGGAGGCTCCAGTTGGTTCAGAACGCAGCTGCGCGGGTGATAGTGGGAGCCACACGTTGCTCCCATGTAACACCTCTCCTGCGCAGTCTGCACTGGCTACCTGTGGTCTTTTGGGTGCACTTCAAGGTGTTGGTGACTACCTTTAAAGTGCTCCATGGCTTAGGGCCAGGGTACTTACGGGACCGCCTGCTGTTACCGAATGCCTCCCACCGACCTGTATGCTCGCACAGAGAGGGACTCCTTAGGGTGCCGTCCGCCAAGCAATGTCGGCTGACGGCCCCCAGGGGGAGGGCCTTCTCTCTGGGGGCTCCCACCCTTTGGAACGAACTTCCCCCTAGACTTCGGCAACTGCCGGACCTTCGGACAGTTCCCGGACCGAGAACTGAAGACCTATTTGTTTGTTCGCGCAGGACTGGCATAGGATTTTAATAGGATTTTAATTAGTTTTAATGGTTTAACATTTTAAAATTTGGGGTTTTATTCTAAATGTTTTAATTCGGCCATTTGTAAAATAAGTTTTTTAAATTATGGTTTTATGTGTATCCTGTTGTTGTTTTTATCATGGCTGTAAACCATCCTGAGTCCTTCGGGAGAAGGGCGGTATAAAAATTTAATAAATAAATAAATAAATAAATAAAATTATTATTTCCTTCCACAAGTTTTTCCACTCTCTTTGCTAACTCTATGGGCTTGAAAAGAATTTCTTTTCTATTTTTGCAGTCTGAAAATAAATTTAAAACTTTATAAATATATTTCTTTACCCCTTTTCTTCTGGGTTTCTGTGATCTTCATTAATTTTTCTTTCTCAAGCTCTGTGTAAAAGCACAGTGAGGAAACATTAGTCACATTTAGCAATTAATAATTCCAAACTGAAGCTGCATCAAATGATATTTTAGCTGAGTTTTGAGTTGGATATATTGCAATTTTTTTTCAGTATTAGCAGTATTAAGTATCAATAGTTAAAATCATGAGTGGAATCTAACTTTTTTCAAGCAGGGATTGGCCATAGCTTGTGTTCACAGAAAAAGAACTGCACTTATGTGACTCTTTCCATGACCGCAGCATTTTTCCTTTGACTGAAATCTATTCTGTTCATAAAGAGCATAAGATGCTTCTACATGTAAGCATCAAAGTGATCCCAACCTTATGGCTTGATTCTCTACAGATTTTTGCTATTATAGAAACAACAGGTGACCAATCACGCTGAATGTCAATAATGGGTGGTGTTGCACTTTGACCTTTCAGATTCCAGGTTTAGCAATACTTTGACAGAAGTAGAAGGAGCAGAAATAGATGGACAGAAATAAATGGGGAATGATGTCTTGAAAGCCCCCTCGGTCATTTCAGATCTTCTTGTATCTCACTCAACTGGAATGAAAGAAGACTGTAGCTTGCAGCAATCCTAATTGCATTCAATTATAATTTGCCTGACCCGATGTGGCATTTTAAATGCAAGACTTTTAAAAGCCATGGAAAGTATAACACCAAGCAATGAGTTGTGGAACCTACTTTCTAAGACAAGTCTCTGTGGTTACTAGATACTTAAATAATTTCCTACTTGCCTAACAATGTCTAGATATATGAATATATGAGGATGGCTATATTTTGTCAGATCATAAATCCTATTACTTAACTAGACAGCTTTCATACTAACTTTCAATTGCTGTATTTAAGATTTCATTTATTTAGCAGCCATTATAATCTACTCCTACGCTAAAAGAATTCTGGGTGGCTAATAGCAAAATACAAATGAGATTAAAATATAAATAAATAAATATCAAGGAGGATTTGTGCTCTCTTTCTTTCTTGTATAAAATAGCTTCTCTATTGGTAATTCCTGTGCATGGCAGAGCAAAGTTAAGAATTTAGATTTTGAAAAGTAGGTCTCTTCCTTTCACTTTCTCCACCAGTTTGCTCCTCATAATCCTCATGCAGTTAAGCTCAAGAGTGTTACATTTTTATTTCAAAACTACTTTGCCAAGGCTAGCCACCTAGTAGTGAGAATGTGATGAGTGAGCTGGTATTGATAACTTTTAGGCAAGAAAAGATAAACAGCTAATGTGATTTATTAGAAGTATGAGTAACTGCAAGAGGTATAAGGTAGCTAGATATAAGCTACCTTGAGAGGAGCTTTATTATAAGCCTGTTCAGGAAAGCTGCTATAACTAGCTGGGATCATGATCACCTTTGTGAAGACTAAAGGCTCCCAGATGCCACGGGAATATGAGATTCTACACTCCTCTACAGGTAGTCCTTGATTTATGACCCTGATTGAGCCCAGATTATGGTTGTAAATCATTGAGACTTTAATTTGAGGCACATTTGACCACATTTTTTGCAGCAGTCGATAAGTAAACACCACAGTCATTAAGAAAATCTATTTTCCCCAACAGGCACTTTTTGCCAGAAACTGGAAATATTAGCCAGAAATCGGGAAAAAACATTACAAATCATGGTTAGATGACCACAGGACACTGCAAATGGCTATAGGGGGAAGTGGATTGCCAAGTGCCCCAAATTAAATCATGTGACTGAGGAGGGTGTGTGTGTGCAGCAGCCATCGAAACTTCAAATCAGGTTATAAATAGCTCTGGAGATGTCTGGCATAACTTTGAACAGCCATTAAGCAACCAGTTATAATTGAAGAACTACCTGTATTGAATGTTGCAGAATCTTCTTCCATTGTCTCGCCTATAAATGTGTCCTGTCTATACCATAGTTTGCAGTTAAAATTATTCTTCTCAAAGCTACACTGTGTATTGGGGGCCTAAAATCATCATCCTGGCAATAGTATGTAGAGTTCCACTATCCAAATCCTATTCATCATCTGCACCTCTATAACTGTCTGGTTTGGTTCTGCAACCCAACAAGACAGACACAGACTTCAACGGATAATTAGAACTGCAGAAAAAACAATTGCTACCAACCTGCCTTCCATTGGGGACCTGTATACTGCATGAGTCAAAAAGAGGGCTGTGAAAATATTTACAGACTCCTCACATCCTGGACATAAACTGTTTCAACTCCTACCCTCAAAACAACGCTACACAGCAGAACAACTAGACACAAGAACAGTTTTTTTCCCGAAGGCCATCACTCTGCTAAACAAATAATTCCCTCAACACTGTCAAACTAGTTACTAAATCTGCACTACTATTCATCTTCTAATCGTTCCCATCACCCATCTCCTTCCACTTATGACTGTATGACTGTAACTTTGTTGCTTGTATCCTTACGATTTATATTGATATTGTTTCCTGATTGGTTAATTGTAGCCTATGACTATCATTAAGTATTGTATCATTAACTGTTAAATTTGTACCCTATACAAATATCATTAAGTGTTGTAAGTGTTGTACCATGATGAAGGTATCTTTTCTTTTATGTACACTGAGAGCGTATTCACCAAGACAAATTCCTTGTGTGTCCAATCACACTTGGCCAATAAAAAAATCTATTCTATCTATTCATATTTACCCTGTTGTATTCTTAGATGCTGATTTCCAATTAAGGCTGAAATTCTGACAACACTGATTGCTAAGTAAGCTTTATCGTACTTAATGGATCTTACGCATTTACAATGCATAGGAAAGCAAGATACGTACAACGCAAAGGAAAGCCTTTGACAATACCCAGCCAGATGCCACACGATTGTTCCCTATAGACTTTGAATTTAAATGAGAAAGAAAAGGAGAAGATTGGGTATTTAATATATATGTGTAAATGATTTTATTCTTTGTTTTCATGAACCCCTTAAGGCATTTCAGTCTCATTTCACATATGCTTTTTTCCCTGCTGTCTGCATTCATGTAATATTAAATATTAGCCTTGCAGTTAAATATTTCAAGACCAGACACATATTTATTCCAGCTTAATTGTTTATATATAATCAAGAACAGGAAGAATTTGGCAGTTTTATCATACTTATATTTTAATTTCAAGTTTGCCTTCAGCTGCTTATTTATAATCTTCACTTTTTAAAGAATTCAAAAGAAACATAATTTGTTTCTTTTTCCTTCATGTGTTCTACAAAATAAATACCAGAGTTGTGTTAATTTTCATGCACATACAAATTATAGATGGTTGAAAAGTTGGGTAAGCATATATTATATTATAACCTGGCAGCTTTATTTTGCAAATATTACAATTATATTAAGTTGAGGAACCATCTTGAGAAGGTATATCCCTTAAGGGAAGCATACAAATATTTTAAATTCTGGTTTTACATCATAATAGTTAATTGCTTGAGATGAATATTTCAGGATGGAAAGGAGAAGGGTAATACAACACAGGTGCTTACAATTCAGAAAATTACTGTTAAATTATTTGCAGCTCATCCATATATGAATTCATAAGCCTACATGGAAAACTCCTTTATAAAACTTACATTTTTCAAAAGCTCTAATGTTATCTGGGTTTTGGATATATTTGATTTGTGATCCAGTATTATAATTAATATTACTACATGCTGAATGCTATAAAATAATTGTAAGTAATAATAATCTTTTGTAGTATTATTTATGCATTTCCAAATTTTAAGCGTATATGTGATCATATTTTTATAACTGAACTGGAAAAATTACTTTTTAATCCAGAAAACTAAAAGTACAGCATCATTAATATAAAATAGATTCCTACAAATAATAAATATATTGAAATATATATTTCCACTGCTATGCTGTGGAAATGATAACTGAGCTCAAAATAATAGAACAGTAAAATACAATAATATTGGCATCGTGGAATCTAAAGTATGATTAATTGTGCCCACATCCATCATTTCTTTTTTCTTTAACTGTCTACTTGGGAAGCATAGTAGATTATTTTTTTAAAAAAAGAAAAGAAAAATGAATTTCTTTTACTCTTAATGAAGACTTGAAATGATCTTGTAATACTTTAAAATAATGAAAATAAAGAGAAATATTATTCATGGATAAACTGTCAGATAATTTATCATATCCACAAAATATATACATACTGTGAAACACTTTACTCGATTCTTTGGAGTCTGATTTATCTGCAGAAAAATAAATGAGAAAAATAATAAATCCCTTATTTCCTCATATAGTAGCTATGACGACACGATTAATAGGAAACCGTATGAAGAAATACATTTATTGAAATCAGGGGGTAAAATTCATCAGATTAAAAGTCTATATGGTGCCTGTTCAATTCTAAACATTACCCTTTCCCTTGAAATGGAAAGCAGCCAAAATCTCTGTTCTCCTATTATTATGCTTCTGTTATTAGTGCTTTCCTTTAGAAAACCAACTTTAAAATGAAAAGATCATCACTGAAATCTTAATTAAAGAAGAGCCAATTATAAGATGTGTTTGAAACTATGAGTGCAGGTTTGAGGATGCTGCTCATGTTTCCCAAGAATGCTTGTAGACAAAATGTAGAGAGAAGAAGACCAGGGAGAGATGGAATTGTAATTTAAATACCTTTTTGCAATTATTTACATTTTAAAAGGTCAGAATGAATTTCTGTATGCATATTCTTTATTTTTCCCCAATGGACATATTCCAGTCAATATTTTTCTCTAATAGTCACATCTTACAAGTACTTTACTCATGTACCTGCATCTCTTTACAATATTCTAAATTAGCAAATGATCGCAAAATTAATACAGAAGAATATTTGTATATGTACTGTATATGTAGCCACTAGAATATAAACTGAGAGCAAACCCCATTCCTTACTAGCCCTGATGATGGAACCTAGTTTGGGTAATGAAAACAACCAAGCTCAGAGAGCACCTAGGATCCCTCATGGTAACAAAATTTGCAGAAATGGGAGAAAGGAAGGGCAATTGCAGTAAGTTTACCTACTGGCCTAAAGGTGTAAATTAGAAATCTTTACAGATGGATTTCTTCTCTGTCTTTATGAGGAGGAGATCCATGTGTGAGCAATGCCCAGCTCCATGCTTTTTCATTGTCTCCACCATGGACTAAAAAGAAATTCCAAGCTAATGAAAAAAATTTAAATCCCCTGCTGCAATCAGAAACATGAATTTTATGGCCTTTCATTTTTTGACAGCATGAACAAGACTTCAGATGCTACCTCTGGATCTTTTGGGGTTAATACTGGAGCTGATATCTTTTACCTCCTGTATTACAAGTGGCAGCATCTCACTGACTAAGACCGATCTCAGGAAAGTACGTAGTTGTTGGACCAGATCAATACTTTCATGGAAGATTACTAGGCATTTCAAATTCTCAAATAGACTAGGAAGTTGAACAAATATCCCCGATACAAAAGGCAATGACACACCAATTCAGTATCTCTGCCTAGAAAAATGCTTGCATGTTTCCCAGAAATCACTTCTGAATTGAGGGAGTCTTTGCTTATATTTATTCTGCTTCCACAAACACTTTCAGCGGATAATTTGAGACATTGTGTTCCTCAAGCTGTGTGATATAAACATCATATTGTGCAGCCCGGAAAAGCAATAGCACTTAGACTTACAGTATATAGTGTTTTACATTCCTCTCTAAGCAGTTTGCAGACTCAGCATATTGCCCCCAACAATCTGGGTCTTCATTTTACCAATCTCGGAAGGCTGGAAGGCTGAGTAAACCTTGAGCCTAGTGACAATTGAACTGCCAAACTGCTGACAGCTGGCAGTCAGTAGAAATAGCTTGCAGTGCTGCATTCTAAACACTGAGCCACCAAGAATGAAGGCAACTCAACTCTTTCATTGACTTCATGTGAATGGTATGTTCATGGGGCAAAGCTGGCTACATTTCTCTTCTCACTTTTCCTAGAAAAACAGTTGTTTTCATTGAGGAAGAGGCCGAAAGGAGACCAAGCAGAATGATGAAGGCAGGGTTACAGCATCATGACACAAAGTTCTGCCTGGTTTGTATGGACATCACGACAGTGCATGCATATAAAAAAGGGCAGAATTTGCAGCATAAACATTGTGATAATAGCGGCAGGTTTCTGCAGATGTCCATGGGATAGAATCAGAAAGATTGAAAAGAAACATGGGAATGAAACTACTCAAGTATCGCTTAAATCAGTGTTTCTCAAGCTTGGCAGCTTTGAGATGTGTGTTTTCCCCAGTCAACATGCTGGGAGTTGAAATCTGCACATCTGAAAGCTGCCAAGTTTGAGAAACACTGTGTTAAGTACTTAGGAGTAAAAGAAAACATTAATGATTTCTAAGTGTTCAGCTTAAACATCTAAAGAGTCATCTGACTTTGGAACCGGGCAAAGTTATGTTTGCCCACATATTTACGTATGAAGCTATTGGTGTAATCACTAAGGCTATTTTCACAAGAGATTCTACAATATCATATTTTTCTTCTATATTTAAAATCTAATAGCTTGTTGGTATATAGAAAAATAACTGTAATGATTTTATCCCCTCTAAGCTTGTCATTATCATTCCATAAATATTTGAAGTAACACTTTTTTAAAGGTAAGAAAATAATGCAAATTACATCGTGTCACGAGTAAGTTCATCAAAGATGTTGAAACTAATTTTTTTTAATTCTCATATATTTAGGTCTCTGTGTCATTTAGTTTGTGTTATTTGGAATAAATATTAACTTTATATAGAATTAACTTTAATATTAACTTTATATATTTATATCAAATCTAATACAATTTATTATAGCCCCAAGGCCAGATACAAACAAAATATCTCATAATAGAAGCATTACATTTTTCTATATATTGTCATAATGGGAAAAAATAATGAAGAATTGGGAGACTTGGGGAGATATTTTCTAGTCCCTGTCCAAAAGAAATTAAAGAGAAATCACATGCCCTACCTTGAAATTTCTTCTAGATAAGATAAAGCTAGAGTCCTTATACAGGGAACAAAATAGTATCATATGGTTTAGAGTTTTTATTGCTTCATCTCCACATGAACGTAACTGAAGATACATAGGATTACTCTTAAAATATTCAAAAAGGACTGCTGAGGTCTAACCTTATGAAATTTCAAAACTGGAATAGATGATTAAATAGGAGGCTGGAACAAATCCTTTGGAAACAAATGATAAATATTGGGGTGTGACATCTTACTTAAATTTGTTTGGAGATCTATATCCCAACGTCCATCACTTAAGGGCATTTGTAGCATTATCAAAACCTAAGCAGCACAGATTATCCATAGAAAAGTCTAGCAATTGAATTTTACCTAGGACTTTTTAAAGACATGATTATTTAAATTGGTAACTAAATACTAATGGTGACAAAATGATAGGATGCAAAATTAACTGTGTCCGGAAGGAAAAAGAAGAAACCGTGCTCCAGCATCCAAAGAAACAATGCCTGATGTTGAAATTTATTTAAATTATTTAAAACTTCACTTTATCTAGTGTTTTCCTTTATATCAATTCTATACAATTCTTTTTATCAATTCTATATGCACCAAGACAAATTCCTTGTGTGTCCAATCACACTTGGCCAATAAAATTCTATTCTATTCTATTCTATTCTATTCTATTCTATTCTATTCTATTCTATTCTATTCTATTCTATTCTATACCTTTTTCTATATTAAACCTGTATGCTGATTTCCATTTAAATGGAAACATACGGAAGTCCACTTTCTATACCTGCCTTTGCCCCACAGTACAGATAGTCCTCAATTTATGACCATGATTGGAACCAGAATTTCCATTGTTAAGCAAAGTGATTATTAAGTGAATCAGGCCCAATATTATGGTCCTTTTCGCCATGTTTGTCAAGCAAACCACGTGGTTATTAAGCGAATCTGGCATTCCCCCATTGACTTGGCTTGTTGGAAGGCATCTGGGAAAACTGTACATTTGAATGGCCATTAAATGAATGGTTGGAAGTCAAGGACTACCTGTAAGCAATGCAACTTCTTTAAAAATCCACATAGATGGTCAGATATTGTTAAAACATAAAAGAATAATGCCTATGCCTTAGAGTGTTCATCTCTCCTTAAAGCCTTTCTGCCACAAATCAAGTTGGTTAAAAGAATTTAGGCCACAAAAGATGACATGTTTAGATAAACGGTTACATTTTATCTCTGCACTTGAGTACATACAAACTGAGTTCTGTCAAAATGATGCTTCCCAGACAGATTGAAAAGACTACTCACCGAGATAGTTAAAAGAGACAAATTCAAGGTTGTCCATTTCTTGAAATATGAAATGTGCTTTTTTAAAAAACAGCTCTGACACTTGCTTTAGATAATATCAGCTTCACTGAGTTTCTTTTTTTACCTTGTTCTGCTGCCTTGCTAGGTCTTTCTTCTTTCTTTTCTTGTAAAGCTGCAAAACAAAGATAAAGGACATTGTAACACTGCTAGTCTCAAAGAGAATGGCTTATGCAAACAAAGAGCTTTTGAAAAAGCATTAAATCTTTACCGCTTATTTAAAGTGACATTTTTGCATAATAATTAGATCATAACAGATAAATTAAAATTATCCAATAACATTACATTTATGTCTTCTAAGAAATCTATATCTAGATTATAATCTTGCAGAATTGCAGAGAGATAAAGAACATGATACAGGTAGTCCTCAATTTATGACCAGAGTTGAGCCCAGAATTATGGTCATAAATCATGCTGATGGTTAAGTGGGTTATCAGGTGACCATGATCAATTTTGCAATCTTTTTTTTTTGGTGGCGGTCCTTAAGTGAATTCATTATCTGCAGTGACTGGTGTTTTTGCTGGAAACCTGAAGTAAATGCCACTTTCCAGCAAAAAAAAAAAAGATTATAAATAATAGCCAAGTGTCTGCCAGATGTTACAAATAGCCATAAATATGAGCTGGTTGCAGAGCACTCAAAATGTGATCACATGACTGTCGTCTGCCAGAGTTTAGAATCTGCATTACAAGTAGCCCTATAATTAAAATAATATAAAATCCTACAGTATGTTGATCAACCTGAATGTATTTACCTGGACGTCTTCCCTAGTTAGTTAGTGGGAGTTAGTGGGAGAAGAGCATTGTGCATCAATAGACATAAGGTGCATAGATTGAGAGGTTATCTTCCTTGAAATGGCTGTGAGAAATAAACTGGAGGCATCTGTTGCTATTCTTACCTGCATTTGGCTTGTTACCTGAATCCTAAACTACCCACTGTTTTACTTATCAATTGTTAATCACCATGCATCTTATTTGTAAGCTGAAGTTCATCTTAAAGATAACCAAATAATTCTTTAAATTCCCCTTGCAGCATGGCAAAGGAGAAGAATACGCAGTTTCTGAGGAAAGCTTCGGCAGATTTAGGATACAGTCCAGGGGTGAAATCCAGTAGGTTATGACAGGTTCTGGAGAACCGGTAACAGAAATTTTGAGCAGTTCAGAGAACCGGCAAATACCAACTCTGGCTGGCCCCAGAGTGGGGTGGGAATGGAGATTTTGCAATATCCTTCGCCTAGGAGGCGGGAGGGAATGGGGATTTTGCAGTATCCTTCCCCTGGAGTGGGGTGGGAATTAAGATTTTGCAGTATCCTTTCCCTGCCATGCCCACCAAGCCACACCCACCAAGCCACACCACACCCACCAAGCCACACCCACAGAACTGGTAGAAAAAAAATTGGATTTCACCACTGATATAGTCTATCTCGGCACTTGACTACTTCAAAACTCATCAGATTTGATATTCAACACATTTTGAAGCATAAATCTTGTCCCAGGACTCGTCTTTTTGCCAGTAGTTGATGGCTGCCTTGTGACTCGCTATTTCTTCTGGCCAAAATAGCGGGTCACATGATTTTCTTAGTACTCATCAGTTTTAGTATTCCTCATTCATCTTCTGGAATGGATTATTGACGGATACCAAGGTACTACTGTGTAAGCTAATGAAGCACAGACTTGAAGGCACCACAGGCTGGAAACCAGGTGACTGTGACTTCTAGTCCCACCTTAATCATGAAAACTAGCTGGGTGACCAGTCACTCTCAGCTCAAATCCCCTCACAGGGTTGTTTTGGGGGGAAAATAAGAGAGGAAGGCATATTATATATGTTCTTTGCCTTGATTTATTTATAAAAATAATAAAGGCAGGATGTAAATAAATAAATAAGCATGTTTTTAATTCCAAAGTCATAATAGATCTAAGTCATAGTTTTTCTTCAAAAAAGGAACCATAAATTATGTTAATGTATTATTTACATAAAAAAATAAAACTAATTTTAAAATAGGAGTCACCTATGTGTGAGCTGGGCACCTATATAAATTTATTTTTAATGAGTAAGTAAATAAATAACGTTAAATAAATAAAAACAGAACGCTTCTCATACATAGAGTTAAAATGGAATAGATAGACCTGAGAAATCTGGAACTCTAATACAATCCTAAATAATTTAAAGAAGGAAGTCAACTACAAAATATTAGTTTTAATACAAGTGATAGTTCAAAACTGGAAACACTTTTAACAAAAAAGCAGTAATGATTGTTATGGTGCAAAAGAGAAGTGTATGATCTCACGAGACAGTACAAACCCAGCTATCAAAATTATTGAACTTAATGAAGGTCTCGACAACCCTTCTCTGAACATTGGCTAGGGATCAGACTGCACAGCATTCTCGATATAAGTATATAAAATTTAAAAGGAAATAACATTCCTGACCTTTTGGCTTGTGAGTTCCTCCAACAGCTGCAAATACAGTAAGAAAATATTCTGAAAACTATATAGAACCTCAAAATTCTTAAAACACACATTTATTAGTATACATTACCACTGATATCCCAAGTGGTAGCTACCCAATCTAAAAGCACCATAAAAGCTTTAAAAGCCTAAGAAATAATAAAATCCTCATGAGAATTCCAATATGTAGCCATGTAGAATGAAGCAATATTTTCAACTCTTCTTAAAAAAGCAACTTGGGATGAATCTGGTAGAAGAGGAGAAAGATGTTTTTGAATCAGTGATCCCCATGGTGTAAAACAAAAACAAAAGTGTATTCCTGTTACTTCCCAACACTCTTTTCTTTCCTGAAGAAGGTTGAAAAAGTGTTTTAAAGATTTTCCATAAAGATCTTAACAAAAAGTGGATTCTCCCAATAAACATGATCTAATTACTTGAAGACTGTTTAGTGAAGTTCTGGAGCACAAGGAAATACATAGTGAGCATTCTAAAAAGAAGCATTGATAACATCTTTTTGTTCTGAATCCCTAGGTGGGTGGGAATGGAGATTTTGAAGTATCCTTTCCCTGCCATGCCCACAAGCCACACCATGCCCACCAAACCACACCCACAGAACTGGTAGTAAAAAAAAATAACTGGATTTCACCACTGCATTGCCTTCTTCTCACCTAGATGGGTTAGGTGGCAGCATAAACTTTTCTTACATGCTATTTTTTTTATTTTTTGGATTAGGGTTGAAGGGTAGATTCAGCGCTTCAAAAATGCAGAGGTTTTCCTGTCATCTTGATTAATAATGGCTTTTTCCCCAATGATGAATATGCCAAAAACAAAAGCACCATTCATCCCCAAGGGGAAGGGGGATTACAAGCAGTCCTTGACTTATGACTGTTTGTTCAGAGGCCATCTGAAATTATGATAGCACTGAACAAAAAGATTTACAACCTATATCTGAATTTATAGCTGCTTCAGCCCTCCTGTGGTCACGTGAACAAAAATCTGGCTGCCTTTAGTACCAACTATAGGATGTTGTAGAGACCTCACCTGTCTATTTTTCCCCCATCCTGCCATTCTGGATCCTTTGGGCTTACCTCCCAAACAACTGAGTCTTCACAGGCCTTGGGCCTCCTCTACCCCACTGTCATGCCTCACTTCACTTACTTTTTTCTGAAGATCACCTTTGGGAAAAAGAACCAATCAATCCGCCATGCAGCCTTCCAATACAGAGGCCATGTGGTGCTCTCCCGCAAGTGAGCAGCATTTGGGGAGTGCCACTATTTGGCTCACTCCAGGACAGTAGAAAACAGCCTCTACTACTCTCAGAAAGGTGCCCACTTATGAGGTGGCACCATACAACCTCTGTATAGGAAAGCCATGAGGCAGATTGGATGGTTCTTTTCCCCAAAGATGATCTCCAAGATCCACTACGTGATAAAGTATTCAATTACTTAATCTTTGCTTAGTATATAGATCATCCACATATTTTTATGTATGATAATAAAGCACTATTTTAAAATATAGCAACACTTTGAAAAAATATTTGAAGAACACCTGATATTTATTTTAGTTATAAAGGGATTACATCCCCAGAGCTGTTTACACATTTCATATACAGGAACAGAATTACTAATAAAATAGTATGTTGTGTTATGCATTTCCATCGCTTATACGAGATTGGGAAATGTTTGCCTCAATAAGACAATGCAATAACAGCTGTGCTTTTTGAATTTGGGAATGTTATCAAGTCTATAGTAATATTCATGAGCAAAGTTCTCTCTCCCTCCAACTTACTGATATACAATCATATCTTATAGCATCAAAAAATAAGTTCTCCTTCTGTCAAGTATGTATCTTTGTCTCCTCTGTCTCTGTCTCTGTGTATGTCTCTCTCTCTCTCTCTCTCACACACACACACACACACACACACACACTTGAGCAAAAGGTAAATATTTCATTTCAAAATGGCTTATTAAGATTGGAGACAGTCAAGATATTCAGTGCATCAGATATTATATTTGCATAGTTTGCATGAAGAATAATTAATAAGTTTTATAAAAGTTGATTTGCTAGAACTATTCTGACTGAAGAATACCAGATTGCCAGACATACATAAAAAAAACCTATAGTAAGTTTTTTACATGGATATACAATATATAGTTATATTGTTATAGTCATATTGTTCACCATATTATATGTACTTAAATGGCATGCTGATTTCCACAGGCTTGCCTTCATGCATACTGGGTGTTAAAAGTAAAAAGTGCAATTTTCTGAGCTTATTTTTACAAAGGACTTGCCAATTTTATTTCTACACGCACATCCTTCTTTGGCACTTTGGCTAAAATAGTACAAATTTTTTGTTATTGTAAATTTTGAACCTAGATAATCAATATCTTTTATCATAACCATATGTTTCAGAAAATAAAAGATTTTTCACCTGTTTCCATTGTCTTTTCTTTCTTATGCAGTTCTAGAAGAGAAAACCAGAGTGTTATTTCTCCATTCGAATGCTTATAGTTCCCCTTGTTCCCCTCTGGTTACCTACTACTGCTGTCAGATGCAGTAGCAAAGGCAGAGATAACAGAAGGGGTCATGGAAGACGGATAAGGATCTGCCCTTGGCTGGAAAGCTTCATGTGACTCAGAGAGCCAGGCTGGTAGAGAAGGAGAATTATAAAGTGGAAGAGGGAAGAAAGATTAAGATGGCATGATGAGAGGTGCCATCAGCTTTGCAATATCTATTAAGTTTTACAGGGCTTATTGGTGGGAATGGCACCAATTGGGAAGGAACAGTTGTGGTCTTCCAAATGCCCTTAAAATGACCCCACTCTCACCACCCCAAAAGGAAAGGCAAGCTGCAAATTGGAGGGATTTCATTTCCTTGATAGTCACAATTCATGATGGATGGGATGGTTCAGTCCATTGGTGGAATAATGAAACCCAGTAGCTTGCCAACATTAGAGAATCCATGTCTAGGCAACCCAGAATGTTTATGTAGGCAATCTAAGGGGACTGGAGGCTAAAACATATGAAGAAACATACCAGCAAAAACTGGTATGTCTAGTTTAATGAAAGGACTAGGGGAGACATGATAACCGTGTTCCAATAACTCAGGGGTTGCCACAAAGAAGAGGGAGTCAAAACTATTCTCCAAAGCACCTGAGAGTAGGAGAAGAAGCAACGGGTGGAAACTAATCAAGGAGAGAAGCAACTTAGAACTAAGGAGAAATTTCCTGACAGTTAGAACAATTAATCAGTGGAACAACTTGCCTGCAGAAGTTGTGAATGCTCCAACACTGGAAATTTTTAAGAAGATGTTGGATAACCATTTGTCTGAAGTGGTGTAGGGTTTCCTGCCTGGGCAAGGGGTTGGACTATAAGACCTCCAAGGTCCGTTCCAACTCTATTATTATTATTATTATTATTATTATTATTATTATTATTATTATTATTATTATTATTATTATTATTATTATTATTATTACTTCTGTTTTCTGATAGAAAACATCAAGGGTCTGGATTGCCTGGAGCACATTCACCATTTCTCAGTCGCAAGCTAGCCCTGAGATGGAGTGACAATATTAGATTAAGTGACAATATGTCCTCTACAAACAGTAACAGACTATCTTGAATCTACAGCAATTGGGTTATGTGGTTGAGTCCATAGTGGTCAAAATGTATATGAACCATGCCCTTAATTTTATTTCACTTAAAATTAAGTGCTTAAAAGTGGAAAATGCAAATTCATACATAGGTGTGTTTTTGCCCAGATCCTACCAGATTCCTTTATATGCACATCCTTCTTAGGCAGCTTGGCTAAAAAAATAAAATAAAAAATAAAAAGTATTTTGGTTATAATACATTTTATACATAGATAATCAATATTCCTATCATAACTATTTGTTTCAGGAAGCAAAGGTTAGAAAATAAAAGAGTCCTTACCTATTTGTATTGACTTTTCTTTCTTATCTGCTTCTAGAAAGTAAAGAGAAAGACCTGAAGATGATGATCCTACATAACTTATTATGGGCATTTTTACTTATTTATTTTGCTAAGATCTTACCAGTTTCTTTTACAAGAATATCCTTCTTTGGTAGCTTGGCTAAAATTAAATAATACAAATGTGGGGTTATTATAAATTGTAAACAGGGAACTAAAAATAGGACACGAACAGCATAATTACCAATTTCTACTGGCTTTTCCTTCTTGTGTGTTTCTAAAAAACAAAAGTCAAGAAAATGATTTTTCATTGATTGATCCTTTCTACATTTGATGACTTATTTTCATCAATTAGCCACTGTGTCAGCGTTCCAGAAACACCCCCTCCACTCCAAGTAAAAACTCCGAATCAAGCATCTTTCAAAGTTCTATTTACTAGGATAGGTAAACAGGCACATCTGGGAAAATAGTTTAATTGTTTTTTAATGGGGGTTTCTAGTAGTTTTTAGAATTTTCAGCCTATTTAAATTAATCTTTTAAATTTGTTTTTAATGTTTATATTTGTTGTTCTTAGCTGGCTGTAAACCACCCTGAGTCCTTCAGGAGAAGGGTGGTATAGAAATTGAAATAATAAATAAATAATAAAAATCTCCCAAAACCATCCCCTGACTCTGCAGTCGAGCTTCTGACTGCCTGGCCCCTGTTCCAGTTCCACAACACCGTCCAGCCACAGCTGCCAGAGTAAAAAGGGCTCCAAGCAAGGCCCCAGACACCAATCGATTTCCAGACAAGCCATAGAGGTTCCCCTCCACACTGAAGAGAGCGAGGAACCTCTGGTCGAAGAAGCCCTTCTCGACAAGGCTAGCAGAGAAGACCACCCGATGGTGGGACCACCCTTTTCAATTAAAGTGAGACTGGTGGTGCCAGAGATGGGGGAACGAGGAGAACTACGAGCAATAATAGATACAGGCTGTATTCGATGCCTAATTGGACTTCCAATTGTTGAACAATTGGGATCAAAACAAGAGCCTTGAAGCGCCCAATTAAATTTAACCCGCTCTTATGAAACATTCCTGTAGTCTTTTCTTAATTTTCAAGATGGAAAGTGGAATTTTCCAAATTTATTCTTTCTCAAGTCTTACCAGTTTTGCTTGCTTGCACAGGCTTTTTGGACAGCTTGGCTACAATAAAAAGATTAAATAGATCAATTATTGTAAATGCTGAACATGGATTATCAGTATGTATAACGCATCTTTCAGGTAAGGTTATTTCAGGAAAATAAGAGTGTGCTTACCTATTTCAGTTGGCTTTTCTTTCTTGTCTGCTTCTAAAAAGTAAGAGGAAGGACAAAAATATGAATTCTACATTTGGGTATTTAAAATAAACAGTGTTTAGTTTAATACATAACAGAGAAGCAAATGATGGAGTGAGGTACTTAGAGGGGAAAGGTTGTAATTCCCCAACTGAAACTAAATTGGGATTGAAGGGACTGCTTTGACTAGGTAACTCAGCTTTGGCAGACTGTACTTTATTATCTATTCATTCAGATATTTCCCCTCTGGTGCAAACACAGTGGTGGCCTCTTCCTTCTACTTCTGCTACTGTCAGATGTGACAGTAAAGTTCTTTCACAAAGAGAGATTTAAGAGAAATGGCATCTGGGGGAAGAAGTAGAAGGAAGGGTCCAAACTTGGCTAAGATGTGGGAAAGATACAGTCAAAGAAGAAGTAAAAGAAGTAAAAGAAGCTTAGACAATGTAAGCTGCCCTGAGTCTTCGGAGAAGGGCGGGATATAAATTAAAAAAAAAAAAAGGTGGGTGATGGAAGAAAGGTTCAGATCAATAGTGGAGGGGGGGGGTCATGCATGTCTTGCTAAGGTTGCCATGGAAGTAATAGATAGAAATAATAAATTTAGGGATTATTTACCAGTGTTGGTGATTTATGAGATCATTATTCCAAACAAAACCTACCAGCGAGACAGAAGCAAGGACAACCTCCAAATAGGAAAGATCTAGTTTTCTAGAAGCCACAGATATAATGATATTGGATTCACAAGGATTCATGGCCAGATGGAATGGTTTGGTCCTATTGTGGGATAATTGAAATCCAACAATTTACCAATTCAGTCATACAGGAGGTCCGCTGTATGACCTCCTGAGATCATCTGGAAGATGATTCCAGCCTGCCTCAGCAGCAAGCAAACCCTAACATGGAACACCTCATGTGAACATATATCTTCAAGCAACAGGAAGCAAATTATGTTGGAGTAGGGCAAGAAATGACTATTAAGAAACCAAGAGTGGGCAGAAAGCACTTCAGATCCATCCTAATCATTTGATTTCTTCAGTCAGACACTTTTACACATTTTGTTTCAGCAAAAACATCTCAATAAATCTTGAGTTAACTGGTGGGAACTGTAAATCGCTAAATTGTTTTTTACCCAAATCTTACCCGATTCTTTTACATGGATATCCTTCTTTAGCAGTTTGGCTAAAATAAAAGTATATACGTACTGAGTTATTATAAATGTTGAACAACTCTACCATATCATTTGCTTCAAGAAAATAAAGGAGGTACAATAACAACATACACACCTATATCTATTGGCTTTTCTTTCTTATGTGTTACTAGAAAATAAAAGAAAGATCAGAATATGATTTCTGCATTTCAGAGTACAAAATAAATATTAACTCCATACATTAAACATGTTAAAATCATAGAGTGAAATTATTTTAAGTCAATGATCTAACTTAATTCCATAATTAAAAGAAATCAGAGTTGACAAGACCTTTCTGGCCAGATAATATTTTGTTAATTTTCAAAACAGGAAGTTGAATTTCACAGGATTTTCCCTCTGAGGTCTTACCTGTTTGGTTTGCATGCGCAGCCTTCTTTGGCAGTTTGGCTAAAATGAAAAAGTATAAATATATTGATTATTATAAATGTTGAATATGGATAATGAGTTTTTGGAACAAATCTTTCAAGTAAGCATAAGTGGGAAAACAGGAGCATGCTTACCTGTTTCTGTTGGTTTCCCTTTCTTATTTGCGTCTAGAAAATAAGACGACCAGAAAATTACTTCTACCTTTGGTTGTTTATAACAAGCAGTGGGTGACACTCTTCATAGAATTATATCATAGACTGAGATACCTTGAAGTTAAGAGAGTCTTTTAATTTGACAGTTAATTTGAAGCATAGACTGAGTGGGGTCTTTTGACTAGAACACCCAAGGGAGGCAGAATGTAGTCTATCATCCAATTTTGCAACTTTAATTCAGTATAATTCACTAGTTTTATGGCACATTCATTTCCACAGCATGTGTTTACATAGTAATTGTCCAGAGTGGAAAATGGGATTTTCTAGACCTAGCCTTACATAGCACTTACCGGTTTTATTTACAGGTACATCTTTCTTTGACACTTTGGCTAAAAAAACAAACAAATATTTTGACTATGACATAGATTGACCACAGATAATCAATATCTATTTAATGCCCATGTGTTTCAGAGAGGACACAATAAAAGAATGCTTACCCATTTCTCTTGGCTTTTCTTTCTTGTGGGGTTCTAGAAAGTAAGAGGAAAACCAGACAATGATGTCAACATTTGGGAATTGGGAGGGAAAGATGCTACCCCTGGCACAAAGACAGTGGTTTGTTCCTTCTCCTCTGCCAATTAAAGGGAATGGCAACAGAGAGAAGAGGAACAGGAGGATGGAAAGGAGTTATTTTATTTCTCTTCTTAGTTATTTATTTTTTTTATTGTACATTCATTCCCATAATCTTGTGTTGTGCTATAATAAATGTTCAAAGTAATTTCTACATTTGATCTTACTGGATTTTTAACATGCAGATCCTTCTTTGACAGCTTGGCTAAAATAAATGCTTTTAAATATTGGTTTATTATATAGTTTGAACAGCATATTACATCCACATGTTTCATAGAAGCAAAGGGGAAAGAATAAAAACATAGTTAACTGTTTCTAGAAAACCAGAGACCAGAACATTATTTCTGTACTAGAGTGTTTTATAGTAAAGTAAGACCATGTTTTATAAAGAATAAAATGATAGAGTAAGATCACTTATAGACAATGAGATGCCTCAATTCACAATTAAAATGGAGATTGAACAAATTTTTCTAATTAGATAATCCATAGTGCGCAGAATGCAGTATATTAATCATCTTTGATATTATTCCACTACTTAGACACTTTTCTTAGTAACTTAATAAGTATGGAAAACTCATTTCCATAGATGTGTCTTTGTTGTTGTTGTTAGCTGCAAAGTCATGTCCGACCCATCGCGACCCCATGGACAACATTCCTCCAGGTCTTCCTGTCCTCTACCATCCTCCGGAGTCCATTTAAACTCATGCCTACTGCTTCACTGACTCCATCCAGCCACCTCATTCTCTGTCGTCCCCTTCTTCTTTTGCCCTCAATCTTTCCCAGCATTAGGCTCTTGTCCAGTGAGTCCTTCTTTCTCATTAGGTGGCCAAAGTATTTCAGTTTCATCTTCAGGATCTGGCCTTCTAAAGAGCAGTCAGGGTTGATCTCCTCTAGAACTGACTTAATTCACAGTAAATGTTCAAAGTGAAACATGTAATTTCATGCATATGTTTTTACCCAGGTCTTACCAGATTCTTTTACATGAATATCCTTCTTTGGCAGCTTGGCTAAAATAAAAAGATTGTGCATTTTAATTATGATAAAATCTGGACCCTAGGTTATCCATATTCATGTGTTTCATGGATACAAAGATTAAACACAGGTGCATACTTACCCGTTTCTGCCATCTTTCCTTTCTTGAGTGATTCTAAGACAGAGGAAGACAAGAACATTATTTCCATATTTTAGTGTTCATTGCATAGTGTGGGATTATTTCATATATTACAAACATCTGGGGCACAGATGTAAAAAGAGAAGTTTCCCTATTTTGCATAAGTGCAGTAATTAACTCCTCGTCCTGTTCTACTCTCAGGTGTGAGAGTAAAGTTCTCCCATGAGCAGAGATTTAAGAAAAATGACATTTAAGGAAAGAGAACTAAGTATAAGGAAGGGTCTATACTTGGCTGAGATATGAGAAAGATACAGGCAAAGAAGATGTAAAAGGTGGGTGATGGAAGAGCTCAGATCAATAGGAGGGAGGTGTCATGCAGTGTCTTACTAAAGCTGCTATGGAGGTTATAGATAGGAATAATAAACTTAGGGAAAACCCAGTGTTGATTATTAATGAGTTCAATATTCCAAACAAGGCCTACCAGCCATACAGAAGCAAGGACTACTTCCAAAAAGGAGATACTAGTTTTTAACCAAGACATTGTGTTTAATATGACAATGTTAACATGACATTGGATTTACAAGGATTCATGGTCAGATGGGATGGTTTAGTCCTCTTGTGGGATAACTGGAATCCAATAGTTTATCAACTCTAAAGACTACTTCTTTGTGAAACTCAGTCATACAGGAGGTCTGCTTCTGTTTTCTCATGGAAAAAACACTGTTTAGGTGGATCACCTGAAGAATTGCAGCAGCAAACAAACCCTAAGCTGAAGCATCTCCTGGGAGGACATATCTTCAAGCAATGGTAAGCAAATAATCTTGGAGCAGGTTAAGGGATGAGTGCTAGAAAGCCAAGGGTGGGCTCTAGGATAATAGAAGGTACTCTATTATCCGGACTTATTATTTGATTTCTTCAGTCAGGCACATTTTTGAGGCAAACTCATGTTGATAGTCTTGGGTTAATTTATAGAAGGAATTGAAGGCTGTAAGTGGAACATGCTAGAATTGTTTTATTCAGCCCTTACCAGTTTCTTTTAAGTGCACATCACTCTTTGGCAGCTTGGCTATAATAAAGGGATATAAGTACTAAGTTATTATAAATATTAACAACTTGTTTAAACTATTTGCCTCAGGGAACTAAAGGAGATACAGTGACAACATACTTACCAGTTTCTGTTGGCTTTTCTTTCTTATGTGTTTCTAGGAAATAGGAGGAAGATCAGAATGTAATTTCTGCATTTCAGGGTGCAAAATAAAATTCAATTCAAATCTTTATGTGCACAACATACGTAGAATGAAATTGGTTGAGCTCCCTCAGTGCACCCCTCCAACACAATACAACTCACAATGAAGACAGAAAATCCCTAACCCAATAAATCATATTAACAAAACACCCAGTCCTATTGAACCAGTGTGAACACGTTACACATTGCACTGGCCCTGCAGTCCATCATACTACATAGTTATGAAGTTATTTCTCATTCAGGACTCTGACAGCCCACGGATAAAAACTGTTCTTCAGCCTGTTTGTACAGCGGGCAATACTTCTTTATCTCCTTCCCAATGGTAGGAGGGTAAAGAAGTGATGATCAGGGTGAGAGTCATCCCTGAGAATTTTTCTCATTCTTCTAAGGCAATGAGCCCTAGCGATCTCGTCTAGTTGTTTCAGGGGATAGCTCACGATGTTTTGTGCTGTACTCACCTCCCTCTGTAATGTTTTTCTATCCACAGCTGTCAGACCAGCATGCCATACCGTAATGTACATATCTTTTCTTTTATGTACACTGAGAGCATATGCACCAAGACAAATTCCTTGTGTGTCCAATCACACTTGGCCAATAAAAAATTCTATTCTATTCTATTCTGTTCTGTTCTGTTCTGTTCTGTTCTGTTCTGTTCTAATGCAATAAGTGAGGATGCTTTCTATTGTGTCCCGCAAAAAATTGTTGTTCCACCCTGGTTTTACATAAGATCCTAAGGAAATAGAGTCTCTGTTGGGCCATCCTCACCACCTGGATTGTGTTGTTTTTCCAGGTAAGGTCTTCGCTGAGATGGACTCCCAGGAATTTAAAGGAAGAAACTCTCTCTACATAGCCCCCTCAATGTAAAGTGGGGCAGATTCCTCTCTTTTCCTCCAGAAGTCCAACACCATCTCCTTAGTCTTTCTGATGTTCAGGTGCAGGCTGTTTTTTAAGCACCATGTGGAAAGTTTTTGAACTTCACCCCTGTATGCTGTTTCGTCTCCACCTGTAATAAGACCCAGTATGTGGTGTCATCTGAGAACTTAATGATCACAGTAGATGGGTCTGACGGTACACAATCATGTGTGTACAGTGAATACAGGTAGGGACTGAGCTCACAGCCCTGTGGTGAGCCAGTGCTAAGCTTCGGGGGGGGGGGGATATGACAGATCCAACCCTCACTGTTGGTCCCTCAGAAAGTCGTTGATCCAATCACAGATGGAAGAGGGAAAATCCAAGTCAGTCAGCTTTTCGATAAGGATGCTTGGCAGAACGGTGTTGAAGGCCAAGCTATAGTCTATGAAAAGCATCCTGACATAGTTCCTGGATTTTTCCAGATGGCTCTGGAGAAGCAGGATGTGTTCTTATAATTCCATACATTAAATAGATTAAAATCATAGAGAGACATCATTTTAAGTCAGCAAATCTTTTAAGTCCACATTTAAAACAGGTAGAAAAGGAACTTCTGGCCAGATAAATTCATTGGACAGAACATAGTCTCCTCTCTATGCTTGATGTTTTATTTCACTTTATTTAGGGAACACTAATTTCTGTAGTTTTTATTAATTTTTGAGGGCATCAAATGGAATACTTTATATTTTTTTCCTCAGGTCTTACCAGTTTTGTTTGCATGTACAGCCTTCTTTGGCAGCTTAGCTAAAATGAAAAGATTATGATAAATGTTGAATCTGGATAATCAGTACCTTTAACACATCTTTAAGGTTAGCATAGGTGGGAAAATAAGACCATGTTTACCTATTTCTGTTGGTTTTTCTTTCTTGTCTGCTTCTAGAAAGTAAAAGGGAGACCATGATTTTTGCATTCAAAATTTCAAAATAAACAGTCTATAATTGAATACTTAACAAAGACTTAACTTCACAGACTGAGAACACTTCAATTCTACAAGCAAAACTAATCTGGGATTAAATACATTCTGGATTCAGTTGGCAGAATGCACTTTATTATCTATTATTTTTGTTTGTTTCTGTGTTTTTCTTGTTAAGGCTTCTAATATCTTCTAAATTGAGTATAAGACTGAGCAATTGCCATCCCTTCTTCCAGTAATAGAACTAAAATGTAACACATTCATGTTTTCATGGTAGTGCTTATCTGCCAGCAAACAAGGAAATATTTCTTCTAGGTCACCCACAATCTGGGGCCAATACCAAGGTCCATTTTGAGGACATCTCCTTAAAAAATGGCAAGCAGACTGTCTTGGAGCCAAAGGAACAGGACTGTGTGGATGAGGCCTAGGTAACCCAGAGTGTGAAGAATATAGTATATTATTCATATTTTGGGCTTTATTTTACTATGTAGTCACTTAGGATGTGTAACATCCATTTTCATAGTCTTCTGTTAATTTATACTAAGCATTCAAAGGGAACATAGTGATTTTTGAAATATGTTTTTACCCCAGTCTTACCAGATTCTTTTACATGCACATGTTTCTTTGGCATTTTGGCTAAAAAAAGATATAAACATTTCAGTTATTCCACATTTTGAACATGTATAGCCCATATCTATGTCCAATATCGTGTTTTGTGGTTGTAAAAGAAAGAAAATATTAACATACTAACCTATTTCTATTGGCTTTTCTTTTTTATGTGATTCTAAGAAGTA
Organism: Ahaetulla prasina; assembly: GCF_028640845.1. Lineage (NCBI taxonomy): Eukaryota > Metazoa > Chordata > Lepidosauria > Squamata > Colubridae > Ahaetulla > Ahaetulla prasina. The sequence continues at coordinate 110,769,314 of NC_080539.1, read as the reverse complement.
GGAAGAAGAACAAAATAAGATTCTCCATCAGAGTCTATAGAGCAAAGAGTGTGTTTATTCCATATATTACAAAGGGTGAAATGATAGAGCAAGATCACACACATACAACAATTCCATGATTCACCAATTAAAATAAAACTGGGATTGAACGATCCTTCCATCCTTCCTTCCTTCCTTCCTTCCTTCTTTCCCTCCCTCCCTCCATCTCCAATTTACAGTGACTAAGCTACTTTTTTCCATTAATAGGATTGAAATGCAGAAATTCCATATACAGTAGTGGCCAAAATTGTGGAAACATTTTGGGAAAAGTGTATTTTTGAGGTTTGATGGCTAATAACACCATTTTTTTTTTTTGGAGTTTCAAGATAATCATATTCCACTGCTGGAATGGCCTGGGAATAGCCCAGACCTTAACCCAATTGAAAATCTATGGAGCCGATAAAAGAAACTTGTTAGTCAGAAGCAACCCAGCAATAAAACCCAGTTAATAGAAGCAGTCATTCAATCTTGGTTTCACATTATAATAGCTGCAGAACTAAAAGACTTGGTTCACTCCATGGGAAAATGTTGTAAGGCCGTAATTCATGCTAAAAGTTACCCAACTAAGTATTAACTGACATGGTGATAATTTTAGTATATCTCATTTTTTCTATGGTGATAATTTTTGTACATCTTGTTTTTTCTATGTGTTTCCCTTTTCTTCTTTATACTGTAACTGATATTCTAATAGCAAATCCTTCATAAAAGTTATAGCATTACATTCTTGATTAAATTATCTCACTTGTCAAATCTTACACATTTATTTATTTTTATTTATTTATTTTGTCACAACAATATATGTAGGTATCATACAAAAAGATTATATAGTATATAAACACATATATGAGTAAATATAAGGAGGTATAAGCATATATATATATATATATAGGAAGGAGAAAAGAAAAACAATAGGACAGGAACGGTAGGCACGTTTGTGCGCTTATGCATGCCCCTTATGGTCCTCTTAGGAATGGGGTGAGGTCAATAGTAGAAAGTTTTTGGTTAAAGCTTTTAGGATTATGAGAAGAGACCACAGAGTCAGGTAAAGTATTCCAAGCACTGATGATTCTGTTACAGAAGTCATATTTTCTGCAATCTAGATTAAAGCGGTTGACATTAAGTTTAAATCTATTAGTTGCTCTAGTATTATTGCAATTAAAGCTGAAGTAGTCTTTAACGGGAAGGACATTACAGTAGATGATTCTGTGAGTTAAACTTAGGTCTTGTCGAAGGTGACGGAGTTCCAAGTTTTCTAAGCCTAGGATTTCAAGTCTGGTGCGATAGGGTATTTTATTGTTTTCAGAGGAATGGAGAACTCTTCTTGTAAAATATTTCTGGACACGTTCAATTGTATTGATGTCAGAGATGTGGTGAGGGTTCCAAACAGGCGAGCTGTATTCTAGAATTGGTCTAGCAAATGTTTTATATGCTCTGGTTAGTAGTGTGGTGTTTTTGGAAAAGAAGCTACGCAAAATTAGGTTTACAATTCTTAGAGCTTTTTTTGCTATGTAGTTGCAGTGGGCTTTGGCACTTAGATCATTTGACATGAAAACTCCAAGGTCTTTAACGGGATGGGGGTCATCTGTAAGGTAATGTCCATCTAGTATGTACTTAGTGTTTGGGTTCTTTTTTCCTATATGTAAGACTGAGCATTTGCTGGTTGAAATTTGGAGCTGCCAATTTTTAGACCAAGCGGTTAGATGATCAAGGTCATTTTGAATGATAGAAGTATTGTCTGTGGTGTTAAATAGTTTGACATCATCAGCAAAGAGAACACAATTACTTGAGATATGGTCACAAAGATCATTAATGTATAGTATAAAGAATGTTGGTCCAAGGATGCTGCCTTGAGGAACGCCACTCTTGACAGGAACAGATTTGATAAAGGATTGCCAATTTTGACCACTTGTTGTCTGTTAGACAGAAAAGCAGATATCCATTTGTGAAGGGGTCCTGAGATGCCATAGGATATTAGTTTTAGGAGAAGTTTATCGTGTACTACTGAGTCAAAAGCTTTGCAGAAGTCTATGTAGATTGCATCTATTGATTTGCCTTGATCAAGATTTGTAATCCATATGTTTTTACAGTGGAGAAGTTGTAAGTTACATAATTTTTTCCTGAAACCAAATTGTTTATTGGAGAGTAGGTTGTTAGTTTCTAAGTGTGAGGTAATGGATTGGTTGATGATTGATTCCATGACTTTGCAGGTGACGCAGCAAAGAGAGATCAGTCTGTAATTTTCGACTAAGCTGGGGTCTCCTTTTTTGAAGATAGAGATGACTGTGGCTAGTGACCAAAGTTTGGGAAGAGAACTGGTAGTGAAAGCTTTATCAAAGATAATACTTATGGGTTCTGCTATATTAATGGAAAGTTTTTTTAAGAAGTATGCACATAGTCCATCGGGTCCAATAGATAGCGATGGTTTTAAGTTATGAAGAGCTTTTCCAACATTGTCTTCTGTGAAATCTATATGAGTTAAATCATCATAATCATTGCTGGTACGTTTGTGGAATGTTGGATATGTGTTATCGGAGTTAACAAAAACTGAGCCAAAGAAAATGTTGAAGAGGAAGAACATATCCATAATCTTCTATTGATTTATACTATTGATTTTCTTTTTTATCCAGGTCTTACCAGATTCTTGAATATGGATATCCTTTTTGGGCTGGGGCGCTGAAAAACAAAGATATTGGGTTTACATACATTCTGGGCTGCTCTATCAATATATTTCAGGGAAGCCAAGAAGATAACAGAAAATAAACTCAAATTTACTAATTATACTAAATGTTAAAAATTCCTTGCTTCCTCCCTCCCTCCTCTCTAATTTTCTAGATTGATTTTTCCCCCTTGTGCTTACCAGTTTCTTTCACATGCACATCCTTTTTTGGTAGCTTTGCTGAAATAAAAAAGGGTAAATATTGGGATATGATAACTTTAAACATTATAGCATTTCAATATGCTTCACTGAGGGCAAGGTTAGATAGCATGAATAGTCTTACCTATGTCTATTTGCTTTTCTTTCTTATGTGTTTCTAGAAATTAAGAAGACCCGAACATGATTTCTGCATTAAATTACAATAAATAGTATTCTTTCTTCCCATTTCTTCCCACAACAACTTTGTGTGGTTGGTCGGGCTGAGACAAACAGACTGGCCCAAAGTCATTTACTCAGGCTCTGTGGCTGAATATAGACTTGAACCTCTGGACTTAAAAAATGTTTCATCCCTTGTTATCTTTTCAATGGAGTTTGCCTACCACTATCAAGGTCATTTTCCTTACTCTCTACAATTTTCTTATAACACATCTATTTCCACTGTCGCATGTTAATTTATATTAAGTGCTAATATAAAAAGTAAAAAAGTGCTTAGTGGAAAGGGAGATATGAATCCATGGCCATGATTATTCAGCATCTCTTCACTCACTGACCACAAGAGGGAAGCTGGATACACATAGATAATTCAGGATTTGTTTTGCTTCCCTCTTTTATCTATCTCATTCTGCCTGCTGTTTGTTTTATAGGCTTGCTAATCTGAGTTCATTTCCATCTGCATTTGCTCTAGAAATATATGCATGGAATGCATTTTCTTTTACTTTTCCCCAGGTAGGATGCAGCTATCTTTGCCTACTCCTATAATGTATTGTCTATAAGCAACTCTCTTTTCTTTTATAGATATTAAACCTGAGCAACTAGCAGTAACTCAGGTCAAATTCTAGCTCATAAAAACACAAAACTCTTACAGAAAGTGTACTTTCCTAGATTTATTTTTATCCAGATCTTAACAGATTCTTTGATAAGCTTATCTTTCTCTGAAAGCATGGCTAAAATTATTGTTTTAGGTTACTATAAATTTTGAACAATACACCATGTCAGTGCTGCATGGAGGCAAACGGGGAAAAAATGAGAATATTTACCTATTTCTACTGTTTTTTCTTTCTTACGTGGGTCTAGAAATAAAAGGAAGACAAAAACAGTTCTGCATTGGAATGTCCAGTGAAGTCAGTGAAACTTTTAATTTGATATTCAAAATGAAGCCAAATTGAGCAGGTTTTTCTGAATAGAAAACCCAGAAATGGTAACATCCAAATTGATCCTTTTAATTCATTGGTTTCACAGAACACTCATCATCATAGAGTTGTGTTAATTTATACAATTCTTCAAACAGAAAAGTGCACTTTTTTAGATTTATTTTTATATGGCACTTACCAGCTTTGTTTACATCTTTCTTTGGCACTTTGGCTAAAAGTGTCAAAGATTCAAACATTTGGGCTATGACATAGATTGAATCCAAATGATCAATATCCCTTTAAAGCCCATATGTTCCAAAGAAGTGCAGAAGACAAAATAAGAGAGCCCTTACCCATTTCTCTTGGCTTTTCTTTCTTGTAGGGTTCTAGAAAGTAAGGGGAAAACCAGAACATGATGTCAACATTTGGGTGTTTATATTAAAGAGAAAGATTCTTCTCCTGACACAAAGACAGTGTAAGGAGAAGTTTGTTCCTTCTCCTGCTGCTGCGGTCAGGGAGTTGCAGCAATGTTCTCTGCCAAGTTCAGAGTTAAAGGAAGGGTCATCATAGGGAGGAGGAACATGATGTGGGAAAGGAGTCACCCTTGTTGAGGGCTTCTAATGGGGAACGGAATCAGGCAGGCAGAGGAGGATTACTATATGGACCAGGACAAGGGATATAGACAGTTATGTAAGAAATGGTCCTGAAAATAAGCAATGTCTGTAAAGCTGTGAGGAGATTACTGTACTATGATGGTATGTGGAAGTGACCTTGGGAGACAGAAGCAATCTTGTCAGTGGTCAGATAAAAGGCAGCTTAGTCTGCCAGTGGGGGAAAAGTCTTGGTAGCATTTCAGAAGGGACCGTCCCTCTAAAGCAGGGGTCTCCAACCTTGGCAATTTTACGATTTGTGGACTTCAACTCCCAGAATTCTGGGAGTTGAAGTCCACAAGTCATAAAGTTGCCAAGGTTGGAGACCTCTGCTCTAAAGGATTAAAAAAAGGACGAAACAAATACTTTCAGTTTTGCAAGGTTCTATTTAAGGACTAATGATTACTGATGGGAGTACTGTACTTAGAGAATACTCAGTTTTGGCATAAAGTATCGGGTAGAGGATAAAAACAAAGGATAAACTTTAACTGTGAAAGTTCCAATATCTGTGATTGTCAAAATTAAACTATGGAGGGAATCTATAACCAATTGATATGATCCTTCTATAGGTTTAAAGCTATAGATTTAGGTTTAGAATGTTGGCAACACTAAAGGCAAAACATTATACACATGGAGGAGGTCTTTTTCTGCTCTCTCATAGAAAATACATTTTCAAATTGGACAAACTGGAGTAGCTTCAACCGGCCTCTACAACAAGATCCTGTAGATCTTCTGAGAAAGAGGATCTTACATGAGAATATATCTTCAACAACTGATAAGGAAATGATTTAGGAAGCAGGGCAACAGATGAGTCCTAGGAAACCAAGAGTGAGCAGAAGGCACTATTATTTATCGTTATTTCATTTTTTTTGTCAGTCTCTTTTTCAAGGCAACTCATCATAATAATTTTGTCTTAACTGATGGGAAGTAGACCTCTTTTGATCCAGATCTTACCAGATTTTTTTACATGGATATCCTTCATCGGTAACTTGGCTAAAATGAAAAGTTAAAAGTACAGAGTTTTAATAAATGTTACACAGCTGTGATATATTAATATGTTTCAACTAAGCAAAAGTGAGGCATTAATTCATGTTTACCTGTTTCTAATGGCTTTTCTTTCTTGTGGGACTCTAGACAATAAAAGAAAGGGCAGAATATTATTTCTCTCATCTTCATAGAGTTGTGATAATTTATTATATTGGAGCCGTGATGGCGCAGTGTTTACAATGCAGTACTGCAGGCTAATTCTGCTGGCTGCTGGCAGCTGACTGCCGGCTTCCAGAAGTTTGGCAGTTTGATTCTCACCAGGTCAAGGTTGACTCAGGCTTCCATCATTCCAAGGTTGGTAAATTGAGGAGCAAGATTGTTGAGGGCAATATGCTGACTCTGTAAACCTCTTAGAGAAGGCTGTAAAGCACTGTGACCCCATATATAAGTCTAAGTGCTACTGCCATTATAACAATTCTTCAAACAGAAAGAAGCAATTTTCTAGATTTGTTTTTACACGGCACTTACCAGTTTTGTTTATATGCACATCCTTTTTTGGCACTTTGACTAAAAGAAAAATATTCAAACATTTTGAATATGGCATAGATTGAACACAAATGATCAACATCCCAGAGTAGAATAGCTCTTACCCATTTCTCTCAGCTTTTCTTTTTTGTGGGGTTCTAGACAATAAGAGAAAGACCAGAACATTATTTCTCTCATCTTCATAAAGTTGTGTTAACTTATAACAATTTTTCAAACAGAAAGATGTAATTTTCTAGATTTGTTTTTACATGGCACTTACCAGTTTTGTTTACATGCATATCTTTCTTTGGCATTTTGACTAAAAGAAAAAGAATTAAAACATTTGAACTATGACATAGATTGAATCCAAATGATCAATATCTCTTTAATGCCAATATGTTCCAGAGAACCACAGAAGACAAAATAAGAACTCTTACCCGTTTCTCTTGGTTTTTCTTTCCTGTGGGGTTCTAGAAAGTAAGAGGAAAACCAGAACATGATGTCAAGATTTGGGCCTTCATACTAAAGGGCCCTTCCCTCTGGCAGCAAGCCAGCCGTGAGAAAGAGGCTCTCATACAAGTGATAAACCAATGATCTAAGAGGCCAGGCAAGAGAAGAGCCCTAGGAAACCAAGAGTGGCAGAAGGCACTCTATTATTCATCATTATTTAATTTTTTTTGTCAGTCTCTTTTTCAAGGCAACTAATCATCATAATTTTGTGTTAACTGATGGGAAATGTAAATTGTTGGATCTATTTTGATTCAGATCTTACCAGATTCTTTTATATGGATATCCTTCATCGGTAGCCTGGCTAAAATGAAAGGTTGAAAATACTGAGTTTTAATAAATGTTGCACAGTTGTACCATAATATATATGTTTTGCATAAACAAAGATGGGGCAGTAATTCGTGTTTACCTGTTTCTAGTGGTTTTTCTTTCTTGTGGGATTCTAGACAATAAGAGAAAGACCAGAACATTATTTCTCTCATCTTCATAAAATTGTGTTAACTTATAACAATTCTTCAAACAGAAAGATGTAATTTTCTAGATTGGTTTTTACGTGGCACTTACCAGTTTTGTTTATATGCACATCCTTTTTTGGCACTTTGACTAAAAGAAAAATATTCAAACATTTTGAATATGGCATAGATTGAACACAAATGATCAACATCCCAGAGTAGAATAGCTCTTACCCATTTCTCTCAGCTTTTCTTTTTTGTGGGGTTCTAGACAATAAGAGAAAGACCAGAACATTATTTCTCTCATCTTCATAAAGTTGTGTTAACTTATAACAATTTTTCAAACAGAAAGATGTAATTTTCTAGATTTGTTTTTACATGGCACTTACCAGTTTTGTTTACATGCATATCTTTCTTTGGCATTTTGACTAAAAGAAAAAGAATTAAAACATTTGAACTATGACATAGATTGAATCCAAATGATCAATATCTCTTTAATGCCAATATGTTCCAGAGAACCACAGAAGACAAAATAAGAACTCTTACCCGTTTCTCTTGGTTTTTCTTTCCTGTGGGGTTCTAGAAAGTAAGAGGAAAACCAGAACATGATGTCAAGATTTGGGCCTTCATACTAAAGGGCCCTTCCCTCTGGCAGCAAGCCAGCCGTGAGAAAGAGGCTCTCATACAAGTGATAAACCAATGATCTAAGAGGCCAGGCAAGAGAAGAGCCCTAGGAAACCAAGAGTGGCAGAAGGCACTCTATTATTCATCATTATTTAATTTTTTTTGTCAGTCTCTTTTTCAAGGCAACTAATCATCATAATTTTGTGTTAACTGATGGGAAATGTAAATTGTTGGATCTATTTTGATTCAGATCTTACCAGATTCTTTTATATGGATATCCTTCATCGGTAGCCTGGCTAAAATGAAAGGTTGAAAATACTGAGTTTTAATAAATGTTGCACAGTTGTACCATAATATATATGTTTTGCATAAACAAAGATGGGGCAGTAATTCGTGTTTACCTGTTTCTAGTGGTTTTTCTTTCTTGTGGGATTCTAGACAATAAGAGAAAGACCAGAACATTATTTCTCTCATCTTCATAAAATTGTGTTAACTTATAACAATTCTTCAAACAGAAAGATGTAATTTTCTAGATTGGTTTTTACGTGGCACTTACCAGTTTTGTTTATATGCACATCCTTCTTTGGCATTTTGACTAAAAGAAAAAGAATTAAAACATTTGAACTATGACATAGATTGAATCCAAATGATCAATATCTCTTTAATGCCAATATGTTCCAGAGAACCACAGAAGACAAAATAAGAGAGCTCTTACCCATTTCTCTCAGCTTTTCTTTTTTGTAGGGTTCTAGAAAGTAAGAGGAAAACCAAAACATGATGTCAAGATTTGGGCCTTCATACTAAAGGGCCCTTCCCTCTGGCAGCAAGCCAGCCCTGAGAAAGAGGCTCTCATACAAGTGATAAACCAATGATCTAAGGGGCCAGGCAAGAGAAGAGCCTTAGGAAACCAAGAGAGGCAGAAGGCACTCTATTATTCATCATTATTTGATTTTTTTTGTCAGTCTCTTTTTCAAGGCAACTAATCATCATAATTTTGTGTTAACTGATGGGAAATGTAAATTGTTGGATCTATTTTGATTCAGATCTTACCAGATTCTTTTATATGGATATCCTTCATCGGTAGCCTGGCTAAAATGAAAGGTTGAAAATACTGAGTTTTAATAAATGTTGCACAGTTGTACTATAATATATATGTTTTGCATAAACAAAGATGGGGCAGTAATTCGTGTTTACCTGTTTCTAGTGGTTTTTCTTTCTTGTAGGGTTCTAGACAATAAGAGAAAGACCAGAACATTATTTCTCTCATCTTCATAAAATTGTGTTAACTTATAACAATTTTTCAAACAGAAAGATGTAATTTTCTAGATTTGTTTTTACATGGCACTTACCAGTTTTGTTTACATGCATATCTTTCTTTGGCATTTTGACTAAAAGAAAAAGAATTAAAACATTTGAACTATGACATAGATTGAATCCAAATGATCAATATCTCTTTAATGCCAATATGTTCCAGAGAACCACAGAAGACAAAATAAGAGCTCATACCCGTTTCTCTTGGTTTTTCTTTCCTGTGGGGTTCTAGAAAGTAAGAGGAAAACCAGAACATGATGTCAAGATTTGGGCCTTCATACTAAAGGGCCCTTCCCTCTGGCGGCAAGCCAGCCGTGAGAAAGAGGCTCTCATACAAGTGATAAACCAATGATCTAAGGGGCCAGGCAAGAGAAGAGCCCTAGGAAACCAAGAGTGGCAGAAGGCACTCTATTATTCATCATTATTTGATTTTTTTTTGTCAGTCTCTTTTTCAAGGCAACTAATCATCATAATTTTGTGTTAACTGATGGGAAATGTAAATTGTTGGATCTATTTTGATTCAGATCTTACCAGATTCTTTTATATGGATATCCTTCATCAGTAGCCTGGCTAAAATGAAAGGTTGAAAATACTGAGTTTTAATAAATGTTGCACAGTTGTACCATAATATATATGTTTTGCATAAACAAAGATGGGGCAGTAATTCGTGTTTACCTGTTTCTAATGGTTTTTCTTTCCTGAGGGATTCTACAGAATAAGGGAAAGACCAGAATATTATTGCTCTTGTCTTCATAGAGTTGTGTTAACTTATAACAATTTTTCAACAGAAAGATTCAATTTTCTAGATTTATTTTTACATAGCACTTACCAATTTTGTTTGCCTTCACATCTTTCTTTGGCACTTTGACTAAAAAAAAAATTCAAAGATTTTCATTATGACATAGATTGAATCCAAATGATCAATATCACTTTTATGCTCATATGTTCCAGAGAACCACAGAAGACAAAGTAAGAGCTCATACCCGTTTCTCTTGGTTTTCTTTCCTGTGGGGTTCTAGAAAGTAAGAGGAAAACCAGAACATGATGTCAAGATTTGGGCCTTCATACTAAAGGGCCCTTCCCTCTGGCGGCAAGCCAGCCGTGAGAAAGAGGCTCTCATACAAGTGATAAACCAATGATCTAAGGGGCCAGGCAAGAGAAGAGCCCTAGGAAACCAAGAGTGGCAGAAGGCACTCTATTATTCATCATTATTTGATTTTTTTTTGTCAGTCTCTTTTTCAAGGCAACTAATCATCATAATTTTGTGTTAACTGATGGGAAATGTAAATTGTTGGATCTATTTTGATTCAGATCTTACCAGATTCTTTTATATGGATATCCTTCATCAGTAGCCTGGCTAAAATGAAAGGTTGAAAATACTGAGTTTTAATAAATGTTGCACAGTTGTACCATAATATATATGTTTTGCATAAACAAAGATGGGGCAGTAATTCGTGTTTACCTGTTTCTAGTGGTTTTTCTTTCTTGTGGGATTCTAGACAATAAGAGAAAGACCAGAACATTATTTCTCTCATCTTCATAAAGTTGTGTTAACTTATAACAATTTTTCAAATGGAAAGGTGCAATTTTTTAGCTTTGTTTTTACATGGCACTTACCAGTTTTGTTTACATGCACATCCTTCTTTGGCACTTTGACTAAAAGAAAAATATTCAAACATTTTGAATATGGCATAGCTTGAACACAAATGATCAACATCCCTTTAATGCCCATATGTTCCAGAGTAGAATAGAAGACAAAATAAGAGAGCTCTTACCCGTTTCTCTTGGTTTTTCTTTCTTGTGGGGTTCTAGAAAGTAAGAGGAAAACCAGAACATGATGTCAACATTTGATGTACTAAAGAGACCCTCCCTCTAAAAGACTAGAAAGAGGAGGGGAGAAATATTTTCAGTCTCACAAGATACTATTTAAGGGCTAGTGATTACTGATGGGAGTACTGTACTTAAAGAACGTTATAGGGCAGTGTTGGCATGCACGCCAGGGACCTGCTCTTTCAGTTTCCAGCATTCCCGTGTGCGTGAAGACCAGCTTGCTGGTGCACATGTGTGTGCCAGAACCCAGAAGAGCAACAGGCAATGGCTGGAGTGCCCAGAGAGATGGCTCTGTGTGCCACTTCCACCACGCGTGCCATAGGTTCTTCATTACAGTTATAGGGTCTCCTGTTTGACCAGAGGACTGGACTAGAAGACCTCCACATTCCCTTCCAGCTCTATTCTATTCTTCTATTCTAACACTTGGTTTTGGTTTTAGGTTTTGGGTAGACTAACTTTCCCTAAAAAAAAGGATGAACTTTAAGTGTAAAAGTTCCAATATCTCTGATTGTAAACATTAAATTCACTATGGAGGGCATTTCTAACCAATTGAGATGGTCCTTCTATATGTTTAGAGCCCAGAATGCTGGCAACACTAAAGATTCCTTTTCCAGCCAACAAAAAATAGACATGGAGGAAGTCTGTCTCTGTTCTTTCATAGAAAATAACATTTTCTAGTTAGATAAGCTGGAGTAGCTTTAACCGGCCTCTCCCGCAAGCCAACCCTGAGAAAGAGGATCTCATACAAGGTATATCTTCAACAAGCAGTAAGCAAATGATCTAGGAGGCAGGGCAAGAGATGAGCCCTAGGAGACCAAGATTGGGCAGAAGGCACTCTATTATTCATCATTTGATTTTTTTCTGCCTGGTCTCTTTTTCAAGGCAATCATAATCATAATAATTTTACGTTAGCTGAAGTGTAAATTGCTAGATTTGTTTTGATCCAGATCTTACCAGATTCTTTTACATGGATATCCTTCATTGGTAGCTTGGCTAAAATGAAAATTAATATATTTTAATAAATGTTGCACAGTTGTACTATATTAATATTTCACATAAGCAAAGATGGGGCAGTAATTCATGCTTACCTGTTTTTAATGGCTTTTCTTTCTTGTGGGATTCTAGGCAATAAGAAAAAGATCAAAACATTATTTCTCTCATCTTCATAGGGTTGTGTTAATTTATACTAATTCTTTAAACAGAAAGGTGCAATTTTCTCGATTTATTTTTACATGGCACTTACCAGTTTTGTTTACATGCGCATCTTTCTTTGGCACTTTGACTAAACGAAAAAATTCAAACATTTTGACTATGACATAGATTGAACACAAATGATCAATTAAAGTTATAAGTACTGAGTTTTAATAAATGTTGCACAGCTGTACTATATTAATATGTTTCACATAAACAAAGATGGGGCAGTAATTCATGCTTACCTGTTTTTAATGGCTTTTCTTTCTTGTGGGATTCTAGGCAATAAGAAAAAGACCAGAACATTATTTCTGTATTTGGCTACTTCTAAAGACAGTGGGTGATTCCCTACTTTACACAGAATTGTCAGGTGCAAGAAATCAGGAAGCACGGTGGTTGAAATGACTACAGGTTTATTGCATGCTAACACTCTCTACAAAAATCTGAACTACTAATGGTCAAAGCAAATTGGCAGTAGATAAGAGTCGACAGAATTCAAGGTGGGCTGGATTTAGATCTCTTGTGGGTATGAAGGGACTTGTGACTCATGACACATTTGACCCTCTCTCATGCTCAGCCTGGTCCTCTCTTACAGAATTAAATGGTAGAATGAAGTCATTTTAAGCCAGTCTTTTAATTTAACTAATAAAACTAAATTAGGATTGAAGGGACTGTTCTTACTAGATAAGTCATACTTGCCAGAATGCACTTTATGATTTATGTACTGTGGGTTTTTTCTTGGCAATTTTATATCACTTACAAGTCAGATTACTGAGACTGTCTCTGTATTGAATCCTTACATGAAACCCAGCTGAAATAGGCCTAGGCAATCCAGTTCCTAGAGGGTTCTCAGAAGAGACTGGACTGCCATCTGTCAGAAATGGCGTAGGGTCTCCTGTTTGGGCAGGGCATTGGACTAGATGACCTACAAGGTCCCTTCAACTCTGTTATTCCGTTAATTGCAGTCTGATCACCTTCTCAGCAACCTTCTCCGAAAGGGGAAGATTAGAGACAGGTCAGTAGTTAAATAAAATTGTTGGATCTTAAAGAGAGGGAATACCACCACCTTCTTTTGGGCTCTAGGCACTACCCTTTCCTGAGAGAGTTCATTACAGTGGCAAAGACCTGGGCCCAACAAACAAATAGCCAAAGCAACAGCACAAAGAACTCTGTCTATCCCTCAGGACTCACCCAGCTCATACTACAAGACTGGGCACTAGGCACCCATATCAGACCAGACCCACCCAAACAGAATCCAACTCAATGTCAATCTGAGCAATATTATCTGTCAGCTCTCTAGAATATTCTCTATCACAGCAGTTCAGATGATCCTGTGGCCATCCTTGAGAGAATCGAGGAGAGGCTGGGTCACCATAAATAGGGCCACTGGACAGCTATCAACATTCATAAAACTTACATTTTGTTGGCTTTATCACCACAAGGCAATACCAGCAATTCCCCATATTCAATCAGACTTGCATTTCTTTGGTGCACCATCTCCTGGGGTTTCTTAATAATCTAAAATGTGCCTGGTATTGATGCACAGAAACAGGTCACCTACGGGTGTTGTGGTCAAAAACCCATGCCTGTCAACAGCTGAGACCTCACCTAGACCATCCACCAGATCCACAGAGTAAATCATAAACTCCACCAGAACTAGGGAGCTTAAGGGGCCTACCATCCGTCCTACTGTCCCCCCATTTATTCATAGCCATTTCTTGTATTCATAATCATGTTTATACTTATATCTGTTACCTTATACATGCTTGAAAAATAAATAAATAAATAAATAAAATAAAATAAAAAACTCCATACAGTTCATCAATCATCTGGGCAGGGCCAATAGAATAGGCCATCTTTTCCCAAGGAGCGGGGTGGAGGAAATGAAGGGAATCAAAACATTTGGTGTTTTATTTTTTAGCAATTAGTCGCTTCTCTTGGAACTCTCATTTCTTTTTTTTTTGTTTACATTTATACCCCACCCTTCTCCGAAGACTCAGGGCGGCTTACAGTGTATAAGGCAATAGTCTCATTCTATTTGTATATTTTTACAAAGTCAACTTATTGCCCCCCCAACAATCTGGGTCCTCATTTTACCTACCTTATAAAGGGTGGAAGGCTGAGTCAACCTTGGGCCGGGCTCGAACCTGCAGTAATTGCAGGCTACTGTGTTCTTAATAACAGGCTTTTACCAGCGTGAGCTAAACCGGTCTGTAGTCTTTTATTAATTTTCAAAGTGGAAAATGGAATTTTCTAGAATTGTTTTTACTTAGATCTTACCAGTTTTGTTTGCACGCAGAGCTTTCTTTAGCAGCTTGGCTAAAAGGAAAAGATTTAAGAATATTGGTTATTATAAATATTGAACATGAATAATTAATATACATATCATATCTTTCAAATAGCAAAAGTGGGGAAATGAGACCATACCTACCTATATCTATTGGCTTTTCTTTCTTGTCTGCTTCTAGAAAATAAGAGGAAGATTTGAACATGATTTCTGCATTTAGGTGTTCAAAATAAACAATGGATGACTCCATGCTTAACAGAAAAAGTGATAAGAGTGAGGACACTTTAATATAGATTTTTTAAAATTCCCCAATTAATCATATTGGACAGAATGCAGTCTCCTATCAATATTTTTAAAATAACTTTATTGCTTTTAAAACAATAACAGAAAAAAGCAAAAGGAACAAAACAATACATACATAATCAAAACAATGCATAAGAAGTGCTTAAAAATAAGTGAAAAAATACAACAGAAAAAATAGGATACAGAGTATAATATGTTGTTAGAACAATAAACAGATACAGCTCTATATATAATCTAATACAAACATTATTCAGGTATATATATTTTTCTAATACATTTTATATAACTTTCATTCTTTTTTTAACCTAGAGTACTTTGTATAAATGAGTGTCATATTTTCTTATATTTATCCACACAAAGTATACATTCTATAGGCAATTCACTCATAGGTAGCAACTGTGATCAGACCTTCAATCCAGTAAAGCCACACATTTATCTTTTCAATGTTGCATTATCAGTCTTTTAGCTACAATAAAGGCACGGAGAATCCATGTCGTTCAGTTGTCAAATTCCATGTACTAGGTATGTAATTTAAGACATTATTCTCAGAAAATCTCGGCTTCTGTTGTACAGTCAACATTTATGTAGTCCATTATTTTGTCTCAAAATTTAATGCTTTTGCCTTTAAAGAAGCATTGCCATTACTGCATCCCAACAAAATGCTTTCCTACACAATTCTTTTTTATACAGACATAATGGAGCCCAATAAATTCTAAATATTATTATTGGTTTTATAAGTCGTAAATTGAGATCTATTGATATTCTTGGTATAGATGTTAAGACACAGTCTCATTGTCTAGGCAATATAGGAACCTCTAAATCTTTATTCCACTAATTGTTTACCTTTTGCATATTGAATTGATTTATTGATAATATCTGTTGAAATGAATAGTTGGTTTTTTTGTTTTAAAAGTTCTCATATCTCAGGTGTCTCAGAAAGTGAAAACGCTGCTGGTTCAAACAATGCTGTTAACAATTATTGTAGCTATAAGTATTGCCACGGAGTTACATCTAATAAATATTTGTCTCTTAGCATATCATATGTTAAACATTTGTTGTCGTCATCTACCAATTGATCCAAAGTCAATATTCCCACTTTCATCCAATTTTTCCATATCGACATTTCCCCCCAGATTTTCAATATTGGATTTCCCCATTGTCAATTTAGCATGGTTGACAAAATATTGACTCATCTCCTATCAATGTTTGATTTTTTTTAGTTCAATAGTTCTCTTATAGAACACTCATTTCTGTAGTCTTTGATTAATTTTCAAAGTAGAAAGTTGAATGTCCCAGAATTTTTTACCCTTAGCCTTACCAGTTTTGTTTGCATACACAGCCTTCTTTGGCAGCTTGGCTGAAATGAAAAGATTTAAATATATTGATTATCACACATGTTGAATATTTAGGCTTAACACAAATTTTAGGTAAGTAAATGTAGGGAAATAAGAGCATGCTTACCTATTTCTATTGATTTTTCTTTCTTGTCTGGTTCTAGAAAATAAGAAGAAGGTTTGAACTTGATTTGGGTATTCAAAATAAACAGTGAATGATTCCATACTTAACAAAGAAGGAAGTAATAAATTGAGGGCACTTAGAGACAGAATGTTTTAATTCCTCAATTAAAATTAAGGTAGAATTCAGGAGACTCCTCTGACTAGATAACTCAAATATTCATTTTTGTTGATTTTTAAAAAAAAATAACAAGGTTTATATGACCAGAAAATGATTTTTGAATTTAAATGTTCAAAATAAACAGTATATAATTTAATACTTAACAAAGAAGCAAATGACAGACTGAGGGCACTTTAATTCCAGAAACAAAAGTAATATGGGATTGAATAGATTCTGGATTCAGTTGGCATATTATCTATTCTTTTTTTTTTTTTTTTGTTTCTATGGTTTTCTTCTTAAGGCTTATAGGTCTTTTGACTTGAGAATAAGCCTGTGTAGTTACTACCCCTTCTTCCAGTATTCTGGCTTCAATACCAAGATCCAACGTGAGAACATCTCCTCAAGAAAAGGCAAGCAAACCATGTCGAAGCCAAAGCTATAGGGCTGTGTGGATGAGGCCTAGTAATTTATTATGCAAATTTTGGACTTTATTTCACTACCGTGTTTCCCTGAAAATAAGACCCTGTCTTATATTTCTTGAACCCTGAAATAAGTGCTTGGCCTTATTGCCATGCGCTCAAAAGTCTGATTGGGCTTATTATCAGGGGATGTATTATTTTGGGGAAAACAGGGTAAGTAATCACTTAGAATGTGGAACATCCATTTCCATAATCTTCTGTTAATTTACATTAAGTTTTCAAAGGGAACAGTATCATTTCTGAGATATGTTTTTTTACCCCAGTCTTACCAGATTTCTTTACATGCACATGTTTCTTTGGCACTTTGGCTAAAAGAAGAAGATATAAGGATTTCAGTTATTCTACAATTTGAACATGTATAATCCATATCCATGTCCAATATCATGTTTTGTGGTTGTAAAAGAAAAAATATTAACATACTAACCTATTTCTATTGGCTTTTCTTTTTTATGTGTTTCTAGGATGTAAGGAAAAGAACAGGACATGATTGCTCCATTAGAGTCTATAAGGGTGTGCTTATTCCATATATTCCATATCATTAGTGAAATGAGAAACCATGATCACAGTTAATTAGTCTTGTGATTTCATAATGAAAACAAAGCAGGAATTAAGTGGCTCTTATTTTCTTCCTGTTGTATATATGCTGTTTATTTTTGTTATTGCTGCATATTCTCCAAATTTAAGTAGCCAATCAGATATCAACAGAATTGTTTATTTCTTCCAATTCTGTAGAAAATTTATTCTCATTGCCATGAGTATGTTTCTAAGTAAATTCTTCAAAATTTATATTAAATGAGAAAGCAAATTGCTTGTCATGGGTAACAGAATGAATAAAATTCTTGATCAGTAGAATGTTAATGTCAGGGTTCCAGGGAACAGCCCCAATGAAAATAAAGCTCTTGAGGTTCCTCAAAGTTCCAATTTATTAGAGATGTCATGTTGGCACAGCTGGGAAAAGCCGAAACGGAAAGCTCAGAAAGCTGGCAGTATTAACTGCCAGTTAATACTACTAATAGACTTCACAGTTATTTATGAGACACAGAGGAGGATAAACATTTGAAGGGACATATTATCGAAAAAACTTTGTTAGAAGCATGGAATTCTATAAGGAAAATAATAAGCCCATTAGATAGACTTGTTAGTGTGTCCTTTAAATGTATTTTTAATGTTAAATTTAATTTAATTTAATTTAATTTAATTTAAAACTTTAATTTTAAATGTCCTTTAAAAACATGACTTTTGTAACAGAGTTGTTAACGCTTGGAACTCACTACCTGACTCTATAGTCTCTCCTTAAAACCCCAAAATCTTCAAACAAAAACTGTCTACTATTGACCTCACCCCATTCCTAAGAGGACTATAAGGGGCGTGCATAAGAGCACAAAAGTGCCTACCGTTCCTGTCCTATTGTTCTCTTCATTATAGTATTATATGCATACTTTTACTTATACTTTTACTTATATATACTTTTTCTCTCATGATGAATTATTGTTTATGTTGATGATTCTATATACTGTTGTGACAAAATAAAATAAAATAAAATAAATGCCTTTCATACTGGAGATAATTACAATAAGAAAATGTAATTACATATGCAGGCATGGTTCATCCACTCTCAGTGAATGGATTGAAGAGATAGAAAGTGAAGACCAGAATATGGATTATTTCGAGGCAGCAGATAGGGGAGCTGTAGGGATTAGTCCTAAGTAACTCATAGGAACAAGATGTAGTCTATTTTTCATGTCATTTTATTTTATTACTCAATGTCTTCTTCTACGGCATCCTCACATCAATAATCTTGCATGAATTAATACAAAGTATTCAAAATAGAAAGTGTAATTTGGGGGGAGGGGGAGAAATACCCAGGTCTTACCAGATTCTTTCACATGCGCAGCCTTCTTTGGCTTGTCTGCTAAAATGAAAGGATAAAAGAATTATGATAAATTTTCAATAGTATTCTATTATCAATATGTTTTTGGGAAGGCAGAGGTGAGAAAATGGGGTGTAGTTTCCTACTTCTATCAGCTTTTCTTTCCCGTATAGTTCTGGAAAGTAAGAGGAAAACAAGGACATTGTCCCTGCCCTTGAGACTTTTTAGTAAGCAGTGTATTTCTACACTGAGTAGAAAATCAAATGATAGACTTTAAGGTTGTAGACAGAGAGCTTATTCATTCCCAATTAAAACTTTGAAAGGACAGTTAGTTTGTTTTATTCCAAGAGAGAAGTAAGGACATGTTTTGCTTTTTTGTAAGTTTACAGTGCTCATAGAGAACCAAGGATGAATCAGCTTTGCAGCAACGACAGCTAACTATTGTTTATCTGCCAGCAAACAAGAAATGTCTTGTCCAACCCACTCACTTTCTTACAAGAACCTCTTCCTTCCCCCCCAGGAAAAAATAAAAATAAACTAAAAACCTATTGCCATAGAAGCAAATCATCTATAGAGAGATACAAAGGTCCTTCTCCATTAGATCTAAACAGACAAGTCATGTGCAAGAAAACCAAGCTAATAAATTAGTGTTTATTTGCTTATTTAAAAGATGTATAAGGTAAAGGTAAACGTAAAGGTAAAATTCCCTTTGCAAATACGTGCTAGTCATTCCTGACTCTAGGGGGCAGTGCTCATCTCCATTTCTAAGCTGAAGAGCCAGGGCTGTCTGATGACAATTCTGTGGTCATGTGGCCAGCATGACTAAACGCTGAAGGTGCATGGAACGCTGTTACCTTCCCACCACGGTGGTCCCTATTTTTCTACTTGCATTTTTACATCCTTTTGAACTGCTAGGTTGGCAGAAGCTGGGGCAAGTAACGGGAGCTCATTTCATTACGCGGCGCTAGGGATTTGATGCTGACCTTTCCGATCGACAAGCTCAGTGTCTTAGTCACTGAGCCACCACATCTCCTTTAAAAGATGTATATAGTCACCCATTTTATGCAACTCTGGGTAGCTCACAACAGCCAATTAATATTAAATTAATATTTATTTATTTATTATTTATTTATTCGAATTTATATACCGCCCTATCTCCCGAAGGACTCAGGGCGGTTCACAGGCAGATAAAAAACATATATATACAGATTAAAAAACCATTAAGAAACTTATTCAAAAAGCCAGATTATTAAAATAGTATAAATATTAAGACCAATTAAAACCCCTATAAAATTTAAAAATTTAAAAAACTAGTCCATATGCATGTCAACATATCCTAAAATGAGAGAAATGACTAATAGGCATTTCAAAAGATCATGTGGGGAGCAAAGTACCATTATAGTACTATACCATTATAGTTTAACCATATTTGGCAAAACCATTCACTGAATCAATGAGACATGGACACATGGAGCTATGAATGTTTCTAAGTACTGTAACTATCCCAATATTGATATCTGATATAGATCCACTAATCATTGCTGGATAAACTTTCCTATTACCTATTGGTTTCCTTTATTCATTAGGCACAGAATTATTCATAACAACTTGGTGTTCGAAATGGGATCAGAAACAGTGTTTGGTAAGTAGTTAGGGAATCTGGATCCTGGCATTAAGCCCCTAGCAATGTCATCAGTGGGTTGCTGAGTCCAATTTGCATTGCATCTGCCCTGTCAAGAAATGGCATTAGGCTATGAAATTCTTAATTTTATTCTATCAAATTACAGACAGAAAAATATTATTTTCCCATATAAATAATGTCTTAATGCACACTGAAGCCTTGCTACTATTGCAACACAGGTCAGAATTCAATTCAATATTACATTAGTAATCATATGATTAATTGTTTGGATTAACATTATAAATAATATATTAATATTATTATGTGGCTGCATGTGATAGAATGCTGCATGTGATAGAATGCACTAGGCATTTTATTATATTTAATTGTTGCTATATTAATATTTTCTTCATGAGATACTCAGCAATGATTATCTAAGCTAAGGGTGTCAAACTGGTGACCTGCAGGCTGGATGTGTCATGCACAGGCCACACCCACCCCAGCTCCGCGAATGGGGAGAATGTCATGAAATGTCACGTAATTGCAACGTGACAGAGCGAGTTTGACATCCGTGATCTAAGCATAATTGGATATAATGGAGGTTATATAACATTACTTCCTTCCTTCTACTACATTCTCTTCACTCTATTATTTGGGGGGGGGGAGTTCCCATTTTTTTCCAGTAGAACTAAGGGGGAAATGAGGCGAATGGTTTTGAACAACCCTACATCTCTCTTTTAACAAATTTCTTGTGACTAAATAGGATATGTTTTGCCTCATTGCCTGACACAGAAGCATGGGGCATGGAATCTATATAATTCCCAAATCACAAATTGAGTATCCAACATCCTCTGAAGCTACTTGAAAAGGCAGTGATGTGTCATAACAGAAGAATAGAGACCACCCATATTGGTGATGGCTCAGGAAGGAAAAGGAAGCTCGCAGAAGAGGGTGGGACAAGCCCATCTGCTACTGGGGGAATATTTAGAAGATCAACTCCCCAAATCTCAAACAGGTGGTTAGATAATCAGGAAGGTATCAAGCCTTCCTTGTAGAAGACCTAGGTTTGCTATCAATTAACAGCAAGACAAGATGCAGTGGTGGATTTCTACCAGTTCGGGTGAACCGGTAGTGACGACGGTGGAAGGCTCCATCCACCCGCCTGGACATCATCACGGATGCTCTGCGCATGTGCAGAAGTGGCGCACGCTCTCCCAATTCCGAACCGGTAGCAAAGGTAAGTGGAATCCACTACTGGCAAGATGTGAAAAAAATTCTAAAGTACAGCATTGTCTCTAGAGTAGCTTTGCTAGAAGCTGACAGAATAAACATGTTTTATGTTTCCTTTAAAGAAAATTTGTTTTCAAGGCTATGAAATCACACATAAAGTCAACATCTCATCAGTGTTACTTCTATATTAAGAAGTTTTCTCATCAGCCTTCAGATTTCTTCCTGTAGCTAGCTTGCTCCCCCTGCCTGATTCATGCAGAAGTCGCAATAGCCGTGAATCAATTTTACTATACTCAGTATTGCAGTTGTAAAGTTTGAAACTTCTAATCACAATAGATGATTGTTTCAATTGATTTGTTTATGCAAATGACTACTTCTAAAAAGTAGAACTATAGCAGAAAGAGAGTACTTTGAGGTAAGAATTGAGAATTGAGAAACCAAGTTTGAGATTACTATATATCTGAGCAATTACACCAGAGGTGGGTTTCAGCAGGTTCTGACCAGTTCTGGAGAACTGGTAGCGGAAATTTTGAGTAGTTCGGAGAACCGGTAGTAAAAGTTGTGATTGGCCCCACCCCCATCTGTTCTCTGCCTCCCAAGTCCCAGCTGATCAGGACGAAATTGGGATTTTGCATATCCTTCCTCTGGAGTGAGATGGGAATGGAGATTTTACAGTATCCTTCTCCTGCCACTCCCACCAAGCCACAGCCACCAAGCCATGCCACGCCCACCAAGCCACACTCATAGAACCGGTAGTAAAAAAAATTGAAATCCACCACTGAATTACACCCAAATTTTCAAGAATGTTAGTGATCCAAACAAGAATTGATGCGCCAGCATAATCTTTTCCTCTTGCATTTTGCTTTTTTAGAAACAACTATATTAGAAGTGCTATAAAAAAACATTTAATGGACTTTAGTTATTGTCATATAAATAGTAATGTCCAGGGGCTCCAGGATCATCCAGACCATTTATAGTGTCAACACATTCTGAAAATTGCCTCTGATGCATTCCTGTGGAATCTAGAGAGTAGAATAGAATTAAAATCTATTTATAGCTACTGTCAAGAAGATCGGAAGCTGCTTCTCTATAATCTCTTTTCCTTTTCTTCCTTTTCTATTTTTTCCAGTATTTTTTTATTTATCATCTTTATTTTCTTTTCTGGTTTTTACTTTGCTAAGCATTTCTTCAATAAAAATTATAGTATATACCAGTGATGGCTAACCTTTTTGCCATCATGTGCCAAAAGCAGGGGTAGCACATGAAGGGGTCGCACGTGTGTGTGCCAACATCCATAATTCTATGCACCCTGCCCCCAGTGCATGCGCGTGCGATGCCCCTGTGCTCACCCCCTTTTGCCATGCAATGGCACAGTGGGCCTGGTAGGTCCTTTTTTTGCCCTTCCCAGGCTCCAGAGCCTTTCTAGGAACCTGGGGAGGGCAAAAACAGCCTTCCTCATCTCCCCGGAGACCCTCTGGAGGCTGGAAACAGCCTGTTTCCCGACTTCCGGTGGGCCCAGAAGGCTCGGAAATCAGCTGGCCAGTGCGCCAGAGCTGAACTCACGTGCCCACCAATATGGCTCCGCATGCCACCTGTGGCACACGTGCCATTGGTTCACCATCACGGGTATATACTATACTACAAAAGTATACTACATATATTTTCCCCATATCTTTTTCCCCTGTTAATACAGCAAATACACAGGTAATACACTATACAGAAGCATTTTAATCAATGTGCAGCTAGACTTGTATTGTTTATATAGTGAATTTTAATTATTTTAGTTTAAATATACACTATGATTTTAATATTTTGTAAGTCATCTTGAGAAACTCAATTTTGAAGGGGGTAAAGGGAAAGGTTCCCCTTGCACATATGTGCTATTCGTTCCTGACTCTAGGGGGCTGTGCTCATCTCCGTTCCAAAGCTGAAGAGCCTGTGGTCATGTGGCTGGCATGACTAAATGCCAAAGGTGCATGGAACGCTGTTACCTTCCCGCCAAAGTGGTCCCTATTTTTCTACTTGCCTTCTTTACGTGCTTTTGAACTGCTAGGTTGGCAGAAGCTGGGACAAATAACAGGAGCTCACTCCATTATGCAGCACTAGGATTCGAACTGCTGAACTGCCGGCCTTTTAATCAACAAGCTCAGAGTCTTAGCCACTGAGCCACCATGTCCCAATTTGAAGGGGGTAGGTTTATCCAATTTTAAAGAAAATAAATAAATGGGATTTTAATGATAAAAAATACAAAAATGTGAAAGATAAAACTTCCCTGACATCAACTGGGAGACAAACTCTGCACCAAGTGGAAGATCCAACAGGTTCCTAACAAACCTAGCAGACAACTTTGTTTCCCAAAAAATAGAGAAGGCAACAAGGGGATCAGCCATATTGGACTTAATTCTCACTAACAGAGATGAAATGATAGAAGGTATTGAAGCTACAGGAACCTTGGGGACAAGTGATCATGCAATATTGGAATTCGACATTAAGCAAATACAAGTAGTAGAACAAAATCAAACTAGAGTCTTGGACTTTAAGAGAGCTAATTTCAATAAACTTAGAGACAGCTTTAGAAGGATTCAATGGATGAGAATCCTCAAGGGGAAAACAACTCAAGAAGCTTGGGAAATTTTGAAAAGTTAGATTATAAAAGCCTAGTCTAGCACAATTCCAATGAAGAAGAAAAATAATAGATCTCAAAAGAAACCAGCATGGATGCATAAAGAACTATCTGACAAATTGAAAGACAAAAAGGACAAGTATAAAAAGTGGAAAGAGGGGCAAATAACTAAGGCAGAATATCAGCAAATAGCCCGAGCCTGTAAAGATGAAGTGAGGAAAGCTAAGGCTCACAATGAACAAAGGCTAGCAACAAAAGTAAAAAATAACCAAAAAAAGCTTCTTCCAACATTTTAAAAACAAGAAAAAAGTCAAGGAAACAATTGACCCATTGCTGGGAGAAAGTAACAAGAAGATGACAAGCAACAGGGAGAAAGCAGCTCTACTTAACTCATATTTTGCATCTGTCTTTACACAAAAGGAAAAAACAATCCAACCTATCAAAAACAGCACCACAAAAAACAGATTAGGAACACAAGTTAAAATAGGAAAAAAAATGGTAAGTGAACACCTGTCTACCCTAGACGAGTTCAAATCACCAGAACCGGAATGGATTACACCCCAAGGTTCTGAAGGAACTGGCTGACGAGATCTCAGAACCACTGAACTATTTATTTTATTTATTTATTTTATTAGATTTATAAACCGCCCTTCTCCCGAAGGACTCAGGGCGGTGTACAGCCAAAGTAAAAAGAAACAATATACAGTTAAAATACAATTAAAAAGCTTATTATACAGTGTGGCCGAAATTAAAATAATTAAGAATCTAAAAAACCCCAATTAAAACCAGAGAGAAATTTAGAATTTAAAACTAAACAATTTAAGAAAGCCCATACGAACAAACAGATATGTTTCCAGTCCGCGGCGAAAAGTCCGAAGGTCAGGTATTTGGCGTAAACCAGGGGGGAGTTCATTCCAAAGAGTGGGGGCCCCCACTGAGAAGGATCTTCCTCTGGGGGCCGCCAGCCGACATTGTCTGGCGGACGGCACCCTGAGAAGGCCCTCTCTGTGCGAGCGTACGGGTCGGTGGGAGGCATGAGGTAACAGAAGGCGGTCCCGTAAGTACCCAGGTCCCAAGCCATGGAGCGCTTTAAAGGTGGTTACCAGAACCTTGAAATGCACTTGAAAGGCAACAGGAAGCCAGTGCAGTCTGCGCAGGAGAGGTGTCACATGGGAGCTACGTGTGACTCCCTCTATCACCCGCGCAGCTGCATTCTGGACCAACTGAAGCCTCTGAGTGCATCTCAAGGGGAGCCCCATGTAGAGAGCATTGCAATAATCCAGGCGGGAGGTGACAAGAGCGTGAGTTACTGTGCATAGGGCATCCCGATCAAGGAAGGGGCGCAACTGGCGAACCAGGCGAACCTGGTGAAAGGCTCTCCTGGAGACGGCCGCCAAATGATCTTCAAACGACAGCCGTGCATCCAGGAGAACACCCAAGTTGCGCACTCCCTCCTTTGGGGCCAATAACTCGCCCCCAAAAGTCAGCTGTGGCTGCAGCTGACTGTATCGGGGTGCCGGCATCCACAGCCACTCCGTCTTGGAGGGATTGAGCTTGAGCCTGTTCCTCCCCATCCAGACCCGTACGGCTTCCAAACACCGGGACAACACTTCGACAGCTTCGTTGGGGTGGCCCGGGGTGGAAAAGTACAGCTGAGTATCATCAGCGTACAGTTGATATCTCACCCCA
The DNA here is from genome assembly GCF_028640845.1 of Ahaetulla prasina. NCBI lineage: Eukaryota > Metazoa > Chordata > Lepidosauria > Squamata > Colubridae > Ahaetulla > Ahaetulla prasina. The sequence goes on along the minus strand of NC_080539.1, from coordinate 110,743,477 downwards.
AAGCCACTGATGATCTCACCCAACGGCTTCATATAGATGTTGAACAGGAGGGGCGAGAGAATCGACCCCTGCGGCACCCCACAAGTGAGGTGTCTCGCGGTCGACCTCTGCCCCCCTGTCAACACCGTCTGCGACCGGTCGGAGAGATAGGAGGAGAACCACCGATAAACGGTGCCTCCCACTCCCAACCCCTCCAACCGGCGCAGCAGGATACCATGGTCGATGGTATCGAAAGCCGCTGAGAGGTCTAATAGGACCAGGGCAGAGGAATAACCCCTGTCTCTGGCCCTCCAGAGATCATCCACCAACGCGACCAAAGCTGTCTCCGTGCTGTATCCGGGTCGGAAACCGGACTGGCACGGGTCTAGATAGACGGCTTCATCCAGGTACTGGGGTAGCTGGCGTGCCACAGCACTCTCTACAACCTTCGCAGTGAAGCGAAGGTTGGAGACCGGACGGTAGTTACCTAAAATAGCTGGGTCCAGGGAAGGCTTCTTGAGGAGGGGTCTCACCACTACCTCCTTCAAGGCAGCAGGGAAAACTCCCTCCAACAAAGAAGCGTTAGTAATCCCCTGGAGCCAGCCTCGTGTCACTTCCCGGGAGGCCAGTACCAACCAGGAAGGGCACGGGTCCAGTAAACATGTCGTAGTATGCAGCCTCCCCAGCAACCTGTCCACGTCCTCGAGAGTCACAGGATCAAACTCATCCCAAATAACCTCCACAAGACGCGACTCCGCCCTCCCACCTGGATCATCCCAATTTCGGTCCAAGCCGTCCCGGAGCTGAACGATTTTGTCGTATAACCACTAAACTCCTCGGCACGGCCCTGCAACGGGTCATCCCGCACCTCCTGATGCAGGAGGGAGCGGGCCACCCGAAACAGGGCGGCCGGGCGGTTATCTGCCGACGCAATGAGGGTGGAAGTGTAGGAACGCCTCGCCTCCCTCATTGCCACTAGGTAGGTCCTAGAATAGGCTCTAACTAGTGTTCGGTCAGCTTCTGACCGGCTGGCCCTCCAGACACTCTCTAGGCATCTTCTCCGGTGTTTCATCTCCCTCAGCCCCTCGGAGAACCAAGGGGCCGGGCGAGACCTACGCCAGGTCAGAGGCCGCAAGGGCACGACACGGTCCAAAGCTCCAGCCGCGGCCCGTTCCCAGGCCGCAACTAGCTCTCCAGCCGTGCCGTGGGCCAGGTCCTCAGGAAACGGCCCAAGCTCCATCAGGAACCTCTCCGGGTCCATCAGGCGCCTGGGACGGAACCAGCGCGTTGGCTCCGTCTCCCTGCAGTGGTGGATAGCGGTCCGAAAATCTAAGCGAAGGAGAAAATGATCTGACCATGACACCGGCTCCGTTTCTAAATTATCTAATACCAGATCATTTCGCCACTGACCAGAGATATAAATCAGGTCCAGTGTGCCACCCCCTATGTGCGTGGGGCCATCAATTACCTGAATCAGGTCCAAGGCCGTCATGGAAGCCTGGAACTCCTGAGCCGTTGTCGATGATAGGCCCGTCGATGGCAGGTTAAAGTCCCCCATGACTATCAGTCTGGGGGTCTCCACCGCCACCCCGGCGAGCACCTCCAACAACTCGGGTAGGGCTGTGGTCACGCAGCAAGGAGCCAGGTACGTGATCAACAGGCCCATCTGATCGCGGTGGCCCCACTTCACAAAGAGGGATTCACAGCCGGCAATCTGAGGTACAGTGGCCTCCCTCAGCTCTAGACTTTCTCTAATGACAACCGCTACCCCCACACCCCTACCTTGGGCTCTCGGCTGATGAAATGCTCGGAAACCTGGTGGGCATAACTCCACAAGGGGAACCCCCCCTCCGGACCCAACCAGGTCTCCGTAATGCCCATAAGGTCCGCGGCTTCCCCCTGAATAAGATCCCCAATCAGGGGGGCCTTATTGACCACGGACCGGGCATTACATAACATCAACCAGAGACCAAGGCTCTGAGGACCATGGCCACCCGGGGAACGGGTGAAGACTGGGGGGCCGGAGCACGTGATCGTTTTGAGACAGCGAGCACGTGCTCCCAACACTTGATACGGCCCCCTGCTTCCGCCATATCTGCCTCTCCCACCTACCGTACAGATGGAACGATTCTCCACTCCTGGAATGAACCCATCCCCCTCTGCCTTCGGACCAGATGTACAATGCCGCGAACAAGCACAGGGGCTAAATCCCTCCCCGACGGGTTTTTCCCCCCACCCGTCGTATCCCTCCCTCCCCTTAAAAGACCCCTTTTAAAAAACCTATTTAAAAATCCCCAGAAACTCTTCTTGGCCGCATGCTATATCTTTCAAAGATTCTGGATTCAGGGAAGCTGCCAGAGGACTGGAAAAGAGCTGATGTAGTTCCCATCTTCAAAAAAGAAAAAAAACAGATCCAGGAAACTACAGACCTATCAGCCTGACCTCAATACCGGGGAAGATTCTGGAAAAGATAACCAAGCAACGAATCACCGAACACCTAGAAGCAAACAAAGTAATAACCAAAAGCCAACATGGGTTTGTCAAAAACAGATCATGCCCGACTAATCTTATTGCATTCTTTGACAAAGTGACAAAATTAGTAGACCAGAGGAATGCTGTCGATATAATTTACTTGGACTTCAGTAAAACATTTGATAAAGTAGACCATAACCTACTACTAGATAAAGTAGAAAAATGTGGGTTAGATAGCACCACCACCAGATGGATTCATAACTGGCTGACCAACCGCACTCAACGTGTAGTCCTCAACGGAACTACATCCACATGAGGGAAGTATGCAGTGGAGTACCCCAAGGCTCTGTTTTAGGCCCAGTACTCTTCAACATCTTCATCAATGACTTGGACGAGGGGATAGATGGGGAACTCATCAAATTTGCAGATGACCCCAAGCTGGCAGGAATAGCCAACACTCCAGAAGATAGGCTCAAGTTACAGAAGGATCTTGACAGACTTGAACATTGGGCACTATCTAACAAAATGAAATTCAACAGTGAAAAAAGTAAGGTTCTACATTTAGGCCAAAAAAAAAATATGCACAGGTACCGTATATGTGGTACCTTGCTCAATAGTACTACCTGTAAGAGGGATCTTGGAGTCCTAGTGGACAACCATTTAGATATGAGCCAGCAGTGTGCAGCAGCTGCTAAAAAAGCCAACACAGTTCTGGGCTGCATAAACAGAGGGATAGAATCAAGATCACATGAAGTTTTAGTGCCACCTTATAATGCCTTGGTAAGGCTACACTTGGAATACTGCATTTAGTTTTGGTCGCTGTGATGTAAAAAAGATGTTGAGACTCTAGAAAGAGTGCAGAGAAGAGCAGCAAAGATGATTAGGGGACTGGAGGCTAAAACATATGAAGAACAGTTGCAGGAACTGGGTATGTCTAATTTAATGAAAAGAAGGACTAGGGGAGACATGATAGCAGTGTTCCAATATCTCAGGGGTTGCCACAAAGAAGAGGGAGTCAAACTATTCTCCAAAGCACCTGTGGGTAGAACAAGAAGCAATGGGTGGAAACTGATCAAGGAAAGAAGCAACTTAGAACTAAGGAGAAATTTCCTGACAGTTAGAACAATTAATAAGTGGAACCACTTGCCTGCAAAAGTTGTGAACGCTCCAGCATTGGAAATTTTTAAGAAATACCATCTGTCTGAGATTGTGTAGGGTTTCCTGCCTGGGCAGGAGGTTGGACTAGAAGGCCTCCAAGGTCCCTTCCAACTCTGTTGTTATTATTAAAATATATAAATATGTAAAAGTCAGCCTCAGTAACTTTGTAGGAATTGCTTCTGAATAAACATTTCTGCAATTGAACTGCAAACATTTTATTGTGCAGAATTTTTTATTTCCCCATGGATTTCAGTCAAACTTAAATCCAAGTTGCCTCCTATACTAACAGATTTTTTATGGTCACTCTGACTTTTCTAACTTTCTTCATGTTAGAATTCACCTAAACATTTAATCCTTTCACATTTGAACTTGTTCAGTCCTTCACATATATTACTACATAGTTTCAACAAAAGCTCTGTGCTTTATTAATATATTTTTAGGCAATAAATTAATTTTAGAATAACTCAGCCCCATATGCATTTTCAGCAATTGTTGCAATATTGAAATAAACAATTTGTGTGTGGGGGGGGGAATCAAAATATTTGTCTGATGAATTTACAAATTTGTTTCAGCAGATGGCAGCATGTAGCTTATTTTTCAGGGAAACAAGCAAAAATAGGTTTGGTTATTATTTGAATATTTCAGGGAGCTGGGCAGACTGGGATGTTAAAAAATATCTGAAAAAATGGTGGGTTTGTTTTTTAAGAACTAGCAGTTACTTTATAATGTCATTTTTGTTAAAGGATATCATGATTTTGCAGAACAATGAATGTACGCTCATGAATGCATTTTAATGTTGATATTTTTTACAAAGGAATAATACTATTCAAAATGGGTAAATGAAGATTTATACATTGTGAAGACTATATTTGAAGTCATCTGCAATGACCTGAGTCACTGTTATCAATTTAAAAAATTATTTCCTTGTGGGACTATTTGAATAATCTGTTGTTTTAGGATAATTATATTATACCTTCAGCATCTGTTTCCTCCTTTCACTTACTCAATGCAGATTTTTTTAAAAAGGATAAGATTTTCCATTTAATTGGGGTAATCTATTTGGGGCTCACAGTTGTAGGGCACAGAATCAAACCAAAAACTATTGAAGAAAAATATGCTTTTATTTTTACTTTCTGTCACCACCCTCCTCTTCTCTAAAAACGTGGCTAAAGGAGGACGCTGATTTGCAGAAGCTAATTCATGCCTATAGATTCAACTTTAGAAATAATTTTATCGTAGTTAAGTATTCAGAGTAGAAATACCAAATGTCTTATTATAATGGAAAATTTGTAATTATATAACCCATGTTGTTGGGTTTTCCATAAAAACAGGTAAAGGACAGCCATATAACAACTCATTAAATATGGGATGATCTTCTGTAAAATGGAACAACCTTCTATAAGCCAGTAAAAATATTTACATCATTTTCCCAAAAATAATGTAGTTCTTTGCAGAAAGGCCTTCATCCAGGGGTGGGCTTTAAAAATTTTAAGCAAGGGGTTGTCTGCCTAGTTGCTGGGTGGGTGTGACCATGGTGGGCATGGCCTAGTCGGCCTCCTGCACCATGGAGGTGGCGGGGATGGTGGTTGCCCTCCCCGGGCTCCAGAGGCTTTTCTCGAGCCTCCGGGAGGGCGAAAAATAGCCTTCTCAGGCTCCAGAGGTCCCCTAAGAGGCTGGAAATGGGCCCATTTCTGGCCTTTCTGAACTGGCCTGTTTTTCATCCTCCCCGAGCTTCCATGTGCGCCCTGCACTTACCTGCATCCAAAACAGGCCGTGTGGGGACTCCAGGGAGGGGAGGGGTGGGTGGGGCCAGCCAGGAGTGGGATTTGGGGGCTCTCCAAACTGCACAGAATCTTAGCTAGAGATTCTCTTGAACCTCTGCGAACCCCCAGCAGCCCACCCCTGCCTTCATCTATGTCTATATTTGCAAATGTGGCCATATATTTTACAGAAATGCAGTGAATATCCACTGAGCTTGCTTTTCAAAAGCAGCCTTACTTGTGCTTATTTCCCTTATTTCAAGAAATTCCACCCTTAGCAATTAGATGCTGGTCATGTTCTGTGAGGAAAAGCTTTCCTTCTGAGATTTGGAAGGTTCGCTCCTCATGGCTAAGCCACAGTGCAGTGTAATGTGCTTAGTTTTGATTTAACACAATGAGTGAATCCAATCATTGTGGCTTGTAAATGATTATGTATGGTTTTGTCAATTGGCACGGCAGAACCCACTTCATTATTTTTATTTTCAGAGAACAAAAAAAGAGTTCCTACTCATCTGAACCAACAGATGGCACTCTGGTGCAATGAAATAAAATAATTAAAAAAAGAAAAGAAAAGAAATATATGCTGCCCAAAAGGGTGATTAAATAATCCTGAAACAAAGCAAGAGAAAACAATTGAATTATTTACCTGGTGTTGCCACTTTTATGGAAACTGGCTGGGGGGATGCAGGAGTTTTTGCTGGCTCTTGAAATGAGAACAAATTAAAGCAATCATAACAAGGCATGCTATAACAAAATAAATAAATAAATAAAAAGATGGCAAAACAACATAGGGAAAATATTGCCCTTAGTATCCTTTTCATAAGGAAAAAGAGAAGATAATTAAAATAGCTGTTTCTTGGGATTCTATTAAGTAAAAAATAAGGGGAGAAAGCGTGATTTGAAATCAAGTGATAATTACTAATATTAACAAATGTAGATTTTTGTATTATACAACTTAGCATCCCAATTTAATAGTCATTTCACAAACCACACACATCATTTGCATAAAAAGGCATAGCTGGAATAACATTCTCCCTGAAGGAAACTGAAGTCTCTATATTTGTACTCTCCTCCTCCAAAATAAAGCAAAACAGGTTATTCTCAAGTTGTAGCATAGATCAGTGTCCCCAGCTCAGCTTTGACATACATGTACGCGTGCAAACAATGAACAATCCGGCTTGTGTTTGATCCATCTTTTATGATAAATGAGAAAACCCATCCCCACTTCAGGTCAACAGGGCTACGTGTGATTAGAGTCAGTTCACAGCCTGTCTCTGTGCAGAACATGCCTACTTGACAAGAAAACAATCAGACACTCCTTCTGTAATGCGGAAGATAAGTGCTACTCAGAAGAGAATATTGAACTATGATCATTTATGTCAGGGACATGATGGATTGCAGCATCCATTTTCCTAGGCTAGAAGATGCCATGCCGAAGGATCAGAATTGTCCATCAAAGCTGTACCTGCTACTCAAACTGAACAACTGAAATCAGTAGCAAGAAACAGCAATAAAATTTGTATTTTATCTTTCCTGTGATGGCCTTTTTGCTCTGGGGGTTTTCAAGTGTGTGTATATATATATTTGCTTTTGATGATCCAAAGTCTTCCCTTTATTCATGCATCTACTTCCTGGGAACTTGATGCCACAATTGGAATAGTTACACCTGTGGAAGAAGCATGATTCCTCCTGATCCCCAAATGAGAAAAGTTGTGATACTGAGTTGTATCTAGATTTTAGTGGTGCTATAGAAGCACAGTGAGAATAACATCACTGCAATATGCTGGAAAAGATCTGAAACAAGTAGCCCTCCCTTTCAGATGTGTTTGTCCTTTTTCTTTCTTCTGTAAATACTTGGATGCCTTCTGCAATTCAGCAGAAAAATACAGGGGGTCCTCGATTTACAACCATTTGTTTAGGGACTGTTCAACGTTACAGTAGCACTGAAAAAAAGTTACTTATTACCAGTCCTCACACTTTTTGTTGCATCATCCCAATAGCCATGTGATAATAATTTGGACACTTGGCAATTGGCATGAATTTAGGACTGTCCAGCATCTTGGAATCGTGAGATCGTGGGATTTGTGACCTTCCCAGCTGATGATGTAAGACAGATTTGCTTAATGACTGTGATTCACTTAACAACCATGGCAAAGAAAAGGTTGTCAAATGGGGTGCCTCGCTTAGCAATGGAAATTATGACTCAGTTGTAGTCATAGGTAAAAGGACTTCCTACACATAGCTGAAAGCTGTTCAGCTTTCGTTTTATAAGGTTGCATGGGGCAATTTTAGGCCACATTTTACCTGGTTAAAAAATGCAGGATTCTTTGTTTCCTGGATCACTTTCCCAGAAACAGAAAGGGCAAATGCTTGATGAGTTCTATTTTTCATGCCAGGGGCTTATATTCATTATTGAAGGACTAAGAGTCTTCAGATCTTATTATATAGGAACCAGATACATGAACTCTTCTATCTAGCTCATGGCCACTAAGAAAAACTCAGCTGAGATCACAGTTGACATTTCAATCCCTATCTGCTTTTTCAAGATGTAAATTTAAAAAAAAAAAGAAAATGAAGAAGGGAAAAAATAACTGTCAGTCACAAATGGGAATGGGGAACTGAAAATGCAGTGTGAATTGATTCAGAATAGAAGAAACTGCTAAGTCTAAACATGTCACTTTAAAATTATAAATGGTGTCACTCTTTCCATATCTGCATTTTCATACAATATTATAGCACAATTCTCTGCAGATCTAGCCAGACGTAAATCCTATTTACAAGACGCCTTTTACCCCTCCAAAAAAAAGAATGTATAAAATGATATACTTCAATATTCATAATTGGATGTATCAAAGCAAACGCTAATAATGGTAAAATAAAATAAACAAAGGTAAGAGCATAATTAGAAAAATAAGACTCACTTTTTAGGTCTTTGATGGAAACAGCTTCTTTTGTGTCTGTAAGAATATATTATAAAAGGAAATAAGTGTACTGTTACGTATTAGCAGTTAGCACTGCTAAAGGCTCTCACATATGCACCACAAGCCAACCATTTATTTCATCATCACAAAAAATAAAAATGTATTTCTCCAGGGAGCTCCACCCTAAGCTTTCTAAACGATGGGTGTTTCAATGTTAGGATCTAATTTGAATGCCGGAATGCAACCCTGGGATATGAAATAATTTATTCATTTATTTATCCTGTCTTTATTATTTTTATAAATAACTCTTTTATACTTGAATATACCTAATACTCTTTCTTCCTCATATTGTCCTGTGAGGTAGGTCGTGCTGAGGGAGATGTACTGGCCCAAGGTCACCTAGCCAGCTTTCATGCCTAGAACTCAGTCTCCTGGTTTCTAGCCTGATGATTTAACCACCAGACCAAACTTACTCTCGCTAAAAACTTTACTTTGAAGTACTTGCATTTTTGCCCTTTGGGATAACTAGAATAAAAGGCAATGAGAGCTATTTCTGGCAAAACACCTTCCAGCACTTTTCAAGGCCAGCCTTCATTTAGATATGTACTGTATTATCCCAACTGTTTCCTTTTACTTGTATGAAGCTTATCTCTTTGGGACCCCTTGCTCTGATTTCTGCTCTTTAGGGCTCATGCGCCATTTTTGTAAGACCCTTTTCTTTCTTTCTGAGCTAATAAAAAGCCTAGCAGTTTCCAGAAGAAACTCATGCATTATTGGGTATGTGTACATTGCCCTTTGCTCTGAAAAAAAAAGTTTGTGGGTTAATCTTCCGCCTCTATTTTCCAGGAATCGCTTCAAACCCTGCTAATTACCACACTGAGATGAAATTAATCACAAAGCTGTTTTCGGTCATGGAGGTCTATTGAAGCATTCATAAATGCTTTATGGTTGCCAGATATGGAAATTTAAAAAAATGTCGCTTGTAGTTGATATGAATCATTTATCACAATTATCTGCTATTACTGGAAGCTATAAAACCCAAACTCACCGGTAACATTATGTTCAACAACAGATGTGATCTACAACATGCTCCATTACAAAAATTCTGATACATTGGGATATTTCTTTATGTTTTAGATAAAAATATTATTTTACTCAAATACAGTAGCTTTCTCATAAAGAAGATTCGTCCAATTCCGTTTCAAGGGTAGCTTGTTTTTCAAACATTCCAATGTTTAAGGATTATCAAATGAGGAACTGATTTGTATGTATTTATTTTCACCTAGTAATATATAAAAAGGTTAAAACAAGAAACAAAGCTCTGCTGAAGAATTGTTTTTCTCCTATTCCCTTTTACTATTCATTCATAGTTACTCCTTGAATAAAGAACTACCGTATTTTTCGGACTATAAGATGCACCGGTGTATAAGACACACCAAGATTTCAAAAAGGTAAGCACGAAAAAAAAGGTTTTTGCCCTCCCCGGCACCGAGGAGCACTCTGTAGGCCTCGCAAACCCTCTGGATGTCCCGTTTTTTGCTGGGAAGGGCAAAAATGCAACATGTGGGGGGGTTTGGGAGGCCAAAAACAGGGTGTTTTTGCCATCCCAGCCCCTAGGAGCTCTCTGCAGGCCTCCCAAAGCCTCTGCGCACCCCATTTTTGCGAAAAATGGAATGTGTGAGGTTTTGGGAGGCCAAATATGGCTGTATTTGGTGTATAAGACGCACCAGCATTTCCACCCTCTTTTGGGGGGGGGAGGAAGTGCGTCTTATACCCCGAAAAGTACAGTTTGCGATTAGTTCTTTATTTAATATGCACAGCAATTCCTCTGCCAGTTTTCTGCTAAGGCCCCTAATGAAATACACTAGGGAATCTCAAAATGTGGGTCATGATTCCGTTAACATACTTCAGGCAAAATCTGGAGTGACTCTGATACTGTTTCCACTATGCACGAACAATCTTCGCAATCACAAAGCTGGAGCATTGTCAAACCACAGCAACTTTGCCCAGGGAAAATCAGGGTCAAGAGTAAGTTTTGAGATTGTTCTCAGTTTCCTTATGCAAGCAAGCAATCTTCTCCGTACTGGATAACGATGATAAATTATTCCCTATATTGAACATCACTGATTAACATAATGCATAGATACAGCACAAACGATACTGAACCAGTTTGCAAACCTCTATGGGATTCAGAGGACTGCGGGGTGGGTTTGTGAATAATTGCAGGAATGTATTTTTACATATGCAAGGCATATGTTTTCAATAAAAGGAAACTATGTTTTCGGGACTATGGATGGTCATTACGGAGAACAAGGTGATTTTTTATAAAGAACTAAATCCACCAAATGGAACATATGTGGTAAGAAACAAAAGCCAGCTATAAACAAAAAATAAGAACAGTTGGGATTTTTATCAGAAAACAAGATTATATCTTAGGAATCTTAAATATGGAGTCAATGTTGATAGAATGTGAAAAACTTGAGAAAAAAAGGATGACAGCAGCTGAACAAATAGTCCTCTCCATACCTATGTAAGGGACCCTATCATCAATGATAGATGTAATTCTGATGTTTATAGTATAGGCCAGGAGTGTCAAACTCAATTTCACTGAGGGCTGCATCAAGGTTGTGTTTGATCTTGGGGAGATGGGATGGGCGTGGCCAGGGTGAGCGTGACCAGCTCGAAGTCACTCATGTCGGGGTTGCCTGTGATGGCCTGAATGCTCTGCCAACAAAAATGGGCTCTTAAGCTCTGTTTCAACTGCGACAGACTCCTGCAACCCTCTGCCAGCGAAAACGGAGCTGGGGAGTGCCGCCCCCCGGCCCTTGCAAGCTTTGTTTTCGGCTGCGATGACCTCTTGCAACCCTCTGCCAGTGAAAACAGAGCTCAGGAGAGCCTCACACAGCCCTCCCAAGCTCCGTTTTCACTGCAGAGGCACTGTGAGCCAGTGCATCTGCAGGCACTTTCACTGTTTCCAGGACAGCCCTAAGGCCAGGTCTAAGCAACCCGCGGGCCAGATCTGGCCCCCAGGCCTTGAGTTTCACACACCCCTGGTATAGGCTAATCTTCCCCAACCTCTATAACTAGGAATCTAGTAACCTATAGTCTCAACACATCTAGGTTGGAGTGTCTGGTTATCTAAACAATCGGGCATGCTAGAATTCAAAAATCATGATATAATATATTTCAATAGATGGGCAGAAGGGATAGAGGAATTCAAAAGTTTTACCAACATGTGATTCTGTACTTGAGACCTTTCATGGAAGGATAGTTTGCTCAGAACAATGTTTACTCAGAAAAATAGTCTCAGTGCATTCAGAGGACATATTTGCTAATGAACTATTTGCTTTATTTTAGTTGAAAACTCACCTGGTAAACCTAAGCTAACCAAGGCATTTCCAATTCTCTATTCAACCTCTAAAGACCAGGGTTTCCATTCACATAGATATAGAAAACTAACACAAGCACATAGACTTTGGGGCTTCCAAGACACTGAATAAGCAGAAGGTTTCTAGATACAGTATGTTAGCCATATGTGTGAAATCATTTCCTGCACTTTTGACACATTAATGGGGGCTTTTAAACCAATACATCATGCATGGATGGTACTTAATGTTCCATTTGCTGCCCCTAGCAAAATGTTCCGTGTTAAAATAAAAGCTGCAGCAGGTGGCATAAGCTCTCTGAAAAACAGCTTTTCATTGGAATATTTTAAGCAATGAGAGACAATTCTTAATACAGCCTCATCTCAGAAAGTATGGGCATCAGGTGTCAAGTACTAGGTAACTGTGCTTTATCCCTACTCAAGGAACTAATAGCCCGGTAATTATCTAACCAAGGCCAAGACTGAATTAAATCCATTCTATCATATTTTCAAAGCACCTCCGATTGCCGCAAATCAAAATTCACACACCAAGAATCTTTGGGATTCTGTGAAACAGCCCTTTCCAAATTGGAACCAACCAGATGTATTGAATTATAATTATCATTAAGCCAATTTTCATCAGTAGCTGGAGGAATTGAAGGAAAGCTAAGATACAATAGGATTCTGAATATGTATCTATTTAGATTGATATTAACAGAATTAAAACTAGACATTTGAAGTGACATTTAATCAGTCATTGTTTATTAAAGACTTCTAAATATGAAAGGTTCTATTGTTCCCCAAGCAAGCACATCAAACCATACTCTCCACGAATGATGGAAATGGTCATCAAATGTGCTAGACTCAGGAGCTGCTTAAATATTAGCTTTCTTCATTCACCACTATAATACTAGAAGATAAAATGGAGCTTGCTGCAAGTCCTTGAAAAAAGGAAGGAAGGAAGGATATAACACATCCTGCCATACATCAAAAACATTTCAGAAGCAGTAGAACGGAGCTTCTGAGATCTGAAAGTGGGTATCGCTGACTACTCAGAGGCTACCATAGGAGAACAAATCATGCAGCACAAAGATTGGTTGGAAGTGGGAGAAATTTACTGGATTCCCTGCATGGATTGCCCTTGTGATTATGTAAGACAGATAGGGAGGGAGTTAACCACCAGATTAAAGAACATGAGCAAGCTGTTAGAAAAGGAAACCCAAAGTCATTGGTAGCCTCACACTGCAATGAACAAGGACATGCATTCAATTTTGCAGCTACTAAGATTGTTGGCTGAGCAGGAACAAAAACAGACGGAGAAATAATTGAAGCCTGGGAAACAGTACCCTTGCCACTCAACAGGAGTGCCGATTTACTACCATCTTACCAGGTACTTAGGAGCTGAGGACACGGCAGCACAAGGAATCAACAATCTATGACTTAATAGCCAGCTATCAACACCCCAATCAACAATTAACAGTCACACACAACCAGACACCACATAAATACTATGTATAGTATCCTGATGACTTAGAAGTTCCCCGAGGATGGGCTCCAGCACGAGTCTGAAAGCTTGGAAGAACAAATCTCTAGTCCCGGATCCTACAGTAAAGCTATTCTTACTATATCTGCCTCATTCTGAGACACGTTTGTTAGAGAATTTGTAGTATTGGTGCTAGAACCTCAATAAATTTACCACAACATCATTTTTTTAAAAAAAGTTTATTTAACTCTTGCACTTACACTTTCACTTAGTTGGTCACAAATACCCATGCACATATACTAAGATGGAGATTTCCAAGGCTTCTGGATATAGAATAGAATTTTTATTTTATTGGCCAAGTGTGATTGGACACACAAGGAATTTGTCTTGGTGCATATGCTCTCAGTGTACATAAAAGAAAAGATACGTTCATCAAGGTACAACATTTACAACACAATTGATGATCAATATATCAATATAGATCATAAGGATTGCCAGCAACAAGTTATAGTCATACAGTCATAAGTGGAAAGAGATTGGTGATGGGAACTATGAAACGATTAATAGTAGTGCAGATTCAGTAAATAGTCTGACAGTGTTGAGGGAATTATTTGTTTAGCAGAGTGATGGCCTTCGGGAAAAAACTGTTCTTGTGTCTAGTTGTTCTGGTGTGCAGTGCTCTATAGCGTCGTTTTGAGGGTAGGAGTTGAAACAGTTTATGTCCAGGATGCGAGGGATCTGCAAATATTTTCACGGCCCTCTTCTTGATTCGTGCAGTATACAGGTCCTCAATGGAAGGCAGGTTGGTAGCAATTATTTTTCTGCAGTTCTAATTATCCTCTGAAGTCTGTGTTTTTCTTGTTGGGTTGCAGAACCGAACCAGACAGTTATAGAGGTGCAAATGACAGACTCAATAATTCCTCTGTAGAATTGGATCAGCAGCTCCTTGGGCAGTTTGAGCTTACTGAGTTGGCGCAGAAAGAACATTCTTTGTTGTCCTTTTTTAATGATGTTTTTGATGTTAGCTGTCCATTTGAGATCTTGCGATATGATAGAACCCAGAAATTTGAAGGTTTCTACTGTTGATACTGTGTTGTCAAGTATTGTGAGAGGTGGAAGTATGGAAGGGTTTTTCCTAAAGTCTACCACCATTTCTACGGTTTTGAGTGTGTTCAGTTCCAGATTGTTTTGGTTGCACCACAAGGCTAGTCGTTCGACCTCTCGTCTATATGCGGATTCGTCATTGTCTCGAATGAGACCAATCACTGTTGTGTCATCTGCGAACTTCAGTAGCTTAACAGATGGATCATTGGATCATTGGATCATATACGGTATTAAATAAAGTTATGCTTTAAAAAAGTGATGCTTTCTAATACACAGTGGTGTATACAAAGCATCTTTCTTCATATCATTAAAACACCAACATCTGCTTTCAGGCTTCATAATTTATTCTTGGATGACTCAATACATGTGTGCTTCATTTTTCCCCTGCATAAGAAGTAGCAGAGAAGCTTGGAAAAACCTGTTCTCCATTCCCTGTACATCTGGTTCTCTTCCGTGTGAGTGCTGAAGTTTTAGAAGTGACACGTTTTGGTCATTGCTCCTCTCACATATCCATTGCATAATGTTAATTTTACAATACAGTAGTGAATTACAACTTGTGTATCTTCTACTGTGGGTACTAGCAAACTTCATTTTTATCCAAATGACACAGATTTTTATTTGAATATATTCAAAATATTGAGACACTCCCCTATCCCAGACACTGACCATACCCCATCCCAGCTTTAAGCTGTGTTGTTAATCCTGTCCCTTTGTTTTCTATAATATAAAATGCCACCAGCTACAAAACACTGAGGACACCAAGCAGTAAGGACAATTATCCTGATGTTATCATCAAGAACTATGGCTCACTAAATTTCCTTCGCATGGAAAATGTTCTTGGTCACAAAAACTTGCATCTTTTTTCCTAACTGAAGGGTGTGCATAGTGTTAATGTCACATACTTTAGGCAAGGAGTTCAAAGAAAGTACAACTGATTAGCAAGTAAAGACAGCTGATAACTTGATTTAATTGTTTAAAACGTAAATGGGAGGTTGTGCTATTCTTAGTATGTGAGTTATATTTGTCCTAAGTAATGTCAGTAGAAGGCCTATCTTCAAGAGATGGCTGATTGACATCAACATCAATGCAATACATTAAATTCTTCTCTTTCAACTGCATAATCCCCAACTTGGCCAACTCTCTATGGAACTACCCAGAAATAATCCCCATTGCTTTTTGATAAGCCTTACTTCAAGTTACATTTATAAAAGATTTGTCTATTTTTTATTTATTACATTTATATGCCACTCATCTTCCTATCCTATCCAGAGAAATTTGGACAGGGGCCTTCCTTAGTGAAGGTTTCTGTTTGCAACAGCAAAGAAATATCCCTCTGCTTTGCTATTGATCAGGAAGAGAGCAAATAATATCTGTTTATAGTATTTTGTCTCCTTTTTTTCATTTGCAATTGACTAGATTTCTTTGTCAGGATTTTTCAGCACTCATTAAATATTCTGTTCAAATGTATTGCAGCTTTTACTATGTTTATTAACCATCTGAAAAAGAATATGCAATAATTATTGGTTTCATATATTATAGTCCAAGCTGCCTCATTAAAGCAACGAACTTGCTTTGATCACGAAAAAAGCATAATGAAAGATCTTCATTCTATGCCAGAAGTTTAGCTCTTCACATCCTGCCTGTCACATCTATTCTGATTGTGCATGTCCACCAATA
Organism: Ahaetulla prasina; assembly: GCF_028640845.1. Classification (NCBI taxonomy): domain Eukaryota; kingdom Metazoa; phylum Chordata; class Lepidosauria; order Squamata; family Colubridae; genus Ahaetulla; species Ahaetulla prasina. Next base: position 110,727,559 of record NC_080539.1, on the reverse strand, counting down.
AATAAAAGACAGTGGATTCCTTATGGCTGTTCATTAAAGCTTGCTCATGATATAAGAGGATTTGTATTTCAAATCTTTTGACTCTGCTTACTTTTAACAGAGTTCTAGATTACACTTGATCTTTGCAACAATAATTTGTAAAAATATACCTTCAGACTATTACCCTATTTCCCCGAAAATAGGACCCAATTGGAAAATAAGTCCTAGCATGATTTTTCAGGATGCTCTTAATATAAGCCCTCCCCCCAAAATAAGCCCCAATTAAGATTGTCAGCTAGATGGATGCATTTAGTAGCATATTTTCCCCAAAATTTATTTATTTATTTTATTTTATTTTATTTGCATTTATATCCCGCCCTTCTCCGAATAAGCCCTAATGCGTCTTTTGGAGCAAAAATTAATATAAGACCTGGTCTTATTTTGGAGGGAACATGGTATAAAAAGTAAAATTGAAATGACCAGCTTGTTTTAAAGCAGAATATTATAAACATGAACAGACTTTCCCAAGTGGGCTTCTGTGGTTTCATGGAGATTATTGTTAGATATATTATCAAGTAATCCAGATTTGAAATCCATTAAGAGGATTTCATCTTGGATAATTTATTAAGAATTTCTTTACAAGAAGGAGCCACTGTTAATAATAAAAATGAAACTTTGAACAGTGCTTGAGATTTCTTGGATTGTTCAGAACCAAAAAAACTTTCTGGAATTCCATTGATGGTAACTGGAAATTATAGCTAAATTAAATGACAAATAAAATGGCCATAGAGAGTAGAAAAAACTATGAAGCACTTCTACAGTTGTTAACCTATTCTTATAAAGAAATACTACAACTAAATTATTATTATTTTTTAAAAAACATAATATTGGAACCTGGAAGGATAAAGTTGCAGGGGTAGGGAATAGTGTGATATTAGATTAAGAATGTGGAGACACAGGTTTATTCTACTTTCATTGAATGACTATGGACTAAGCATTCTTTCAGGCCAGTCTAATCACAAGACTGTTATCCAAATGAAAAGAAAGATATATATACTACCTTAAATTCCCAGAGAAAATATGGATTATAAATCTAACTAATGAAAATAATATCTGGAAAATGTTTTTTCATGGAATGTGGTTCAGAATAATGCAAATTGTCAGATTAAAACTTGAGAATTTAACCAGTTATTTAGTTATTTAAGTTGTCAAATTTTAAGCTCACTAGATACCATGTAAATCTTCATTGGAATACAGATAGTGATTTAGTCATTTAGTGATCACAAATGTGATGGGCAACTCCATTGATAAGTGAAGTGGTCACTAAGTGGGAAATCATGTGATTGCAACTATGTTTTCTTTCCCCCCACTCGCCTGTGTTTTGTAATGCTCACCCCAGCAGCACTGGAATAGCCAGCTCAAAACTTACAAGATTAGTCATTTCATACCTTCTGCTTTGTTTCCCTTCTAACCATCCTTTGAATTTCTCATTCTGGCAATGAAATAATTAACAAGAAAGGAATTAATATTTGTAATTTACATTCATTGGAGAGGAAGGGATTACAAAAGAGTAAACAGACATGTAATGGGTAATACTAATTGAAAGCATTGTTACAATAAGTGCTCTATAGAAACAGCCTAGTACAGGGGTCTCCAACCTTGGTCCCTTTAAGACTTGTGGACTTCAACTCCCAGAGTCCCTCAGCCAGCAAAGCTAAAACTTGGCAACTCCAAATCTCAACCAGCAAATGCTCAGTCTTACATATTGGAAAAAAGAACCCTAACAACAAGTACAAGCTTGATGGACATTACCTTACTGATGACCCCCACCCTGTCAAAGACCTTGGAGTTTTCATATCAAATGACCTAAGTGCCAAAGCCCACTGCAATTACATAGCAAAAATGGCTCTAAGAGTTGTAAACCTAATTTTACACAGCTTCTTTTCCAAAAACTCTACACTACTAACCAGAGCATACAAAACATTTGCCAGACCTATTCTTGAATACAGCTCATCCGTCTGGAACCCATATCACATCTCTGACATTAATACAATCGAACGCGTCCAGAAATATTTTCCTAGAAGAGTTCTTTGCTCATCCAAAAACAACAAAATATCTTATGCTACCAGACTTGAAATCCTGGGATTAGAAAATTTAGAACTCCGCCGACTCCGACATGACCTGTGTTTAACACAGAGAATCATCTATTGCAATATCCTTCCTGTAAAAGACTACTTCAGCTTCAATCGCAATAATACAAGAGCAAACAATAGATTCAAACTTAATGTAAACCGCTTCAAACTTGATTGCAGAAAATATGACTTCTGTAACACAGTTGTTAACGCTTGGAACTCACTACCTGACTCTATAGTCTCTACTCAAAATCCCAAAAACTTCAACCAAAAACTGTCTACTATTGACCTCACCCCATTCCTAAGAGGACTATAACAGGCGTGCATAAGAGCACAAAAGTGCCTACCATTCCTGTCCTATTGTTCCCTTTCATTATATCAAATTAACATAGTTGTTGCATACTTTTGCTTATATATATGTTTTTCTTTTATGATGTGTTGTTATTTTATGTCGATGTTTATGTATACTATTGTGACAAAATGAAATTAAAAAAAAGTAGAGACTACCTGTAAAAGAACCTCTTTGACAAAAAAAAGGTACATTTTATAGAATATTAGGCTCCTGAGCAAATAATTGAAAGATGCATTCCTTTAATTTGATTCTGATATACTGAAAGACATGCTATAAACTGATTGCTTAAGTTGTTTTGACACTGCACTCTTAAAAGAAGACAATCCATAACATTTAATAGTTTTAGATGCCTCTGCCTGATAGCTATTTCCCCAGTTCAACAGAGGAGGGGGCTGTTATTCTCATGATCTCAGAAATCAATTTGATGATAGTGTTTACATACATTGTACTGAATAAAATCTAGTCAAAATCAGATAACAAGTGAGGGAATAAGGCTAAGTCTTTGCTTACCCACTGTCTCAATCAGTGACCATATGAAGTTAGGCCGGTGCTGAAATTTTACGACTAAGAGCTTTATGCATTGAATTGATCTAAGTTTATCTAAACATTATCAATGAGTGTTTATATCAGATATATATATATATGCTAATTAGACCAGTTTATGCTCTTTCAAAGTTGTTAAATGCAACCAGGTTGCTTAGGAAGCAGTTGAGCTTTCAGTCAAAAGGCCATTTGATGCAGCCCTGCAAAGTGAAATGACATTCCACTTCCAAGATACCAGTGTTGAGATGGTGATGGTGTTGTTTACATGCAGAAACATGTGCAGAAGGCAGTTCCATCAAGTGATGCAGCCCACTTTAATTAGGGGAGTAGAGTACCTTTCATTTTCCCAGGATATTAGCATCCTGCAGGAACTAAAACTGAGATGGGCCTATTTGCTTCTGTGGTGTACAGTGACATCTCCTTTTCATGTGACTGCCAGCATGAAAATTAAACAATCAAGAGCAACTGCTTTAGAATGGACTTATTTTTAGACGAAGAAGTGTTTTTTTAATGGTCCATATCCCTACACTTACAGCAAAATTAGCTGCAAAAGATGAATATCCTAGATTTTGGCTCATAGGTTATACAATTATTTAAGAATAAAGAGAAGACCATGTAGGGGTGGGCAATTTGAAATATCAACAACTATACATCAACTGAGAATAATTTAACACAAACATAGTAGTATTAATTCAGTATTAAATGAATACACTGCTCAAAATTTTAATTAATGAAATTTTCATTTCAGGGAGAATAGCAAGCTGGCAAACATTAATAACTTTTTCCTAGACTAGTGGATTTGTTTATTAATTATGCCTTTTTGTATAATTAATAGGCTTATTGAGGAATACATGCATGATTCTGGAGCACATTATTGCCTTTGATTAATTTATACAACACTGCATCATTACTATTTGACTCTGGTACTAAGGTCAATCAAACAGAAGACATTTTTGCTTGAATGTTGAATGTTTCTAATAACAGCGACTGATGCTAAAATTCTCCACAACTTTTTAATCTTTATATTAGCTGATGGACTTGTATTTATTAACTGAGTTAATTAGCAGTGTTAACTGAAAACAGAGTTATGGAGGCGTATAAGCAAGCAAGGTTTCAGATAGGTAGGGACATTGTGGATAATTCCTTTGATCTAACCTATTGAATTAGAATGTGTTAAATATTCTAAGGGTAACAGTGGGAAGAAAACTAATTGCTTCCAATCACAGAAGGGTATTTATCATTTAGCTTAGAAGAGGAGGGGGGAATCACAACAATTTGAATGACAACACTTCAGCTTCAGGTACATTGGACAAGTAACAAGCATTCCCCAAAGCTGCTCAGTTAAGCTCTTTCCCTATTCCCTTGCCAGAGCGATTGGCATAAACTCAGAAATGAAGATGAGCAATAAGCATCATAAAAGTTTTCTCAGTTGGATTCTTCTCCCCAATATATATCCTGCAGAACTGTTGCCACCATTTTCCCTGTGGAAAGGATCTCTAAAAAGAGAAGGAAGTTGGATCAACAAACATCACCCCAGACAACTCTGCTTGAGCAGAGAGGGCACTGTCATCAAATGCCTTATTGGAAAGATCTTCTATTTTTTTTTCAGTAATAGTTATTGCATTTTTATTTACAATTCTTTAATTCCTTTAAACATGCCTTGAGAGGATTATTATTCTGAAAGAGGGGCTATAAAAATTATATTAAGTAGCAGATTATTATGCAAAAACACAAACAAACCACTTTATTTTCCCCATTAAATACTAGGCCTCCTCCACAACAGATAATTTTTGATAGGTTTGAAGTCTTTCAGATTCGGTACCTTTATAAAGAGACTAAACAAGGAATATCCTAGCTTCTCTTCACGTTCATCTATATGTTAGTGACATTGCTGAATTCTTAACACCTTCAGTCTCTCATGTACCCAGACTGGCTACAAAAAAACTATTTTCATTGTACAAAAGCGATGCTACAGTTCTATCCCAGACAAAAGTAAGTGCAAGAAGACAAATGAGGACATTTTCCAAATCGTATTCTTAAAAAAGCAAACAGTAGTAAATTACAGTAATAGAGCAGTAACTGTGCTCTATAAATAGCATGTGTCTCATACATGGTATTTGAATAATCAGGTCAATGGACAAATTAGACTTTTGAAATGTTTGGTCATGAGTCTTCAGTAATCAGAAACACAGACAGTCCAACAATAATATTTGCCAGTTTACAATTTTGCAAAGCATTAAATTTTTAATGCATTCTCCTTACAAAAAGTCATAATTTTAATCTTCAGCCATGACATTCTCATGATTTAAACCCATCATTCAGTTATTTTATAGCTTTTTTTGCCAACTTCTAGGCTGAGTTCTAAAAATTGAAATCAATTGCTCTTCTTTCCATTTAGACACAAATTTGGCTTAGGATATTTAATTATTGACATGAGAGCAGCTTGATGAAAGTCATTAGTTCAAGGTTCTGTCTTGTTGGCCTTTTACCGCAGCTGCTATTAAAACTTGGTTTCAGTTAAGCAATCTATTAAGGAAATGGCTTTTTGACGTATCCAGATCATATTTGCAAGCTCTAACTCTCTTGAAATATAGAAGAGCGCTTTCTAGAGTAGTACTGAATATTCCACTTTGTTCAAGAGATGCATCATAAGAATGCCATTATACAATATTTCTTTGTGTGGGTACAGCAGAGCAAAATTACCAGCTCCCACATTTTTGTTTTGTTTGTTCTTTTTACAGAGGAGTGTTGAAAGTGCTCCTGGATGAAACACAATATTTTTTTTTCTTAAAATACTTATCTCTGATTTGGAATTACTGAGAATATGGAAACAAAGAAAGGTTCAGTTGAAAGATGAAAGGCTAAATGCTTCCAGCAAGTGACTGAAAAAGAGGCAAGGGATTTGGGGGGAGCGGTTGGTGGGACGAAAAGCAGCTACTGTATTGCCGTTTCAGAGACAGACACAAGAATTGTCTTCTTGTCAACCTTCTTTTGCAGAAAATGCATGTCTGTGGTGGAAACCATCCTTTGAGCCGGGATAGCTCAGGCAATAGAGAAGCCTGTTATTAGAACACAGAGCCTGCAATTACTGCAGGTTCGAGCCCGGCCCAAGGTTGACTCAGCCTTCCACCCTTTATAAGGTAGGTAAAATGAGGACCCAGATTGTTGGGGGGGCAATAAGTTGACTTTGTAAAAAAATATACAAATAGAATGAGACTATTGCCTTATACATTGTAAGCCGCCCTGAGTCTTCGGAGAAGGGCGGGGTATAAATGTAAACAAAAAAAAAAACTATACAAATGAGGTCTCAGTAAAGTCAATCTCTTTCTTCAATGAAATGTCTCCATGGATGAAACAGGCTCCATTACAGACGTTTACTTCCTGTATATGGAAAACTATGAGAGGAAAATCCTGCTGACCAGCATTTAGAGTATCATGTGTATGCATGCACATAAGAATTACTTAAGTCAAAGGGATTTATTGATATCTATAGCCCAATACAAAGGCTCTTATTAATTCCCTTCCTATCTCAATACTTCTAGACTCTCTTCCCAAGTATCCATTCCATTGTGCAAAAATAAGCTGAATTAAACAAAGTCATTCCTGCCAGAGCAACAGGCTACACAAAATGAGAGGAATCCACCACAAACTCAGAGGGAAGAAGCCTGTCTAGCTTGATACTTACTGATCCCAGATATTTGCAGTCTATCACTGTATGTGAGGGGTGGGAGAGAAAAGATTGGATGAAAGAGAATGATTGGTGATCATATGTGCAAATGTGGTTCAATAAATTTTATATATGAGATAGCTTATTTTCCAGACAGTTTTGATCAATAAATATTAATTCAAATAACAATTAATTTTTGTTTTGTCTTTCTTGTCCTTTTGGGAGTATGGAATAAATGGATATATATTTGATGTTTGATTCCAATGGGATTTGGCAACCTTAGTTGACAAGAAAGAGGAGCCGGGAGCAATAATTGTATGTTCTTTTCCCCTTGTACCTTTTTTTAGGGGAGGCAGGGTCACTTCTTTGGGGTGTTCTTTATTTCTCTAAAATATCTTTCTTGGTTTTCAAGTGTTTTTTTCCCACAGATTAAGACAATCTGCATACAATAAAAATTGCAGTTACTACTGAAATAGTATTGTATTAATATTTCAACTACAGGCTACAAGTCTTTTATATATAATGCTTCTATCTGCTAAATTGTCTGTTTACATTTTGCATATTAATGATGTCTGCGGCAAAATTCTGTCCACCGATCATCTGCCAATCATTTTATGACGCTCCTTAAAATGGAGCCATTAAATTTTCACATTAAAAAGATGTAAGGTGATACTTTTAGAAAATGAAAAGGTCTATTGGTTAAACCTGGTCATATATTTAAATAGTAATATAATTTGGAGCAGCATAGAATATCTCCCACTTATTTCTGATACTATTTGTTGGTTCCCTAGGTCTCTTAAACATGCCCATTGCCTTCATGCACAATTTCACATGAAAATCAGTCCACACTTCAGCATTTGCAATTTTGTATGGTTGAGTGAGTTAATAAATGCACCTTCAGAGAAACATCCCATACCTGTATACTTGATGCTGAAGTTATCATTTAATGTTATATGTCTACATATCATAAGTCATATAATTAAAAAAAAGTCATACAATTAAAATTAGCTACCAAGACAGAAGAGGGAAAAATCAGAAACAAGGAATTTTGCCCTAACTTTTGAAGATTCCACTTCTTTTACTGGTGACCATTCTGGTGTAGATTAAGAGTGAGACTTTTTTTTAAAAAAAACTTGTTTTTGATTCTCTCATTCATAGTGTTCTACAAAATAAACAGTAGCAATTGTAGGTCCCAAAGGTGCTTTTTCTGGAGGCAACTGGACTTTCCTTGTTTTGGGGTTTGTTTGTTTTTTGAAGATGTTTCACTTCTCATCCAAGAAGCTTCTTCAGCTCTGATAGAATAGTGGGGAAAGGTAGGATTTATATTCCTTGCAGACAGCTGCATCCTTTTAGAGGGTCATTAAAGCACTTGGAGGTTTATCTATGTCCTCAGGGTCACCTGAGTAGTGCTCCTGGTTCCTGTAGTCTGAAATATTTTTCCTCTGGAAATCCATTCCTATTCCCACACCATTCAAAGGATGTTCATCCCAAATTGTATAGCTAAAAGTCTGTAGAGATTCTCAGTCATCCAGGTCACGGTTGTCCCAAAGTTGCTTATGACAGTTTTTCACACTCACAACCGTTGCAGTGATCAAAATTCAGAAACTTGGCAACTGATTCATATTTATGATGGTTGCAATGTCCCAGGGTTTCATGTTATCATCTTTTATTTCGAATTTCAAATCTTTATTGTCAGTGCACAATATATGTACAATGAGATTGGTTGAGCTCCCTCAGTGCATCCCCCAAGACAATACAATTCAAAGTAAAGATAGAAAATCCCATACCCAATAAATCATATTAACAGCCCCCAGTCCTATTGCACCAGTTACACGTTGCACCGGCCTTGCATGTCCATCATACTATGTAGTTATGATGTTATTTCGCATTCAGGAGTCTGACAGCCCATGGATAAAAACTGTTCTTCAGCCTGCAGCTGGCTATCCTTCTATATCTCCTTCCCAATGGTAGGAAGATAGAGAAGTGGTGACCAGGGTGTGAGTCATCCCTGAGGATTTTCCTCAATCTTCTAAAGCAGCGAGTCCTAGCGATCTCATCTAGTGGTATCAGAGGACAACCCAAGATGTTTTGTGCTGTGCTCATCACCCTCTGTAATGTTTTTCTATCCACGGCTGTCAAACCGGTATGCCATAGTGTGATGCAATAAGTGAAGACACTTTCTATTGTGGACCAGTAAAAGGAGGTCATCAGTTGTTGTTTCACCCTGTTTTTACACAAGATCCTAAGGAAAGAGTCTCTATTGGGCCAGACCACCTGGATTGTATTATTTATCCAGGTGAGGTCTTCACTGAGATGGACTCCCAGGAATTTAAAGGAGGAAAGTCTCTCTACACAACCCCCCTCGATGTAAAGTGGGGCAGGTTCCTCTCTCTTCTTCCGGAAGTCCAACACCATCTCCTTGGTCTTGCTGATGTTCAGGTGCAGGTTGTTTCTTAAGCACCAAGTGGATAGGTTTTTGAACTTCCCCCCTGTATGCTGTTTCATCTCCACCTTATGATCTTCTGACAAGCAAAGTCAACGGGAAAGCCAGATTCACTTCCAACATAACAACCATATTACTAACTTATCAACTACAGTGATTCACTTAACAACGCTGCCAAAAAAAGGTTGTAAAATAGGGCAAAATTTTCACTTAATAATTGCCTCACTTAGCAACAGAAATTTTGGGCTCCGTTGTGGTCATACGTTTAGTGGCAACAGATAGCTCTTGCAGGACTAATCTACTTCTGACCTCAAGTGTGGGTCTGATCAGATACCTGGAGAACAATCTTATAAGCATTGCCTGGAACCCGGGAAAATAAAATCTTTATGCCTTTATAACCCTTAAGCAAAATTATAGTTTTTTTGCATCAAGAGTGTTATCCCCAGAAGCCGCACCAAATGTTGCAACAGATTTTTCAGCCATTTCAGATGGGTGCTTTTGGGAACTCGTTTCCTTTTCCTGAAGGCTGGTCCTGTGGTTGCTCATCTCTGAAGGAGGATGCCAGGGAACAGCAGATGAATCATACCACAAGCTTGGTGGGTACAAGGTAGGAGGCGGGAGGAAATATTGATGCTAATAGTGCCGGGGACTCTTGACGAAGCAAAGATGAATCAGTCTGCGCTGCATAAGCTGAAACTCAGACGTTTTGTACACCAGTGACTCCAGATTGTCAAAATAAAAATTATGTTCTTCTCTACCTTTGTCATTTGGTAACTCTAATTACCACAACGCCTTTAACCTGACCTCCTTTTAATTCCAACCACTGGGAAGGTATTCACGACTGTAACATTATACTGTGATCCTCTCCGCTTGGGAGTGCCAAAACACTTTAATGGAGGAAAAACAGTATCATCCTGGCAAACACTAAAGCCCAAAGCAAATCACAGGTGCAGCCACAAGGGGTCACCGGTGCTTCTTCTTCGTTTGTATAAACAACACCACAAGCTATTAATAATGAAATATGGACAAAAATTACTTTCTTTTCCTTTCCTTCCCTCCCAACATATCCACAATACCAAGTAAAATTGTCACATATGTTCGTCCTCTCTCTCTCTCTCTCTCTCTCTCTCTCTCTCTCTCTCTCTTTCTCCCTCCTTCCCTCTCTCTCTCACCCACACACAAAGAGTAACAAAGGTGAGGGTGAATGTGTGAGAGACCAATTTTGCCTTTTTTCCTCATTTCCCATGTATCAATGGCCTTTGGAAAGCTGCAGAAGCTGGCATTTAAACATCGGAGCCCTGGTGACAGTATGTTCCATTTTGTCACACCCGGGCAAAACGGCAGCAGGCAACGCAAACATAGCTTTGTCACCGAAGCCCATGGAGACGGAGCAATACACCTGACCCCGATGCAGCCACAGCTGTTCAGTAACTCTAAGTCACTGAGCAGGCTGGGTTAGAACTATAGGCAGTGAGGAATATTTTGGAGTCTATAAAGTCAGCTGACCCAGGTCCATTGTCACAAGTGTTTTTGCTATTTTGAAAAACAATATATTGGAGAAAAAATACTGCAAAAATGCATACGTTGGGAAAATGGAAAGAAATGTTTTTATTGGGACAAAATGCATATATGTTCAATCTTTTCATCTCTTGTTTGACCACGTCCAGCTTGCCTTGATTCATTGATCTTACATTCCAGGTTGCTATGGAGGAAAAATCTTTACAGCATTGGACTTTCCTTTCACCACCAGATACATCCACAACTGAGCATACTTTCGGCTTTGGCCCAGTCCCTTCACTCTTTCTGGTGCTACTAGTATTAGACCTCTGCTCTTCCCCAGTAGCATATTGGACACCTTCAAATCTGAGGGGCTCATCTTCCGGCATCTTATCTTTTTTCCTTTTGGTACTGTCCATAGGGTTTTCATGGCAAAGATACTGGAGTGGGTTGCCATTTCCTTCTCCAGTGGATCACATTTTGTCAGGACTCTCTGCTATGACCTGTCCATCTTCGATGGCCCTGCATAGCATAGCTGGTTGCTTCATTGAGCTACACAAGCCCCTTTGCCATGACAAGGCAGTAATCCATGAAGGGGGTCATAGAGGATATGTATAAGTAAAAGTTACAAGCTATGATGAAAATGGCTTCTGGAAATGCAAAAGCTCATTGCCGTATTCTGGAAAGAACACATAAAAGGTTCCTGAGGGGGCAATCTGATACAATAAAAATATTTATTTATTGAATTTATTTGCCACCCGTTTCATAGCAAATGACTCTGGGAGGCTTCCAGAATTAAAACTTTAAAAACCTAACAAATAAATATCTTTAAAAGAATAAAAATATAAATCCCAATCAAGATATAGTTAAAAGATGGGGAGAGAGTGAATAGGATTTGTATGGGGTGGGGGAGGAATGACCCAGTAGTGAAATTCAAATTTTTTTACTACAGGTTCTGTAGGCGTGGCTCGGTGGGTGTGGTGTGGCTTGGTGGGCATGGCAGGGGAAGGATACTGCAAAATCGCATTCCCACCCCACTCCAGGGGAAGGATATTGCAAAATCTCCATTCTCACCCCATTCTGGGACCAGTCAGAGGTGGTATTTGCCAGTACTCCAAACTGCTCAAAATTTCCACTACCAGTTCTCCAGAACATGTCAGAATCTGCTGGATTTCACCCCTGGAATGACCTCTTAATTCAATAACCACCTCCAATATGATGCTCCCTGTTAAGGCCCCAAGCCATCTGGCAAAGCCAGATCTTCAGGCTCCAGTGGCAAGACAGAAGGGTAGGAGCGAAGCTCACCTCAGGGGGGTACGATGTTCCATATGGTGGGAGCCACAGCAGAGAAGACGCTTCTCCTGGACCCTGCCAGGAAGAATTTCCACAGCATGTCTCTCAGATATATGCGGTGATGCATCAAAAATACAAGGAGGAAGGGGTATTGGATATGTTCTCCATTTTCAGTTATTTGTAAAACATAATAAAGGTGGAATACAAATTAAATAGATAAAAATAAAATAAATAAGCATGCCTGTATACAGCTGATATTTACATCTAATGTTTTATTGGATGATTCATGGGTGTGAAGCTATTGTACTTATTTACTCCTTGAGTACTCATTGGAGTAGAAAGGAAGGATTTCTATGTATAAATATTTGAAGAGCTAGAAAGAGGGCTGTGAAAATAAGTACAGACCCGTCACATCCTAGATATAAACTGTTTCAACTTCTTCTCTCAAGATGATACTATAGGGCATTGCACACCAAAATAACTAGACACAAAGATAGTCTCTCCCCACTGCTTGCTGTCAATCTGTTAAATAACTAATTCCCATAACACTGTTTATGCCTTGGGTGTCCTAGTAGGGCTCTATTACTTTTTATCCTTCTCATCTGTCCTACTATCTATTTCCTTAGGTTTTTGTGACTATAACTTGTTGTTGTATCTCATGATTTATGTTGATTGGTTTTATTTAGCATCCTATTATGATTTATGTTGATTGCATTAGTATCCTATGACTATCACTGATTGTGATTTATCTATCTATGATTTATTATGATTGTATCTTATGATTATGAGTATCTCTTGTTGCTTGTATAAACTGAGAGCTTATGTACCAGAGACAAATTCCTTGTGTGTTTCCAATCACACTAGGCCAATTAAGTATTCTATTCTATTCTATTCTATTCTATTCTATTCTATTCTATTCTATTCTTATTTCCACAACTACTGTCTGAAATATTGCTGTAGAATTGTTGTTTAGTTGTTTTTGGATTCAAATTATTTCTATTGCACTAAGTACCAACAAATGTTTCACATGTAGCCTCATTAAAATTATTTTTTGCAAAAGGGGGCATGTGAACTTTTATAGTTATACAACCAGCACTGGCAGTATAATACTTCTTCAAAGTTTTGCATTTCTCCCAAAAGGGGCATTTCCACATGAACTTTCCTAACATATGCATTTTCTGCAAATGATTTCATATTTTAATGCATTTATATTTTGTGTGTAGAGCCATGCTTTAAAAAAAAACTCCTAGGTTGGACTTTCTGAACCATTTCTCAGAGGACCAACAATTGTGAAAGGCAAATGGCAGAAAAAGATGCATTCTTTTTTGTTTTTATGTAGCTTACATTCTTCCCACTATTGCCAGAAAATGAGAAATGCCAGCTGTGCAGGAAAGCTCCTTTCACACTGTTAGGCTATTCCCTAGCTGACCAGCGGTTGAAAGAGGCCTGGAGGAAAAAAAGAACTTCTCCCATCAAGAGGAGGCCCCTAAAGACCTAACAAGTTTCTGTAAGTAGCTTTCTTCTCTACTGCTAGCCAAAATGCTCCCAAGGGCTTTCCTCAACACACATTGAAAGGTTCCCCTTGCACATATGTGCTAGACGTTCCCGACTCTAGGGGGCAGTGCTCATCTCCATTTCAAACCTGAAGAGCCAGCACTGTCCGAAGATATCTCCGTGGTCATGTGGCCGGCATGACTAAACACCAAAGGTGCACCAAACTCTGTTACCTTCCCACCAAAGGTGGTCCTTATTTTTCTACTTGCATTTTTTATGTGCTTTCGAACTGCTAGGTTGGCAGTATATAGAGCCCATATAAATATATAAATGTATACAGAATATAGTTCCACTACATTCACACACAAAAAACCTGTGACTACTTGGACCTTTTTCTTCAGGTAATCTCCACTTTTCAGATGAATTTCTTTACATGTGTTTATTAAAACATTTATAATCTTCAGTTCTATTTCCAAAAACTCTCAACATAGCTAAAAAGTCATGAAACAAAATAGCCAACAGAACAATAATTAATCGAAGACAGAGTAAAAGTTCATAAATGATTTCCTGAATGTAATCTCACACCAATATTACTTTTCACTGTCACCTATTAATAGGAAAAGTAAGATACTGATGTATTTCCCAAAGAAAGAAGTTATCTAGCCACATATACAGTGAGAAAGGAAGTGAACACAATTCCCTTGTCAAAGCCAGAAGATATAATTTAATTCAAAGGACAGATTTTTATTTTTTCAACTTTAGCTCTAATACAGCCTAATAGTCCTTGGAACACTGAAGGAGCAAAATGAAATTGTCAATATTCCCTCTGAGTAAGCTGATGGTCTTAACTAGCTTCACAACCATCTAAGAGTGGCCCCTTTCAGGATTAGTAACTATAGTCCTGGTCATTTTTTAAGAAAGGGGGATGGAACTGGAGCAGTCATAGATTCATTGAATTAGGATGAATGAATCAGTCTTTCTTCAAGGATACCAATATCTATAACAACTGAAGTTCATTTACAGATACCATGTCCAAGAAGAAAGATTGATTCTGTCTAAAACAAACTATGATAAAAAAATACATATATCTTGAGTAGTAATCAGATTCATTTGTTGTTGTTGTTAGTTGAGAAGTTGTGTCTGAACCATCGCAACCCCATGGACAACGTTCTTCCAGGCCTTCCTGTCCTCTACCACCCGCTGGAGTCCATTTAAGCTCACGCTAACTGCTTCAGTGACTCCATCCAGCCACCTAATTCTCTGTCGTCCCCTCCTTCTTTTGCTCTCAATCTTTCCCAGCATTAGACTCTTCTCCAGTGAGTCCTTCCTTCTCATTAAGTGGCCAGAGTATTTCAGTTTCATCTTCAGGATCTGGCCTTTTAAGGAGCAGTCAGGGTTGATCTCCTCTAGGACTGACCTGTTTGTCCATCTTGCAGTCCATGGGACTTTCAGGAGTCTTCTCCAGCACCATAGTTCAAAGGCCTCAATTCTTTCAATTCTCAATCCTTCCCAGGCCCTTATTTTTGTTTCATCCATTAGAGCAAGTTTGTGCACCCGTGATACCATCTCTAGAGCAAGGTAGTGCTGGCTTTTGAATAGTATCAAAGAGGATTCTACCAGATACCTGTTTTGCCAATTGTGTTCATTTTAGCAAACTTGACAACAGAATTGTCTGTTGTTATTTCTTCTAGACTAATTACTGCTCTGTTTTGCATTATTGCAGGTGAGGGGATTAATGTGTTTTATCTATATGAATATTTTAAAAAAGAAGCTGATTAGCAATCCTTGACTTTATTTTGTGTTGAAGAGTGAAATATTCGACATTAGCTTATGCTACAATAAATAAGAGACAATAGAGGAAAACAAAGCAAAATTAAATAGAAATGCATCTCATTTACCTAGATTTCACTCAGAGATACACCATGGAAGAAAGAGACCTATTTATGATTTGGAAGGATCCTAAAATGTTATTCAACAATTTGAAAAGCCTTTTAATAATACTGCAAAACAATGACCTTTAGCTGAATAAAAACAAAAGTAGAGTGGCATTTACATCCCACTCATTTATATTTTAGGCGATGGGCAATCTTGATTTTTCAAAGAATTTATATGGGCTCTAAGAATTCATGCAAGTGACAAAGCAACATGTGAAATTTGGGAGAGCAATGAAAGCAATGCTAGCTTCTAATTAAGGATATTAGTATTCCATTAGACTTGGCATTTCTTCCAACGGATTTATTTCTAACTATATTTCTTTGTCTTCCAGTAAGGTTGGTTAGACTAGCCAGAGATCAAAGGCAAATCACTAGCCCTAACTATAGAAGGGCTCGATTCAATGTTCTTTTTACAACTGTTGTAGAAAGAGTATTTCATCTGGGGTAAGTTTTTGCCCATGCGGCAAAAGGACAAATAAAGCTGTAAACTTGTTTTATTATATTGCTCATTTTATAATGATGCCCAGTCATAATTTTTTTTATTGAAAAAGTTTTCTGCCCAGTCATATTGATAGCCACATGGCTGTATAAATTCCCCAGCCATTCCAGATGGTTCTATTTACCATTTTAACTTTCAAATACATGCAAATCTTACACTTAGATTCTGTACTTTTAGTGTAGCTACACTGACTAATTGATATGTTCAGTTAGCATTATAATCTGCACTTAATATCTGTGTATACATTGGCTATTTTGCATTATTGAGTTTGCTTATCTCCAGTTGTTCATTATTATTCACAATACAAATTCTTCCCTTCTACTATCATCTGTCCTGGAAATAGGTGGATGTGTATCTGTACTTGTGTCTTTTGCTTTATACATTTTTGGTCCATGGATGTCTCTTCCATTCAAAACCAGCTTGTGCTCTTCCCTGATCTTCTCCTTCCTGTTATTTATATGTCAGTGTATCCATTTCTTGCCCTTTCTTCATCTTTTTTTCCCCCCAGTGCCCTGTCCAACTGACTTTAGATTTGTCTTGCTTTTTATCTATCCAGTTTTAGTTTTCAAGGCTCAATGCATCCCTATGATCGGACTAAATCCCTATATCTTGACTAAATCTTAACTATGGTTTTGCTCACTTCTCTTTTCTTTTGAAATTAATTTCTTTTGCTTGGTGACATCATGTAAGAGACATCAAAGAAAGATTCTTGCAAGGGAAAGATTCAAAAGTAAAGAAAGTTCACAAAGAGACGCTGGAATTCTTTTCTTGTTTTTGTTTTCCTTTGGAGCCATTTGAAGGAGGCATTCTCATTTCAATGATCTGTTTTACCTCCTCTGAATTCTGTCTGTGCTGCGATAAATAAAAGAAACAGCAGTTGCAGTTTTCTCTTATACAATCTATTTGAAGTTTTCTGAGATTGGTTTCTGGATGAAGGGGCGACTACAAGAACTATGATGTAAGTCTGGAGGGTAGTCTGAGGTAAAGTCACACTCTGAGAACTCTTCCATCATGACCATGGGAAACATAGCCTAACTAAAGTTTCCACAATGGAGACGAGTTCCTTGACTCATCTCATTTTTAATCATTTCTGTGTTCCTGTCAAACTATATACTGCAAAAAAAAAAAAAAAGGTGTGATTATTCAGAGCTGTGCACATCTGACTGAACACCCTCAGTCAGCTAATCATCTTTGCAATTAATTCTCTATTTAAACTCTGTGGAGGTAACTCAATTAACATACAGTGTCAAAGGATCTATGTTACATGGGGAGGGGTATTATGCCCATGGCTCATCTCCAAACTACTGATTTGCTCTTCATAAAGCCTTAGATGTATACACCCTGTTGATTCTTCCTAGATTATAGGCATGTTCAGGGATACTAAACAACAACAAAAAATGTTTGGACGGATTTGAATATCCTGCAATAATTAAAATCTTTTAAACAATTTATTCAGGGTTAGTGTAAATTTAGCATTAAAAGGAAGCATTTTAGAAATAACTCCAGCATATATGAAATTGAAATACCAGAGATCAGAAATGTATTAAGAGCCGACCAAAATAAAGAATATCTCATGACATAGACTTTTATCACAGAGGTTTCCCTAAGCAGCTCTCCCTTAATATATAAATCAGAGGTAAGCAAAACCAAGCTCATTAGCATCCTATTTAAGCCCCTGGCAACCCTAACATGCTCTGCTGAATTTTGGCAGAAAAATCTGTTTATTGCTATTCCCAACTGTAACTAAAATGTTCTATTTGAAATAGAAATAGCATTTGCTCGCATCCTTTCCTTTATAACTTGTCTTTATCTCTCTCTATAGGCTTTCCATTTAGTATTTTCAATTACAAACTTCTTAGGAGCAGGAAGCTTACAATGTTCTTTCTATTATTCTAAGATAAGTGTTTACTGCCTGCCAAGTGTTGCTACTCATACTTCACTGATGGCAAGATATTACTATTACAGTTACTATTTCTATTATTATAAATGCAATACCACTTCATTCTTCCCCATAGAAATGTATATGAAACCATCAGACTTATGGAAAAATACCGCTGGGAAAAAGGATAAACAAGGTTTTTTCCTATGGGTGACTTCAAACAGGAAATAACAAACTTTCTATGTATCTAATTGCCTCTTAAGTTCTATTTCTTGGTCACACATGTGATTGTTAAAGTCTTTGTAGTCTTACTGCATACACACACACACATAAAAAACCTTTCTAATTTCAAGGTAGTGTACAAAGAGGAAAGAAACATATGGCTGTAGTTAAATAATAATTTAGCAATGTTGCACTCATAAGTGACATGCATAAATATGAGAAAAGAACCGAAGGAGTTTTAATGAGTTTCTAAGATTTCTAATACTGTCAGAAACTGTGTTTGTACTTTTGTGTTCATAGATTTTTTTTTCTTTTTTGCAACCCAAATGCTGCAAAGAAAAGCTAACGATATATCCAGCAACAGCCACATGTTTTTCAGGAAAATGAAAAACTAATCCGCCATACCTTGTTACTATGAACACACATTAATTGGAAATTTCATTATATATTACACTAATCTGATGAGCAAACATGGCAATTATAGTCAAGTTAAAAATGCTATCAAGTTAGCATTTCAAAAGAGAAAACCTGTTTAAAGTATATATATGAAAATGGCAAATATGCACAGCATGGGTAGCTATCATTTTTAATGCTATATTTTTAAAAGCTCTATTTGTGGGGTTGACTAGAATTCTCTGTTCAGAAAGACCCATCTGAAGCATGACTTTTTTTAAAAAAAACCTTACAAAAACAAACATTATTTTATTATAATTCATATATTGTTAACAGTCTCCAAGTGGAATATTCCAAAACTTCTAATCAGATTTATGCATTTTCTTACATATACTAATATATCCCTTCCACCTGATCCCATTGCTTTTCACATGTAGAAGGGGAAAATATGAACCATCTGAGTAAGAATCCCAAGCAATTATGGTTCCAAAGCATGCTGAAAATCTCCATGTATAGACTACTCTCCCTGCTTAGGCCTTCTCTCTCCAAGGCCTGGGCTGTGTGGGCTGCAGCTGCTGCTGAACGTTGTTGGCCCTTGTGCCCTTGCTGTCTCTGGTATTGGCCACATCCACCCAGCCCCAGCGGATGACAACCTTAACTGGGGCTTATTTTTGGGATAGAGCTTATATTAGGAGCACGCTAAAAAACCAGGCTAGGGCTTATTTTCTTGTTAGGTCTTATTTTCAGGGAAACACAGTACTGATGCCATCTTGGAATTTCGCAGGCTTATGGAGAAACACTGAGAAGAGAGGAAGCCATTACATTTGGCTTTCCTCAACCTTGTATAATGAATAATGAAAATGATAAAATAAATAGCAGAATATTGATTGTAGTGTTTTTCGGATTTGAAAAAGTACATTTTCGAAGTGCCTATAGGAAGCAAAATGCCTGCAAAGCATCACACTAATGCTTTACTCCTGCAGTTAATTAAGAACATTAACATGAACTACAAGATCATGTTATTATAAGCAAATAAGATTTTCATACCAAATGTAGAAAAATAAACCTTTTGAATGTTAAGCAGTTGAAGGGTGACTGTTTTGAATCCCCACTTCCCTTTACACAATCCTATCAGGTTTTACTTTTGGCAAAACCCATGCTATCAAGTCAATATTTGTTTTAGTGCTGGGGCTAATATTCTCATTTAAGGTTTGGGCTTTTTTTAAATTCAGAGAAAAGCCATGAGTTAGATCCTCCCACCAAAACAGCTAAATGGATGTTAACTTGAATTTAACACAACTGCTTTCCACATTAGATACTATGACAGTAATTGATGCTAGTTTCAACAATATGCATTATCTGTCTCACTTTTGTTAAAAACCCTTATTATTTATTGGGCTTTACATTTTCTTGGTATGGCACACTTTTATTATTCCCAGCATACTATTGATATCAAGTTCCAAGGAAAACGTTGGCATTACTATTTATTTCTGCAAATGTGCATTTAGAAAGGCAACCTGAGGGGATGATTCACTGCTCATGCATATGTATGTACTCCTGCTGGAATCAAGAGACTGATAAGTGACTTTTGAATTGCTCCCTAATGCCGTAATCCCATTCTGAGAAGCCATTATGAAGTAAGCAGTTTGATGAATGCAGGTGAGGATGTCAATTTTATAACTCCCCAACATACTTTTCCATAGGTGGTATTTCAATTATTGGGAGAGAAATTCCCTCTACCATGTGTTCCCTCCCAAACCATTGCAGGCATTCTTTTTCAGTCAACTGGAATTGTTCTGGGATGGATTAAAGGATATTGGAGGTAGGTGGGGGTGGAATCTAGATATATTAATTTCTTCCTTCAATTTGTACACAGGTGAGTTACTATGCTCTCTCTGAATGCCTTATTTCTCAGTTCTCTGACTGAGACATTATTGTAGAAAACACATAGCTGGCTGATTTTTTTTTTCTTTATTGAGAGAGTAGAATTGAAAAAACTCCCAAGCCAATCAATTTGTCAGCTTGCCATCTCTTAATACAGTACTTCTTAGGGATAATGCAATATTTATGGTAGGCTACCATATCTAGAGGGACATGGTGGCTCAGGGGCTAGGACGTTGAGCTTGTCAATCGAAAGCTTGGCAGGTCAGCGGTTCGAATGCCTAGTGTTGCCGTGTAACGGGGTGAACTCCCGTTACTTGTCCCAGCTTCTGCCAACCTAGCAGTTTCGAAAGCACGTAAAAATGCAAGTAGATAAAATAGGGACCACCTTTGGTGGGAAGGTAACAGCGTTGCATGTGCCTTTGGCGTTTAGTCATGATGGACACATGACCATGAAGACGTCTTCGGATAGCGCTGGCTCTTCAGCTTTGAAATGGAGATGAGCACCGCCCCCTAGAGTTGGCAACAACTAGCACGTATGTGCGAGGGTAACCTTTACCTTACCATATCTAGAATGCAAAATTTTAACTAGCCAGTAGATGGCAGCCAAAGGTTAAGAGATTTCTAGTGTTCATCCAAGATTCTTGTGGCCTGGGTATAATTAACCTAACTTAATAAAAAAAGGTTAAAAAAAGATAATGGAGTCCTCATGGATTTTACTCCACTAGTCGTTGCTGAGCATATAGGTTGATCAGGACTCTAATAACTCAGGTGATTAGTTAAAAGTTTATTATGCTGAGGTGGCCAGGCCTTTAGGGTTGTGGGAAGTTCCATAAGAGACCACAAGGCTGTGGTTAAAACACAGAAGGTTTACATGAGTATTTTTATAACTTTTACACTCTATCTATCTTCCTGGCTTCCTCTTACGTAACTAAGTAAAAATAAGAAAACTATATATACTTGCTTCACACTGTATTCAGGGTTTGTCCAATCTTATGGAGGACCCACCTTTGTTCAGCCGAATAAGTGTGTTTTATTTATCAAGAGAGATCTGAACTCAGTCTCCTCATTCGCACCGAGCCACATCTGATCCCTGCTAAACAGCAGTGCTCCTTTCCGTTTCAAGGCCATTGAGCCAGCATGGTCGAAAGACATTTCAGCAGTCATGTGGCCAGCACGATGACATGGAACACTGTTACCTTCCCAACAAAGTGGTATATAATTATATATACTGGGGTGAGAACAGGAGCTCACTCCATCGCATGGCACTTGGGTCTTGAACCTGGGCTGCTGAACTGCTGAGCCACAGAAATTTTGAGCAGTTTAGAGAACCGGCAGCGGAAATGTTGAGTAATTTGGAGAACCAGCAAATACCACTTCTGGCTGGTCCCAGAGTGGGGGTGGAAATGGAGATTTTGCAATATCCTTCCCCTGGAGTGGGGTGGGAATGGAGATTCTGCAGTATCCTTCCCCTGCCGCACCCACCAAGCCACGACCACCAAGCCACACCCACAGAACCAGTAGTAAAAAAAATTGGATTTCACCATTGGACATGACTATATCCTTAACCTTAGCCCACCCTTATTCTTGGTGCTGTCTGAGCTTGGCTGTTTTCTTGAAGATATTTCATTACCCAAACTAGGTAACATCATCAGTGCTAGTCCACCATCAGTGCTAGTAAGAACAACATCATCACATCCAATCTGCAGGAATTTCACTAACGTTTTGTCCTTTTCAGAATGGGCAAAAGCAATTGATTTTCCATCAGACTGATAGAGAATGTCTAGAGAAAAAAATACATATCTTGATTGAAATCAGTAAAGTGTCTCTGAACTACTTTATACTGTTTTCTCAAATCTCAGGCACCACTGTAGCATCTTTGAGGCATATTGATTTGTTGCTCATTTTATCAAGACTCAGATACTTTAATTATTCCTTTCAGGTGAGGATTATGTTTTACTCATTGGTCCACTAATTGGTGTGTGTGTGTGTGTGTGTGTGTGTGTGTGTATCTCAATAAAACATCATCTCACCTGAAAGGAACAATTAAAATATCTGACAAATATATATATATATATATATACATTTTGCTCACATAAGAACATTGCTCACATAAGAACAAAGCCAAAGCCTGAAGATGATGAGTGAGATCTCATCAAAACGTTGCCTAAATACTTCCAATCTTACAAGGGAAAAGACCCGAACATACCAAAATCTGCATATATATATATATATATATATATATAGGT
Organism: Ahaetulla prasina; assembly: GCF_028640845.1. Lineage (NCBI taxonomy): Eukaryota > Metazoa > Chordata > Lepidosauria > Squamata > Colubridae > Ahaetulla > Ahaetulla prasina. Next base: position 110,705,102 of record NC_080539.1, on the reverse strand, counting down.
CTTTGGTTATTCGGGTTTTCTCCCGCGTAAAATTGGAAGTGTCTTGCCGACGTTTCGACAAAGTCTCATTCGTCATCTTCAGGCTTCAGCTTCGTGCTTCTGGGAGCAATGTGTGATTGCAGCTGTTTCTTCCTTTTTAACTGCTAGTGGGGGTTTGAACTGATTGGGTGGGAGCTTGGCTGTGCTCTGATTGGATGGGTGTTGTTGTTTTTTTGTGCAAGATCCTCCACAAACATAACATCAAGACAGCATTCTGCACAAACCAAAAAATATCCACCATCCTAAGAAACCCCAGAGACAAAATTGAGTTAGAAAATCAAGGAATATATGAAATCCCATACACCGCCTGCCCCACCACATACATCGGACAAACCAACAGAAGAATAAGTGCACACATTGAAGAACACAAGAACTCAGTCAAAAAAGAGGAACCAACTTCTTCCCTGGTCCAACAACTTAAAGCCACAGGACACGATATTGACTTTAAAAAGACCAGAACTATCGCCAAAACTGAACACTTTAACAACAGAATAATCAGAGAAGCCATCGAGATAGAAAAACGCCCACACAGCATGAACAAACGAGATGATACCTCCCGCCTACCAGCCATTTGGAAACCCGCCCTTATTGACAAACGAGTCCTTAACACGAGGAATGACACCAGACCCACATTCACGAGGTCCACACAGGATGTCACCACCACACATCCACCCAGAAAGCAGACCCAAACCCACACTGATCAGGAAGCACGACCAAGGACCAGAAGCCAGACCGCAGCTGCAACATTAGCCATTTCAAACCCCTCCAATCCATACATGCAGCAGACTGACACCCACTATGAAGATGTAGCACGACCAAGAACACGAAGCCAAACAACAGCAGTGCAGCTTACCAGCTCAAATCCCCACCCAAACAGGACACACCCCCAGCCAATCAGAGCACACACACACAAAAAAACCCCATCCAATCAGAGCACAGCCAAGCTCCCACCCAATCAGTTCAAACCTCCACTAGCAGTTAAAAAGGAAGAAACAGCTGCAATCACACATTGCTCCCAGAAGCACGAAGCTGAAGCCTGAAGATGACGAATGAGACTTCGTCAAAATGTCGCCAAGACACTTCCAATTTTACGCGGGAGAAAACCTGAATAACCAAATACCTACATACAAACACCCACGAAAACCTCAGAAAACAAATATATATATATATATGTGTAGGTCTTTGGTTATTCGGGTTTTCTCCCACGTAAAATTGGAAGTGTCTTGGCGACGTTTCGACGAAGTCTCATTCGTCATCTTCAGGCTTCAGCTTCGTGCTTCTGGGAGCAATGTGTGATCACAGCTGTTTCTTCTTTTTAACTGCTAGTGGGGGTTTGAACTGATTGGGTGGGAGCTTGGCTGTGCTCTGATTGGATGGGGGGTTTTTTGTGCTCTGATTGGCTGGGGGTGTGTCCTGTTTGGGTGGGGGCTTGATTGTGCTCAGTTTAGTCTGTGTTGCAGAGGGATTTGAGCTGGTGAGCTGCATTGCTGTTGTTTGGCTTCGTGGTTGTGCTACATCTTCATAGTGGGTGTCAGTCTGCTGCATGTATGGATTGGAGGGGTTTGAAATGGCTAATGTTGCAGCTGCGGTCTGGCTTCTGGTCCTTGGTCTGATCATGAAGCACTCATACTCATCCCAGTAGCTTCCTCAATTCTGACTGAATGGTGGAGAATGGAAGGATTTATATTCCTTGCAGTCATCTGTTCAATAGCACTGTCACTTACAGGTTTATCTGTGCCCTCAGGGTCACCTGAGTGGTGCACATGGGGGTGGAACCTTCTTGGAACTGCTGAAAGGATTGTGTTGTAAACAGAAGCTAGATAGTGTGCATCCCTTCCCTTCTGTTGACAGGAGGCTGCCCAATTTTAATGTAGATGTGTTTATAACACAGTCCCTTCAGCATTTCCAACTGCACTTCAAGGAAAAACAAAGAAAGTCCAGTTGCCTTTTGAAAAGCACCTTTTGGACAACATGACCTGGATGACTGAGAATCTCCATAGACGTTGTAATGCTAAATTAACAATCTTAGCCAATTACCTCCCAACTATGGTAAAATTTAGAATGGCCAGTCTCTTTGGATTCTGGACCTAAGGAATGTATTCTTTGCAAGCTCAATGTTTAGGTGCAGGAATCAGAACTTAAATCTTCATGATACAGAAATCACCAAGCCTGGGAGGCAGAGGTAGGTTTCAGCAGGTTCTGACCAGTTCTGGAGAACCGGTAGTGGAAATTTTGAGTAGTTCGGAGAACCGGTAGTAAAAATTCTGACTGGTCCCACCTCCATTTATTCTCTGCCTCCCAAGTCTCAGCTGATCGGGAGGAAATGGGGATTTTGCAGTAACCTTCCCCTGGATTGGGGTAGGAATGGAGATTTTACAATATCCTTCCCTTGCCACGCCCTCCAAGCCTTGCCCTCTAAACCATGCCACGCCCTCCAAGCCATGCCCACAGAACCTGTAGTAAACAATTTTGAAACCCACCACTGCTGGGAGGCCCAGGCCTGCTCCTTTCCCCGACACCCAGGAGGTTACAGTCAACTACTGCTATGGCTTTGGAGACTTTCAGTTTTCTCTCCACCCCAATGGGAAGGTTTGATCGGTTACAGGGCCCAGCAGCGCATGCAAAGCTGTCATAGACTTGGAAGCTTTTGAGGTGCTCTGTGACCCAATGCATTTGGAAGGTCATGACCAGCACATAGCTTAGTATTCTTAAGGCACAGTCTGGTTTTATTATATCTGCTACCAAATTATTTCTTCTTCTTATGGTCCAAGATATTCTCAACCATATTCTCCAGCACCACAACTCAGAAGTATCATTTTTCTTCGTTCAGGTTTTTCAGATGGTTCAGCTTTTACAACCATATATTTCAACTGGAAAAACAATGGCCTTGGCAATCAGTACATTTGTTATCAGTGTGATTTCTCTTCACTGTAATATTTTGCTTAGATCTTTTTACTGTAATTTCTTTTCATTCAGAGCTATGACGATTATTCCCATGACTTTCTGAACTGAAGAAAATAAGTTAACACTTCAGTGTCATCTCCATTTACTTACCTTTGACTAGCTTTTCTTATTGACATATTTTGGGTTGGTTTTTTGTTTTTTTTTACATGGTGAGTGGCAAGTCAGGTTGTGCAGTATCTTTGAACAAGACATTCTCTATCTCCTCCTTGCTTATCTCCCTTTGTTTCCAGGCATTAAAGCGGTATCATTAGCATAGTTGAACTTTCTGATGTCCCTTCCAGCAAATAAGATTCCAATTTCTGCTTCTTTTAGGACAGTATTTCTTGTGATAAATTCTGCACATAATAAAGAGATGGTGGAATGTTCCTTTCCTGATTCTGATCTATTTATGTCCTCCATTATAAACGTTGCTTTCTGGTGATCATATAAATTATTCAGGAGGCAGACGAAGTAGCCTATATCCATGTTTTTAAGGGTTGTCCACAATTTTTGTGTGCGAGAGCTACACAGTCACAAAAAGCCTTTGAATAATTAGCAATGCTAACATAGAATGCCTGTTTAGAATTCCTCTCCCTATCCCATTATCCATCAGAAGTTACCAATGTCATTTTGGGTGACCCTGCCTCCACTGAATACGGCTTGTGCTTCTGCCAGTTTTTATTCCATGCACTGTTGAATTCTGGTTTGCAGCATCTTGAGGATTATCTTACTGGCATGTGAATTAAGCACAACTACTCACTAGTCTGAACGTTTGTTAGCGTTGCCCTTTTGGGTATTGATCTTTTCCGTTAGGCCACTGCTATGTTTTCAGCAGCTGCTTCCAAACCACATGAAGTACTTTAATGGCATCATCATCATCATCATCATCATCTAAGATTTTAAATAGTTCTGCTGGTATTTCATCAATTCCTGCAGCTTTGATGAAGCAATGTTTTCCAGGGCCCATTAACTTCACTTTTCAGACCTTCTGGCTGTAGTCCAGTGATCAAACATCCATGCATATCATTAATTCTGAGATGGGATCATCTCTGTACAGACCTCAGGTTTATGCATGCCCTATTTTCCATCTTTGGGTTTCTCTAGTAGACCTTTATTATTATTATTTTTTGCCTTTTATTATGCCCATTGTTGCATAATATTTTCCATTATTCCTGCAATTTTCTTTTTTTTTCCCCTTTTCCTTCTGATGTAGTTGTTATCCTTAGTTTCATTGCATTGCTTATATAACTTTTGTTGTCCTCTATAATTTCAATGTTTAATTGGGCAAATTTTCCTCTGTCCTACCTGAAGTCAATGTATTTCCTGCAGCAACAAATGTCTCATGGCTTCCACATCAGATAAAAGCCAAAGAAGGAAGGTTCAAGTCATCTGTAACTATGCATCTGGGAGTTATGCACAGGTATAGGTATTTACTGCACACCCAGATATAATTCACGTGGGTGTGCAGGGGAAAGGTGTATGAAATTAATGTCCTTAATATTTGGAAGTGTTTTTTGTTCGAGGGGTTCTATTCATGTTACTTTTGGTCCCATCAGAATTTGCACAGAATTGAAACCTTGCTATGTGGCACTTTGATTTCCAGAGAAAAACTGATTTATGCTATATTGAACAAGTAAACAAACTTCAAATATTTTCTATCTTACAACCCACCTGCTTTAACCATAATGAATATAAAATATATTATTTAGTTGTTTGATGTAGCCAGACATATACAAAACCCATCCCTTTAAATCTTGAAAGATGCAATGATAATACATGTGCAAGGACATGTAGAGGAACGGGGGAATATAATCTAACAAACACTCCCCCCCCTTTGTATTTTACTGTGAAATATATTGAACTAAGCATCTGTCTATACATTTCCTCAAATTCCTCAATACATTCCCCCACAAGAATTCTGAAAGTCAGAATCTACTGCTACCTGGCATAACCAATTATTCTTACTGGAAAAAAGAAAACAGATGTGCAAAATGAGAACAATAGAATTACAGCCCTGCCTGCTGACAATTTGCACATAGCAAGCTATGATGTAAAGAAACAAATTTAGAATTGTGAGCATCATTTTAACAAATGCAGAGAAAATTCTATCCTTGAGAGAAACTTCAGTCTGGCTTTCATTCTTTGTCCAAGGCTTTATGTGGATGGGCAGCATTAAGGCCCCCGCCAGGAGTGCTGTTCTTCACTGTTGTGGGACTCTGTTCATTAGGTTATGAGACCCTGTTCATTAATTTGAGCTCTAAGGATCAATTGGAGTTGTTGCTACCGTACCGGCATTCCTGCTGGATCGTGTTATTTCCATTTCTGTTTAACATCTATATCAGTGGTAGTCAACCTGGTCCCTACCGCCCACTAGTGGACATTCCAGCTTTCATGGTGGGCGGTAGAGGTTTTGTCAGATACTGAAGCATTTCCCTTTTTTTTTATTTAATTGACTTTTCAAAAAAATTTCATAGCATTATTTAAAAACATTTTCATTAGGTTTTCATAAAATTCCCCATGACAATTTAAATTTCTGAAAATATACTATTTGTATCGCCCACGCATAAGTTTACTTCACGTTACGTAAGTGAAACTAAATGGCGCTATAGTGCGACCGCAAACAAAAGAGCCTTGTCCCAGAATAGCTCGCACATCTCCCCTCACACCACCCAGCTGTAACAGACAAGCAGAGCTGGTAGCCAGAGCCCCCCAAACCCAATCCATGATGCGCGAGAGGCATGCACAGACGACGATACACGACGATACACGGCGCATTACTGTGGAACCGGTGGGCGGTTAGAAAATTTTACTACTAACAGAGAGACAAAAGTGGGTGGTAGGTATGAAAAGGTTGACTACCCCTGATCTATATGAAGCTACTGGGTGAGATTACTGATCATGGGGTAAGGTATCATCAATATGTTGATAATACCCAGCTATACACTTCTGTCCCTGTTAAGCTAAATGATGCTGTTGATATCCTTTCTTGGTGCCTGGAGACCTGGGGCAGGGGGGGGGGGAGGTCTGGATGGGGAACAACACGCTTCAACTGAATCTTGACAAGACTGAGTGGCTTTGGGTTTGGGGAACCTTCCATATCTCAGGATTTACCATATTTGGCTTTATATGGGTTGCAGTTGTTCCAGACAAACCCAATGTGCAATCTGGAAATTGTTCTAAATTCATGACTCTTGTTTGAAGCACAAGTGGCAGCCATGGCCAGGAGGACTTGTGCACAGCTTCACGCTGCGTGTCAATTGCAACCCTTCCTTCCTGTCAAGTCATTTATGCCCTAATCCCATCTCAGATGGAGTACTATAATACCTTCTACATAGGGCTGCTATTGAAGAGTATCCAGAAGCTTAAGCTGGTGCAAAATGCAGTGATGCAGATATGTGTGTTACATTTCTGCTCCATGAGCCACATTGGTTGCCAAATTGCTTCTGGGTCCATTTCAAGATGCTGTGATCTTTAAAACTGTACATGACACAGGGGCAGGTTATCTAAGAGGTCACCTCACTCAATTACATCTATCTGCCCCATCAGACTGGACATGTTGTGGGTCATCAGTCAAGTTGTATCATTTAGTGGGAGCATGTTCTGCTGCAGCAGCCAAGCTTCTCGAACATAATCCCTCTCAACCCCCAAGTCTGAACATCTGACTGATTGTGTGACGAAACAATAATTTCATACAAACTGACCAATTTTTATATATTCATAGTAGTCATGATGCCATGCATTACACAATAATATCTTCATATGACATTTAAATAATGCTACAAAAATCATTTTTCAATATATTAACTTCTGGAAGTACATACTTCTGAGTATGTCTACTTCTGGGTATGTCTAGTTTAATGAAAAGAAGAACTAGAGGAGACATTATAGCAATGTTCCAATATCTCAGGGGCTGCCACAAAGAAGAGGGGTTCAAGCTATTCTCCAAACACCTGAGGGCAGGACAAGAAGCAATGGGTGGAAACTAATCAAGGAGAGAAGCAACTTAGAACTAAGAAGAAATATCCTGACAGTTAGAACAATCAATAAGTGGAACAACTTGCCTGCAGAAGTTGTGAATGCTCCAACACTGGAAATTTTTAAGAAGATGTTGGATAACCATTTGTCTGAAGTGGTGTAGGATTTCCTGCCTGGGCAGGGGGTTGGACTAGAAGACCTCCAAGGTCCCTTCCAACTCTGTTGTTGTTGTTGTTGTTGTTATTTAAGTACTATGCAACTTTCAGTCATATCCAATTTGCACAATGACCTTCTCCCAATATACTGTAAATGGGTGTGGGTGGGTGGGGGGAATGAGGCTCATATAAACACTAGCCAAATTCCAGGAGAAATCAGCTTGAATAGACACACAGAGTTTTCCATTTACAACAGTTTTAGGGGAGTATTTGGGTATGTTACAGACGAATACATAACAATTTCTCTCCCCAACTTACATTGACTGGAAAAGCCTCTGGAGATGAGGGACTACACAAGTATATTAAATATTTATATGTTTCTTTATCAGATTTTATTGTTGCCACAATCACACAAGCCCTCAGTGGTTTACAAAAGTTAAGAGCAATACAAACCAGACCATCAATGGTAAAACTAAACCTGAATAGATAAAACCATCGAACCATAAAGTCAAACCACCTTCATCATCCTATCATTCTCTATAGGACCATCAGGATAACTCTATTATTAACAATTAAAAATAAGGCTATTTTAAAAATAAGGTTATGAGTTACTGTTGCAAGAGCCTTCTATTCCAATGAAATATTATATATTGTAAATTTATTCAGAAATAAGCTTACTGAGATTGGTGGAATTTAATTTCAAGTAGGTATGAACAAAATGGGAGTTCAATTCCCAAATATGCAAAATGTCTTTTGTTTTTGACAAATGAGTGCAATGCATTTTCATTCTTATACTGTAGTTTTACTTTCTACTTTGGGAACGTAGATCTAATTCCATCCAGCTTTTTGCTGATATCTTATTCAGAGGAGAGCTAGTAGGGTGCAACAATTAGCACAAGGGTGAGTAGATATGAACAGAAGAAATGAAGATAACAGCTGCAACTGCCTAACAGAAGTTCTGTCCCTTTTTCTATGGGTCACATTTGTTCTGCATAGAAAAGGGAATTGTGCGGTTATGGCTGCCATATTGCCTTTTCTTTACTTCTCATACAGATGGAGATGATGTGGGTCATATGAAGTTTCAACTGTGTCTTCCCAGTATCCTGAATAGTGTTCCAGCATAGCCACATTTCAGTGATGGTTTTGATGAAAGTTCATGCAACTAAAAGAATTAACATATCTGGAGTACCAGTCCATAAACTGAATTACTTGTCATAAAATATATTTTTGTTATTATGGTCATAATTGTTTATAAATACTGATTTTCTACAAACATTAATTTCTTTGAAGAACTGTTCATGTACAGTATGTAAGAGCCCTGATTAATTCTCATTAATTTTTACTATGAAAATTTGCCACCAAAATACCTTATTATATTGTATTAAGAAAATGCTGACATAATTTTATGCCATAGATACAAAGATGTAGTAATTGTATAATAGTGAATACTATTAAAAACAAAAAAGGACCAAGTTAAAAGTTCAGGTTTAGGCACAATGTAAACCTGAAGTAAAAAAATCATTTTTGATTTTAAAAAATACTAAATTCAGAAGATTTTTAAAAATCAACATTTACATACCCACTCAGTTAAAAATCTAAAACATAAACTCAGGTAGTAATCAGTTTTCGCTGAAAGGAGTAACAGAATATAGAGTATTTCTTACCTGCTTTTTTAACTACAGAGGGTGCTGTCCTCTCAAAAGTTTTCCTTCTTTCTTCTTTTTTCCCTAAAAATTAATTTAAAAAAGATGTTTCTTATGCTGGAAAAGTAAATCACATACTTCAGCAAGCTTATGAAAAATGTATGCTATCATTTTGAATGATTGAATATTGAATTCAGTCTAAACTTTAACATACTTGGAGGAGATATATCTATCTATTTCAGTGATGGCTAACCTCTTCCAGATTGAGTGCCCAAAGTGTGTGTGTCCGCATGCCTGAATCCCCAAAATACAATGCACATGTGCCCCTGCACATGTGCCCCACTCCCACATATGCCCCACACACACACCACCCCCATGCATCCGCACACCCCCACATGCACCTCCACACACATGCGTGCCCCCCACATATGCCCGCCCCCCGCACATGTTGGCAGAGACCCAACAACCAGCTGGCCAGTGGGAGGCCCGCGCATGCACGGTGGAGCATAACTGTGGTGACTGCGCGTCTGCCCACAGAGAGGGCGCTGTGTACCACCTGTGGCACATGCACCATAGGTTCGCCATCATGGATCTATATCATCTATGTATCTATATCATCTATGTTTACATCAATATTATCATTATTTACCCCCCCCTTTCTTTTTCTCCCTCTCTCCCTGTTTGTGTGTATAATAGTATACCAAATACATAGATTTATGTAGCACTGCATTCATAGGTTATTTATTTATAATCTTAATGACAGTGATATTATGTGCCAATAATAAATTTATATTTATAATTCCCTACATTTAGTTATTATATTAGCATAGTGAGATGGCTTTAATTTTAGTTTTGACAGTAATTTTTGCTGGTTAACGACGAATGTAAAGAATGTTATGTACCTGGGAGATGCTCACTGATATCAGTGGGATTCAATAATCTATAGATTACAACACTTCTAATGGAGGATGTAATGTCTAATGAGATTATATTTATATATAATCCCTTATATTTAAACTATTGTGTTAATGATAAAAAATTTTAAAAAATCACAGTCTAAAAGCATACCTTTTGCTTGAATATCGGAAACATCTTTCTTCTCATGGATTCTCTTTTTTTCTTCTTCCACTTCTAAAATATGAAAAAAAAAAAAGGCTTTGGATCATAAGATCAGAAGTAGCCAATAAACTGAAAAAGAAGCTCAACTCATTCTGTCCATCCAACACTAAAACAAACAGCTGTGATTTAGAGTTCTGTGTCAGCAGGCATTTAGCTTACATCTCATGATGAATGTATGTATTGTTTCATTTAAATTGTTATCCCCTACAACATAGCTTCCTGACACCTAGATGGGAAGTTCACAGCAGATATTTTTCCTTTGAGCCCTAAGAGAGAAATATCTGCTGCTGCTACCTGGGACTGAACTCTCAACCTTCTGAGTGGGAAGTGAGCATCTTCACCACTAGGCTACCATGCCTCTCTGGACTTAGGTCTCTTTCAGGGGCATAGGATCCCAGAATGATGATGCATTTGACCCCACCTTCGGGCTCAGTCTGATACTCTCTTTCCAAATGCTACAGATATGTCCAGGGAATTCACCCAAAAAAGGTCAACTGTGATTGTGCAATTGAAGCTTCACTCTTCCTTTTAAAAGCATCACATATATTCACACATATTCCAGTCTCCATTTTATTAAAGTGGTGATTCTATACTTGATTATTTGATACGAATTTGTGATACTTCAGAAATAACCATATACCTATATAATACCGCAGCAATCTAATAATGCAATACTTATGCAAATAACTTACCTTTCTTTTTAATTTCAGGAACATCTTTCTTCTCAGCAGTTACTTTTTTCCTCTCTTCTTCTAAAGACATAAATCAAAGGGTAATTAATTGGTTTCATTTTATTTAAATACAATAGGCAGATGAGAGCCCTTTACAGATGAAGCAAATTAATTGCTTTATTTTAAAATAATAAATACCCTACCTTTTCTTATAACTTGAGGAATAGCTTTCTTTTCTTGAACCACTTTTTTTCCTTTTTCCACTTCTAAAGAATAAATTTAAAAGGAAATTATTTCAAAGTGCATTTTTATTCAAGAATTAGTAGTCAAAATGACAGAACCTTTTCTACTTTCTACTTCTGCACTTGGAGAAATAAAATACCTCTGAATCTAAAAATAAAATAAACAGCACAAAATGTTGCCTAGTCAACAGCCTATTCATATTAATGGAGGTAAAAGACTTCACACAGAAGTGGGAGAATGCTAGGAAAAACAACTTCAGAAGGTGTGTTGTTTTTTTAAGTAGTCTAATGCCATACTGTGGAACAGCAGTGCAGTTGATTGACATTTGAATGGAGGGATAACTGAATTTCTGGACCACCCAGGATAATTCTGATACACTTCGACTTCATTTTTACCTCATTAGGGACAGAAAGTACTTTGATAATCTGTGATAATAACTGGGCACAAATAATGTGTTTATTTTGCTATTTAGGGTTGAAAAGCAAAATGTCAGCACTGTTGGATTTCAGCCATTATATCTGACGATCAGAGCATTTGGATGGGATAGAATTTAGAAACATTTTTTTTTAATGGTCAGTCTTGTCATTGTTGGAAAAATGGTCTTGGAAGGTGGTCCCTCTATCTCATTGCCCACTCTATTTACTGTATATAATAAACTACACTAGGAAACTATCCAGATTTTAAAGCTTTGATACTTCTACATTTTGGTGATAACCCTCTCTATGTCTCTCTTTTTCATCCAAATAAATTCAATCATCTGATATGGACATCTGATTCATAATGAAGTGGATGAGGGGCAAATGCATTTAAACTTTATCCACAAAAGGACTAGGTGATCCTGGCAATCTAGAGTTCTATGCTGGATTGGATAAGACCTCTCCAAAACTTCAGATTTATAATTTAGATGTGCTCTTTGATTCTTTTCCAAAGGTAAATGAGGTTAAAGATTCTGAGCTCATCAGCTGGAAAGCTGACAGCCCAGGTTTGCATCTTGCAGGACCCAGCTCCTGCCCACCTAGCAGTTTGAAAGCATCCAATGTGAGTAGATTGACAGGTACCACTTTTGTGGGAAGGTAACAACATTCTGTGTGCCTTTGGCGTATAGCCATGTTGGCCACATGATCACAGAAAATATCTTTGGACAATGCTGGCTCCTTTGGCCAAGCAATGGAGATGAGGATTGTGTCCTAGAGTCAGATATGACTGGGCAGGGAAACCTTTATGTATGTATATATTGATGCATTTGTCCAGTCTCAGATTATGTTGCATTCCTCCACATAATAACGGCCTGTGCACATTTTTAAAAAGATGATTACATGAAGAGTAATGCTGTACATTTAATAAAGGGGTTCCGGTTATCACCCGTTCCTTAGCCCACACCTTCAACAAACCATGTAAAGTGATTGAGGCTATCTTAGCTGGTTTGCTATATTTGACAGTGATTGGATGGAAGCCAAGTCAACTTTTTTTCTGACTCGTTGCTGCCACGTCCAGTTGTCAACTACATGCTACTTGATAGCTCTAAAGGAAGGCAGAGTGAGTGAAAGAAGAGCCACTAATTCTGCTGTGGCTGTTGTGGCAGGTACAAGAAAGAGAGACATTAGAGTCTCTGGCAGCTTCCATGTTGATTGCTCCTGGATGCTCTTTTCCTTTTCTTGTGCTCCTGAAGGAAAAAGGGAAGGGCAGCTGAAAGAGACTGAAAATGCTTTGCCGCCCTTTAATGTTTATCCAGAGCTTTCCACCCTAGCTAAATAGGTCTAAGGGTGATTTCAGGGGGTTATCTGAGGGAAGGGTCTTGAATATACCTGGCTGTATTCTGAAGAGGAGGGAGACAGATCCTTTCTGGATCTAGAAGTGAGAATATTTTGACGCGATGTGGTCAATTATCATTCACCTCAAGTCTGCTGCTACTAAGGCTCTCTCCATTGAGGAACCCCATCTAAAAGGCTTCCCTCAGGTCCAACCCCCGATAGAGTAGACAATTAGCCTTCCTTCAGTTTCATCAGTTTGTGTCTCAGTTACATCAGGCTGCAGACACAGACTGGATAATACGGATGATATAAATGAGGCAGAGATGGATAATTATAGAGACAGTGAAGGAGATGGATAAAGCCAGAGACAGTGACTGAGACAGTTATGCAGATGGAGGCAAAGGCAAACAGACACAGAAACAGAGGTCTAAATAATTAAAATGTATTGGGGATAGATTAGCTCCAAATCATTCAAATGAATTGTCTTTAGAGGACTGTTTTTTTTTAAACAAAAGAGCATTCAATCATATGTGCTCCCATTTGCAACCTGCAATGCTACCATTGACCTATATTGCAGTTAATACAACATGTGGCTATACCAAGCATCTGGTAGGAAGAGAAAGAAGTAAGAGAGGAAGCTGTTTTTCTAATAAACCCATATTCAATTAATTTGCTGAAATATATCTTACGGACTTAAGATCAGTCATGATCAGGAGCTGCTTCTCCCACAAATGACTAAGAAACTTTAGTCATGAGACAAGGAAAAGAAAAGCAAACATGAAGTTTTATCTTTAACTCTGCCCTCAATTTCAGCATCGCTGATATTAACATATTTTGTTATTTATTGCAAACATACAGAGAAATGCCTCACACATTTTATCAACTTACAAAAGGAGAAGAGAGTAGCACTAACTAGTCTCTGTCCTGACCCCTTGCATTCATTTATACAACCTGATTATCTTCAGAGGAGGACCTTTGAAATCTCCTTGTGATCTGGAATCCTGTGCATTTACCTCCAAAGGACACAGGATTAAGTTAGCTTCATCATGGTTTTTTAGGCACATCCTAACTCTTCCCACACATGCTGATTTGAATACACAAGATTTTTTTCTGGATACCAAAAGAGTCTATCCTCAAATCACATGACCATTTCAGATGGAACTGGTATGGTTATCCAGCCAAAAGCAAACAACAGAATACAATATACACTACTTACTTTTTGTAGCTGTCACGTTCAGCTTTCCCACTGTATGAGCAAAAGAATAATTTTAAAATGTTAAACCAAGGAATGCAAACAATGAATTACCAGGGATGAGAAAGGACAGCATGTTTGCAGAAGCACCAGCAAATATGTGATTGTGAGTATTACAAAGCAGATATGTTCTTAAAAGCTATAAACCCTATAGTCTTTCTGCATATTGGTTTCATAAATATAAGCACCATCCATGTGCTATGGCAGAGAAGACATTTACAAAGAGGTATGAAAACAAAATTGATTCTGCCTGTGTGCCAATACTGTGATATCCACAGTGCAATGAAATATCTGTTAAATTGTTCAGCCATGAGTAGTTTCTTTTATATTAAAAATACGTACCATTTTTCTTTACACTTCACAGCCATGAACCAACTCAGATTTATCATTCCAATCCAGTACAAATATATCAATAGGTCAGATACATTCTTTGTACACATAGGGTCTACCCAAGTGTAAAAATTTCTAAGAAGCAGAAACTTTGTTTGCATTTGGTTTCATGCACATTTACTAGAGACCAGGGGTGTCAAACTTGATTTCTTTTAGGGCCACATCAGGGTTGCTTGTGACCTAGGGGGACCAGGAAATGTGTGGCCGGGGGGGCGTGGCCAGCTTGATGTCACTCATGTTAGGGGCGCCTGTGGTGGCCTGAGCGCTCTGCCAGGAAAAACAAGCTCCCAAGCTCTGCTTTCAGCAGCAACAGCGTCCTGTAACCCTCTGCCAGGGAAAACGAGCTTCATTTTTGTGACAGAGGCACCGCGGGCCGGTTCTTCCCTGTTTGCAGGTTGGTCCTGAGGGTCAGATCTAAGCACCCCATGGGCCAGATTCCAGCCTGCGGGCCTTGAGTTTGACATCCCTGGTCTAGACAGTAACAACTGTTCTGAACATGCCAGAAAAATGGAATTAACGCCTTTACTTTCATCTCCAACATGTGTGCAATACTATTAGACACTAGCAACCTTCCTTCTTCTGTGCCTTTGGAACTGCAACTCCATGAATTTCCTGGGTAAAGGTGAACCAAAGGTGTACTCTTTTTTCGGGGTGCTTACAAACCCCAAGGTGCAAGTATGCACACTAAGTTCATGCAATATACACATATACACATGTATCTGGAAACTAGGACAACCGTCAGAAGAAAAAAATCACAGAAAAAATTGTGACAAAGTTTATGCATAATAAAAAAATCTGTGATGTTTAGTAAGAGGCACTTGTTTCTTCCTAAATTAAGTATCAGGTAAGAATCCTTTTTCATTATCAAGTAATCAGTGTTATAAATATTCCTATTTATAGGAATAAATAGCATCATCCTAGTCATAAATCCATGGCATCCAAAAATTCATTTTAAGTCCCATATGAGCAAACTAAGAAATCATTTGAAGTGACCCTAATAATGAAAGTTGAAAAGCAACTGGCAAACATAAACTACTAAGGGAGAATAATATACAGCATTCAATGGGAACATAGAGTAGAAAATATGGTGCTATTAGTGCATGCTCTTTCAAAAGTAAATAAATTGATTTGGACAATAATCTTATGTCATTCCACCCACTCAGTTCTAATATGTATTATATGACTCTTAGCATAGATTTTGCATTTCACAAGTTACAACAAAGTTGCAAATTAGGTGAAGAAGCAAAGGTAGCTTGCAGGTAGCCAGGAATGGATTTATAGCGTAAATAAATTAAGTAATTGTGTTTCTTAAAAGGTCATTCCAGGGCTGAACAGAATTAATAACTTAATTCTAAGTTATGCAGAAGCCAGATCCCAGAAGCTAACTTTGCATGTAATCCCAGATTGTTTATCTACTTCAAAATAGATCTGCTCAATAAAAAAGCTTTCCCATCCATAGCCTGGTAAACATATTTTTAATATTTCACAATAGAAATGAACAACTGAGCCTGCACATTCACATTGCCATGTCATATGACCTCATCCAGACTTTAACATGAGTTGCCATTTCCAGAATATGCGCATTCTTATCTGAAACAAAGAACTATTACCAAGGTTTTCCTTGAATGTTACTTTTTTTCAAAATACGTTTTACTTTCCATAACCCTACATTAATGGAACAAGGTCCTAGAAAATTCCTAAATCAAAAAGATCTCTTTCTCAAGTAAAAAAAAAAAACTTTGGAAAGTCAGTGAAGGAGACAAAGATTGGAAGATGTGATGAGAAAAATAAGAAGGGTTTTAATGTAAGCCTCAAAAGGTCAGGCACATTGCTCTAAAATGGTCTTCAATGACTTCTACAACATCTTATGTCTTCCACCTGTGATGTCAAGTGTTTTTAAGAGATGGAAGAAGGCAAGGAGGAGCAGCACTGGATTTATGCCAAGTGTCCTTCAAAGTAGATTAGAGTGCAGCAACTGCCTGTTGATCTGCCTGTGATGAGAATCTCTAAATATAGCAAAGCACTTGAGTTAGATGGCATAGTGCTACACAACTGAGACTCTCCGAAGATACACGTTACCAAGCTCTGTATTTTCACACTTTAAGTTCCAAGATGATACAGAGAGTGAGTAAGTGACATTAGTGCTGATTCAGAAACAGCTTGCTGCCCATCCATCATCAGCAAAAGGAGGAAGTAAGAAAAGGGGCCCAAAAGAAGAGGAACATATAGAAGCAAAAAGAATAAGCAGTTGCTTCAGTTGGAGCCTGGGTGCATTTGGTGCTTCTGATCAAAACTGTAAGAAAGGTTATGGAGACACATTTTTGTGAAATCAGTAGCTTGATTTCCCTTAAAATACTGCCTTCAGATTTAAAAGTATAATATGGAAGTTTGCCCCTCCAAAGTTAATTGGCAATATAAAACAGATTAATCTTGAGTTAGATCTCTGTTTCATATCTATACCAGTCCCCGCTAATACTGCATTATTGAGTATAGCATGAAATAATTTTAAAATTAATGCTCGATTTCATTTTAGCTAGATCAGTTCTATTTATACTATTTAAGGGTATATTCTCTTTCAAGCCTTCCTCACCTTGTGGCATCAAGGAATATTGCGACTGGTGCTTCCAGAATTCCTAACCAACATGGCTATTTCATTTCATTTTATGAAACAGTTAATATATTGGCTATTCTCAGTTTCCAAGTATTCGAAGTATTAATATTCATTGAAATCAGCTGAGAATAGAAATGATATTCCTGGTATATTAGAACTTCTCTGAAGCCTGCTGTGCCTCTGAGCTCATCTCATCTGACAGGGTCTCTTCAAACATTCTTTTTTTTTTTTAATGAGTGTTTCTTTTAGCTTCTATTCTTCTCTTCAGCACTGCATAGCTGTGCCATCCTGATGTAATCAGGCAGTTTACAAAGGTCAAGGAAATGTAAATAAAATCAATCTGAGATTTTGAGAGTAGCTATTTTTTTAAATTCTGAATCCCATCTGTTCGACTTGTCTCAAGAATGCTAAGCCAGAAATAGGTACTGCAATCACTACAGTATAAATTAATCTAATGTTTTTAAACACATTGTCTGTTATTTGGATTGGATATAGCCAAACCCTTTGGGACTAAGAAAGCTAAGGTATAATGATGCAGATAGGTCATTCTGGGAGATAGCATAGCTTCCCTAAGTGTCTGAAATCTTCTACTCTGCTGTTTATTGCCTTTCCAGCATATAATTTTTTTGCTGTTGGAATGGAATAATAGATAGCTAAGGCACATTCAATATTCTTGCACTCAAATGATGTGAATCTGTTGTGGATCTTCTGTGAGGATTCAACTTTGCTCTCTAGAGGAGGAGCTTAAAATCTTTCACAGGTCAGAATACTTAAAGCCATTTCAAGTATGGTAACCCATTAAGGAAGATAGTAGGTAGCAGAAAACAGACTGCCTTCAGATTTAAAAGTATAATATGGAAGTTTGGCCCTCCAAAGTTAATTGGCAGTGAATTCCAAATGCAAAATGAAATAAAAATGCCAAGGATGCAGTGGAAATGCTTGGCAGCAGCTCCAGCTCCACTGCCTATGCTTTTATTTGTATACCAGGCATTTTATTTTAATTGTGAACCTGTTGGTGACCAAATCAGCAACATGGTTTATGTTTTATGGGTAAGCTTCATTGGATCAAATGAGATCATTAAAAAAAAACCTCCACAGAAGATTTATTGATTTATTTTTATGTTTTTATATTGCCCATATCCCACAAGGGAGATTTGTTCTATATACATTTTCTTTTTATATTGACGGACACTGTCCTTCTACAGATTTCAACAGTAAATTCCAGAGACTTCTACATGTCATCTACCTAACTTTCCATAGTCCCACAACTGAACTGGAATCTGATTCATTTTCACCTTGATGAAGTTTCCAGGCCAGGTTTTCTGAGTAACGAAGGTTCACTATACTAAAAGGTGTAAATAAATATGCTGGCCCTATCTCTGGGCCCAAGTCATATAATAATGCGTTAAGAAATTAGCATGCTTCTGTATTCCATCCTAAAGGAATGGCTAAGCATCTAGGTTTTTCATTACTTTTCCATAGTTTTTTTATAATGAAATAGCATTATAATAGGAAGAAAAACTATAAATAAAGTGCTCCCTGAGAGAAATAGAAATTGATGAGTAAATGGGCAATTCATCAGTTATCCCCAAGCTACTCTGAAAAGGAATCAGAGACAGCCTAAATTAATTAATGTAGAATCATTCTTACAAGCCACAATAGGCATGCCATCATATTTTATGAAAGATTGGAAGAAAATTGCCACAAGCTGGGAAGGGGGGGGGGAACATGGAAGTAGCAAAGAAAATACTGGAATAGACTGATTTGGAGCCAGCATCATATCGAAATTCAGTATAAAAAAAGAAATAAAAAATAGCAATTTCAGAGAAATGGAACCAAAAGTGATGTTTCTCATACTAGGACATGGTTAATTTGGTAGGGACTAGACAAGCACAGATAATCATGCAAAAAGATTAATCAGTACTTAAGTCTGTGAGAAATATTTTCTTAATGAATTATTTTTTTTCCTGACAATATATATCCTAAATTACAGAACTCTGAAATTAGTTTTAGGTAGAAACCATTCTATGTTGCTTTCAATACTGAATCATATTGTGCAGCCTTCTTGGAACATCTGTACATTTCTCACTTTTATACACATCATTGTCAGCATCAGATATCAAATAGGGTAAAGGTTTTTTTTTCCTGTTCTGGTCGCATGCCTGGTACAGAATTGCTTCAAAACTTGAAGGCTTCATATTGATTTTTGTTTGTTTCTCTCTATATTAAAAATAATACTGACTCTTGGATCCTTGTTCTAAATTGTCACCTGCTTGCAGACCACGTCTAATAGCTTAAAGTAAGGTTCTACATTTAGGCCAAAAAAACAAAATGCACCAGTACCGTATATGTGGTACCTTGCTCAATAGTAGTACCTGTGAGAGGGATCTTGGAGTCCTAGTGGATAACCATTTAGATATGAGCCAGCAGTGTGCAGCAGCTGTTAAAAAAGCCAACACAGTTCTGGGCTGCATAAACAGAGGGATAGAATCAAGATCACGTGAAGTGTTAGTGCCACTTTATAATGACTTGGTAAGGCCACACTTGGAATATTGCATCCAGTTTTGGTCGCCACCAAAAAGATGTTGAGACACTAGAAAGAGTGCAGAGAAGAGCAACAAAGATGATTAGGGGACTGGAGGATAAAACATATGAAGAACAGTTGCAGGAACTGGGTATGTCTAGTTTAACAAAAAGAAGGACTAGGGGAGACATGATAACTGTGTTCCAATATCTTAGGGGCTGCCACAAAGAAGAGGGAGTCAGGCTGTTCACCAAAGCACCTGAGGGTAGAAAAAGAAGCAATGGGTGGAAACTGGTCAAAGAAAGAAGCAACTTAGAACTAAGGAGAAATTTCCTGACAGTTAGAACAATTAATAAGTGGAACGACTTGCCTTCAGAAGTTGTGAATGCTCCAACACTGGAAATTTTTAAGAAAATGTTGGATAACCATCTGACTGAGATGGTGTGGGGTTTCCTGCCTGGGCAGGGGGTTGGACTAGAAGGCCTCCAAGGTCCCTTCCAACTCTGATGTTATGTTATGTTATGTTATGTTATGTTATGTTATGTTATGTTATGTTATGTTATGTTATGTTATGTTATGTTATGTTATGTTATGTTATGTTATGTTATGTTATGTTATGCTTCACAGAAATGAGTCTTGTAAAACTGTGTAAATAAGTCTAAGGAGAAAACATAGCATTAGGAGTAAGAGCCCAGCATCAGAGTTATACCATGTTTCCCCAAAAATAGGACAAGGTCTTATTTTCTTTTGACCCCCGAAATATGGCCTTGGCCTTATTATGGGGGGGGGGGTTCTTATCCCTAAACCTCATCCCCGGAACACCCACCAGCTGCTTTGCCAATGCTGCTCAGGCTGCTGCCTCAGGCAATTGTGGCAGCTTTTTCATAGCTTCCCATGCAAACAGTACGAAGTGAGGAGGTGGGGGGGGCAAAGGGGGGAACATGCCCCACACGTGTCTGCCATCCATGCAGAAACGGGGCACTTTTCTTTTCTTTTTGGGAGGCGGAAAGTGGCCGTAGCTTGCAACAAGTGGGTTTTCTGGTCTTGGAAATGCTGGGATGAACGAAGGCAGACTCGGAAGTTAAAGCATGAAGCTCAGGGAAAGAGGACGGCAGTTGGATCCCCTCAGGCATCCTTGCAGGCATATCGAGGCTGCCCTTCGGTCAGGGGTGCCTCTTCCTCTTCCTCCTTCCCTTTACTGGCCTCTGCTCATCAAGGATCGCCCGCTAAGTCGAATGCCAGACTGGCCACCCCGGGGACTCGGCATCCCGGCATCGGCATCATTGTGGTTGCCTTTCTCCCCCACCTCTTTCCACTACCTGAGCGTTTAACCCGGTGGGCTCATCAGAGCAGCCTCCCTTGCCGCCCTCCCTCCCCCTAAGCTGCTCCATTTATCAAGTCCCATCTCGGAGCTCCAGTCCTGGCGGGTTGAGGCCGTTTTAGCATCTGACCCACATACACACACAAAAAAGGTTTGCTGAGGGCAACGTTGGGTTATGGATGTGGGCAGCAGGCAGAAGAGGAAGGCGACTTCCCCCTCCCCTGGCAACTCCAGGCCTGTCCAAGAGATCCCTCCCTGGTCTTTCTCCTCCGCCATAGGGCTTTTGGCATCCATGGGGGCCACTTACCACCCACCCATGGGGGACTCCTTTCAGTGTGGGGAAGGAGCAGGATGTCTCCAGACCCTCCCATTGTGTGGAGCCAGGTGGCCAGGCAGGGAAGCAAGGAGGTGCTGCCTTCTAGTTGAGGCAGGGAGGGAGGCTGCTTGCAAGATCTGCTTGTTGGAATTGTGGGCTCCCCTCCCCCCCCCCAGCCAGCTGAGTTCCCTCACGGGGTTTGCAAGGGGTTCCCAGCTGCGACTCGCCTTTTGTCGAGCAGCTGCCCCTGTTGGAGGCCCATTTGTCCCCGAAGCCAAGGCCAATTGGCGGTGGGTGCGGGTGGGAGAAGCTGCAGTGAAGAGGTCAGGGCGGCCGGAGCCACTTTTCACATGGGGCCAGAGGACGGGCATGAGGGGGCGGGGTTTGCTGGGCTGGAGCCCAGGTGCTAGTCCCCCTCCCCCCAGTCCCAAGTCGACAGGGCTAGGGCTGGCAAGATTTTTGGCAGCCGCACTAAGAGTAGGGGCGTGTGAGCTAGGGTTAGTGGGAGCGTCCTCCATGAGACCATTCCATTTGGATGGGGGACACGTGGGGCATGTTCCCCCTCCCTTTCCCCCCTCTCTGGCCTTGCCTCCTCATATCATGTTGCTTGCATGGAAGCTGCGCATGTGTCTATGTATTGGGGGGCTTATTTGGGGGGGCCTTATTTTAGTGCATGCACTCAGAAGCCCAATTGGGCTTATTATCCAGACATGTCTTAGTTTTGGAGAAACATGGTAGTTCTATATCTAGATTCTAATGTGGATGCAGTGGACTAGACCTAACCTATAATTTTATACGTCAGTTCAGCACACTGTTTTATTACTCTCACAGCAGAAAAACAATTATCTTTCTTTTTAATCTTTATCTAGTTAATCTTTGCACAGAGCTTTTCATATGCAAAGTTTTGAATCGGTTACATATGACACTAAATTTACCTTCAGTTTACAGAATTAATAGCATTTATTTATTTAATTTATACAGTCTCCCATCTCACTTTTATATGCTTACAATAAATATATAAAACAAACAATATAAGAAACAAACATTTTAAAAAATCACATAGCAGGCAGACATAATCTAACATAATCATGCACACAACCAAGAGATGGGCTTTAAACCCATGCCTTCTGGATCTTGCTAGCCAACATTCCCTAGCAGATAGTATGCCTTCCTTGCCAAATCAGACAGGACAGGATAGGTGGAAGCAATTTAGGTTTTAATACTTCAGAAATAATGTCCAGAAACATATCCAAATTTCTCCTACATCTTTCTCAGATTTAGATCACTGCCTGACCACTATGCTGGGGACTTTACAAAAAGCATGTCTTTTATTATTAATTTTTTCCTTTCCTTTTTTCCTTGAACGAATTTTATTAACTCCCGATATTGGGATGGGTCCCAATATTGTCTATGGACCTATTTTTTTCTTCAATAATCCCAATATCAGAATTCAGCTGTGTGAGGGGGCTATATCTTCTTCTCAATTTCTGCAGCTGCTGCATGCATCGATTTATGAATATGATTACATATAGCACCACTGGCATGAAACATATACACAGCCAATCCCATAATGGTTACAATTCCTTTGAGGATCAGCAAAAGCAACATGTAATTCATAATTCTGAAAATTAGGAACTAAATCAGAGCATTTGAACTTAACACAATAAATATTTACCATTATGACAAATGGGGTGACACAACAGCATTTAGTTCTTAAATTTGTGTTTGTTTGTTTGTTTCGTAAGATGAAGAGTTGCATCCATCAAAAGCAGAAGCAATATGTCCTGCTTAACATCAGGCATTTGGGGACTAAATTGTGAATTCAGCTCTACCTTCTATATTTACATGAAAGTCTTTTACAGGAAATGGAAGTCAAACTATCAGCTTATTTTTGGGAAGAAACAATCATCTTTAAGTGCTACAGTCTCATTAAGGTAAGCCCTGATCTGCTTATTATTCTCATCCTGCTTCCTAATCTTACCCTATTCAATCATACTATGCTAGATTTCTAAATACCTCATGCTCATGGCTTCTTGGGTGACCATAAAATGCTTTGCTTGGAACTTTTTTCAAGGGAAACTAATTGATTAATATAGTACCCTGTTTCTAGATATTCTTGAAAGAATGAGACTTTCCAATCTTTATCCAAGAGAAAGTACGTTTAGAAAAAAAAAATCTAGAAATGGAACTATACTTAAAGCAAGAATTAAATAGTTGTACTACTGGGCATATGAAATGGTAGCCATTTTGCTTCAGTGATTAAGACACAAAACTAGAAATTGGAGAACATGATTTACTCAACATCAAGCCAACTGGATGACCTTGGACCTGGATAACAGTTGGTCCAGTCACTGTCTCTCAGTCTTTGGAAGAAGTCAGTGGCAAACCATTTCTGAAAAATCTTGCTAAGGAAAATGCAGGGACTAGTCTAGTCCCCAGAAGCCAATGCTGAGTCAGGCACCCAAACAACTATCACCATCACTCTACACCTGCTAGGGTTGTAGTAGTTTTTCTGGGAGCATATTTTCCATTTTTAATTATTTACTTATTTCTTACAGAAACAAAGTGGAGAGATTGTCAAAGAATGCTGTAATATGAAGCACTTGACAATTTCTTGCCTAGTTTTACAAAATTATTATTACATGCTTATCTTGCTGAAATTTCAAAGAGTTAGTCTGCTATACATATGACAACGGAAGGAACAAGGAGGCAATTCTTGTCTCTCTCCTTAGTGAACTCACTATGTTCGTCAGCAGAACAAGAAAACTGCAGGAAAAGACAAACATTTATTCCCAGGCCATTTTAAAAGTGGTAGGTACTGTAAATTATATTAGTGGACTAAAACCTGAATCTTTATAATTCATCAAATTTAGAAGTAATCCTGGAGCAAAACTGAGTGAGCAAAACTGATTTGATTTTAGTTTCGTAGCTGAAACCTGGTTGTTATGACTTCACCTGAAAAAGATTTCTTAGCAATAGCAACAGCACTTAGACTTATATAAAGCTTCACAGTGTTTTACAGCCCTCTCTAAGTGGTTTACACAGTCAGCCCATTGCCCCCAACAATCTGGGTCCTCATTTTACCCATCTTGGAAGGATGGAAGGCTGAGTCAACCTTGAGCCGGTGAGATTTGAACTGCCGAACTGCAGTCAGCTGAAGTAGCCTGCAGTACTGCACTCTAACCACCGCACCACCTCGGCTCTTAGATAAGGAAGATGAGTCAGGTGATCTCACTAAGCTCTCTGGATCACATGACCCAGATTGTCTCTGGCCATAATCAATCTCCACTAACCCAGAATACGTTGACCAAGACTCTAACCCATATTTACCAGCACAGTCCATGAAAATGGCAGATATGTCAAATCAAATGTGAGAAGATAAGGATGTATCAGTGTACAAATGTACAAGGGAAGGTCTTGAAAATAAAAGTACATTTAAGAATTGCTCGATATCTGTAGAATTTAAGGCAGATCCGACCTGATGCCAACTGAGTAAGGACTATGTAACTATAACTTTTAGTTAATATTCTTTGTCTAAGAGAAGTTTATTATTGGGAACAATAGGTTGCTTGCGAAGCTTGATGAGTGGATTCCCTTGCATTTGAATCCTAACTAACCTCCCTGACATCCTCATTTTTGCAGCTTGGAGGCTAATTTTCTTGTCTTGTGTTTCCGGGAATCTCAACATGGATTTGGAGTGGTGTGGCTTTGGTTTTTGGACTGACTTAGCAACTTGTATTGTTTTGATCCTGAGCAATATTTTGAATTTAGACTCTGGATGTTATAGTTAAGCTTTTCTTTATCTCCATCCCCAGCTCTGACCCAGGATAGGATACTGATATCAGTTTGAATAATAGTATCTATTTTGGTCAAGATACTCTGTAAACATATCTGAACGTTGTTTCTGTTTTTTTATAGACATTAAGTGAACTTACCTTCAGCAGCTGGGAGAAGAGCTGTGATTGCCGAGGTCTGTTCCAAAAATAGGGGGGGATACGATCCTGAACACAAGAGAGGCATGAAAGGCTATTAATTATAATAATATGCAGAATAATACATAATATATAATGAAGTACACTTGGAGATTACTTTTAAAAAAAGCAGTCCCTCAGCAGAATGGAGTTTCTTCTGAACTGCTTGTGTATATTGCTAAGTACCTCTTAGAATAAAAGAGGGCAGAACAAATAAAACCCTTTGATTTGAAGTTTTAGATGAGTGAGTGTGAAATCATAGAAATTAAAAATGCTGAATTATTTGCTGATCACTTTGTATTCGGGGTTAAAAAAACATCAATCCATACAAATCAAGCATTACACATTTAGAGCTCTTGATTGTTGGCCTGAAAGCCCTTTTCCTTCTGCTTGTAATAGAAAGGACTTTTCTAATTCATGAACATCTACCAGGTTGTGGAGACCTAAACACTTTAACAGCTGCTTTACTTTGTGTAGCATTTTACCAAGCCTTCATAGAAATGTCAGCTTGAGAGCAGCTACAGGGTAGCATGAGCAGATGGTGTATTTTTCAGAGAAGGGGATTATCATTTTGTGAAGAAAGCGAAGAAGTCAGGGGAGGTTTCCAAATCCTGTCGCTACTGGTTCGCTTGTGTGCATGCGCTTGTGTGCATGCGCAGAAGTGTCCGGGCAGGTGGGCGGAACCGCTGCTACTGGTTCACCCAATCCGGTGTGAACCGGTAGCAACCCACCACTGGAAGAAGAGTAGGACACAGAGAGTAGGACATTTAGAATACACAGGCGTAAAATACACCTCTACATTTTCCACAAGTGATCACACCCCCAGATGATCCATTCTAGAAGGTGGCTAGCATAGGCAATGTCACTGGAGTCATAACCAAAGCTAAAGGGAAATGTTTCTCCAGGATCAAGGG
Source organism: Ahaetulla prasina (assembly GCF_028640845.1). Classification (NCBI taxonomy): domain Eukaryota; kingdom Metazoa; phylum Chordata; class Lepidosauria; order Squamata; family Colubridae; genus Ahaetulla; species Ahaetulla prasina. The sequence continues at coordinate 110,679,264 of NC_080539.1, read as the reverse complement.
CAAAATCATGTTTAATTTGATTAGGAAAACCTTCGTCCACTTTAGTAGAATAACTTTGGCTAAAATGTTTTTCCTTTCCAATTACATGAGGGATATGTTGGCAATAAATGTCCTCTGAATCTGCTAGCATCTCTTTTAAACATAAACCCTCTTTTTTCCACCTTCACTCTAATAAAATATATATAATAAAATACTTTGGTATAACTTATTTCTTCTACTGTTACTTTCCATACATCTTGAAAATAGGCGTGAATTCACAAAAATGATTAGTAATATAAATCAGGATTATGACAACCAAAGCTTTGATGTTTTGAGATAATACAGTCAAATGCATTCATAAAAATGTATGCCTGCCGTATTAGGTTATTTTATTACACACTGGCATAGAAACTTTTACCTTGACAAATTTGGAATATATTTACACTCACAAACATACCGCAATATAGTTTTCCTCTTCTACATTTTAACTTTGAACACCTACTTAGCCCACCTGCCTATCCTCAAGTGGGAATTTAAAATCTCAGTTTTTAAGGGAGTTATAAGTTATGAAATATATAATGCAGTTTCTGGCTGAACATGGATGAGGTCATTCTGGTAGACTTTCATTCTGAAAGGAATTTCAACATGCTTCAATTTGACAAGGCTTTGAACCAAGCAGTCCCTTGAAGCTGCTTAGTGAAGCCTGCCTGGTCTGCTCCCTTTCAAGAGCTAAATGATGTGGCTATGTGGCTTTATTTCAGTGACTCCCTTAGTTTTTTCCTCACAGAGCTTGCAGTATAAAAGAAGGCTGACAGGAACTACTTCAGTGAGCACTGTGGGAGAAAGCTGAGACAACAAGTGGTCAAAATTGGCATTGCTCTATCAAACTCTGTTCCGGTTAAAAGTGGCGTTCCCCAAGGCAGCGTTCTTGGACCAACACTCTTCATATTATACATTAATGATCTCTGTGACTATATTACAAGTAATTGTGTTCTCTTTGCTGACGATGTCAAACTATTTAACACCACCAGCAATACAGCTATCCTCCAAAAAGACCTGGACTTCTTATCTGAATGGTCTAAAACTTGGCAACTCCAAATCTCAACTAGCAAATGCTCAGTCTTACATATTGGAAAAAAGAACTTAAACACTAAGTACAAGCTTGATGGACATTACCTTACTGATGACCCCCACCCTGTTAAAGATCTTGGAGTTTTCATTTCAAATGATCTAAGTGCCAAAGCCTACTGTAACTACATCGCAAAAAAAGGCTTTAAAAGTTGTAAACCTAATCTTGCGTAGCTTTTTCTCCAAAAACACTACACTACTAACCAGAGCATATAAAACATTTGCTAGACCAATTCTTGAATATAGCTCGACTGTTTGGAACCCATACCACATTTCTGACATCAATACAATTGAACATGTCCAGAAATATTTTACATGAAGAGTACTCCACTCCTCCGAATACAACAAAATACCTTATGCCGCCAGACTTGAAATCCTGGGTTTAGAAAATTTAGAACTACGCCACCTTCAACATGACCTGAGTTTAACTCATAGAATCATCTATTACAATGTCCTTCCTGTCAAAGACTACTTCAGCTTCAATCACAACAATACACGAGCACACAATAGATTTAAGCTTAATGTTAACCGCTCCAATCTTGATTGCAGAAAATATGACTTCAGTAACAGAGTTGTTAATGCTTGGAATACACTACCTGACTCTGTGGTCTCTTCCCAAAATCCCAAAAGCTTCAACCAAAAACTATCTACCATTAACCTCACCCCATTCCTAAGAGGTCTGTAAGGGAGAGCACAAAAGTGCCTACCGTTCCTGTCCTATTGTTTTCCTTCGTTATATCCAATTAATATATTACTATGAGTATGAGTATAATACATACTCATACTCATCTATATGTTTATGTGTTGTATAATTGTTTCATGCTTATGCTTATATATACTGTGTGACATAAATAAATACATAAATAAAATGTACATTCTCCATATTGCGTCTAAGAGGAATTACACCCTGTTCAGCACCAGCTTGGGCTATGCAGAATCCCAGAATCCATGAAAGGATGACTAAATCAAAGAGTCCTTAGGGGGCTCAACCCACAATTAGTTTGAAGTCTCCTCTTCCATATGAGAAGTCTTCAAAGCTGTTGGGTTTTATTTTAGGAGAAGAGCAACACAAAGAGATTCCCAAGCTGGAAATGGCTGTTCTAGATTGTAAAAAAAAATCTGAAGTCCATCCTCTGGATAGCCAGCACCAAACTCTCTTCTTCCAGAATGAGATGGATTCAGAGTTTCTGTTCTACAGAATTGAGCAATGGGAACATAGGCAGTTTTGAGTATTTGGACAAGGTATCCAACTTCTATTGGACTTTATTTATTTATTTATTTATTTATCAAATTTTTATACCGCCCTTCTCCCGAAGGACTCAGGGCGGTGTACAGCCAAAGATAAAACACAGAATATGTACAATTAAAACCAATTAAAAAATAGCAAATTACAAAAAAAGGCTGATAATCAAAATTTAAATTAAATTTTTTAAAAAAAAAAATATTAATAAAACCCCAATTTAAAATCAACTATTATGCCAGTCCCGCTTGAATAAATAAGTATGTTTTTAGCTCACGACGGAAGGTCCGAAGATCAGGCACTTGACGTAGGCCAGGGGGAAGTTCATTCCAGAGCGTTGATGCTCCCACAGAGAAGGCCCTACTCCTGGGGGCCACCAGCCAACACTGTTTGGCGGACGGCACCCTGAGGAGACCCTCTCTATGAGAGCGTACGGGTCGGTGGGAGGCATAGGGTAACAGCAGGCGGTCTCGTAAGTACTTAAGCAATGATGCCACAAGACACCCTACAGCCTGAAACCTATCTTGCCTACTTTTTTTTCTGCCTCCAGTATTTGATGACCAAACCTTCTGACCAACAGGAATATGGAGAAAGGACAAGTGGGTAGCATTACCTAGTTATAAGCCTATTTCCTCAGGAAGGCCTGTATAACCTTTGTCATGGTCAGATCACTCTCTTCTTCGCCTAGACTTTCTGACCGCCATTCACCACCGCAGGGAGGCGGAGCTGACACGTTGGTTCCGCCCCAGGCGCCTGATGGACCCTGATGGGTTCCGGACGGAGCTTGGGCCGTTTCCTGAGGGTCTGGCTCACGGCTCGGCTGAGGAACTTGTGGCGGCCTGGGAACGGGCCGCGGCGGGGGCCTTAGACCGTGTCGTGCCTTTGCGGCCTCTGACCCGGCGCAGGTCCCAACCGGCTCCTTGGTTCTCCGAGGAGCTGAGAGGGATGAAGCGCCGGAGAAGACGCCTAGAGAGTTCCTGGAGGTCTAGCCGCTCGAAGCTGATCGGACACTAGTGAAGTCCTATACTAGGACTTACCTAGTGGCATTGAGGAAGCGGCGTAGCTCGCCTCCTCCCTCATTGCATCGGCAGATAACCGCCCAGCCGCCCTGTTTGGGTGACTCGCTCCCTCCTACATCAGGGGAGCGGGATGACCCGTTGCAGGGGCGTGCTGAGGAGTTTAACGGTTATCTATCGATAAAATCGTTCAACCGGGATGGCTTGGACCAAGATTGCGGTGATGCGGGTGAGATGCTCGAGGGTGGTCTTGGCGATATTGTTTGGGATGAATTTGACCCTGTGGCTCCTGAGGACATGGACAGGTTGCTGGGTAGGCTGAATGCCACCACATGTTTACTGGACCCGTGCCCCTCCTGGCTGGTGCTGGCCACTCGGGAGGTCACACGAGGCTGGCTCCAGGCGATTCGATCGCTTCTTTGGTGGAGGTGTCTTCCGGCCGCCTTGAAAGAGGCGGTGGTGAGGCCCTCCTTAAGAAGCCTTCCTGGACCCGGCTGTTTTAGGTAATTATCGTCCGGTCTCCAACCTTCTGCGGCGAAGGTTGTAGAAATATGGTGGCATATCAGTTCCCCTTGCACCTGGATGAAGCTGTCTATCTAGACCCGTTCCAGTCCGGTTTCCGGCCCGGTTACAGCACGGAGACGGCTTTGGTCGCGTTGGTGGATGATCTCTGGAGGGCCAGGGATAGGGGTTGCTCCTCTGCCCTGGTCCTATTAGACCTCTCAGCGGCTTTCGATACCATCGACCATGGTATCCTGCTGCGCGGTTGGAGGATTGGGAGTGGGAGGCACCGTTTATCGGTGGTTCTCCTCCTATCTCTCCGACCGGTCGCAGTCTGTGTTGACAGGGGGCAGAGGTCGGCCCCGAGGCGCCTCACTTGTGGGGTCCCGCAGGGGTCGATCCTCTCGCCCCTTCTGTTTAACATCTACATGAAGCCGCTGGGTGAGATCAACAGTGGGTTCGGTGTGAAGTACCAGCTGTATGCGGATGGCACCCAGCTGTACTTTTCTACACCGGACCACCCCAACGAAGCTATCGAAGTGCTGTCCCAGTGTCTGGAGGCCGTACGGGTCTGGATGGGGAGAAACAGGCTCAAGCTCAATCCCGCCAAGACAGAGTGGCTGTGGATGCCGGCATCCTGGTACAGTCAGCTTAATCCGCGGCTGACCATCGGTGGCGAGTCATTGGCCCCGATGGAGAGGGTCCGCAACTTAGGCGTCCTCCTGGACGAACGGCTGTCTCTAGAAGATCATTTGACGGCTGTCTCCAGGAGAGCGTTCTACCAGGTTCGCCTGGTACGCCAGTTGCGCCCCTTTCTGGACCAGGATGCCCTATGCACGGTCACTCACGCACTCGTGACGTCTCGCCTGGATTACTGCAATGCTCTCTACATGGGGCTCCCCTTGAAGGGCATCCGGAGGCTGCAGTTAGTCCAGAATGCGGCTGTGCGGGTGATAGATGGAGCCCCTCGTGGCTCCCGTATAACACCCATCCTGCGCAGACTGCACTGGCTACCTGTGGCCTTCCGGGTGCGCTTCAAGGTTTTGGTGACCACCTTTAAAGCGCTCCATGGCATTGGGCCGGGTTATTTACGGGACCGCTACTGCTACCGAATACCTCTCACCGACCCGTGCGCTCTCACAGAGAGGGTCTCCTCAGGGTGCCGTCAGCGAGGCAATGTCGTCTGGCGACACCCAGGGGAAGGGCCTTCTCTGTGGGGGCTCCCACCCTTTGGAACGAACTACCCCCCGGACTCCGTCAGCTTCCGGACCTTCGGACCTTCCGCCGCGGGCTTAAAACATACTTATTTAATTGTGCAGGACTGAGCTAGATTTTAAACTTATGGGTTTTAATTGGGTTTTATTTGTATATTTTAATTAACGGGCTTTAAAATAAGTTTTTTAATTGTTTTTATTCTGTATTTATGTGTTTTTAAGCGCCTGTGAACCGCCCTGAGTCCTTCGGGAGATAGGGCGGTATATAAATATGATTAAATAAATAAATAAATAAATAAAAATAAGAGTACCTCAGCATATTAAAATGTAGGAACTGTACATTTCAAACATTGCAGCTCAGCAAACCTCATACGTTTTTCTCTCCCTGCCTTTTATAACTAGGAGAGGATTGGGGTTAGTCTGAAATTAAAATCTTGAATATAAGTATCTATCTGATAGCTGAGATTTCAGATGTTGCATTATAATGGGTAACTTTCCTTCTCTTGCCTCCCACTTGCAGCAAGTTGAATCCATTCAGTTCTGCTTTGGAAATGCTGCCCAAATGTCTGGAACAGGTCTAGGTAGAAGCAGATGACTGAAAAATTGTGAGAATTGGGGTTAAGAAATTGCAAGAGGAACCATTAAGTGGCTTTCAGCATGCTCTTCCTGTCTCCAAAAGGGAAACGAAGACAGGAGCAGGGCATGTACGTGTATTTGCATCTTGTGTCTGCAAATGTTTTACATGTTGTATGTTTGTAAAGTTTTACCAGAAAAAATAATGTGATTCATTTATACATTATATTTTGAAAAAGTGTGATGTACCGAATAAATTCAAAAGTGGCCCAGAGATTTTTCTAAGAACAGGCTGAATCATTTTTCAGGAAACAGCCCATTTTCTTAGAAAACAATTTCACATTCGTCTCTTTTTATAACTCATATTTTCCAGCACCTCATCACTACGTAATTTTAAATAACATTCTTCTCCTGTCTCATTTGCTTTGAATGCTTAAAACACAAGATAAGCCATCTTAAAAGTTTTCCCTGGATTCTAATTTTGTAAATTACAATATATTAGTCAATAGCAAATGAGAACATTTTCTGTAAAGAGGGGTCGCTGATCTGGGGAAAATCTTGGCCAATAATACTAATCTTTTTGTTGAAATTTTTATTTTCGGCATTATCATTCTATAATCTCCAGAACTTGCTTAACCAACAGGACAAAACTAAAGCAAAAGACATGTTATTCTTCCTTTTATGTGAACGTGCCTTTTTTGACTGAAAGCAAACTCAAGGAGTCATAGTCAGGATAGAAGAATAGCTAGGTGTAAAGGTGTATGAATTGGCAAATCATGAAGACAAAAAAACCAATAAGGACAAGAAGGCAAAGGAAATGCCCAAGGTTAACCTAAACCAATTTTCCAACAGTAGGAAGTTAAGGAGTTAAGAAGAAAACCAGGGTAAAGATACAGAAAGTTAAGGCCCGGTGGAAGTCAAATAAAAGACCTTGTTACCACTATTTGCAATTATAACATAATAGAACTAATTCATGCCTGCAGATACTTTCCCTAGAGTGATTTGAGAATGAGCGTGTACAATAAATACACATAACATTATAGAAATAAGGCAGCTTTTGCTACCATGAAAAACAGCAGGAAAAAGAAAAGAGCAGTAACTGTTTATTAATTACTGTTTTATTAGGAAATAGGGCATTCTCAATGTCATTGCAAATAACTGTCTTACTGTAAAAAAATTATTGAACATATTCATTAATTCTCTGTGTGAGAGAACATTCATTAGAAAAATAAAATGGCTAACAACCCCAAAGGTTGTGTAAATTTAAATAATGATCCAATAGTCTGGCAAAACTTCCAAGTCCAGCTTTTTACTCAACTATATATTTCTTATTTGTTTGTAGGGAACCTTGAGGAATAGGGGCAACAAATGACAATATGTGCATAGGGAGATCATCACCTAAATGCTGTGAATTACATGCATCTATCAGCTATCAGGATACAGTGGAAGTCTTTGTGTAATAAAATCAATGGCACCATCTTGGTTTGCTGTAAACACTGCTGGCTTAAAAGTAGAGTTTTCATTAATAATGAGATTCCATTATTACAGCTATCTTCAGAAGCAGGGGATTAGATACAATTCCAATTGCAACAGAGTGCTACACACAGTTTGTAATCAAAATGCTTAATGAAAATAGTCTTGCTGATATCTCGCACACTACAGGATACCATGAGGTCAGTTTGTCCTGTGGGGAGACTATAATATGTCTAGTGAGCAATAATAAGCACCAGTGCAATTAATCATTTACATGCTTATAAAATCTAATAGATTAGCTATTGACCAGAGAAAGATAATAGGATGTCCTTCCACTCTTACTATCGCTATACCACAATTATTTTTGACAGAGGGTTAATGTCAATAGAAGCTTGCATAAACACACACCTATATAAACAAACACACACAAGATGAATGATAATAATTTAAAAATCTATTTGTTGCTCAGGTGATTAAAATTTTATCATCAAAATATTTAGTATGTGTTACCTAACTATTTTTTTTTATAAAGGAAATCTTCAAGCATGATCTCTCAAGAAACCTCTTTAAGGCAAATTCTATGGATGTTACTGGTATTTTGTATCATTCCAAAATGACTTGATTAAGAAGGGTAAGCATTACTGAAATCATAAACCTCGAGATCATAATGCTGTGATGGCAAACCTATGGCACGCAGAGCCCTCTTTGTGGGCACATGTGCCATTGCCCCAGCTCAGAGCCCTCTCTGTGGGCAGGTGCGCCGTCACCCCAGCTCAGCTGGCTGGTCATCGAGTTTCCAGCAGTCTGGCATGCATGCATGTGTGCGCATTCCAGTTTGGGCACTTTGTGCTTAAAAGGTTCACCATCACTATCATAGTGCATAGAAGGACTTTATATTGTGTTAGACACCTTGTGATCTGGTTTTTCTGGTTCAGAAGATAAGCGGGATGGACTTAAATCACCAGGAATTCCTGGAGTTTGGAAGCTGAAAAATCCATCTAGCACAACGTATATGAACATGTCTATGAAGCTGAGCTTAACTTGAAGGAAATGTTACTTTTTAAAAACAGCATGCCTACTTAGTATTTTAAGTGGCTATGACTCTACAAGTTCTCCGGCTAAGCTTTTTCTAATCTTGTTTTCTATAAGTCTTTACAATGTAGTGGCCATGTTTTTTTAACATGCAAAATATAGGCTTGGCAGTGACATACTGCATTCAGGCCAAACTATCTACATAAATGTGTTTAAATGGATGTTAGCTATTGTGTCTAACTGGAGTAGGATTATACCTTTATTTTCAAAGGATTATATATTTTTTTGACTATAGCAGAAACATAGTTCAATTGATTTGGATATTCATGGATTCCTTCAATTCACAAATCTCTTCATCTCTTGATCTCTTCAAACCATTTTCTGCAGAAGTATTTTCAATTCTTCCTCCTATTTCTCCTTTCCCCATTCTAAATGCTAGTTAGACTTCAGTTTAGAATTTAAAAAAAACCTGAAGATTTGTGTGCATTTTCATTGGATTCATTGTCACATGTGCAGTTTTATACACAATTGTTCATAAAGCAAACTATGGTATCTAATATATATATAATTTTTGCCATTAATACTGGATGACGTTGATTATTAAGGGTGGGTTGCCTGCTCAGCTGAAAACTAAATAGACATAGAATATGCATGTAGATTCTTGTACATAACTTTTCTTTGAGAAAAGCATAATACAATTCAGGAAAGCAAATACCAAACTAAAAACACATTTCACATAATGGTTCAATGGAACAGAATTCAATAACATTGCACTAAATTGCAAAGCAAATCATTTCCTTGTTATCCCTCTTTATTAATGTGCAATTAGCAATATTTATCCTATCTTTCCTCCATGGTGCCCAGATAATATGACCAATATTTTATCTTCATTGCAATCTCCTAGGTAGAATAGGCTGAGCAACAGTGATTGAGTTAATTCAGTGTCTTTCAAGCAATTCAGGAAATTAAAAAAATTAATCTGGATAGGGGGAAGAGAAATGTAACCCTTCTTCTCCAGTCATTATCCTGATAAAAACTACTCCAAGCAGTAAAATTAAAACTAGAAAAGGTTCCCAGTGACACTAGTGAGAACTTGTTTCCCTGTTGCTAATTACAGCATGAGGGTAATTTTGTTAGAATTACACTTCCCCTCCCCATGTACTGTGGTCTTAATGAATATTGCTCCCTCCATACTTAGAATTTTTTAAAATTCCCCACAGACACATAATTAAAGCATGGTGCATAATTAAAGGAAGTTAATAGTAGTTGAGTAGCAGAAGGAGAGTAGTTCTATTTTAGTTATGCTTAGGCTCATTCGTTGCTATCTGTAAATTCGTTTCAGATGTTTTCCACATCTGATTGCTAAATCAGAGACATTTATGTGTATTCACATAATTTCTCCATTCGTTTTGAATTTCTCCTCCCTTTGTGTATCTTTGTGTTATGTGCTAGTTGTGTGGCCATTCCTGGATTATGGGGTTTTGCTCACAGTCACTCATTCCCTGGTCACCCCCCAAATGGATTACTTTAATGCATTCTACATAGCAATAGCAATAGCACTTAGACTTATATACCACTTCACAGTGCTTTACAGCCTTCTCTAAGTGGTTTAGAGTCAGCATATTGCCCCCAACAATCTGTGTCCTCATTTTTACTGACCTCAGAGGGATTGAAGACTGAGTCAACCTGATAAGACCTGAACTGCCAAACTGCTGGCAGCCAGTGATCAGCAGAAGTTGCCTGACTTACTGCACTCTAACAACTCCGCCATCACATGGGGCTGCCCTGGTGCAAAATGCAGTAACATGGGCAGTGATATGTGATATTTTGTAAACACTCCAGCTCCTTTTTTTACGGTCCTGTACTCCCTTTGGTCCCCTTGTTTTTATTTACATTTAATAATTTTAATTGGCTTTTGTATAATGTTCATTTGTTGGTTAGTTTATGCCATAAATAAAAAAATTACAAATTTGATAATTAAATATAAATATCACAACTGTTAAAATGGCATCCTGACAGCAACCAGCCATCAACCACAGGGCCTCTTTTTTGGGGGCCCTCTTTTTTTTGGGATGGTGGTCAATTTTTAAGAAGGAAATTGTTTTATCCATTGAAAGTCCTGAAACCCTGTCTCCAGATCTTGAACTCATTGACTTTAGGGGTGAGAATTTTGATCTGAAAGAAGCCATGCACCCATTGAACATGATTTAATATTTTTACTTGCTTTCATTGTAAAGGATTCTAATTAGTTTAATTAGGATAGTGTAAAGCATAATTTTTGGTTATAAGCCACATGCTGTGCAGACTATAGCCAAAGGGTATTTCATAGATATATGTTTTAGGTCTGGGGACTCAAGATAGAGTCTTCCCCCCTCTTTATCTTTTCTTCACAACAACTGTGTGAGCTATGTTAAACTGTGAGAGTGTGAACAGTCCAAACATACCTGCTAATTTCATGACTGAATGGCATTTAATATGTCATCTATGATAGGGGTACCCAATCCCCAGGTCGTGACCCACAACCGCCCTGAGCCATTCAGAACCGCGCCACAGAAGTGGTGGGCAAGTGTGTGTATCCCTACTTGCATGAGGAGCAAGTGCGCGCATGCGAGCATGCTCCATTTGTGTGAGAGGTGGGCGTGCGTGCCCGCCGCTCACACAAATGAAGCTGCGCATTCGCCTGACCACTGCTCATGCAGAACAGAATTTCATGCAGAACAGAATTTCATCACGGACTGGCAGGGGGAACAGAATTTCCTGTCCCTCCCTGCCAGTCCGTAAGGCCAGCAAAATTGAGGAACTCTTATCTATGACACTTCCTTTCCTATATATTTCAGCTATAACAGCCAAAAGTCGACTTGAACTTTTTACCAGAAACTCAGAACGTAATTGTAAAATCTAAGGGGAAGCCAGATTCACATAAAACCACATTACTAACTTATCAACTACGGTGATTCACTTTACAGTTGTAGCAACTATGGTCGTAAAATGAGGCAAAACTCACTTAACTTACTTAAATGTTTCACTTAACAACATAAATTTTGGGCTCAACTGTGGTCGTAAGTCGAGGACTACCTGTAATGGCTGAAATATTAATTTACCTTGGAATAAGTCCTATTAAACTGAGTGAAACTTACTCTTGAGTGGGTATAAACGAGATTTCAGTCTAGTCTAGATCAATGCGTCAAAGCAGATCTATGTGTAGGAAAGTTGAAAAGTTGCAATCCCAGAAGCTAAGTATTCATTTTTTGGCATATTAAACTTTTTATAGATTGCAGGAGAATGGGATAAATATGGGAAACATTTCAAGTAACTTAATGGGATGGCTACTAGCAAACATAAGCAGTAATTGAAAATTTTCCTGGGTAAGCCTTGTCCAAGATGACGAGGGCTACAGAATGAACATCTGATTCAGCTCAGTGTTTTTGGATAGAACTGTCTTGCACTGAGAAACCTGTTTGTGGATCCTCACATCTCAGATTAGTTCTTGATTGGGTATATGTATGAAATAACACTTTGAATCGAAAATATTATTGTTATTCGGGGGGGGAAAGCAATAATAGTGTCCAGTTTTCATTTTATTCTTGCTAAACACTGTAAAAGATGAAGTATCCTTTTTCCTCAGTTCTGCACATTATTATACATATTACAAAACCCCTTGCATATAGAAGTACAGAGGAAAAAATTTTCCACACATAACCGGCCATCATAAAGTGAAATTATATTTGCTGAATGCAAAAATAGGAATATATATTCTTCAGTTAGAGCTCACAAGAATTCTAAAGAGTAACCTAAATTATGTACATGGCAGCATATGAAATTCTATAAAATCCATGAAAAACATTTCCCTTTACTGTGATCTGTTATTATCATTTACATTTTGGAATCTAATGAATGACCTCTACCAAAGCACATTCACTTGCTTTTGAAATGTAAGCAATACAGAGACTATTACCTCAATTTTGTGCAGCAGCAACATAACAGCACACTATTCAGGATTACTATGCAGTAGTATGCAGCTACTGCAAGAAGGCCAGAAGGCTGTTACCTATTGCCCATTTCCTGTTTTTCTTCTCCTTCTTCAATTGTGATGACACAATGATTGATGGTGGTGTTGCTACTGACAAAGTTAGAAGGAATAATTCCTTTCTATTTCTGTTCCTTTTTTCAAACCCATTAGAATTGAGTGAGGATAAAGATCAAAATGGCCACAAAGGCTATAGAGAGGCAAGAGATTGAACCATATGACCACAGTAGTCCCTTCCACCTTTATGGTTCTATAAGGTTACATTTCTGTGGGCCAATCTAGGTCTTTGCCTTAATAACAGAAGTCAGAAGGGACAATTAACCCTCAGATTCATAGAGTTAGTTGACCGTGGGAATTAGGTAACCATAACCACATCATGATTAATTGCTTGGTTAATTTTCTCAAATTCTATGTTTATAAAACATGCATAGCCCTCCCACACAAACCATGTAAATGGTTATGTCAACAGACCTTTATTTATAGTCGAATTAAATAAATTGGTGCCCTCTATAATACTGAGAAACATACTTTAGAGAGATTTCTGTAGGATTTTTTTAGCATTAGCAACTCCCTTTAAAATGCCCAGGTAAGAAAGCAATACATTTATATTCTTGGTTTATTAACTGGCAATACTCAGAAAAACATTCATTTCTGCTTGTTTTGAAAATGGCATGCTAAGAAAAGATATGGAAAGAGGTGCCATATCAGAAAAGGAAGTGGATGTGGTTATGGTTACCTAATTCCCATGGTCAACTAACTCTATGAATCTGAGGGTTAAGTGGCATTGGTAATTATATCCCTTTCCCTAAAAGTAGAAGAACCTTGAATCTCATCAAGATCAGTGGAAAAAAATGAGCTGTTATTCATGATCCAAAGGCAGCCTACCTAATCACTACATTTATTACATAGAGGATTTGAATGTCTTTCAAGTTTCACACACTTTATATTAATTCATAATTTTTCTTGACTATAATTAGTTTCCTAAAATATTTTAGCAAGTCGCCATACTCATTTTTTCAGAAATAACCATATTCTTATGATCACCATGTCACAAGCTTCAGACCTGCAAAGTAGATGGTGAGGGGGGACGGACGGACTGGATTTGGGGAAAAATATTTGGATGTTTCTTTTGGATTTTTAAAAATGTTATATTTCTACTTTTTGGATTTGAGTACAATTTTTTCACCTGTTATCCACCTCAAAATTGATGACATGATGTTAATTATCATCAGTTATGGTCAGAAAGCTTTGGCAAACTTATAGAAAGGAAAATTTATCTATGGTCCTGGAAGTTTTGGTTTTGGTTTTTTTGTTTTTGGTGGTTACATACCAGTATAAACCCAACACACACACCCCAAAATCACTTTTTTTCTATCCTAAAAACTCCAACTGGTTCAAAATATCTTCATGAGATATTTGTCCCTGCTTTTGATTTTTTTGGTCAGTCTTTTGATGCTTTCTACTATCTTAAGAAAATACAACGAAACCTTACTTCAAGTAACTATTTTATCTTTCCTATGGCATAAAAGCATCATGCAAACAATCAGTATGCCATCTGCTAAAGAAAGCATCTTCCTTCTTTATCAAATCTCCGCTGATTTCATCTTTTTATATTGACATTAACTTACATGCATGCAACTACAGAAAAATTTATTAGAAGCTTTAACGGATCAAGCCATTTGTTAATATGCTTTATTTAACCTGTGCACTCTCAGTTTCCATGTTTAACAACACACACACGCAAACACACAGGGAGATATTTGAAGAGCACAAAATAGTAGAAGCTCTGAGAAAAACCAAACATTTCATTGACAGCATTCATTTCAAATACCTGTGTACAAATTCCCGTGTGCAAACATGTCAATCATATAACGACAGAATGCAAATTGATCTGGCAGAATAGAAGGAGGAAAAAAGAGCAATAAGGCATAATTAGATTTTTTTTAAAAAATGAAGATTAAAAAAAAGAGTACTGTGCTGGAACTCTTAATGACTTTTTATTTCTTGAAGTAACCATGAAACAAATGATAGCATTGGTGTTTCTTTTTAAAGATTCTTCCATAGAAATTTCCTTCAGGCTTTCTGCACAAATATAGTGTTCCCAATGGCCAGGACTCTCTAGGTCATGGGTAATATTGAGGACCAAATCACCAGTTCTTTTCCCTACTTCCACCTTCCCAAATTAGTCACTTTCCACAAAGGTTGGGACTGAAATTCATCAGCAGAGCAAAAGGCTGTAATAGCTGGGAGTTGCAATCCCAGATCATGTACAGAATGCCAGGTTGAAAAACTGCTGGAACTCATTTTTTTTTCCTAACCGAGGGATTTGCATTTAAGTAATCTAAATGTTTCCAGTATGGACAGTTAAGCTAACTAAGGCAGGGGTCTCCAACCTTGGTCCCTTTAAGACTTGTGGGTCCCAGAGTCCCCCAGCCAGCAAAGGTTGGAGACCCCAGAACTAAGGGATAGACAATGTGAGACCTTTAAGAGATGACTGAACCACTATTTCCAATAGCCCTAGCTATCTTGCTCAATGGGGAGTAAAGCTGAGTGTCTTGAGTCTAGCAACATGAAATGGGCTATTCCTGAACTAGGCAATGTAGTCCAAATGTTTCTGGCATTTATTTATAGGACAACTGTATCCTCTTGTTAATCACTATTTTCATTTTAAGACTGATTTAATAACCATAGATATTTTAATTGAAAATGTAATATTGTCTGTTCAATACTGGTCTTTGAGAATAGATAAAAACAAATTCCTATTGCAGCGCCAGGAGCATTTTCTGTTAAAGCACTAGAATTCCCATTAAAATAATAAATATTAAAAAATATCAATGGACAAGTGAAAATAGACAATCAATAACAGCTTTGCTGGCTGAGGGACTCTGGGAGTTGAAGTCCACAAGTCTTTAAGGTACCAAGGTTGGAGACCCCTGATCAATAAGACCAGTGGTTCTCAACTTTTTCTTCACCATGGACCCCTTACCTTTTGTGGCCATAACCACGGCTACAGGCCACCCAAGACTTAAATCAAAATTTAAATCATAGCATTTCTTCAAGCCTTCATGGACCCCCCCCCATGATGACATCAACTGCCCCCAGGGGTCCACAGACCACAAGCTGAGAACCACTGAACTCTACCCTCAACAAATTTATGCAATTTATCAATTAAACAGTGATAAATTTATATATAGGCTAAAATGAAGAAAGAAGTGTTAAATAAAGCTCAAGATTCTATGTGTCAATTGCACTTCAGAGGATGCTTACATACAATCATTTTAATAAAGAAACAGTATATAAATATGAAAGCCAGTGCGTCAAATGCCCTCCTCCTCCTCCTCCTCCTCCTCCTCCTCCTCCTCCTCCTCCTCCTCCTCCTCCTCCTCTTCTTCTTCTTCTTCTTCTTCTTCTTCTTCTTCTTCTTCTTCTTCTTCTTCTTCTTCTTCTTTCTCCTCCTCTTCCTTCTTTGTCTTGAAACAATGGTTGGAAGCTAACCAAGGAGAGAAGTAACCTAGAACTAAGGAGAAATTTTGTAATGGTGAGAGCACTCAACCAATGGAATAGCTTGCTTTCAGAAGTTGCGGGTGTTTCATCATTGAAAGCTTTCAAAAAGAGAGATGGACATCCATTTGTCTGAAATGGTATAGGGTCTCCCGCTCGAGCAGGGGGTTGGACCAGAAGATCTCTGAGGTCCCTTCCAATTCTATTATTCTATGTTCTATGTTTCTTCTGCTGCTTCTGCTTCTTCTTCTTCTGCCCTAGGGCTGAGAAGGACTGTCCCGAAGTCACCCAGCTGGCTTCATATCTAAGGCAGGCTAGAACTCACAGTCTCCCAGTTTCTAACCTGGTGCCTTACCCACTACATCAAACTGGCTCTCATCTTCATTTTAAAAAGCACATTTAAAAAAAAACACACACACACACAAGGTAAATCTGCATGTACGAAATAGACATCTGCAAAAGAATTGATGAAACATAATCATACATGCATAAGTCCATAAATCCAAAAGAATTAACTTCTGTAATTATACGACTCCTATAAAGAATTTGCATTCAGAAGATAAATTTCCATTTGGCACAAAGTATTTGTACTGAAAGACAACTTTCAAATTTACTACCCCCAAGTCTCAGAAACATTTTTTTTTCTTTCTTTCACCAGGGCCAAGCTCCTTGCATTACTTCTAAGTTCTTGTCTCTAGTCACTGGCAAGGCTATGTAACAATTTTGAAAACAGCAATGGCCATTGGACTGTCGGCAGAGCTTGTAGTGGTCATTTCAGCATAATTTTAGTTATCTGCTCCACAAAAATAAACATCTTCCCTTTCCTTTGGGCAGCATTTGTGATCCAATTATAAAAGGAGTTTGCAGACCATTTAAAATTAAAACATTTGGAGGCAGAAGAAAATTAACTGCATGATAAATCTGTGCAGCAGAAAATGATTTATCGATTCTAATTTATTTTCTTATTCAATTAAATAAAATATATTAAGTTTAATTTTAATTTATCTGCAGCTGCTACAAAATAAAAGCTACTACATTCAACAGATGGAAAATAAAAATAATAATAACAGAGTTGGAAGGGATCTTGGAGGTCTTCTAGTCCAACCCGCTGCCCAGGCAGGAAACCCTACACCATTTCAGACAAATGGTTATCCAACATTTTCTTAAAAATTTCCAGTGTTGGAGCATTTACAACTTCTGCAGGCAAGTTGTTCCATTAATTAATTGTTCTAACTGTCAGGAAATTTCTCCTTAGAAATGTTGGGCTCTTGCTGAAGAATTCAGGTCAAGTTTGCCTTTCTGGGCTCTTTACAGACTATTTCCATTAGCAATGCTTTTCTACTAATTCCACTGGAAAGAACTGGATTTTTAAGCTTTATGAATTGCCACCTGATATTCATCTGGAAGAGGAATGCACAAAAACATCAGCTGTGGTTTCCACTGAGGTCTAAATTAGATAACGCACAGGTTGTATTCCCCTGCTCCAATCTGCAATTTTCCTGGCTTCCCTGGAAGCACACAAAGGGCCACTCTGCATTATGATCAACTGGTACGGAAGAGAATAAGTAATCCTTTCCCCCCAGCGTTTCTGTTGTTGAAAACTCATACTCCTTGGCAGGCAATGCTTGGGTATGGAGGTCAGTATTGAACCACGATCCCGGATGAATGAATTAAAAAATAAATAAAATCAAAGGAATTTGGGGAAAACATTCGGTTTCTCACAGCACGAACATAATCCCGATATTTTAACATTATTTTTAAAAAAACTAGACAACGTGCAAATTATATAACCATGGCAATTAGTTAATTGCCATGGTTATATAATTTGCACGTTGTCTAGTTTTGCTCTGCAGTTTCCATCCATTCTTTCTGGATAGCTTTGGAAAATTCACATTACCTCCTGGCTTTTTTTTTTTTTAATCCAGGCAGAAAAATCCATGTGCATTGCGATAAAGGGTTGATTTATGCTTATGACAAACATGTGTCAGTTATCAGTTTCAAAATTTTACACTCTATATCTCAATTGAATCATCTTTCAATTTATTAAACCATGAATTACATCCGGGGGGGGAGGGTGAAGGGACAGCAGTGAAACCAGCCAATATTTGTTCACCTTTACGATGTGTCCTTCACTGGAATTGGCAAAAAAACTGATGCTGAAGACAACCAGTTTCACCAGTGGTGAAATCCATTGTTTTTTTACTACCAGTTCTGTGGGAGTGGCTTGATGGGCGTGGTGTGGTTTGTGGGCGCGGCTTGAAAAGATACTGCAAAGTCTCCATTCCTACCCCACTCCAGGGGAAGGATACTGCAAAATCTCCATTCCCACCCCACTCTGGGGCCAGCCAGAGGTGGCATTTGCCGGTTCTCCGAACTACTCAAAATTTCCACTACCGGTTCTCCAGAACCTGTCAGAACCTGCTGGATTTCACCCCTGCACCTCACTCTAGCTATCAATAAAATATTTTTTTTCCAACGCAGAGCCAGGACCGTTGGCTAAATGTGTAAAACTATGGTACCTGCACTGCAGTTTGTATCAGACACTGATTACCACTAGGGATGACAAAAAAATCAATACAGTATATTTGATCACTATTTCATGTGTAAACTTTCATGTACCCATTCTGCCAAAAATATTTTTAAAGCTTTCCACCAAAATGCATACATTAACTCATATTTAAATATATGTGTTTATATTTTCCTCATAAAATATTTATAGCGGCATTATCTGATAAACACACATATAACCATATTTTATCATAAAGTGCTGATTTTAAAGAACATTAATAGATTTTTTTTTAAAAAAAAATTGACGACTGAAATTCAGAGAAACACAACATCTGAAGTAATGGAATGGAAAATGTCTGGGAAAGGGTTCAGGAGCCAAATGTTCCGCTCTTTCTCTACATCTACATCAGGGAAATCTCTTTTTTATTATGCAGAAGTGACCTAGCAGGGAAATGCAGAAATCTCACAATTTTCATTTTTGTTCTGATGGGTTGCAGCTTGTAGGGCAATCCTGCACTCAGGGTTGCTCTGCCAAAGGAAGAAATATTAAGTTCATACATTCTTCGTTCCATAACCCTATCAGCCCTTTGTCAGCTCAGTACATTTTACTCAAACTGAGAGCTCATTCAGAGAGTAATGAGAGCAATCTCTTCAGATATGAGCTCACCACCAGTGCTCCCAATTTCTATATGGCACATCTGTCAAAAAGACAGAAATGCTTGAACAGGTCAGAAAAACGAATATGAAGGAATAGTAATGCTAAGGTTCAAAGTTTTTTTGTTTTGTTTTAAATCTAAATTTTGATTTTGTTTCCTAATCTGCTATGGGTAAAGAATAATATCCATATTCATAGTCCAATTAACTGGGACATATATTTTTTTCAATTTAATTTTTATATAGATTACTGTATTCACACCCTTCAAGCTTTCTGGCTTTAACTAACACTGCTCTGAATGCAATGCAAATTCACAAGGAAATAAAAAGACATAAGATGCATATATTAGGTAATAATGAGCACAAAAATGTGTTTATTGGAATAAATATGCACATAAACACATAATATTATGAGAAATTGGTTGGAGAAATACAAATATCAGGAAAGGTATGCAGAAACATGCATGCAATAATAGAAACCCAAACAAAAAGCCCAAGAATTTTAATACAAATTTGGGGATGAATTATTTGAACTTTTTAGGAAGCATCCAGACTGACAGGGAGGAAGGCTATTCCCAGAAAAGAACTGCCAGACTGGGGAGATTCTTGTATTATAGTCAGACTATAATAAAGTAGTTAGCTCAAGCTTTGCACATGTGGGCCTGGTTGTTCCTGCCTGACAAAACTTTAAAAAACTGAAAAACCCAGAGAGAGAGATGGGGAGAGAGAGAGACAGAGAGAGGGTGAGGGAGAGGGAGAGGGAGGGAGGGAGAGAGACAGGGAGGGATGGAGGGAGAGAGACAGGGAGGGAGAGAGGGAGAGGGAGAGGGAGAGACAGGGAGGGAGAGAGAGAGACTTGAAAATTAAAGATGATGCATAAATGTTCTTAACTTAGATATGTTAAAATTTTGTATAGTATTTCAAATGAATAGGAAGAGGTTTTTTAAAAAATTGATGAGTGCTGTCATTTTAGTTACATGCATTCCTTTTTACTCAAGAGATAATCCTAATAATTTCTAAGAAATAAATCAGATTAGGGGACCTAACAATAAATAAAATTTAAAATATAGTGTTTTTTCACAGCATGGAGGTGAATAGGAAGACTTTCATTTCCCTCTCCTTCTAAAAAGAAAAGGGGGTGGGGGGCTCAAATTGAAAACAGCTCAAACTGAAGATTTGTATGAAATTTTCAAAATTCTGTAAAAGATGCATTCTAAAAGCTAATAATATCTGTATTGTCTACCATTTCCCCGTGTGAATCCTGATGTTTTCAAAATGCCACCATCTGTGCTTAAAATAAAAGCATCAGCAGACTTGGGAGAGTGTCAACGTTTGAAGACGAAAAAGAAAAACCCCCCAATGTGGAATGGAATTTCAAAGGGCTGGGAAGTTTAAGTGAAGTTGAAAACAGCTCATTTAGGATTGACTCTCCATTCTACTCACCAAAAGCTGGTTGGCTGACTACAAAAATGAGGAAATGAACATTAGAGCCTTTGAATTGGAATATTTTTAAAAAGAGAATGGTTGGCTGGAACCACAAGCAAGAACTAAATCACTTGGCAGAGAAAGCAATGAAAAAATGGAATGTGTTGGGTGGAAGTGGACAAGTAAAAATATCCATCTAAGAGAGAAGGAAAGAAGTCCAGATTGAGTCTAAAGCTGATAACCAAATGTTAAATGTGCCCTACCTGTATGTTTCCTATTGCATGCAACTAGCATGTGGTTTTTTTTTTTAATGAGCTAGATACATTTTTAGAATTTATAAGAACTCTTACCCTCAGGGATTCCTCTTGGAGACTGGCACCAGAGTGAAACAAAGTAACTTAAGTCTTTTTAAAATCATGTTTTGGATTTTATCCCCTTGTCATATATGTTTCTTTTAACCTGAAATTTCCGAACCTTTCTACCTTTGTGGGCCAGTGGGTGGGGGAGGGAGAGGTGATGGTTCCGCATGAGGTAGAAAGGGAGCACAAGCGCTCACCCACTTCTTGCGCGCACACTCGCCCATCACTTCCGCAGCCTAGTTCTGATTGGCTCATGGTAGTTGGCCGTGGCTGGCGGGGTGGGTTGGGGACTCCTATTTTAACCCACCTGATAACAGCCATGAAACTGGTACATGAGAAATAAATGGATGGATTCAAAAAAAGAAATATACATTCCAGAAACAAACATCTCACAGAAGAGCCAGCAAAATGATTGGCTGGCTGGCTGATGATGTCAAAAGCATTCAGAGAGGTCAATCCTCCCCATGCCTCCATTTTTTCCTCATTCAATGCATGTATTGTAGAAAGAGATATAAATTGCATATAACTCAAAATCTATGTTCCCCAAATTCTGCCTACCTCCGTCCCTTTCTCATTCCAATTCCTGACAAATTTTCTGCTTAGATTTAAGAATGTGAAGATGTGAAGATCACTAGATGGGGCCTAATAGTCACTATTCCTTCCCTTAGACAAAGTTAAGAGATTTCACATCTTTCTTATGCTGGAAATGCTTTTATAGTGAAATTTGTTCCTAAAATAATTATTAGTCAAAAAAAGTAGACATCAGTAGATCCAAGACATCCCTCCCCCCTCCTCCTCATAATTATGGATGAATTCTTTCTAAAAAGGGGAATCTGAATTCCTTCCTGCACTTCAGCATTTCTTGGTGACCTCCTCCTGATATTGTTTACCTTCATGATCGATTTTTTCTCTGACTGCCAGGGCAGTCTCCTTTTTTTCCTTGGCTTTTGGTGATGTAACTTCCGCTGCTTTGATTTCCTTGGTCTTTAGTTTTTCAGGTGCCTTGGCCTCGGGTTTTTTTTCTTTCACATCTTTTTTTATCTTTTCTTCAACTTGGATGCTCTTTTTATCTGCATGCAACATAAATGTTTTAGGTTCAAAAGTCACTTTTTCACAAATCCCTGCCATATGGCATTCAAAATATCTTCAGTACAGCTTATGAAGTTTTAAAAAACCACAGTGTCATTATTAACCATAAGTGGAAACCATAAGTGGAAAACTATTTTAAGCACACTGTTTAAACAGGACCTAATTCAAGAGAATAATGCCTAGGTTTTTTTTTATACTTGCACTAGGACATGCTTGTATTTAATGAAATATTGTTTATCTAGTTGTCTGAGTAAAACAAAACAATAGCATGACAATAGCAAAATAGTAACACATCCAAACAAATCTTAGAAGTCTTAATATTTAACAACAACAATTAATCTTTTAAATTAGATTTAAATTCTGCACAATAGAAGAATAAAGTAACGTTTAGACAAGGATTTTCCAACTTGGCCATATCCAGATATGTAAACTTCAACTCACAGAATACACAGTTATTGCTGAAAATTTGGAGAGTTAAATTCCATATCTGATGTGATTCATACTGATGTTTAAATCCTGCTGGCTTTATCATTATTTTACTAGTAGCCTCCTGCAGTGATTTGGCCTCTGCATTCTTGCTATATAATTAAAGAAATTAAGGAAGTTCACTCCTGAATATTATTAATAACTAAAGAAATACCTTTTGTGATGACTTTTTTTTCCATCCTTTCTTGCTGTTCAGTTTTCATTTTTTCTGTTACTAAAATGAGAAAATTATCTTATTTTACCATTCAATTTATAAAACACAAATATTAATTTATTCATTTAAGAAAAAGTAATTGATGTGAACTGAGAATCCTGTACTCCATATGGAATGCTATTGTGGATTTAATTCAAAGCGTTAAATAGCAAAATTTTATGTAATCCTCACTAAAGATATTAACATTACTTTACTAGCACTTTCTATAATATGGAGAAGTGTACTAAGATACATGATCCTTAATTCCTTTGAAAAGGTTTTTTTTTACAGGTAATTTTGTTGTTTAATTCCATTATCCTTTAAAATGCAGAATGAGATGCAGAACACTTATGTAATCACATCAGTCATCTGCCACCTAACAATATAGATAGCTCAAGACACACTTGTTTTAATGGGTTTTCAATGGCAGGCATAAATGTATGTAATTGTTTTATGATGATTTACAGATCATTTTCCTGGTATGTTTGGTGCAAATTACAAACTGTGGAGTAATATAGTAATTTGATACAACAGACAATCACACTATTTCCATAATCTTCGTATACACAAATCATTTGCAAGTGCTCCATTTTTAAAAGAAAACTTATCTATAAGAATGATCTGAGTTCCCAGAGCTATAGAATGATGTAACAAACATAAAGGTACAGTTCTCCTGAAAACTATTCCCATCAATTCAGAGAGACAAAGAAGAGAAGAACTGAGATCATCAACATCACCTCAATTTTTTTTCCTAGTTGACTAAAGAACATGTATTTGCAAAATAAATATAAACTGTATTTGTATTATATTTTATACTGAAGCAGAAAAGACCAAGGGAGCATAACATTATGGAACTGTTATTCCAGCTGTGGAAAAGCAAAAGCTTGTTTTAAATGAGAGAGAATAGATGAGTCTCAAGACTACCTTCTTCATCTCAGGAACAAAATATAACCTGAGGCTGGATTTTTCAGGGCATTCTCCATACTCCCTTTATTATAAAGCACTTGCTTTCAAAAGTGGTATTCAGCAGGTTCTGACCAGTTCTGAAAAACCGGTAGCGGAAATTTTGAGTAGTTCGGAGAACTAGTAAATACCACTTCTGGCTGGCCCCCATCTATTCTCTGCCTCCCAAGTCCCAGCTGATCGGGAGGAAATGGGGATTTTGCAGTAATCTTTCCCTGGAGTGGGGAGGGAATGGAGATTTTACAGTATCCTTCCCCTGCCATGCCCAACAAGCCACGCCCACCAAAACATGCCACACCCACCAAGCCACACGCACAGAACCGGTAATAAAAAAAATTGAATCCCACCACTGCTTGATCTCTACTCTTTCATATGCAGTGGGGAAGAAAAACATTTGCATTAATGAGTTTACATCACTAAATAAAGATGCAGGAGTGTCTGTTACAGTCTAATCATGATTAAGCCAAATTAACAGAATATAGAGGTACGGTTAATAAAGTAATTTTTGGCCCTTGGAGAATTGTAGTAGTGAAGATGAGAAATTTGCTACCTGAATATGGAGAAGCAGATCACAGTAATGATCTGCTTCTCCATTTCACAATGAGTGGAGTAATTTTCAAGTTCTAACCTTTGTCAGAGAAGGAGATCCCTTGCAGAGCTTATTTTAACACCGTTTATCCTGAGCTGTCTTTGAAGGCAATTCGGAGACCACAACCTGCACACAATTTATTTATGTATTAAATTTATATGCTGCCCCTATCACTCTGCAAAGCCATTCTGGAAAGCTTACAAATAAAATTGGTGCCACAATAGCACTTAGGCTTACATACCGCTTCATAATGAGTTTTATAGCTCTCTCTAAGCGGTTTACAGAGTCAGCATATTGCCCCCAACAATCTGGATCCTCATTTTAGCAACCTTGGAAGGATAGAAGGCTGAGTGACCTTGACCTGGTGGGAATCGAACTGCTGGCACTAAACAGAATTAGCCTGCAACACTGTATTTTAACTACTGTGCCACATGGCCTCTCCGCTAATGTTTCAATGAATCACTAAAAAAAAAAAACAAGCCTATTCAGCCACAGTAAAGCAATGCCAAAGTCAGAAACAATTGTTTAGGGCTTCTGAGTTTAATTCAAAATGTTGGGACTTATTTTTTAAGCATTTTCCAATATACAACCAATATCAAAATCATCTCTCTTGATAATAGTTCCATTATCACCAGTGTACACCAGAACAGCTCCAACTGTGAATAGCGTTACAAGTGCTCTTCGTAACAGAACAGACATAAAATTTCAAGAGCAATGTTTTTAATGCAGTTTCCTTTAGGATGTGGCCTGCTTAAATCAGATAAATTTATTTTTCTTCCTCAGTCAGGCCTTAGGAAATATTCCATTTATATTGGGGAAGTTAGACACCTATTGGTTTATTTCCTGGTGGAGCCTGAGGCTCTAGTTCCTGATATAGCAAACCTAATTTTACCTTTGCAAACTGCAGAAAACATATAATTTATATAATTTGCATTACGTCACCATTATGCAAATGACAGAATTTGTGTCATTTGCATCATTTCTGTGCAAGTCATTATTTATAAAGAATAACCCCGCAATGCCTTACTGGCATTCCTAAATATCCTTCCCCACATTTTACTTTGTTAAAATGAGGATTCAATCAAATGATTGCTGTCATTCGTGTTTAAGTTGGAGTTTTATTTCGTTTTATTTTGTTTTAAGAGAAGTGGCACTCTCTAAATCACAAAAATCAGGGAAAAGATCATAAATATACCATAAAATGCCACTTTATGTTATCTACTAAGAAACCATTTCCATTAAGTTCAATAGGATTACTGCAATCTTGCATCCACGTTCTTTGGAATAAGCCCTACTGAATTCAGTGAAAATTACTTTTGAGTAGACATGTGAAAAATATCCAATTTAACTGGAATATGAGGTAGAGTTAACACTTTTATAGTAAGCACCTAAATATAAAAACTTTAAGGGTAGGTTTTATCCTATCCTTGTACATATATGAAGAGTGAAGAAAATGAAACCAATGAGAAGCCTATAGATTTCTCTGTACTTTATCCCAAAGTTTATTTAAAAATACAATGCCAATAAAAAGAATTGCAAACTTCCTCCCTTAGAACTTTTACCCTACAAGGTCTGTGGCAATTTAATGAACAGCTTATACCAGCATCTTTTTTTTCCCCCTAGCTGTAAAATAAGCTGTCAGTGAGAGAACTTAGTAATAGAGGAATAAAAAAGTTGATGTGGTAAATAATAGAGCACAAAGTGCGCCTCTATTTTTAGATGTGATGAGATTCACATACAAAGCAATATAAACAACCTCCGAAATAGCCTGAGTCTCACTTAACAAAAAGTGATACACAGGTAAAATGTTTATTATAAACCTTTCTCTTCCACTAATTTTGGAGAAAACCACCAGCAGCATCACCACCTCTGAAAATACCAATTGGTTGGTCTAAGGCAGGGCTGTCAAACTCGTGGCCTCCACCCACACCCGATTTAGCGAAGGGGGAAAAAGTTGCAATACGTCACATGACATCACCGTGACAATGCGAGTTGGACACCCCTGGTCTAGTGGTTAAGACACTAAGCTAGAAAGGGGTGACTGTTGAGTTCTAGTCCTGCCTTAGCCATGAAAACCGGCTGGGTAACCTTGGGCCAGTCACGCTCTCTCAGCCCAACTCACCTCACAGGATTGTTATCGTGGGAACAATAGGAAAGTATGTTGGCTATGTTCATCATCATGAGTTATTTATAAAAATAATAAAGGTAGGATACAAATAGGCAAATGTCTTGCCTCTGACTGCAATGAGGCACCCACCCAGGAAAAATTGTGCACAATAGTTTTGTCATATGCTAAAGTTTCACAGGCAATCCGGTGATAAAAAAACCAAATATGGGCAATGAAAGAATACCTGCTCTTTGAAAGTTAAACCATTCCTACAGTATTTCATCAGAGTTCATCCATTCAAGTTCTTGGAGAAGAAAATCCAAAATAAAAAGCTCAAGAAGGGATCTACCCCTGGACGGACATTGTTAGATTCAGGCAATAACGAGGCAGGAGACCAGGATAGTGACAACAGCTCTTTACTATATGGTGAACCCTGTTATGTATTCTTGTATGTACCTTTAAATATTTGGGCGGGAAATCAGCACGTTGCTGATTGGACGAAGCCGCCAGTAGAACTGTATAAAAGGAGTGGTTTTTCCCCCAGCCTGTTGCTGGGTTCACCCTATATTAAAGAGCTGTTGTCACTACCCTGGTCTCCAGCCTCGTTACTTCCAGAACCTAACACTGGCGACGAAGGTGGGATATCGAGGCTAAGGAAAACCAGAACCGAGCTGAAGCACGAGAGACCCGAACCCAGCAAACACAGGGCAGAAAAGCGGAGATGGCCAGCTACACTCCGCCCGCACCGTTTGACCCGGCTAAAGAGAAATGGGGAACGTATATGACCCGTTTCGAAAGCTTTCTAGAAGCCAACGAACTGCAAGGAGTTCCAGATAACCGCAAAAGGGCTTATTTCTTAAGCCACTGTGGTCCGGAGGTCATTGATATCGCGGAAGCCCTGGCAGAGCCAACGCCGTTACAATCGGTGTCGTGGCCAACTCTACAGACCTTACTAAAAAACCACTTGGCGCGCGCCGTCCAAATACGTCGGCGGTTTGAATTCGGAGAGCGAAGGCAGATGGAGGGCGAATCCATCGGTGACTACATGGCCGCCCTAAGGAAAGCGTCCAAGGACTGCGGATACCGCGACCTAGACGAGGTGCTCCTCGAGCAACTCATCCGAGGGGTCAGAGACATCCGCTTGCGGCGACGGCTGCTAGCAAAGAGCAACCTAACGCTGGCCAACGCTCTGGACGAAGCCAGAGCACATGAAATGTCCACCCAAGCGGCGGAGACACTGCAAAAGCCTCTCCCACCAAAGGCGAGCGCGAAGCCAACTCCAGTGCACCAGGAGGAGGTTCAGACCGAATCCGATGGTGAAGATGAGGAAGGGGTCTGCCGAACCGAGAAACGCGACAAAGGGGACCGAGACGAATGCGGAAGCTGCGGTGGTCAACACCAGCGCCAACGCTGCAAGTTTAAGGACGCGACATGTCGGCGGTGCGGGAAGAAAGGGCACCTAGCTCAAGTTTGTCGAGCGGCCCAACCTTCCCGCCGAAAATTCAAATCGGCCAATCAGAGCGCGGAATCGGCAAGGCGACCCGCGATTGGCTCAAACAAAAAAGGCGCGGAGTCAAACCAAACGACTGTGGTCATAGGCCACGCCTCGACCCGAGTGGAGAAGAAGATCTTCACCAAACCAAAAATAGAGGGAGTACGGTGCCGGCTCGAAGTAGACACGGGATCAGCGATCACCATCATGTCCTGGGACACTTTGGCAAAGTCACTGCCGTCAGTCGCGAAGCGCCACCTGCAAGCACAACGGCTACGAGTCCACGACTACCAAGGGAATCGCATCCCTGTTCGAGGGACCACCTCCGTCCGAGTCGAGTACGGACCACACAAGAAGACCCTGCCCATCACGATCGTCGAAGGGACCCTGCCCAGTCTGTTGGGGCTAGACTGGTTTCGTGCCCTGGGCATGGGAGTGACTGGCATCTACCTAAGTGACTGTAACCTGAAAGACATTCTCTTTAACGAGTTCGAAGATGTCTTCAAGAACTGCCTGGGCAAGTACAAGGGGACCCCTATTTCCTTTAACTTAGACCCCCAGGTAGCTCCCATTAGGCTTAAGGCGAGGAGAGTCCCTTTTGCCCTAAAACCAAAAATTGACAAGGAGCTAGATAAGCTCATAAATCAGGGGATTTTGGTGCCAGTCGATCACGCAAAGTGGGAGACGCCAATCGTCACCCCAATAAAACCAGACGGGTCAATTAGAATTTGCGCTGACTACAAGGCGACGCTTAACAAAGCCTTACAGAAAAGCGCTTACCCGGTTCCCGTGGTGCAACATTTGCTGCACTCTTTGGGGCGAGGGCAAGTCTTTGCAAAGTTAGACTTGGCTCAAGCCTACCAACAACTGCCGTGAGCGCCCGCACAGCCGAAGCCCAAACGATTGTAACGCACAGGGGGCCTTCAAGTGTACCGATTGCAATTTGGGGTGAGTGTGGCACCAGGGCTGTTCCAAAACCTAATGGAACGACTTCTGCAAGGGCTCCCAGGGGTAGTTCCCTACTTCGATGATGTCTTGATTTCAGGGGAAAACGTAGAGGAATTGGGGGAGCGGTTGAGAAAGGTTTTGGGCATTTTCCGGACAGCCGGATTAAAAGTCAAGGTAAACAAATGCCAGATAGGGGTCGAATCCGTCGAATTCTTGGGCTACCGGATAGACAAGAAAGGAATTCACCCCACTGAGAGCAAGGTCAAGGCAATTAGAAAGGCTCCAGCGCCCAAAAACAAAGCAGAGCTACAGGCATTCCTGGGGCTAGTGAATTTTTACGCGGTTTTTTTAAAAAACAAAGCGACCGTTGCTGAACCGCTGCATAGGCTTTTAGGAAAAAATACTGTTTGGTCTTGGGGAAAGTCGGAAAATAGGGCTTTCGAAGCAGTAAAAAACCTGCTCTCGAGTGACAGCCTGCTCATCCAATATCATAACACTTTGCCCCTAGTGCTGGTTTGCGATGCCTCCCCTTACGGGGTGGGGGCTGTACTCAGCCATAGACTTCCAAACGGCACAGAAGCCCCTATAGCTTTTTACTCTAGAACGATGTCCTCCCCAGAGAGGAACTACAGCCAATTAGATAAAGAAGCACTAGCCATTGTGTCAGGGGTGAAAAAATTCCACGAATATGTTTTTGGGCGGGATTTTGAAATCGTGACTGACCACAGACCGCTACTAGGGATACTGGCTGGCGACCGCCCAACGCCTGTGGCACTTTCGCCACGCTTGACCCGATGGACTATTTTCTTAGCCGCTTATTCGTACAAGCTGCAGCATCGACCAGGAAAAGAAGTGGGGCATGCAGACGCGTTAAGCAGATGCCCACTACCAGGGGCCATCGAAGACCCTACGCCGGGGACGCCCGTCCTGCTTATTGACTCTTTGGACTCTGGCCCAGTCACATCTAAGGAAGTGGCTCGGGCATCATACCGGGACATTATGTTAAGGACTGTACTCGGTTGGGTACAAAGAGGGTGGCCCGCTGCGCCGGGCGAACGCTTTAAGGAATTTGTTAAAAAACGGGATGAACTCTCGGCTCAAGGGGGGTGCCTGTTATGGGGTGATCATGTGGTAATCCCCGATAAATTAAGGGGAAAGGTACTGGACCTCCTCCACGAGGGCCACCCAGGGATCGTCAGGATGAAGGGGCTAGCGAGAAGCTATGTGTGGTGGCCACTCATGGACTCAGAGATTGCTGAGAGGGTGGGGAAATGCCAGGCTTGCCAAGAGTCCAGACCCCTACCCCCAACGGCCCCAGTCAGGGAATGGGAAAAACCCCAAGGGCCCTGGTCAAGAATCCACATTGATTTTGCTGGCCCTTTCCATGGCCAAACTTTCCTAGTGGTTGTCGACGCATTCTCTAAATGGTTGGAGATCATACTCATGAAATCCACTACGGCCGAGGCAGTAATCGCAGCCCTGCGCCACTTATTCGCAACCCACGGGTTGCCTGACACTCTGGTGTCCGACAATGGGCCGCAATTCACGGCAGCCCAGTTCGAAGAATACTTGGCAGAGGAGGGCATCCGACATGCCCTCTCTGCGCCTTTCCACCCTGCGTCGAATGGCCTTGCAGAGCGTTCCGTCCGGAGCGCTAAGGAGGCATTGTCCAGGCTCAAGCCAGGGGACTGGCAAACAAAGATAGATTTCTTTCTGGCCGTTCAGCACAGAACCCCAAGCACTGCTACAGGCAGAAGCCCAGCCGAATTATTGATGGGACGGAAACTTCGGTGCCCACTTGACCGGTTGAGTCCCCATTACACACCAGAGGGTTACAAGGGGGAAATAGACAAAACAAGGGAAATGGGCATAGGCGACCGAGTGTGGGCCCGCAACTACGGGGACGGCCCAAGTTGGCAAATAATAAAAGCAACCGGCCCAAAGTCATACTTGGTCGAATTACAAGACAACCGAGTATGGAGGCGCCACATAGATCAGATAAGGAGACGAATAACTGAACAAACTAAGCCACAGGAAATAAATTATGACCCCTCCTTATTTGAACCCACAGCTGACCATGACCCGGGGGAGGCACAAGACTTAGCTGAGGTCCCGGAGGTCCAGCGACGCCATCAGGTTCCCGAGGGAAACGACAGGGAAAATTACAAAAGTAATCCAGGTCCGGATGGCCAAGAAAAAGAGTCTGCAAATAATCCAGGGCCCGATGGCCTAGAGAAAGAGCTGGGAGGAGCAAACAGCCCCTCTGACCAGCTCAAAACACCACCCAGGACTGAACCGCGCAGGTCTGAAAGAACTAGGAGACGCCCAGGTTATTTGCGTGACTACGTCGAAAAATAACATGTAAATAATAGCAAAGTGTTTTCTGGGAGGGGAGGAGTGTTATGTATTCTTGTATGTACCTTTAAATATTTGGGCGGGAAATCAGCACGTTGCTGATTGGACGAAGCCGCCAGTAGAACTGTATAAAAGGAGTGGTTTTTCCCCCAGCCTGTTGCTGGGTTCACCCTATATTAAAGAGCTGTTGTCACTACCCTGGTCTCCAGCCTCGTTACTTCCAGAACCTAACAAACCCAGCAACCAGTGCCCGGGAAAACCTCTCCTTATATACAGTTTAGCCGGTGGCTTCAACCAATCAGCAACGTGCTTTTTTCCCGCCAAAACTTTTAAAGATACATTACACTCCTTCCCTCCCAGAAAACACTTTACCTAATATTTACATAAAATTTACATCTTATTTTTCGACGTAATCACGCAAGTAGACTGGGCGTCTCCTGACTCTTTCAGACCTGCGCAATTCATTCTCTGGGAGTGAGTCGAGCTGACCGGAGGGACTGTTTGTTCCTCTCAGCTCCTCCTCTAGGCCATCCGGCCCTGGATTATTTGCAGAGTCTTCCCTGCTGTCTTCAGGATGAACCAGTTGGCGTCGCTGGACCTCCCGGCACTCAGATAAGTCCCGCGTTAGCCCCGGGTTTGAGTCAGCTGTGGATTCCAACATTGAATAGTCAGGGCATGTTTCGTCTGATTCTGTATTACCTGTTATGCGTTTTCTTATCTGGTCTATGTGGCGCTTCCATACCCGGCCATCCTCCAACTCTATTAGATATGACTTTGGTCCTGTTATTTCTAGGATTGTTCCTGCTAACCAGGTTGGGCCCTCGCTGTAGTTGTGTGCCCACACTAGGTCGCCTGTTGCCATCCCTCTTGTTTTACCGTGTGCCCCTTTGTAACCGTCTGGTGTGTAGTTTGGGTTTAAACGGTCTAGTGGGCACCTAAGCTTCCGACCCATTAATAGCTCGGCCGGGCTGCGGCCAGTTGTGACACAGGGGGTTCTGTGTTGGACTGCTAAATATGTATCAATTTTTGTTTGCCAATCGCCTGGCCTGATTCTGGACAATGCTTCCTTTGCGCTCCGAACGAAACGTTCTGCAAGGCCGTTCGTCGCAGGGTGGAAAGGCGCCAAGAGGACATGTCGGATGCCCTCCTCTGCCAAGTACCCCTCAAACTGGGTTGCCGTGAATTGCGGGCCGTTATCGGAGACTAACGTATCGGGCAACCCGTGGGTTACAAATAGGTGCCGTAGGACTGAAATCACGGCCTCGGCTGTCATGGATTTCATGAGGATGATTTCCAGCCATTTGGAGTAGGCATCGACTACTACCAGAAAGGTTTGGCCGTGGAAGGGGCCGGCAAAATCGATATGGATCCTAGACCAGGGGCCCTGGGGTCTCTCCCATTCCCGAATTGGGGCCGTTGGGGGTAGCGGTCTGGACTCCTGGCAGGCCTGGCATTTCCCTACCCTTTCAGCAATTTCCGAGTCCATTAAGGGCCACCACACATAGCTTCTCGCTAGACCCTTCATTCTCACGATCCCTGGGTGGCCTTCGTGAAGGAGATCCAATACCTTTTTTCTCAATTTCTCTGGGATCACCACTCAATCCCCCATAGCAGGCACCCCTTGAGCCGAGAGTTCCCACGTTTTTACAAACTCTTTAAACCGCCGCGAGCGGGCCAACCTCTTGTACCCAACCAATCACAGTTCTTATTGTAATGTCCTTATCTGAAGCCCGAGCCACCTCTTTGGATGTGACTGGGCCAGAGTCCAAAGAGTCAATTAGCAGAACTGGTATCCCGGAGTGGGGTCTTCGATAGTCTCTGGTAACGGGCATCTGCTCAGGGCGTCTGCATGCCCTAATTCCTTTCCTGGCCGGTGTAGTAATTTGTAGGAATACGCTGCCAGGAAGATAGTCCATCGGGTCAGTCTGGGCGAAAGTGCCACGGGCGTTGGGCGGTCGCCTGCCAACAGACCTAGCAATGGTCTATGGTCCGTGATGATTTCAAAATCACGACCAAATACATATTCATGGAATTTCTTTACTCCTGAAACTATAGCCAAGGCTTCCTTATCAAGCTGGCTATAATTCCTTTCAGTTGATGACATGGTTCGGGAGTAGTATGCAATAGGGGCTTCTGTGCCATTTGGTAACCTGTGGCTGAGCACAGCCCCCACCCCATAGGGAGATGCATCGCAGCTTAACACTAATGGCAGCGTGCCATTGTATTGGATAAGGAGGCTATCACTCGTTAGGAGATTCTTTACCCCTTCGAATGCCCTAGCTTCCGCCTTTCCCCAAGACCATGCAGCCGTCTTTGCTAGTAATTTATGCAGCGGCTCAGCTACTGTTGCCTTATTCCTTAAGAATACTGCATAGAAGTTGACCAGACCTAAGAATGCCTGTAACTCTGTTTTGTTCTTTGGAACCGGGGCCTTCCTGATGGCCCGTACCTTGCTTTCAGTGGGGTGAATCCCTTCCCTGTCTATCCGGTAGCCCAGGAATTCCACAGACTCAACCCCGATCTGGCATTTGTTCAGTTTTACCGTGAGACCGGCAGACCGGAAAATGCCCAAAACTTTTCGCAGCCTTACCCCTAATTCCTCTAGATTTTCAGCGGATACCAGTACATCGTCAAAATATGGTACCACCCCTGGCAGGCCCTGCAACAGCCGCTCCATTAGGTTCTGAAATAACCCTGGAGCCACACTAACCCCAAACTGTAACCGGGTACACTTAAAAGCCCCTCTGTGCGTCACAATTGTCTGCGCTTCGGCTGTGCTGCTATCTACGGGCAGCTGTTGATAGGCTTGGGCCAAGTCTAGCTTGGCAAAAACTTGCCCTTGCCCCATTGAGTGCAGTAAGTGCTGTACCACCGGAACGGGGTAAGCACTCTTTGCAACGCTTTGTTAAGCGTTGCCTTGTAATCAGCGCAAATCCGGACCGACCCGTCCGGTTTGACTGGGGTGACTATAGGGTCTCCCACTTAGCATGGTCAACTGGCACTAGAATTCCTGGTTTACTAGCTTGTCCAGTTCGATCAATCCTGGGCTTTAGGCGACGGGACCCTTCTAGCCTTTAGGCGGATAGGGGCAACTTGGGGATCTAGGTTGAGCGAGATAGGGGTCCCGTGTACTTGCCCAGGCAGTCTCTGGCGTCCCCAAATTCTTTCACGAGTGCGTCTTTGAGGTCGACTTCGTTTCTGAAGATTCCAGTCACTCCCATGCCCAATGCTCGAACCAGTCCAGTCCCAACAAGCTTGGCAGGGTCCCATCGGCGATGGTGATGGGCAGAGTTTTCTTGTATTGTCCATACTCGGCGTGGACGGACGTTACCCTCGGACGGGATGCGATTCCCTGGTAGTCTTGTACCTTTAATTTCTGTGGTTGCAGTTTGCGCTTTGCGATGGCGGGTAAGGCTCTCACGAGTGTCCCAGGACATGATCGTGATTGATGAGCCGGTGTCCACCTCAATCGGCACGGCACCCCTCAATCTTTGCCTTTGTAAAGATTTTTTCTCTAAGCGAGTAGATCGTGACCCACTCTCACGACAGTCTGATTCAACCGCCTTTTTAAACTGACCACTCGCGGGCCGCCGCGTTCCAGCGCTCTGATTGGCCGGTTTGAATTTTTGGCGGGAAGGTTGGGAGCTCGACAGACCTGTGCTAGGTGCCCTTCCTTTCGCATCGCCGACAAGTTGCATCTTTAAATCTGCATTGTTGTCGTTGGTGTTGCCCTCCGCAACTCGCGCAGTCACCCCGGTCGTCTTTCTCCGGCCTCCCCGTGTGGAAGGCTCCTTCCTCCTCCTCACCCTCCCATTCGGCCTGGACCTCTTCCTTGGTGACCGGGGTTGCTTTCGCACCAGCCGTTAGTGCGACCTGCTTTTGTAGGGTTTCCGCCGCTTGGGTAGACATCTCGTGAGCCCTGGCTTCGTCCAAGGTGTTTGCCAGCGTTAGGTTGCTTTTAGACAGCAGCCGCCTCCGCAAACGGATGTCCCTGACCCCGCGGATGAGTTGCTCCAGCAATGCCTCGTCCAAGTCTCGGTACTCGCAATGTTTTGAGGCTTTCCTCAGGGCGGCCATGTATGCGCTGATGGACTCGCCTTCTTGCTGTCTGCGCTCCCCGAATTCGAACCGTTGCACATACTTGGATGGCATTGGTGCAAAATGGGCTTTTAGTAAAGTTTGCAGAGTTTGCCACGGTACCGACTGTACCGGCGTTGGCTCAGCCAGGGATTCTGCGGTGTCAAAAACTTCTGGACCGCAGTGGCTCAGGAAATAGGCTCGTTTCCTGTTGTCTGAAACTCCCTGAAGTTCGTTCGCCTCGAGGAAACACTCGAAACGAGCCATGTATGACCCCCATTTTTCCTTAGCTGGGTCAAATGGCGCTGGCGGTGTGTAGCCAGACATCGCTGCTTTCCGCCCTTGTTTTGCTGGGTTCGCGTCTTCCTGGTGAGTTCAGCTCTTTTCCTGGCGCTCTTAGCCTTGAGATCCCACCCTCGTCGCCAGTGTTAGATTCGGGCAATAACGAGGCAGGAGACCAGGATAGTGACAACAGCTCTTTACTATATGGTGAACCCAGCAACCAGTGCCCGGGAAAACCTCTCCTTATATACAGTTTAGCCGGTGGCTTCAACCAATCAGCAACGTGCTTTTTTCCCGCCAAAACTTTTAAAGATACATTACAGACATCATAAAGAAGATAGCTAGACTCACATACGCTATTTTAATAGCAGTTATATGGGGAAACTCCCTTGTCAACAGAGTTACATGGAAGGGAGCATTCTGCATTCAGTCTCCTCCCTCCTATCAAAAATGTGCTGCTTGTTGAATTATTTCTCAGTCAAGTAAAATCAGTAAAATTACCTTTTGGGGAAGGAGTTGCTTTCTTTTTCTCTTGCTTTGCAGTCTTCTCCTTGGAAGATACTGAAACATTTTTTTTTAAAAAAAGAATATAGTATAAACGCAGTCCCTTTATAGAACAAGAATAGAATATAGAACAATCAACAATAAGAGAAAATTATTATATTTCAGTAACAGACCTTGGAAAATAATAAAGAAACAAAAGGTATATATGTCAGTGAAGTACAGAACTTCTTAGAACCTCTTAGCCATATTACTGCCCATTATATACTTGTCACTAGAATGAAATGCCAATAATTGTATAATACCGTAACATGATATGACACTATACCATATATTTGGGTGAATGGACATACACTATAGATGAAGTGCATTCAAAGTAGACTATAAAAGCAAAATATTTGTGTGTTTTTTTTATTTGGGTTTGTGAGTATATATGTGTCTGTGTCTTCAAGTCAGTGTTGACAGTGTCAACCCTCACATCCTGGACATAAACTGTTTCAACTCCTACCCTCAAAACGATGCTATAGAGCACTGCACACCAGAACAACTAGACACAAGAACAGTTTTTTCCCGAAGGCCATCACTCTGCTAAACAAATAATTCCCTCAACACTGTCAAACTATTTACTAAATCTGCACTACTATTAATCTTCTCATCGTTCCCATCACCAATCTCTTTCCACTTATGACTGTATGACTGTAACTTTGTTGCTGGTAATCCTTATGATTTATACTGATATATTGACCATCATTTGTGTTGTAAATGTTGTACCTTGATGAATGTATCTTTTCTTTTATGTACACTGAGAGCATATGCACCAAGACAAATTCCTTGTGTGTTCAATCACACTTGGCCAATAAAAAAATCTATTCTATTCTATTCTATTCTATTCTCCTGGCAACTGCCTGGAGAAGCTAATGCAATTTTCTTGCCAATGATTTTGGAAGTGGCTTGCCCCTGTCTGCTTCCTAGGGCTAAGAGAGTTAAACCTGCTGGGTGATTTAAAGTCACCCAGCAGGTTTTGTGCCTTAGGCAGCACTAGTTTTTTGCCTTAGGCAGCACTAGAAGTCGTGCTCTCCCAGCTTCCAGCCTGGTGCCTTAAGCAATGCACCAAACTGTCTTCAACTTAAGTAGGCGTGGAAAATGACAATTAAAGAAGAGTATGTTGTTCCATCTCTTTCCTCTTCCTCTTAGCAACACCAAGTGAACCCCAAAAGCCTGCTGATCTCCCAAGAACCATATCTTCACATTTCCTCAATTGTTGCTGATATTATAGCACAGCATATCCCTCTCCAGCAGATTTTGCCCATTAACTCCAAAGGTTGCTAAACTAAAGCCAATCAAATTTAGAGTTTATATATCTCTTTGTTTTATCTGTTATCATTTCATTTCTATCATCTGCCTGCTTGCCTGCCTGCCTGCCTCTATTTGTCTGTCTGTCTGTCTATCTATCATCTATTTGTTTCTTTTGCAAACTGTTTTTTATTCCTTTTTCTGCAGCTTGATGTTGCATACTCTAAATGTGAATAGTGGACTGGGTATAGATATAGATACACCATATGTCTCTAGATATGCAGAGAGCCTGTATAATATATCGCTTAAAGTATTGCTCTAAGATAAATCACCAAATTCACAGCATTACTTTGGGTCATCTTCTCTCGACCCAACCTAATTAATAGGATGGTTGTTGGCAATATAATTATGGAAGTCACCTTAAGCCGGGGCTGGCTTAAATTGGGATTTTAATATTTAAATTTATTAATTTTAAACGGGTTTTTTTTTTAGTATGGTAAATTTTAATCATTGGGCTAATTTAAAATAAGTTTTTTTAAATCGTATTTTAAACTTGTATATTCTATTGTCGGTTTTATTATGCCTGTACACCGCCCTGAGTCCTTCGGGAGAAGGGCGGTATAAAAATCAAATCAAATCAAATAAATAAATAAATAAATAAATAAGCCATTTTAAGCTCTTAGGAGAAAGAGAAGATATGAATTTAATAACAAACAGATCACCCGGCAGCGGGAACAGAAAGGGAGAAGGGGGCGGTGTTCCCTTCTCCCTCTCTGTTCCCACTGCTGGGTGATCCCGTGCAAAGAAGGGGGCTAGCAGAGTGGGGAGAGTGCAAGGTTGCTGCTTCTGGGATGAGGGGACTCGGGAAGCGTCTGGGTCTGGCTCTCCTGGCTTCTCTTCCTCTTGCAGACAGCTTTCCCAGTCTAGCTTGACGTAGGCTTCCCAGGCCCCTGTCCATTTTCCCCCTGACAGCTGGACAAAGCTAGGCAAAAAGCCAGCCCTCACTGGCACCCAGCTTCACTGACAGTGGGCTTGGAAAGGGCAATTTGAGCTGTGCTGCCACCTACATCAAGCTAGACTGGGGAGGGAGAACGTGAGCGAGCCAGCGGTGCTTCCTTCCAGCCTTCAGCCAAAGCCCCGCGCCACACCAGGAGGCTGAAGTTAGAATTTCTGCCCCCCCTCTGACCTGCGAGTACCTTGGCAACAGAACTGTTTCTCTCTGCCCCCTTTTCCTGTTTTGTCTGATTGGTGCAGGGGGACAAACCTAGCTTTGCTGCCCGTTGCAGCTAGTAATCTCAAAGCTGAGAATGAATGTTTGTGTTGAAGCTAGCCCGGGTGCTAGACCAGTCCCCTGAAAACTCTGTCTCTCGAGGAGCCAGACCAAACTTTTGCAAGCCACTTGTTGAGACAGAGGGTGGGGTGGAGCTAATAGGTGGCCAAGCTAAGTTGCTCAGCCGGCTGGCAGGGAGGCAGGGCATCCCAACACCAGCAGTTCTGCAGGAAAAGAAACCACTTTTTTTTTTTTGCCAAGCCGAGCCGAGCCAACGCAGGGTCGCATTGTAGCTCCGTGTTGTAATGGGCTTCAGGAGGAGGACAGGATCCCGTCTCTCCCATTGTGAAGCGCGCAAGTGAAAAAGTTCACTCAATCAATTCCAACTTTGTGAGATCTTTTTCTTTCACAAGAAGTTGGAATCGATTGAGTGAAACGCAACAAAGAAATACGATTGGAGCTGGGCTGGGGCGATTGTGTGCATGCCCACAAAAAGGGCTCTGCGTGCCACGTCTAGCACGCTTGCCATAGGTTCACCATCATGGGTATAGGGTTTTTGACACCACATTTGTTCAGATTCTTTGTCCTTTTTTAATTGCCACTGGAATTTTTTAATATTTTAATGCACTTGTAAGATTTCAAAATGGCCAGCTTTTAAATAAAGACCTTTACATTTTAAGAGATAACCACAAGAGAAACATGAATGATCGTGGAGCTGTTATAAATATGCAGCTGTGCATATGCATAAAACCCTTTCCTGCAGTGCTAATTCCGTTGAAAATCCTCTTAAAACTTGGTTTATCAACTGAAATGATGCACACAAATAATAGCTATGTCAGTCAATAGTTCAATTTCCTGCCATATATGACCCTTAGCCCCAGTTGGCCATGATTGTGCCATAAGGAAATGTTAAATTCAATACACTACAGTGAAAAATGACCGTAAGTGCTCCTACAAATACCATATGTCCTGTTGCCTTAAGCGAGTCATTCTCTTTGCAGGCAAGTACAATATAATTAGCTTTTTATTATCATCCATCAACTTTCAAAGTAGTACACAAGTGGGTTTTGTGCCTGGGAGAGCACCATCATTTTCATGACAATTTCGTGGGGTAATCATAATGGGTGGAAGCAATTTGTGTTTATCTGCTGAAGAAAAGATATCTGCCAGAGGAATGGATTTACTCTTTCCCTGCAGGCTTCAGCACCCCTAATTCTACTTTGGGGACTTGGGATCCTCTGGAACAGATTTTCAAAGCTATGTAGGGGAGAGGGAAAGGAGAGAATGGAAGAATGCAGCATACTTGGAGATCTACTCATTAAATATAGTCACAACAGATGTAATATACTGATTTTGATTTCTCTTGAACTGGATATTCATACATCACCATAACTTGTATTTAAGATCTCAACAAAAACATAAACATATTGTTGCACATTTTTGATATATGGGGAGAACATTTTCCCCTAAATACCTTTGCAAAAATCATGAGAATAATATTACTATTATTGAACAGGAAATCATATTTTTGTGGTGCAAGGGCAGTGAGGTGCCCAAAAAGGCCTATCAATAGGCAACAAGTTGAACTTTGGTGATCCAAGTCCCTAAAGAATAAAGGAATTAACACTGAACATGATACTGTCTATCATAAACAATTTGGCAACTGCCAAATGAATTAGTCTTTGGTAAACCCGCTTAGTGTGCTGCAACACAATGGTTTGTTATCTTCTTTA
The DNA here is from genome assembly GCF_028640845.1 of Ahaetulla prasina. Taxonomy (NCBI): domain Eukaryota; kingdom Metazoa; phylum Chordata; class Lepidosauria; order Squamata; family Colubridae; genus Ahaetulla; species Ahaetulla prasina. Next base: position 110,639,256 of record NC_080539.1, on the reverse strand, counting down.
ATTAAAACCTATTTTCTTTTCTTCTGTCACTGCCCTTCCTCAAATTTTAATAGCTTGCAACTAATCAGATAAAGTGTTAGGCTTTTATAAATTGAAAGTGGTGTAAATCACCCACTGTTTTTTCACAAATGAAAGCAATGATTGCCTCCATAAAGCAGAATAACAGAAGAATGAGAGAATTCATCTTAAGTCTTAAGAGAATATATTTTATCTAGGAAACCTAGGAAAGGAATTGGTCCTTTTTTTAAGTAGTGGATTTTAACCGATTCCCGAGAAACACAATGAAATAAAAATGAAACTCAAATTTAACTTCATGTTCCATCTCTCAGCAAAAATTGATTTGGAACAGAATATTTTCTCCCTATCTCCTATGGGTGTTTCATATTACAAATTGAATTGTTCACCTTCAGACTTCACTAAAGTTATAATTACCTGTAGCTTTTTCTTTCTTTTCCATCTTTCCAGGTTCTTCATATTTGCTTTTCTTTTCAGGTTTTTCCCTTTTTTCAACTTTTTCATGTCTTTCAGGTTTTTCTTTGTGTATCACTATAAGCAAATAAATATATTTAGATATACAGTTAAAAATGTCATCTTACCAAAATAGTGCAATTACATTTTCTGAATTACTATTGACATTGGTCTCATTTTGCTACATTATTCTGCTACACTTTCCCTTCTGTTCATGATCATGTAGTACATGGGTGTCAAACTCAAGGCCTGCAGGCCGCATCCGGTCCACAGGGTGCTTAGATGTGGCCCATGGGACTGCCCTGGAAATAGAGACGTACCGGCCCATGGTGCTTCTGCCAGCAAAAATGGAGCCCGGGAGGCCCTCCCAAGCTCCATTTTCACTGGAAAAGAGCTGCAGGAGGCTGTCGCAGCCAAAAACGGAGCCCAAGAGGGCTACGCGCGGCCCTCGTGAACTCTGGTAACAGTAACAGAATTGGAAGGGACCTTGGAGGTCATCTAGACCAATCCCATGCTCACGCAGGAGACCTGTACTAGCGATTCGAACCGTTGAACTGCCAACCTTTCTGATTGACAAGCTCAGTGTCTTAGCCACTGAGCCATCTAGTCAGGTGCTAGCAAACCAAACTACTAGCAAAAGTGGCATTTGATCACACAAGTGATGTCGAGCTGGCCACACCCACCCTGGCCCCCTGAGGTAAAACACAACCCTGATGCAGCCTCGATGAAATCGAGTTTGACATCCCTGATGTAATATGCACAGGATTTCTACAGAAATCCTATTCACAGAAGTTACTCCTTATTGCTCATTCAATTTATTGGTTTGTGAAATGTTCCTCAATACTGTCAACAGTATAAATCAGTACAAAAAGGTGGCACTATGATCAATATATTTCCAAATAAATCAACTGAAGTCTGATTCTAAAATGTTGAATTTTTATTAAAGAAGGATCCAGTGAGCTTTGCCATTTATTACAGAGGAACATTAATATGCCATTCTCTATAGAAATCAGTATCTGTGGTAGATTTGCAGCAGCACAGAGCCACAAATATAGTAAAAAGTTAAATTTAATTTTTTTCAAAACCCAAGGCAAAGAATACCAGAAATTTGTTTCTAATTCTGACTAACAGAATGCAAATTGTTGGAAGATATTCAGGAATGTGAATGTATTCTAACCATCCAATGACAGACATTCATCAGAAAGCTAATAATCCTTCTTCTAAATCTAGTCTTGTTATTGTTTTCTCATTTCCTCTTTCAGTTCTTCTTCACTTGATTAGAAATTAAAACCAGATATTGTTCCTTTGCTGTTGATTCAAGCTCTCTATGGTCTTCATCATACTGTAGTTGAGAAAGAGGGAGTTTATTTTTTCCTCTTGCAATAGTAAAGTTTTTCCATTTTGTTAGGAAGCAACGATGAGATCCTGTGAGATCTCATCTTATCTGTTGGAAAAACTGACAATTCACATTTCTAAAAAGAGCAGAAACTGTTCTAGTACTGTTTTGGTTGGGTCTATGACAATTCATCGCGGGTAACTCGCCACAGCCAACTCACCATGGGACAACTTGCTGCAGGACAAGAGTTATACTAATATCGAAGAAAAGGTGGAATAGAAACATTAAAAAAAGGATGCAAAAAGGAGGAACAGAATGAAATGCAAATGCCAAAAATTAAAATATTTTTTTTTTTTTTAAATAATTAAACAATTTAACAATTCAGTTAAAGTTGTCCCATGGCTGTGGCGAGTTGTCCTGCAGCGAGTTGCCTGCAGCGGCAAGTTGGCTGTAGCAATTTGGCCATGGCAAGTTGGCTGCAGTGAGTTGACTGCATCAAGTAGTCCCATTCTGGTTTTGGTCCCTTAAACTTCAGCAATGGATTATACACTCTACTATGCCAAAAAGCAATCACAAGGTTAACCTGATTATCAAGATTATGATCAGTGGTTCGTTCTCACCTTTAGTAAGTTCCCTTTTTTGAGGTTTTTCTACTTTTTCAAGCTTTTTGGTCTTCTCTACTTTTTTAGGCTTCTCGTATTTCTCAGGTTTCTCTTTGTGAATTTCTATGAATAACAATATTAATACATTGACATTTCTAAGTGATCTACAGTTTAGAAGAGTAACATGAAATAATGTTATTGAATACAGATGTAAAACTGCCCTTTTGAAGTATAATACTCATGCATAACAAAGTTGAGTTAACCAATGAGATTCAACACAAATATTAGACTAGATTCTATCCATTGTACTGTACCAGTTTGGAAAATTTAATTACATCAGAGTAAAAGTGGTTATATCACATCACATGTAGGTCAACCATAGTTCCATATTGAGTAGGAGTTATAAAAGCAGTGTCTACATGCCTTCACCTCCCTACTTGTAGGCGTTACATATGAAGGATTTTATTGGATCCCATCAGCATGTAGTATAGATACATAGAGAATAGAGGCATCATGGTGGGATTTCCCCTGCCCCCATCCATGTGGAAGTTGTGGGAGCTTCATAACTTGAGACTTTCAAGAAAAGATTGGACTGCCATTTGTCAGAAATGGTATAGGGTCCCCTGCTTGAGCGGGGGGTTGGACTAGATGACCTATAAGGTCCCTTCCAACTCTGTTAATCTGTTAAATGAGTTTATTGTAGGTGTGACAAAATGGATACTTCTACATTGCTATCATTTGTTTTCAATACCTTAGAGCCACGATGGTACAGTGGTTACAATGCAGTATTGCCGGCTAACTTGCCCACATACAGGAATTCAATCCTGACCAGCTGAAGGTTGAATCAGCCTTCCATCCTTCCAAGGTCAGTAAAATGAGGACTGTTGGGGGCAATATGCTGGATTGTAAACTTCTCAGAAAGTGCTGTAAAGCACTATGGAATGGCATATAAGCAGTGGTGGGATTCAAGTAATTTAACAACTGGTTCTCTGCCCTAATGATTTCTTCCAACAACCAGTTTGCCAAACTGCTCAGAAAGTTAACAACCGGTTCTCTCGAAGTGGTGTAAACCAGCTGAATCCCACCACTGCATATAATTGCTATTGCTATAATTACTCTCTGTTGCATAATCTAACTTTTTATATAACATCAGTATGCTGATTTGCTAGCTCAATGCATTGCCATTTACCAATGCAACTTTCTATTCTTAACAAAAAACCATATTGCCTGCCAAGTAAAGTTTTTATTTTTGGAAGTTAGTTCAGCTTCAAGGACATGAATTAACAATGGGGTGTTCTTTAAACAAATACACATCTTCAGGATGCATTGCATTTTTAAATCAAGCTATCTAGGGGACTATTTTCTGTGGACGTACAGAATCAACACCCACAAACAGCTGCTCGCTCACCCACAGTGTCATTCCTGTTTATGTGCTTAAGATTCTTAAATTTGTTCTGAAACTAGTGAGAAAATTGTTCAGCTCATTAAGGAAATGGTTTCTAGCTTGACAAAGAAAAAACACTTTTGTGTCCTCAAACAATATTCCTTATTACATAAGGCTAAACTTATTTGATGAAGCAAATACAAGTAGAAACAACGCATTCCCTATTTCTTTCCTTTTTACTAAAATTCCTATGCTGACTGGAAATGTTGAGAATTTCATCTGGTGACTACAAAATTGGAGAAAATGGGTTGATGGGGGTTTTTTTTCCAGTAGAAATTAATTCTATATCTACTTACTAAGCAGATGACTCCATGCACTGTTATGATCACAAAGATTCTGTATATGATAGTATACTAGTGAATTAACCTGTAAGTTGTTATGCCTCTGTGGTTTGACTTGATGAGGATGACAATTGCTCTTTTTTCTTTGGAACTGTTCTATTTCAGATCAGCAACATAAGAGACCTAAGGCCACCTACAAGTCCTGAGGTTCCCTCCAATGAATGCCAAAATATCAGTGGCACAGCTATTTGTAATTTTATGATAGGCTATGGCCACCAATTTGTTGGAATTGGAATTGGTCTATCATATCAGGGTTGTAAAACTCTGGATGACTCATTGATGGCAGCAGAACATTAGTAACCATATCTCAGTCCAACAATTCCTCCAGCAGCTTATCTGTGCTATAGGTACAGTAAAGGATGAGTAGATAGCCACCCTAGTGCCTGCAGCTATAAAGCCTCACTGGGCACTCTCTGTTGGCCACTCCTTGGCCCACTAACAAAAATCAACAACTTGCATATCTTGGTTGCTAAAATATTATCAACAGCAAAGAGAGGTTTTTTTACAATCTAATGATCATCATTGTTTTTACACCCAATATCTGGTAGCCTAGGAAATATGCAAAGCTATCTGCTATTTATTTTTTAATTGTATTATTTTATTTATTTGTATCCTAACTTGATTATTTTTATGAATAAAAAAAAGGCATCAAACATATCCAACACAGTTTCCTACTCCTATTCTGGTGCCTTAACAAATAGAACAAATTCACTTAGCTGCTGTAGGGGTTTTTAAGCACTTGAAGGATATGATATACATTTTATAATAAATAAAAATAAATATCTGATGAATAACCCATTCCCCACAATTTGTTGTTTAATTTATTATTCATAAGACACCAGGTGGCTGTTGCTATAACAGCTTATTCCCTGAAATAAAATATACTGACCTCAGTATGATTTCTACGTATAGTAGCTATTTACAATTTCCCCACCAATACAAAATGCTAAAGTTAAATCATATCAAAGTCTTAAACAGTCATCTAATAAGAGCATTAGAAATGCATGTGTGTGAGCATATACACAAAGAGATACACAAAGAAACATACACACACACACACATGTATTCTAAACAAATAAATGCTTTATCTAAACCCCTGATATTCTCATGGCCTGTGAATACTCAGTGTCACCAAGGAAGAGTTGTCAAAATGTATAATCATCACTGGAACTTGAGGTTTCTTATTTTGCCAACACCTGCTGTGCTAGATGAGAATTTAGCCTGAAGTTATGCCTCTTTCCATGTCCTTATGAGGAACTAATGGTCACTGTTCTACAGATTGAGATTAGCATACTGTGCAATAACCAGGATACCAAGATCCAAAGAGCAGAGCTTTCAAACTAATTACCACATTGCCATCCAAAACTGAGCGGTAGAAAAATATATTTATTCATTACATAAACTAATCTACATTCCACTTTACTTAGCAAGTTAAGTTACTGCTTCATAGAGACATCAAGGCAGCACTTTCTTGCCTTTGGCCAATAGAAGCACATACAGCATATAACACTGAGATATATATTCATGTGTGTGTGTTCTGCGTGTGTCTGTGGGAGTTTAGTTTATGTGCGTGTGTAAGTGTGTGTGTGTGGAGAGAGAGAGAGAGAGAGAGAGAAAATGGCTCTAAAAACGATACACATGAAATGAAAGCTTTCTTTTTTTTTCATAAAAAAGTTTTATTTTTACAAACAGCTCATCCAATGTACAGCTCATCCAATGTACAGTTATATACAATTAGTCGGCTTGCCCAGTCACCACCACCCCTTTTTAACACTCTTCCCTCTTCTACCTTCTTTTACTTTCCAGACCTTCCTCTCCTTCTCTTATCTACATCCTCTCCTCCCTCCACCCTACACCTTCCTTCTCCCTCTTCTACCCCTCTTCCTTCCTCTTCTCCTCTTTCCTACCTCCTACTCTCTCCTCTTTTCTCCCTCCCCACCGTTCTAAAATGGTAACTGGGCAGACCCGACCCTACATTAATTATATTTATACATCTTCAATAATCCCTGTACATTAACCATCACTCCATCTCTACCCTCAACCCCCCAATTCCCCTCCCCCTTACCCCCCACCCCGACTTCCCAGAACAAAATGCAGGGTATCAAAACTAACAATCATAATCCAAAATAATTCCTAAATTATAATCTCTAGTCACTCCACACATAATCACACTCTCAATTCCCCTCTCCTTCAGAAATATATCTAATACAAAATATTTCCTAAATTTACTCATATGCTATTCAATATTTTTTTATCTGATACTTATTTTGAATATAATCAATCCACATTTTCCATTCTAAAATACATTTTTCTTGTGTATAGTCTTTCAAGTAAGCAGAAATTTTTGCCATTTCTGCCAGATTTGATACTTTGTCCATTCTTCAATTGTAGGTAATTCTTCTTTCTTCCAATATTGAGCAATCAAAAGTCTTGCGGCTGTTATTAAGTTCAAAATCAATTTAGTCTCTATAGCTGTACAATCCATAATTATTCCTAGTAGAAAGAACTGCGGAGTAAACTTAATCTTCTTTTTCAAAATATTCTGCATGATCCACCATACTTTAATCCAGTGTTTCTCAAATAGTGGGGCGCGCCCCCCAAGGGGGGCGTGAGGTCCCATAAAGGGGGGCGCGTTTGACCTCGGCAAACACTGTCATAACAAGCTAAGCCCCGTGTTTATGTCTCTGTATCCAATCAGAGAACAACGGGAGCATCTGATTGGCTGTCCAAAACCCTTGTGACACGAGCCTGTCGGAGCCATCTTTAGTGTGGGACGTCCGTCCACACTTACTTTGTTGCCCGACAGATGTGCGCATTATTTTTTTTAATAATGATACTATTTACAGTTGCGTGGGGGGCACAAAAAATGTTTTCTTCTTCCTAGGGGGGCATGACAGAAAATAATTGAGAAGCACTGCTTTAATCCAAAATGCTTTAACTTTTTTACAAGTCCACCATATATGGTAATAAGTGGCATCTTCACAATCGCGTCTCCAACATTTAGCCTGTACATTAGGATACATTCATGACAACTTTGGGGTCTAAATGCCAACTATAAAACATCTTATAAAAATTTTCTCTCATATTTTGCGCTTGTGTAAATTTAACATTCCTCACCCAAATTCTTTCCCAAGTTTCCAACATTATTGGTTGCTGAAAATTTTGTGCCCACTTAATCATACAATCCTTAACCAATTCAGTCTCTGAGTCTATTTCTACTAATACATTATACAACCTCTTAATATGCTGGCCTTGATCTCTCATTTGTTTTAACAAATTATCCTCAGTTTGCTTAACACCTATTTTTTGATCTAATTTCCATCTAGCTTGTAATTGTCCATATTGGAACCATGTATAATTTTTCCCTTCTTCCCCCATCTTTTCTCTGGATTTTAATTGTAATTCCCCCTTTTCCATACAAAGAAGTTCTTTATAGGTAACTACCTCCATCTTTTGATATATATTTATATTTTCTATCATGTGTCTCAGGATTGCCCATATTGGAATCTTTCCATCTAATTTATATTGATATTTCCTCCAGACCCTCAATAATGCATTTCTAATTATATTATTTTTAAATATTTTATCTACTTTCTTATCATATAATAAATAGGCATGCCACCCATATAACAAACCATAACCTTCTATATTCAAAAATCTTTCCTCAGTTAAATTAATCCAATCAGTAATTAATGATAAGACAATTGCTTCATAATACAATTTTAAATTAGGCATTTTAAGACCCCCCCTTTCCCTTGTATCCTGCATTATTTTTAATTTTATTCTTGGTTTTTTGCCCATCCATACAAAGTTATTAATCCCCTTTTGCTATTCCTGTAATTTGATATCATTCTTAAGTACCGGTATCATTTGAAACAAAAATAGAAACCTGGGCAAAACATTCATTTTTATAGCCGCTATTCTTCCCAGCAAGGATAGTTGTAACTTCTTCCAATTCTCCATTTCTTTCCATACCTTCTGCCACAATACCTCATAATTATTTTTGTATAATTTGACATTTGAAGCTGTAATATATATTCCTAAATATTTAACCTTTTTAACGATTTCAAAACCTGTAGTTCTTTCTAACTCTTCTTTTTGTTGTATATTCATATTTTTAGTTATCATCTTTGTCTTTTGCTGATTCACCTTAAATCCAGATACTTTACCATACTGACCAATTATATCTTTTAAACCAGTAGCTGAGTATATTGGTTGGGATACAGTAACAACCAAGTCATTTGCAAAAGCTCTTAATCTATAATCTTGATGTTTAACTCTAATTCCCTTTATTCGATCGGAACCACGTATTTTATTTACGCCAATTGCCTGACCTTCGGACCTTTCGCTGGGAACTGAAAACTTATTTATTTATCCAAGCGGGACTGGCCTGATTTTTAAATTCTAAATTTTAAATTTTTTTAAATTTTTAATTGTAATTTTACTGGGTATTTTATATGGTCAATTGGACGGTTTTAATTTCGGCCTTTGATTGAATAAGCTTTTTAATTGTTATTTTAATATGTATATTAATTGTTTTAAATGAAGGCTGTACACCGCCCTGAGTCCTTCGGGAGAAGGGCGGTATAAAAGTTTAATTAAATAATTAAATAAATAAATAAATTCAGAAGAAATTCTAAAGTTAAAATAAAAAGTAATGGGGACAGGGGACATCCCTGTCTCGTCCCTTTCCCAATTTTAAAAGTTTCTGTTAACCCACCATTTACTATTATTTGTGCTGTTTGCTTCTGATATATTGCTTTAATTGCATGGATAAAATAATCCCCAAATTGCATTTTTTCTATTACTTTAAACAAAAACTGCCAATCCAATCTATCAAAAGCTTTTTCAGCATCCAAAAAAAAGAATGCCGCTGAGACTTGGTTGTTTCGTTCCAAATATTCAAGTAAATTTACAATTTACCTCACATTATATCTCATCTGCCTACCCTTAATAAATCCTGACTGATCATTATGAATTATTTGATTCATCACTGGCATTAATCTATTAGCAAGTATCTTGGCAAATATCTTTTAATCAGTATTTAAAAGTGATATAGGCCTATAATTCTCTGCTTTAATACCATCTCAATCTTCCTTCGGTATTAACGAAATAAAGGCTGTCCTCCATGAAGGGGGAACATCCCCTCCCATTTGAATTTTATTAAATAACTCTTTAAGTGGTTCAACCATCTCATTTTGTAAATTTTTATAATAAACAGCTGTTAAACCATCTGTACCTGGTGCTTTACCGATTTTAAGTTGCTTAATTGCTAACAAAATTTCCTCTGAAGTAATTAATTGATTCAGTTCTTCTCTTTGATTTTCTGTAAGCTCACAAATATTTTGTTGTTGTAAATATCTTTCTATCTCTGTATCATCAATCATATCCCTAGTATATAACTTACTATAACTTTTTTAATCAAGTTCTTTTGATAAACTTCCTTACCCCTATATTCTATTTTATCAATCGTTCGTGATTTCTGTTTTTTCCTTATTAAATAGGCAAGCCATCTTCCTGGCTTATTGGCATTATTAAACGTATTATGTTTTACATATTATAAATTAATTGCTACTTGATCTGCCATCAACATGTTAAACTGACCTCTTAATATATTTATTGATTCTTTTATTTTACTATTTCCTGAGCTATTTATCAATAACTGTTCTTTCTTTTTAATTTCCTCTTCCAATTCCTTTTTCTTTTTCTGCAATTTATTTTTGTATTTAATATTCATTTGTATAAGATTTCCTCTCATATAAGCCTTGCTAGCTTCCCAAATCATCTCTATAGATGTCTCTTTTTTCATATTCATAATAAAAAATTCTTTCATTTGCTTTTTACATTCATTTACATTTTGTTCATATTTAAACAAATTCTCATTCAACCTCCATGATCTCCTAGCCTCCTTTTCCCGATCAAATTCAATCCAAACCGGACTATGATCAGATAGAGTTCTTGAACAAATCTTAGTCTTCTTCACTCTAGAATACAAATCATTAGAAATCAAAATAAAATCAATCCTTGAAAATGATTGATGCCTGTCAGAAAAGAAGGTAAAATCCCTCTCTTCTGTATTATGTTCTCTCCAAATATCTCTTAATTCCAAGTCCTCCATCATTTCAAAAAAAGCCTTTGGTAATTTCACCTGGCTTGACATCTTCCTTAAACTTTTTTTGTCTTTTTGAGTATCCAACACACCATTCCAATCACCCATTAATATATATGATTTATAATCCCAAAATACTATTCTTTTATGTAAACACTTGAAAAAATTTTCTTGTTGTTGATTCGGAGCATAAACTCCTATTAATAATGTCTTCTTTCCCTCCAACAAAAGTTCAATAGCAATGTATCTTCCTTGCTTATCCACCTCAATTAATTTTGCTGATATATCCTTCTTTATATATATAACTAAACCGTTTTTTTTTCCAAAGAGGAGGCAACAAAATGTACTCCCAGTTTTGAGTTTATCAAATATTTCTGGTCTAAAGATCTAATATGTGTTTCTTGTAAACAGGTAATGTCATTTTTAAATTGTTTCAAATAATGAAATACTTTCCTTCTCTTCTGTGGTGAATTCAAACCATTAACATTCCAAGATAATAGTTTAATTGCCATTATCGGCCAAAGGAAACTTTTGGAACACCAGCCGCAGATCACATTTTGCTTTAGGCCTTGCTCCTCCCACTGTTTCCATTGTAGTAGTTGCCAGTTGTTGTTGTGCCTTCATCTCTTGTTCCTTGCGTTTAGCAGCAGCTCTTGTCAGCCTTTGTTCCTTTGAATCTGAACCCGTCGTAGGTATTTCCAACACTTGTAATAAATCTTCTTCCATCACAATCTGTTCTTGTACCTGCTTCACTTCTCTTTCCTTCACTTCAGCCTCCCTTCTTCTAGCTTCCAATGGGGGAAGACTTCCAACTTTTAATGCCTCAACATAAAATTCTCTTGCTTTTCCAACTGTATTGAGACGATGTACTTTCCCTGCATAATATACTATTATACCAGTTGGAATATCCCATCTATATTCAATCTGACATTTTTTAAGTTCATTCACCAGGAAGGCAAATTCCTTCCTAGCCCTTAACATTTTTGGTGGAATTTCCTTTAATATTAAAATATCTTGACCAGCAACCTGTATCTTCTCCCCCTTATATGAGGCTTGCAGAATCTGATTTCTCACTGTTCTATTTGTAAAATAAATAACAACATCCCTTGGCAACTTTTTTTGCCTTGCTATCCAAGAATTCACACGATATATTTTATCAATTTGATAAGCCACATCTGCTGGATGGACTGCTAATATCTCAGCAAATACTTCAGAAAAAATTTCCCTTAAATTCTCTTCTTTATTCTCTTTCAAGCCACGGATTCTTAAAGCAAATTCCGTATTTCTATATTGTATCAAAACTATTTCATCATCTGTTTTTTTCATTTTACTTTGAAATTCATCCATTTTATTTTCTAATTTTGAGTTAAGTTGCTTGATTTCTTCAACTTCCTCTTCTAATAAAATCACATTTGTTGCCAAACTTTGTACTGCAATTACAAATCCTTCTTTAACTTCTTTATTTCCCACTTGAATTTCTAATATCTGCTCTTTCATTTCAGACATCTCATCAGTTATTACTTTAAATTTTTCTTGTATAAAGTCTTTTAAGTTCTCTTGTAACGCCTCTAAATTCAATGTTCTAGTCTCTGCTGTATGAGCTGGAGAGGCAACAGCTGATGAAATTCCAGAGCCGTTTGTTACAGTAGACTTTAATTGTTTGGCTGCCATCTTCTATAAAATTATTTATTTATTTATTTATTTCCAACTTAATATTCACTTTAAATCTTCTGAGAAGCACAGTCTTTTAAAGCAATATTTAAAAATCTCCCCTCGATTCTATCAGCAGGCAGCAAAGAACATGCAAAGTAGCAAATAACATGCAATTTACCAGCAGCAGACAGCAAGCAATAAAAGTATCACTTTCGCTTTCCACTCATTAGCTTGTTAACAATTTGCCTCCATTTTCTTGCTATTTCTTTGCTATTGTTACAAAGTAACGGGGAATTGGCTTGGCTACTTGCATAAAGTTCTCCCACTTTCGTTCTGTCCGGTATAATCCTTTATTGTCCAAAATAAATCTTGGCGTTTGGTCGTGGTGATTGGTTCCACCAAAGCAGAAAAATCCTCGGATCTGGAGCACTTCGGGTTGCTGGAGGGAACTTAACCCTTCAAACCCCTTTTTTCTCAGGGGCTTTAGGGAAGTTCTACCTCTACCCTGCAGCTCACCTCCTCTTCTTCTCCCAAAGAGGGGGTTTTTTGAACCGCTGGACGGCAGATTTAAGCTGTCCTAGTGATTCCACATAATCCAGAGGTTGATGATCGTAAAGATCACCACCATCACCTACGGTGCCAAACAGGAAGTCCATGAAATGAAAGCTTTCAAGTTTAACCTAGAATTCTAGTTTAGAAACTAAACTAAATTTAGTTTAGAAACTAAACTAAATGCCGACTCTGACATGATCTGTGTTTAACACACAGAATCATCTATTGTAATATCCTTCCTGTAAAAGACTACTTCAGCTTCAATCGCAACAATACAAGAGCAAACAATAGATTTAAACTTAATGTCAACCGCTTCAAACTTGATTGCAGAAAATATGACTTTTGTAACAGAGTTGTTAATGCTTGGAACTCACTACCTGACTCTATAGTCTCTACTCAAAACCCCAAAATCTTCAACCAAAAACTGTCTACTATTGACCTCACCCCATTCCTAAGAGGACTATAAGGGGTGTGCATAAGAGCACAAAAGTGCCTACTGTTCCTGTCCTATTGTTCTCTTCATTATAGTATTATATGCATACTTTTACTTACACTTTTACTTATATATACTTTTTCTCTCATGGTGGATTATTGTTTATGTTGATGATTGTATATACTGTTGTGACAAAATAAAAAAAATTTCTAGTATTGTGAGATTAGTTTAAAGTAGACCAATCTTAACATTTTCATTTTCACTTACTTTCATCTTTTAACATCAACCTTGATTTGCAATTTTAAAGTCCAAGTCAAGTTTTATTTATCTGAACATAAGCCACACCAATCAGAGTAAAATAATAAAGAATCAAAGATTATCACATGTTCTAAATTCTGTTAAAACTCTAAGACACCATTCACACTGACCACAGACGTTCCCATGTAAGCTTACACATTTCCTGAGATTGTTCAAGTGAAGTGTGCAAAACTATTTATATAAAAGGTAAAACAAAATTGTACATAACATTTATATAGGCTAGCATAAAATCTATAACCAATGGTTTACTTAGATCCAAGATTGTAAAATTGTGGGCTGAATCTCTACTTAGTGTTTCAGCTGTAAGCTGTTTCACTTTAATTTTCACAATATAAGGTGTAACAATTTTAACAATCCTTTTCTGCTTTAAGCAGAATGTGGATCTTCTTCTGCCATCTGTATTAAAAAGCATAAAAGAACTGATCTTTTGTGAGTCTCTTCTAACTGAAGTCTGCAGCTTCCCGGTAATTGTTCCTGATACTTTGAAGGAAGGGGCTGTAAGTGACAGAGATCTTCTATGTTGCCTGATCCTCAAGACCAGAACCAAAACTCACATGAACCCCTGCCAGCTTCTCTTCTAAAATTGTCTTTGGCACCACAGATATTCAGCCTTGCCAGCATCAGTCCCCTCCTCAGATTACCGACTTCCCTCAGAACCAATCCATTTGAACGTGAGGCGTTTTAACCTTGGCAATAATGTATACAGAGAAGGGCAAGGGTGTGGGGTGGGCTGATGACCAAAACAATACCATACTGTCATGACATAAGTTTTACCCTTCTGTACCTGTGCCATAACCCTTCATTCATGGACAAAAGACTGTGACCAAAGCCTCAAAATCCTACTGAGAACCATAAGCGATGGTGCAGTTTTCTTATCCTAAGCTGGGCAATATACTTTTGTATAAAAATATCCTGGATCCAAGTCTTAATTTTAAGGTTGACATTTGCACTATGTTGATGCACAAAGTAAATGTTAGAGAACCCCATTTTCAGTATCAATAGCATCACGTGCTAATGCCAGGTGTCACCTTTACAGAAGATTAGTTGCTCCTGTAAGCATATCTTAGGAAGGAAATTTGGCATCTCTTTACGTTTTAGCCAGTAATTAAAGACTAGTTGGAAAAGGTCCTAGAACCATAAATAGCTTCTGGTTTTCATTCTTAAGAAACAAGCAGGCACACTTTTAGGCATTCTGAAAATTAATCTCAGAAAACAATTCCAAATGCTATTGAAGCTACTGTCATATGCAATACTTTGGGTAGAAGCATTAAATTGAGAGCAGAAGCCCCTTGCCTGACTTCCCCTAGACAAATACCAAAATGTTATTAATCCATTTATTTCCTGCTCAGCCTTTAACTGCCTCTAAATGCAGTTGCCATGAGCCTGAGGCTGTGTACAATATTCTAGGAATACCTATATTGCTTGGCTTTGTTTTATGGCATTCTAATTTATACAAGCAGTTTTAAATTAAAATCATTTGTATACATTAGAATTATGCAAGTGAGTAATCACTTTCTCCTTCTTCTGGGAGAGATAATCATCTCTAGTTTAATGAAAACAGATCAAACTAAAAAAAGGGCCCGCTAAATATACCATATCTCACAAGCCGATGTTTATTAACCCAAGGCCAATCCACTACGATCTCCATATATATAAATATCATTTTGCCATGATTACTTTAGTTCTGTAAACATCTAGACACACACTATTTCCCTTCCCCCAAATTCTTCTGTATGGCCTCTGTCACATTGCTACCAATGCACATTTAAAGAGAAGAGTGTCTGCTGAAAGTAGGTTGACTTTTTAAAGGATGGTGCTATGCAAAGCTCCAAAGAAATGCTTCACTTCAGTGGTCTGTGTGGCGCACCTGTTTGAAACATCTTGACCTACTAAGGTTCCTGAAGTGAAGAGCATTGCTTTGAGAACTTATCTACTTGATGAGGTTTTAGAAGAATGTAAAGTGCCTTGTCTATGGCTGTACGGCCTCCTCAGCGCAATGAGATGAATTTTATCACACCTGCAATTTTACAAAGGAAGTCACCTTTGTGGAGAAAAATGTCACCCTGAGGCATGGCCTTGTACAATCTTCTGCAGTATTAGTGCTGGGACATTAGCAAGAATATAGAGAAACCTATAAAAACAACAGCAAACTGTAAATAAGGAAAGGGTGCAAGGTAATTTGGTACTGTCTGCAGAAGCAATATCACCACTTTACTAATCCAGCATTTAGGCAAATATATATGTTATTATATTAAGGCTTAAAACACCTCAGTTAAAGATTGCTTTGTTGATATTTGCTCTCTATTTTTAATTATATTAACAAAATATTCCTAATATATTACCTTCTATCGCTATTTGAAGACAGAGATTTTGGGATAGATCTATTTGGGTTTTTAAAATCATACTTACAAAGTTTTGTGTTTTCTTTTTCTTTCTTTTCTTATGTTTATCAATTCTTCAAACTGATGTAGGTTTTATTTTTAAAAAACTTTAAGCAAAACATATTGTTTTAACTGGCATATTTGCAATGCAACGTTTTTAATAATTTCTCTCTCTTTGTGTATACACATACACATTCATATTAAAAATTAACACCTTGGCACAAATTAAAACATATTTCTTTTTTTCCTAATTTGGTTTACTCCGCATTATTCTCTTCAAGACTGAGATAATCCAGGAAGGGCCATATTGTTAATAGCCATAATTAAGCACTAATTTACATAGTTTGAGCGAGCCTATGGCAAACAATTTGTTGTCTTCCTGCAAGCTTGGAATGAATTGGACATGCAAGAAATTATTTCTGCCCACTACACATTAAATAGAATCTCGAAGCTCTTAAGTGCAGCCACTGCAGCTTTGGGAGCAGCTGCAATCAAATGTCAAAAGTTAATCTGGGCTCAGTTTAGCAAATGGCAGATAGCAGCAGGTGGCCCTGGCAGAAATGGGTCAGCCGATGGCAATCCAGGTGAAAATACTAAAAAATTCAGCATTTGCAGACTGAAATGATACTGCCAGCTTTCATTTCTTCCATTTTTCTTTTGTGCTATTAAACCAGGGCTCAGAAGGTCCTACCATGGTTTAGTGCCATTTCTGATCAATGCAATAGCTCCAATGTTCAGAGTGTAACATAATAAAAAAAGAAAGAAAAAGAAAATGAAACATATAAAGAAAGAACAAATCTTATAAAGATTTTAAACACTCATATTAAATAGGCCTATTCTAAAAGGTCTGTCTTTGTATAGACAAAGGTAATATATTCAGAATGCTTTATTAATGTAGCTTTAAAAAACCCAGCAAATGTTAACAAAGACATCTTTATTTGAAGTGTTCATAAAGACTTAGCCAAGATATTAATTTTTCAATCAATGAGATCTTTCACTCTTTAATTCTTCAGTATTTTGTTATTTGATTAACCTCTATGGGAAGAAACTGCTAAACTAATAACAGAATAATAGAGTTGGAAGGAACTTTGGAGATCTTCTAGTCCAACTCTCTGCTCAAACCCTATACCACATCAGACAAATTCCAAACTCTTCTTTAAAGACTCCAGTGTTGGAGTACCCACAACTTCTGGACACAAGTCATTTCATTGATTAATTGTTCTAACTTTCAGGAAATTTCTCCCCAGTTCTAGATTGCTCCTCTTCTTCATTAGTTTCTATCCATTGTTTCTTGTCCTGTCTTCAGGTGCTTTGGAAAATGGGTTGACCCTCTCTTCTTTGTATCAGCCCCTTAGATATTGGAATGTTGCTATCATGTCACCCCTTGTCCTTCTTTTCATTAAACTTGACATACCCAATTCCTGCAACCGTTCTTCATATGTTTTAGATTGATCTCCTTGTTATAAGTTCTTCACCATATCTGACTAAGAAAGATATAGGCATTTCCTTCAAGGTATCCTTAAAGCTTTCATCTGCTTTTAGTTGTCTGATTATTATTTTAATCATGGGTTATATCCAGGGGTATTTATGAGTGAGCTGATGAAACAACCACCAAACACATTACTCTTCCAGAGCAGATCTATGATGTAGAATAGAATAGAATAGAATAGAATAGAATTTTATTAGCCAAGTGTGATTGGACACACAAGGAATTTGTCTTGGTGCATATGCTCTCAGTGTACATAAAAGAAAAGATACTTTCATCAAGGTACAACATTTACAACACAATTGATGGTCAATATATCAATATAAATCATAAGGATTGCCAGCAACAAGTTATAGTCATACAGTCATAAATGGAAAGAGATTGATGATGGGAACTATGAGAAGATTAATAGTAGTGCAGATTCAGTAAATAGTTTGACAGTGTTGATGGAATTATTTGTTTAGCAGAGTGATGGCCTTCGGGAAAAAACTGTTCTTGTGTCTAGTTGTTCTGGTCTGCAGTGCTCTATAGCGTCGTTTTGAGGGTAGAAGTTGAAACAGTTTATGTCCAGGATGCGAGGGGTCTGTAAATATTTTCACGGCCCTCTTCTTGATTCGTGCAGTATACAGGTCCTCAATGGAAGGCAGGTTGGTAGCAATTATTTTTTCAATAATTCCTCTGTAGAACTGAATCAGCAGCTCCTTGGGCAGTTTGAGCTTACTGAGTTGGCGCAGAAAGAACATTCTTTGCTGTCCTTTTTTAATGATGTTTTTGATGTTAGCTGTCCATTTTAGATCTTGCGATATGATATGTGTGATATAGTCATGGGAAAATCTATTGTGCGAAAAGTTTGCTTTGTGCAGCTTTATGTAACTGTCTATGTTTCCCAAGGTTTGGAGCAGTTTTGTATGTTCTTCTTGTATATAAAACGTTTGGATGATAAAATAAATGAAACTAATTACCTTTGAGCGGTAGTTTCTTTTCTATTTTCTCTTCTCTTTCCTTTCCCTTGTCTCTCTGAATTTCTACAAGCAAAGAAGAAAACCAGCTAATTAGAGGAAAAGGAAACTGTTATGTTTTGTACACCGTGAAGGAAGTCCAGTGCAAATACATCAAAGTTGACAAATGCACAACTGAAATATAGGAAGCTCTGATCAATAATATACTCACCATGGATAAAACATCATCCTTGATATGTCCCATTTTAACTTTCCACAGTTTGGGGGGTGGGTGGATAGAAATGAATAGGGGTTTTTTTCCCTGTATACTGTTGTGGATTATTTTCCAATAAAAATGAGAGGAGACTATGTTGAACAGGCATTTGATTCTGCTTGATAACTTTGGCAACACAAAATGAATGTTCTGATAGAATTGGTTTCAAGGCTTGCATTTTATGCTTGCTGACATCAACAATGAGCTCAAGGGCATCAACTATAACCCTTTGCATGTGTTTGTGCAAGAGAGTGCTAAACCAGATCTGCCAATGCACAGAATATATACATACTCAAGTAGATATAATATTACCTTTTGGTGTTGGCTTCTTTTCTACTTTCTCTATTTTTTCAGCCTTGTCTATCTGGATTTCTGGAACAGAGAAAACATTACAGAGGCATAATGACTAAAATATTATGTTTGAAGTATAGAGATACTCTTTATACTTTGCTCTTGGTAGGATTTCTGCTTTCAAAATATATTCCATCAAAAAAAATCACTTAAGGTAAAACCTCAACATTCAGTTCAGAATTGGCTTTCAGAGAAACGTAATGGAACTGCCCCTAGCCATTTTGCTAGTGATAGTGATACATTTTGCTGTTTCTTTCAGTGGCTTTGCCTGAAAATATACCTAAGATGTGAAGAAAAATTTCCTTGGGTAAGGTGCTCTGCGTCTAATCAGATTGCAACAGAACGGATTTTACCATTCCAGTTCAATCAGATTCCAAGTTTGGTTTTAGACCTATCCTTTGTGATAACTCTTGATGGGAGAAACTTGCACATATAGAGATTTTCATATGTAATTCTAATTATAGATATTAGATTTCCATAATACACTATCTTTCCTATACATTTCCCGACAGATTGTTGGTCATAAAATCTGGAAAATAATAAGTACAATATGTTGTGGTTTCTCTGGTGGTTCAGACAGTATGAAATGAGCAAGTTTGCTTTAAAAAGTGAGCCCACTGAATTTTTCTTAAGAGCTGGAATGGTTTGCCTCTGTGAGTACCAACAAGATGTTAAGATTTCAGAGGTTCTTGACTAACTATTCCCACTAAACACATATTATGTATGTTCACTGCCTTGTGTTATTTATAAAAATAATAAAAACAGGATATAAATAAATAGATTCATAAATAAATAAGTTTACCCTTTGAAAAAAGCACTGCTCAAAATTAGTGTTACTGAGTTTTCAGTCAGCAGCCAAGAATAGAATAGAATAGAATAGAATAGAATAGAATAGAATAGAATAGAATAGAATAGCAGAGTTGGAAGGGATTCTGGAGGTCTTCTAGTCCAAACCTGCTCAGGCAGGAAACCCTATACCATTTCAGACAAATGGTTATCCAATCTCTGCTTAAAAACTTCAAGTGTTGGAGCATTTACAAGTTCTGGTGGCATGTTGTTCCACTGGTTAATTGTTCTAACTGTCAGGAAATTTCTCCTTAGTTCTAGGACTATTGGTTATTCACCGTGAAAGAAGAAGCAGTTTCCTTCTGGGTTCTATGTGTGAAATTTGCTCTTTTTAAAATTTGAAATCTGAGAAACTGAAATAACTAATGGGTCACTTGAATAGGTGAATTGGGGGGTGGGTGGAGGTTTGAAGTCTAGGCCAGTTAACCTAATCATTAATCCATAATGGTCAATTCCTAGTCATGCTGATACAGTTTTATAAGAAGGGCAGAGGTAGCAGTGTTCCAATATCTCAGGGGTTGCCACAAAGAAGAGGGAGTCGGGCTGTTCTCCAAAGCATCTGAGGGTAGAACAAGAAGCAATGGGTGGAAACTGATCAAAGAAAGAAGCAACTTAGAACTAAGGAGAAATTTCCTGACAGTTAGAACAATTAATAAGTGGAACGACTTGCCTGCAGAAGTTGTGAATGCTCCAACACTGGAAATTTTTAAGAAAATGTTGGATAACCATCTGGCTGAGATGGTGTAGGGTTTCCTGCCTGGGCAGGTGGTTGGACTAGAAGGCCTTCAAGGTCCCTTCCAACTCTGTTGTTATATAGATATATATTATATATATTATATAAGCCAGTCACCTGTGGCAAGCATGGTTGCCACTTTTAGTGGCCAGAAACAGAAAATGGATAACTGATATAGAGTGAGTTGAATGGCATCCACTTTCTGGCTAGAGTTTTGTGTTGTTTTACAAAAACCCTGCTCAATCTATTTTAGGTTTAATATACCATTTTTTGTGTGTGGATTTCTACCTCCAAAATGCAAGGCTGTCAAAATGTAGCACTGCTGACAAGGAGACTGGATCCTACAGAAATTATTTGGAGGTTAGTGTGGGCAGTCAGCAACCTAAAGGAATGCTAAAAATTTAATGTGGAATGAATCACATTCTCCGAAGCTTCCTTTCACTTTTTGAAATAGCATGTGCTTTAATTTCCAACTAATCACATAATATCTTTTTGCTGACTTGCTAAAGCAGTTGTATTTTTATAGAAGCATTACATGGCCAGCTGAAAGGATGCAATTTATCTCCATCAGAAAAGCATATTTTTAATAAATCCAAAATATTATGAATTCATTTTTAGAAAACTGCCAGAATCCTGCAGCAGCAAGGATAATCTCTGTCACCAAGGCAACCACCCCAATTCTTCATGAGATGGCACCACAGTTTATTAAATTATTGTGAGAGAGTATGTATTTAAAATGTATTCCATTGCTCCTTTTTCATTAGCTACAAGGAAATAGAGCAAAAAAAGAGGGAAATCCACAGCTTCTTAAATTGCCAATTTTATAAAAGTTTCCTCACTGATGACATGAGGATACAAAACACTTATACTGTAGTTAAATAATTGTTTTATATCCTGTAAACTAAAAGCTTGTTGAGATACCATTTGTCAAGATATGATTCTCAATATTTTTGGCTGATTAATATAGCCCATGTAATGCCAGATGTGGAAAGCACAGAAGTGAAAAACTATGTCCACAGATAGCTCAGAAAAATATTTTCAAGGTTTAAAATTTTTTTTTAAAAATCCTAGTGTGCTAGAAATGAATGCAAAGGAAAGATTTCTAATAAAATATATCACACAAAGTCTTCAATCAACTGATGTTACAGCACTGCTACAACTCCTTCAGCAATTTTAGTTATGTTCTATTGGAACAATCTGTTATCTTTGCAAATGGCTACACTGCATATAATGTGTTCATATAGTAATATTTTTATTTATTTATATCCCATCTTTATATTTTTACAAATAACTCAAGGCAGTGTACATATCCAATACACCTTCTTCCTATTTTCCCCACAACAACCACCTTGTGAGGTGAATTGGACTGAAAGAGAGTGATTGGCCCAAGGTTACCTAATATAGTAAATGCAATGCAATCCAGTGC
Source organism: Ahaetulla prasina (assembly GCF_028640845.1). Taxonomy (NCBI): domain Eukaryota; kingdom Metazoa; phylum Chordata; class Lepidosauria; order Squamata; family Colubridae; genus Ahaetulla; species Ahaetulla prasina. The sequence continues at coordinate 110,617,565 of NC_080539.1, read as the reverse complement.
AATACAAACATATAATCTGTTAAAATATATGGAACTGAAAACGACAAATTTTGTTTCAACAAAAGCAGATTGATATTAAATGACCAGATAAATCTCACACGTACTAATGTCTTTGATAATATCCAACCAAATATAAAACTGTAAAAAAAAACCTTGTATGTTAATGCTGTAAAATGTTAAAGCTGTAAAAAAAATAATTACAGTATCTTGATATTTTCCCTGCATAAAACAGTTGAGAAGTATAAGGCAAGAGACATTTATGTAAAAGAATCGCCTCATCAGATAGTAATGGAATCACTATCAGCTACCTATTCTCTTTCTCATTAGAAATGAGAACAATATCTTAACATGCTTATTTTAACTGTTTCCCAAAGATCCTATTTTTCAGTTCATTAAGGCATTTCGGTTTCTTAAAGTCTTGACACAATTTCCTTCCGCAGAAGGTATTTCCACTTGGCTTAATACATGACCATACACCACAGTCAACCTGAAGAATTTATAATTGTTACAACTTTTAGCTCATGTTCCCACTTACACAATTTCTTGTATAAGATATTACAAGAACACTATCTAAAAACAATCTAAAAGGAATCACTTAACTTCCTACAAAATGCAATGTGAATTCAGCAAGTGAAACTCATTTGTAAGGGAAAAAAGAAAAAAAATATGTATGAGGCAAGTAAAGATATCCTGACCTGCAACAATTTAAAGTCTTCAATGCATGCTCAGTGTAAATGACAGATGGAATTTACATTCTGCCATTCTGTTGGGAGGTGTGCTGTGGTGCTAATTTTAAGTCATTTGTGTGCCAAACTAAAAAAGAAATCTATGGTAAAAATCTTAACTGTAGAAAAATAATTGGAATCACCATCACTAAAAATGGGTAAATATTTAGATCAGTCTAAATATGGTCTGTGCCAGAATTTCTTATTTTTCTTTAATTATCTGTTGGGTTTTTTAAAAAAATCACAAGAAAGTCTGCTTTTTCTTTTCTGTTCTTTTCTTAGTCAGAATCTAAATCTGCCTACTCACCAATGACTTTAGGCAACTTACAGAAATAAGAACAAGTTAAACAAATAATAAAAAAGCAACTATACTGAAAAGAAGAAGCAACCTACATCACAATTAGTGGGTTTGCACAAATGCACATCATGGTTAATCCAACATCTCTGGGAAGAGCCAGGTTTAAGTGCCTTCCTAAAGATCTATATGGTCAGAGTAAGCATAGCTGCAGAGGAGGTACACTTCCTGGATCCCATAAAAAGTTACAGCAACCCATCAGTAAAGCATTCCAACCTTGTCTCATCTTATAGGTTAGGTAAAAACAACTGAAGTAAAGCAGTCCTGCAATCTCATATCTGTAATCAAGACTAAGATGTTAAAGAGTATCCTGAAAGCAAGCAATGGCAAATAACTTCTATACTATTTTCAAGACAACTACTCAACCATGTCCAAGAGGTCACCAGGACTCAAGCTTCACCCAAATGAGACTTGATTTTAATATTCATTTTTATATACAGTTCTTAGTAACTTGCTTCTTTTCTTCGCAACATTCCAAAGTATACATCTTTTTGTACTTAGATTCCTCAGACATATATTGCTAGATTTTTTTCAACCAAAATCTATGGATAATGCATCTCTATGTTACAAGTATCTGAGTTGGGTTGAGCTATGATGTAACCTATAATGGTAGATTGCTCCATTTTACTGAAAAATAAATCCAAAGTAGACTTCTTCTATGAACTTAATCACCATAGAACAACATAGTTATATCACTGAGAAGCAAACAACTGTAGGTCTTAAAATCAGTAGTTCATTGTTTATCAAGAAAGTATTTGATATGGGATGATTTTATGATGCATCTAAATATTAACACTATTTTGTCTGGAGGAAGCGAACAACACAGACTTAACATGGATTAGGGATTTACTGCTGAGCATTTAAAGCATTTTTCTCACTGTGCATAGTTTCACAGAAGTCTTCAGTGGTGAAAATATTACTGCAGGCAAGTCAAACATATCATATTTCCCACAGAGGCAAATACTTTGATTTGAAGGTATTATTTTTGATTATTTTTATTGGGCAATATGTCTTAAAAAAGCACTGCATGAAATCACTTTTAAAACCATTTTCTACAGATTTGCTAAATGGCAAACATAACAGATCCTTACAATGCATTTTGATAGAAACCCTAATCATTTTGTAGTTATCTTTTTCACATTGTGACTGATTTACATTCTTCAAAATAACAACAATAAAAGTTCTCAAGTTCAGTAGGCCTATTTATGAGCTATCTAAATAGGTGACATCATCTAGCCAACCTTGGCTGATCTAAAAAGCTAAATAGGGTTAAATCTATTGGTAGCTGGATGGAGGCCAGCTTTAGCTGAGTTGGCTAGAGAAGACAACAATGGCAAATTACTGTACTTGCTGAAAGTTGTATGGGTATGTCCATCTTAATCTGCAGGAGTGAATCTCAGTTCAAAAGGACTGCTAATCACAGTGTGGCTGTTTGAAATATGACTGATCTTGGAAGTTAAGTTCTAGATGGGAGATCCTCAAAGAATTTCAGATCTGTTGGTTAGATTGCAAAGTTAGAAAAAATATCCTGGTAATAAATAATGGCAAAGCATTTCCACTTCAATGACAAATTGCATTGAAGTAATCATTTAGTAATTGGGGAATGGGTTAAACTCAGCTGCCTTTTTAGTTTCAATTGTGAGTTGTTGAAAGTTAGCTGACTGGCCACTATGAGACATCAGATCCAAGACCAAATTGAACTTTGGTCTGATTTAGGAGGCCCTGCATTTTTTAAAGGAAAATTATGTTTAATATAGTACAGTGGTATTTCCACTGGCTCCACTCATTCTTCTCTACCTGATCAGAGGGGAAGGGACTAGTGATATCACAAAGCTTTGCCTGTACTGACATCGTGCTAAGCTAAAGCTTCATACGACACCAGGCACTACATAGTGAAAATAAGTGAGAATTTGTGTTCCCAGAAGAGTGACTTTGAATTTAGTTAGTGCGATCTTGTGCTGCAAAATCATTGGTAATGAGAACTGAGTGCAGTAAATCTATGGTATGAACAGCGTCAAGAAGTATTTTTGCAAATTGAGTGTAACTATCTGCATCATGAGACTGATCTGGAGAAGGCTTATGTTTATTTATGTAGAAAAATGTGAATAGCCCTTCAGTTTGATTCCTACAATGGAATATAGTTAAAAGTATAAACAACACAATAAAGTGCAATAAAACAAGATCAAACATAAATAAACCCAATTCAATAAGCCACATAAACTTATTAAAATGTCTGCACAGCAGATTTTCGAGTAAGTAGTTGCAAGAGAACTGTTGTACTTTCCTAAATGTCAGCTCTTTATCATTAATGCAGTGAAGACTACTTATTATGTCATCAAAACTATGTTGACTGAGAAATCAAGGGCATTTTCCTATAAATGTGTCTAGTTTGCAGCCTTCATGACATTTGTGGCTAAGTATAAATTCCTGTATATAGGAAGAGAATCTTTAAGAATGTGGATGCAATGAATAATACAAGTATTTCTATTTAGCTGTTTCCTGCAGTGTTCCCTTTTGTACAATATGTTCTTTAAAATTCCTATGATGCTGCTGGCAGTTATTGTCAATGAGTGTGGCCCTGGATTCCATCTATATGCAGTTAGTATCCTAATAAACTTCTCCATTGTCTATAAATTTTGCTGGACTTGGGATGGTGTTGTCTGTTTGGTCTTAGCTAAAACTGATGCTATTTAAGAAAATTTACCTAAGGAACCATTGTTTAGTTTGGGAAACCCCCTCTTCTTTGTGGCAGCCCCTCAAATATTGGAACACTGTTATCATGTTAACCTTAATCCTTTTTTTCACTAGACTAGACATACCCGATTCCTACAACCTTTCTTCATATGTTTTAGCCTCCAGCCCCCTAATCATATTTGCTACTTTTCTCTATACTCTTTCCAGACTCTCAACATCTTTTTATATTGTGGTGACCAAAACTGGATATAGTATCCAAGTGTTGTCTTAAAGGTAAAGGTAAAGGTTCCCCTCGCACATACGTGATAGTCGTTGCCGACTCTAGGGGGCGGTGCTCATCTCCGTTTCAAAGCTGAAGAGCCAGCGCTGTCCGAAGATGTCTCTGTGGTCATGTGGCCGGCATGACTCAACGCCAAAGGCACACGGTACACTATTACCTTCTCACTAAAGGTGGTCCCTATTTTTTCTACTTGCATTTTTACGTGCTTTCAAAACTGCTAGGTTGGCAGAAGCTGGGACAAGTAACGGGAGCTCACCCCATTACACGGCAGCACTAGGGATTCGAACCGCTGAGCTGCCAACCTTTCAATCGACAAGCTCAACGTCCTAGCCCCTGAGCCACACGTCCCTGAAGTGTGGTCTTACCAAGGCCTTATAAAGAAGTACTACCAGTTTAGGCTTATATATAGGACACATTACAATTAATATATACAATACTCCCATTCATATGAATTAACATATTTTAAAATGTAATCATATATTAATTTGGTGTGTGTGTGTGTGTGTGTATGAATTCCTCAAACCTTACAAAATTGATTACATATTTCCATCATACGTGTACCATAGTATTATTTATTTATTTATTTATTTATTGAATTTTTATACCGCCCTTCTCCCAAAGGACTCAGGGCGGTGTACAGCCAAAGTAAAATACAAAATATATACAATTAAAACATATTTAAAATGGACCAAATTAGTAGACGGCTGACAAATTAAAATAAATTTAAATTTTAAAATTTAAAATTTAAAATATAGATTAAAACCCCCAATAAAATCAACCAATTCATGCCAGTCCCGCTTGAGTAAATAGATATGTTTTTAGTTCACGACGGAAGGTCCGAAGATCAGGCACCTGACGTATGCCAGGGGGAAGTTCATTCCAGAGCGTCGGAGCTCCCACAGAGAAGGCCCTACTCCTGGGGGTCGCCAGCCGACATTGTTTGGCGGACGGCACCCTGAGGAGACCCTCTCTGTGAGAGCGTACGGGTCGGTGGGAGGCATAAGGTAACAGCAGGTGGTCTCGTAAGTACCCGGGTCCTAAGCCATGAAGTGCTTTAAAGGTGGTAACCAAAATCTTGAAGCACACCCGAAAGACCACAGGAAGCCAGTGCAGACTGCGGAGCAGAGGTGTTACGCGGGAGCCTCGGGTGGCTCCCATTACTACTCGCGCAGCTGCATTCTGGACCAACTGCAGCCTCCGGGTTATGTACTCCTTCTATATAACTTGACCATTATCCATATGTTCTATGCAATATGCCCATGATGGCAAACCTATTGCACACATGCCTGAAGAGGCATGCAAAGCCATGTCGCCTGGCACACGCAGCAGTGCCCATTCCTTTTCCAGATTTCTGGTGCGCATGTGTGCGCAACCATCAACTGGCCTTTGTGCTTGCGTCAGAGCTGGTCTTCTATTTTCTGGCGTGAGCATGTGCACTGGCCAGCTGATCGGCATGTGTGCATGTGTGGCAATAACCTGAAGACTTGCCGGCCAGCATGCATGTGCATGTCGGAAACCGGAAGTACGTTTTCTGGGGCACGCTTGCCAGCTGATTGGCGTGTGCGCATGTTCAGTAGTAATCTGAAGACTTGCAATAGTAAAGAAGAAGAAACCTGAAGAAACTGCAAGTACATTTTCCAGTGCACACAAGCCCCTGCCCAACTCCTAACTTGGTCTCGGCCTAGACAAGCGCGTGTAGGCACGCATGCCTCTGGGCAACTTTTATTTTTGGTCTTGGCACAGACGAGCACATGCTCCCAATTAGGTTATATTTTGAAATATATTTCTCAGACCCTAGCCCTAATCCCATATTTGCATGTTTTCCACATGCAAAACAATTTTCAGAAAACACATCTTTAACCACAATGAAGTTACATTTGTTTCTTCCAAAATGACGTCAAGGACTTCAGAAGCATTTATCTCTGAGTTTAAGTATCCATCATTTATTATGTCCCTGAAATTTACCAAACCATGGTTTATTTTAATATTTGTTTCAATCAAGACAATTGCTCGCCCTAGTTTAACACGACATATTGAAATGAACTGTAACTAAGTATAGCAGTTACTTACATACCAGCATGCTAAACTGTGCTGATCTGAAGTAAAAATTTCTGAACTCTTCCTTGCTTTCAGTTAAAGCTGAAAGCTGTTACATTAAATAGAATAGAATAGAATAGAATTTTATTGGCCAAGTGTGATTGAACACACAAGGAATTTGTCTTGGTGCATATGCTCTCAGTGTACATAAAAGAAAAGATACGTTCATCAAGGTACAACATTTACAACACAATTGATGATAATATATCAATATAAATCATAAGGATTGCCAGCAACAAGTTATAGTCATACAGTCATAAGTGGAAAGAGATTGGTGATGGGAACTATGAAACGATTAATTAAATTAATTAAATTAAATTAATTACTGCAGATTCAGTAAATAGTCTGACAGTGTTGAGGGAATTATTTGTTTAGCAGAGTGATGGCCTTCGGGAAAAAACTGTTCTTGTGTCTAGTTGTTCTGGTGTGCAGTGCTCTATAGCGTCGTTTTGAGGGTAGGAGTTGAAACAGTTTATGTCCAGGATGCGAGGGATCTGCAAATATTTTCACGGCCCTCTTCTTGATTCGTGCAGTATACAGGTCCTCAATGGAAGGCAAGTTGGTAGCAATTATTTTTCTGCAGTTCTAATTATCCTCTGAAGTCTGTGTTTTTCTTGTTGGGTTGCAGAACCGAACCAGACAGTTATAGAGGTGCAAATGACAGACTCAATAATTCCTCTGTAGAATTGGATCAGCAGCTCCTTGGGCAGTTTGAGCTTACTGAGTTGGCGCAGAAAGAACATTCTTTGTTGTCCTTTTTAATGATGTTTTGATGTTAGCTGTCCATTTGAGATCTTGCGATATGATAGAACCCAGAAATTTGAAGGTTTCTACTGTTGATACTGTGTTGTCAAGTATTGTGAGAGGTGGAAGTATGGAAGGGTTTTTCCTAAAATCTACCACCATTTCTACGGTTTTGAGTGTGTTCAGTTCCAGATTGTTTTGGTTGCACCACAAGGCTAGTCGTTCGACCTCTCGTCTATATGCGGATTCGTCATTGTCTCGAATGAGACCAATCACTGTTGTGTCATCTGCGAACTTCAGTAGCTTAACAAATGGATCATTGGAGATGCAGTCATTGGTATACAGAGAGAAGAGAAGTGGGGAGAGCACACAGCCTTGGGGGGCCCCTGTGCTAATTGTACAGGTATTTGATGTGATCTTGCTTAGCTTCACCTGCTGCTTCCTGTTTGTTAGGAAGCTTGTGATCCACTTACAAGTCTGTACCTGTAGCTGGTTTAGCTTAGTTAGAAGAATGTCTGGAATGATGGTATTGAATGCTGAACTAAAGTCTACAAAAAGGACCCTTGCATAGGTCTTTGGAGACTCAAGATGTTGTAGGATGTAGTGCAGAGCCATATTAACAGCATCATCTGTTGATCTATTTGCTCGGTATGCAAATTGCAAGGGGTCTAAAAGCGGATTCGTGATGGTTTTCAGGTAGGAAAGCACTAGCCTTTCAAAGGTTTTCATGACTACAGATGTTAGAGCAACTGGTCTGTAGTCATTCAGTTCCTTGATGGTGGGCTTCTTTGGCACTGGGATGATGGTAGAGCGTTTGAAGCAAGAAGGAACATAGCACATCTCTAGTGATTTATTGAAAATATGGGTGAAGATGGGGCCAATTGGTCAGCACAGACTTTTAAGCAAGAAGGAGTTATCTTGTCTGGGCCTGGAGCTTTTCCTGGCTTTTGTCTGTGAAATAGGTCCTGCACTTCCTTTTCTGTGATCACTAGGGGTTGTGAACCCAATGAAATGGGGTCAGTTGTAGGAGGCTTGGCTGTTGTTGGTGTGTCTGAGATGGGGTTGTGGAGATAGGTGGCTGTAGTTTCCTTTCAAACCTGCAGTAAAACTCATTCAGGTCATCTGCCAGTTGTTGATTACCTTCAGCCTGGGAAGGAGGTTTGCCATAGCCGGTGATATTTTTAAGAGTTTTCCACATGTTTGCTGGTTCATTTGCTGAAAATTGATTCTTTAGCTTTTCAGAGTAGCTTCTTTTGCTGCTCTTATCTCCTTGTTAGTGCATTTCTGGCCTGATTGTACAGCATTTTATCACCTTTTCTGTAGGCTTCCTCTTTGGAATGTCGTAGCTGCTTAAGTTTAGGTGTAAACCAAGGTTTGTTATTACTGTGTATTCGCAAGTTCCTTGTAGGTACACATAGGTCTTCACAGAAGCTGACATATGATGTTACAGTATCTGTGAGTTCATCCAGGTCTGCAGAGGTATCTTTAAAAATATTCCAATCAGTGCAGTCAAAACATGCCTGTAGCTTTAATTCTGATTCCTCCGTCCAGGTTTTCACTGATTTAATTATTGGTTTTATGGCTTTAAGTCTTTGCCTGTAAGCAGGTACAAGGTGAATCATGCAATGATCAGAGTGTCCTACAGCTGCACGTGGTAAAGACCGATAGGCATCTTTTAGTGTTGTGTAGCAGTGGTCTAGAGTATTCTTGCCTCTGGTGGGACAATTGACATGCTGAAAGTATTTTGGTAGTTCTTTCCTTAAGTTTGCCTTGTTTAGATCTCCCAAAACAATGGCCAGTGAATCAGGGTGTTTGGCTTCAGCCTCCATGATTTGGTCAGCTAGAGTTCGTAATGCCTCGTTTACACAGGCTTGTGGTGGGACATAAACAGCAATTAGAAGAAATGAGGAAAATTCACGAGGCGAATAGTAAGGTTTGCAATTGATAATTAGAGTCTCTAAATTGTTGTCACAGAATTTGTAAATTATGTTAAAATCTTGACACCAGGTTGAATTAATATATAGGCATAAGCCTCCTCCTTTCTTTTTACCAGATGTTTCTGGAACCCTGTCTGATCGTTCAATTTGAAATCCTGGAATGTTCAGGCTGCTATTTAAATTATCATCTCTTGTGAAAAACTAAATACAGATTCTTCAACCAGCTTCTGTTCCTCTACATTTTTACTTTCCTTGAATCCAAGGCCATTGTTCTTCTTTGTACTTTTACTACAGTAAATTCTTACTTAAATAAAACTGTCAAGTCTCTTAAAGAGAAAGAGAGAGAGCGAGCAATGCCGGTAGCTCTAAGCACCTGACAAATATTCATGATTATAACAATTATTAAAACCTGACTAAAATTTATTTTAAAAATTCTAAATAAATGTTTAGCTATAACAAGGAGGCCCAGATCCAACTTTACAGCAAGTTCTCCTATGAGCAAGCAGTGATGTCTTGCAAAAAAAAAACACAAACACCCCTCCCCCCACACACAGAAAGAGTATTTTTGCATTATGAAATATTCAGTAGTTGCTCATAGTTTTTTTGTTTCTGCTTTTTTTAAATAGACCTTTTCAGATTTAATCAATAATTTTTAATTTAACCATTCTTATCAGGAGATAGTTGGATACAATTAAATAAAAGTTGCTAAAATTGCATTATAGGTAGGTACTGTGATGCTTAGGGAAAACAAAATGCCTCTAAGGCTTCCTACTCCACCTACATGGTATAAAAATATGGTTTTAATTACAAATTAAAATTATTTATTTCCAAGGCCTTTGGACTTCTGGATGTTCATAGTAGGCTGGTTTGTCATGTCCTGGCAACTGGTTCAGTTTCTGATGTGCAGATGTTTTGTAACAGGCCACGCCTGCCATGGCAGGTAATCTTGGAGATGTTTGGCTACACAATCAAGAAAAAACAGCAGTACATAACCACCATCATCCCTTGAAAGTGAGGTAAGAGATTACAATTCTGGTCTTTGACTGTAATTAACATTGTCTGGACTTGGCTAAGATCAAGGCAACTCAGAGAAAAGCTATTCAGCTGGTGGAATTACAGAAGCATGTGACTATTAAGGATAAGACTCAACTACTGAAGAAAAAAAAATACAAGAGCCATCTGAACCCCCTTGAGATCGCTAATGGCTACCAGGCTAAGCAGATACAGTAGAGAAACAGAGACAAAGAAGGCAACTGCACTATTCTACAAAGAACTATCCAAAGTGTATTCCCAAGTTCTGTGCAATACCACTGTAACAGCAGAAACAAAACTGTACTGGAATAATGTATGGGAGAAAGAAAAGTCACATGACACCAGTACAAAGTGGGGGCAGGACCTGAGAGCAGACCACAGCAATCCCAAGTAATAATCAAATACCTGTCAAAAGATAAGACAGGTCCCCAAAGAGCATCTAGGAGTACAGCAGTAAGATGGCATCCAAAATGAGCTGATGAGAGATTGCCTGTAGCAGCAACAGACATGAAAGGAACATCAAGCAGAGAAAATGCCATGGCAAAAGAAGACCCTGCATGGGATGTACCTTTGGCAGTTAATTATAGTAACAGACATTGGGAAATTCTACCAGTCCATTGGAAAGGACTGATTAAAAAACAGCATTGAGGCATTGATCATTATAAAACAAGTATAGGCACTAAGCAGCAGATAATACATACATACATACATACATACATACATATTCAAGAACCATTTTAGCACTTAGACTTATATACTGCTTCATAGTGCTTTTACAGTCCTCTCTAAGTGGTTTACCGACCAGCACATTGCCCCCAACAATCTTGGTCCTCATTTTACCCACCTCGGAAGGAGGGAAGGTTGAGTCAACCTTGAGCCTGGTGAGATTTGAACTGCCAAACTGCAGCTAGCAGTCAGCTGAAGTAGCCTGCAGTACTGCACTCTAACCACTGCGCCACCTCAGTAAAATGTGTATATCCCCCTTTTCTTTGGTTCAAAGCTTTATTAATTAAAGTAGGATAGGTATGATACAGAATATATTGAATTAAATAATAGAACGGGTTTATATGGTGGTGGCTTTGTGGGTTTTTTTTTGGGGGGGGAACAGTTCCATCTCTTCATTTTACCAAAGGGTCATCTATCTGAAATAGAATGAGCTTTCAAATATGCATGATGGGAAGCTTATTGATGCTTTTAAATTTCTTGTTGGTCAAGTCTCCTGAGAACACCATAGACAGTCAAGAAAACCAATTAAGAGACAACCAAACAAATCAACCTAGATTTCTCACTCAAGGCAGAAGTGACCAGGCTAAAATTAACCTACTTTGGACACATTATGGGAAGACTCTCTCCGAAACAAACTCTAATGTTGGGAAAGGTGGAAGAAAAAAGAAGAGGATGACCAGCAGCAAGGAAGATGGACTTGGTTAAATGGCAGTGAGTGCACTATTGGAAGAGCTGAAGGACCAGATTAGGGATAGATCATCAGGGAGAAAATGTATGTGGTTGCTAAGAGTTGACAACAATTTGGTGGCATATAAGGCATATAATCAATCAGTCAGTCAATGTGCTTCCAAATGCCCTGACATATATAAAATGTAGTGATTTGTATAATGCCACTAAAATGGGTAATTCTAATCCAAACCCTGCATTAATTGTGCTTGAACAAAGGAAGACAATATTTAAAATAAGCTTTGAAAGCATGTCAAGAGAATATTTATGTAATTCAGGAACCTTTGGAAATAAAACTACATTTTTCAACAGAAAAAAACATGAACAAAGATTCTGAAAACACCAGCCAGTGGGAAGCAGTTAAGAGACAGCAAGCCCCATTCCAAACCATGGCAAAAGCAATTCAAATACAAAAAAAGCACATTGCCATATGGAGATATAAAGAGAAAATCAGCTAAACTCTGAAAGCACTAAATATGCAAATAGAGATATTCTTTAGAGAGGAGCAAATAGAATAACTAATTACCCAACTGGTGCCAATATCTGCCATACTGGCACACCCTATCAAGTCCACAGGTTTTCAGGAGAGAATCGAGCTGTTCTATGGCTTGTATTTTTAATTTTTCTGCAGCTTAAAACATTTCTTGTTTTCTATTTTTCAATGTTTGTTTTAACCATGTCATAAAAAAATAGACATCTCAGTATTGTTTAAAATCACTGTGGTTAAAAGAAAAGGGGAAAGCATGGCAATTTAGGGCTTCACATAGCATACCAAGACATAGTTTGTAAATAAACCACACTTTATTTACACTGGGTATAACATGAAGTCATAAACCATGATATTTCAGCCATAATGACTCAGTTCTTACAGCACATTATCTTGACATACACACACATACATACATACACACATACATCTCTCTCTCTCTCTCTCTCTCTCTCTCTCTCTCTCTCTCTCTCTCTCTCTCTCTCTCTCTCTCTTATAGTGTCTGATCTCTGATATCAGGGCTCTGTCCAACATATGCAACCTTTATATTTTATTATTTATATTTTAAAGTTCCTTAGTTTATACCTTCATACTGAACAACTAAAAAAGATTCCTTATTTACAGCACAGACCTATAAATTCTCTTTAATCATTAAGGAGGCATGCTCCTTAATGTAAGACTAAGCTTAATTAGATGGCATGAAAAGCTTTCTATTGTAATATTTTGTCACAAGTTTTAAACAGTACTTGAATTTTAAGAGGAAGTTATGATTAACAATGACAGAATCTCACTCTTAGATTTATATCTCACCACTCCTCAGGTGCTCCAAGTGGCCTACATAGCACCCCCTCTTATAAAAAAATTCCCTTGTTTCACTTGTTCTCTCTGCCTGTCTTTTCAGATTCTCATATTAGTATAACATTTCAGAGTCTTGCCTTTCCCCAACTTCACTTCTATTGGTCCACACCTTTTTTTAATGGCTTTCCAGGCACCATATGTCTCAAATGTATAATAAAATCTAGGACATAGCTCAGCTCAGTGGTTTCCATCAAAGTTCTTTTTGTCCTGCTTCCCTTTTCTAATCTTCTATATCCTGTAGCGTCCCCCTTCCTCCTTCTCTTTGGCAGTTGTCCTGAGCCTTTTTGAGCTTCCTGACAAGCCGAAAAGAAATTACTGGAGTTGTGAAATTTGCAGGACAGGCAATTTTAGCAATTGCTGAAAATACTAACAGAAGGAAAATCAACAAAGTGTTCAGATGCTTACCAATGGAAATGAATCAGAAAGAGGCAAGATATGAATGGACAGGTAAGCCCCATTTTCTCTGTCCTCTGTAAGCTAAGATATTTGTATCTTTAGGGAGCTGTGAACAAATTTGCCCTAACATAGCTGAGCCCTTATCTGTGTTTTTATCAGAATTTCCATTAATACACTATCTGCAAGGAAGTTCAGCTTCTTCTAATTTTTTATTATCAAGGTGAGGAATTAGCAGGGCAGGGAATTCTGAAAATCCTCTTTTTTTCAAAAGCTCTTCTAGTCCTCAAAGGTAATTTTATTTACTTTTATTCCACCCAGCTTGTTTTCATAGTTTTCTCTATTCTTCCAGTGTTTTATGAACCATGCTAGTAAAATACATCAGCAGAAAGCTGCCATCTAATAATAATAATAATAATAATAATAATAATAATAATAATAATAATAATAATAATAATAATAATAATAATAATAATAATTTAATTTGTATACCGCCCTTCTCCCGAAGGACTCAGGGCGGTGAACAACCAAATAAAATGCAAAAACAAACACATACAATATTAAGAACAACCCTTAAAAAACTTATTCAATTGGCGAAAAATTTAAAATACAATTACACCCTATAAAATTACAGAAATTTAAAACCCATTAAAACAAATTAAAATTTTAAAAATCAAGCCAGTGCAGCAATACGAAATAAATAGGTTTTAAGTTCGTGGCGAAAGGTCCTAAGGTCAGGCAATTGTCGGAGTCCAGGGGGAAGCTCATTCCACAGGGTAGGAGCCCCCATAGAGAAGGCCCTCCCCCTGGGGGCCGCCCCGGTCGCTGGGAGATAGAAGACGGCAGTAGACGGTCCCGTAAGTATCCCGGTCCTAAGCCATGTTTAGGACAACATTAGGACAATGTTAAGATAAAAGATGAAACCTAATTTGTTCTTAAATTTGCTCACCTTTCTTTTTGACTGGTGGTTGAATTTCTTCTGCATGGGAGGGGAAAAAAATCACGAAGTTACTAGTGAATTTGAAAAGCATTCTTCTGCAGTCTTAAACAATTTTTTTTTAAAAAAAGAAATTCTGACAAAATTAAGGAAGGGCCTAACTTCTGTCTTAATAGGATGAGCTTTGAAGTAACTGGTTCTATTTGTTATTTTTAATCTCGACTGTATTGTTTTTATAAATAATTCAAGGCAATGATCATACCTAATACTCCTCCCTCCTCTTTTCCCCACAACCACAACCCTGTGAGATGGATTAGACTGAGAAGGAGAAGAATGGGCCTGAAGTCATCCAGATGGCTTTCATGGCTAAGAAGGGACTATAACTCATAGTCTCCCAGTTTCTGTCCTGATGCCTTAACAACTAGACTAAATTGGCTTCTTTAATGCTGACTGCTGATTCAACAGGACATCATTCTGGAAATCAGGCAAGTGGCTGTCCAGTCTCTTCTTAAAAACCTCCAATGATGAAGCACTATAATTTTAAGTTCAATGGAATATACAGGTTCTTGCTGATTCACTATCTTCACCAGTTTATGAGATTGAAGAATTTCACTGATCCTACTTTACAGCTAAACCTTTCCCACTTGCCCATACAGTTCATCCTGTTGGGACAAAAGCTATTTCATTGGATATGGCAAGAACTAGGTACCAGAGCACTTTCCTCCATTTTGGAGGACATGAACTGAAAGCTGCTAATTTTCTCCTCCATAGACAACTGATTCCATCAGGGCCAGGGACTTCATAATTTGTTCCCAAATGAGGGACAAATATCTGTTGTTTTTTTCAGTTAATAAAGAATAATATTTTCAAGTAATAAATCATTGTACATCATTATTACTCTGACAGTAGCTGTATCTCTTACACAAAATGCAATGCCATTAATTTCTACAGTGTCTTTCAGCTAAAAAAAAATAACACTCCCTTAGGTGGCCTATAGAGTTTAAAATGGAAGCACTACATTCAGGCAAAGCCATCAGCTCCATTGAATGGGCAGCTTTATTTGCTTCTTTTCCATTTTCTGCATTAACTTTGGTAGAACTGCAGAAGCTTCAGAAGAGGCCCTAGTTGCAAAGGCAACACAATGTAGATGAATGTGCTAAGCTCCATGCCATTTCAGTCTCTGTTCAGTTCTTTGTAGGGTACTTATAGGAGTTAAGATAAAATCCAATGAGAAAGGCTTCCTCATTTTGAGAAAGTTAACTTTATCAACTAGATTTCCATACAGGGAATCTTCAAAAAGTCAGTTTTAATATAAAAAAGTAGTGTTCAGAAAACATCTCCCCCTATTTAAATATCACACAGGAATTTTACCAAAAAATAAAACAAGCCATTTAGGGCAATAGCAACTTACTCAGGTTTTTAACTTTACTGGAGAACACCTTTAGCTGTTCGGGCATGCAACTTGCTATCCAGGAGCTGACTATTCTGCATGGCTTTCAAATGATATTTATCCATTTATTCAGAGAAGAAACGTGCAATTAGTAGGAAGGTGCATAATTAGCAAAGGCCTGGCAGTACAAAGCTGCATTGTTTCTGCCCTAATACCCACTTAATCACACAAAGCATATGATTCTTTATAAAAATCAACAAACCTTTTACTTTCAGGGATGGCTCTCCTTCACCTAAGCCAAGAGATAAAATAATAAGCAGAATAAAATGAACAGCAATAGCAATAGTGATAGCACTTACACTTTACCCCCCCTCTAAGCAGTTTACAGAGTCAGCCTATTGCCTCCAACAATCTGGACCCTCATTTTACCCACTTTGGAAGGATGGAAAGCTGAGTCAACCTTGAGCCTGGTGAGGTTAAAACTGCCAAATTGTAGGCAAGCTGGCAGTCAGCAGAAGTAGCATGCAGTACTGCACTCTAACCACTGCGCCACCACAGGTCTTGAATAATAATAATAATAATCAGAATAATAATCTAGTTGCATTCTTATTCCATGCTAGATTATTTTCACATTTAAATGCATTCAAACATTATGACTGGTAAATGAAAAAGAGAGAGAAGAAGCTCTGTTTTGAGATTTTTGTATTGCTATTTTTTTATGAGCATATCAGAATTTATGGAAATGATTGTGATCTGAGATAGGAATGGACAAATATGAGTTTATATATTGAATTCAAGTGGCCCAAGCACCAAACAGATTTTTTTCATTGCAATTTCAGTATTTTCCATTCCAATAGCATTTATTGTGCCAAATCTGATTTCACTCCCTAAACTCAATGATACATGCTTGCCTCTGTCATCTTTTTTATTTGTCCTGATAGCTTCAGATGATATGGTGGTAATGTTTTGGCTCTTTTTTATTATTTAGGAAAGCTAGGGCTTTTTCCTTGACCCTAGCCCTGAGTTGCCCATATACATCCTAAAATTATTTAGGCAGTTTGAAAAGCTCTAATTAAATAAAGAGCCTCCCAAAATCCCTTAACTTTGAGATTTTGACATGTATCATTAGTTGACTACAAGTAATTTGAACAAATTGTTATTGAGGTCAACCACTTCCCATTTGGGCCCTTTGACCTTTCAGATAAGCTGAATGATTTTTTTCATAATTCCCAGATGTTCATGAATTACAACCTAATATAACTGGAGTGTGTCAGATTGTTAAAGGTTGCTATCATTACCATGGCTACTTCAAATTTAATTCCTAAATGGTACTTCAATGTGTAAGGGAGCAGTAACATAGCATCTGTCTGCAATTGCAAGGTGTGTATAGACTAAATGAATAAATGAATTCATTTTATAAACGAATAAATACATTTTCTGGGATTATGTAGCTGTCCTCTCCAATTATCATATGATCCTGGAAAAAGATGAAGTAGCATTAAAAGAATATCAGAGAGATGCTATGTTTGTATTTCCTCATGTTTTGGAATGCAAACTATTGTCTGTTCCTAATAATGACCATGACAGTTCTATTTAAAAGAAAAATAACTTTCAATAAGCCTTAAAAATAGGAAGACTTCTAGTATCTTCCTTCTATTGGAGTTTCTAATTGGTATATGCAATACATGGTTTCCAAAAGCATAAAAGAATCTTCAAACGTTAGAATTATAATCTGCCTTAGTTTTGAGCTCTTATGAAAATTATTACTATAATGTACATTTTTAATTAGAAATTATGGACTTTTGAAAGTATTGCTGCATTATATTTAATGTAGGGTGTTTGAGAAAGAATGTAATTTGTTCAATTCTTTTTCAACTAAAATATAGGAGGTAAATGGAAAGTGAAATTCTCTCTGTAACTCTATGTTTTGTGATTACAGTTTTACACTTTTATTGTCACAATTGAAAATCTTACATGACAATTTTTGTTTAGAAAGGACTAAAGAGCTGCATTTCTGCTTCAGTAACATGGTTAAATGATCTGACACTCTATCAAGAAATGGGACCCAGTGGCAAAACAATACTAAATATCAGTGGTTAGTATTTGCAGGCGGTACTAATCAAAGATCCCCGCAATGGTTGAAATTAGATGCTACTTCAAACTGTCAAATGTCCTTGTCAGGGGCAGTGCTTTTGTTCCAGCTGAGTTTTAATTATATTAGTTAAAAATGCATGTGATCTGGGCTATAAAGGAACATCCCAATCATGAAACCATTGCTTACAGGTACTCCTCGACTTAAACAGTTCGTTTAGTGACTGCTCAAAGTTACAATGGCATTGAAAAAAGTGACTTATGACCATTTTTCACACTTATACCATTTTTTTTTGTTTACATTTATATCCCGCCCTTCTCCGAAGACTCAGGGCGGCTTACAGTATATAAGGCAATAGTCTCATTCTATTTGTATATTTTTTACAAAGTCAACTTATTGCCCCCCCAACAATCTGGGTCCTCATTTTACCTACCTTATAAAGGATGGAAGGCTGAGTCAACATGCATTGCAGCATCTCCATGGTCACATGATTTACATTTGAAAACTGGTTCAAATTTATGATGGTTGCAGTGTCCCAGGATTATTTGATCATCTTTTGCAAAATTTTGACAACCAAAGTTAGTAGGGAATCCAGATTCACTTAAAAACCATGTGTTAGCCCTGGAGGTCATCTTTTTCTTTGGATCTTCAGGGTTGCCACACTTAGTGCTGTGGGAAACTGGGAGGAGGATTGCATGGAGTTGTAGAGATATCTAGCCATAACAACATTCTTTTCTCTGGGAGTCAAGGACGTTTAGCCTGCACCTGGAGCGGTGTGACTAGGAGGCATCTCCAGTTGGGACGGTGGATTGTTTGGACCATGTGATGGACATGTGGGTACAGAGGACGGGACTTTGACTTTTCTTTAGGTGGGGAAAACCCGGAAGATTTCAGATTCAGGTTTTCCCAGATGTACCAATATGACATCTCTAATAAAGTGGAATTTTGAGGATCTTCTAGCCTCAGAGTCTTCTTTTGTTGGGAGTGTTAGTTGGATCCCTGACACCATGTTACTAATTTAACAACTGCAGTGATTCACTTAACAAATATAGCAAGAAAAGTTATAAAATGGGGCAAAACTTACTTAACAAATTTCTCATTTAGCAACATAAATTCCGGACTCAATTACGGTCATACATCGAAGACTACTTGTACTTCAGTGGTCCCCAACCTTTGGGGCACCAGGGACCAGTTACGTGAAGAGAGATTTTTCCTCAGACTGGAGGGGGTGTGGTTTCATGTGTTGCCTGTGTCCTGTGGATGGGGTTTCACTTGTCTGCGCGGCCCGGTTTCTGGCATGCTGGTCCCCGAATTGGGGGTTGTGGACCCCTGCTGTACTTTATCCCAAGTAGCAGATAAGCGGCATATTCATATCTACCTATCTACCTATCTACCTACATATCTATCTATCTATCTATCTATCTATCTATCTATCTATCTATCTATCTATCTATATGCATGCACAAACATTTCCATTGTCACTTAAGAATCTACCAACTACAAACCACTCACTGTCACAGCTATCATTTTGGCTAGAACTTATAAACTACATAAGCATGAGCCTCAAATGTGTACTGTTTTATTATTATGTCTAAACAACAATTCATACTATGCCATAGGAAAAAAAAATTCTGTTATGGGGAATTCATTTAAAAAGAAGCTAATTCTGAGCTGTTAAGCCATTTATTTGTGAGTTTCATTAGAAGTTCACAAGGACTGGCACATAACCAATTTTTAAATTACTTTAAAAGGGGGAAAAATGTCCCCATTACATCCCAAGCTCCCCAAACCCATAACATGGGCTGTTGTTTAGACAAAACAATCAAAAGCCTCTGAGTTGTTGGACTTAGTTATGCAGTTTCCCCAAATTACTGCCAATGTATATGTTGACAAGACCACAGGTAGCATATTAGCATTCAGATTTTCTTTCAGTTGGACTGAAATGTTATTGTTGATGCCAGCAGCTCTGACATCTACTGATTAATACAAAATGCAAGGTGGGACAAGTGAACACCCTTAGATGTGAAAGCATCCAAGGTCCATTTAGAATTGCTGTTGCTCAAATATTCTTCTCTCACACAAAATTAAAATGTAAGGCTTATGAATAGTACCGCTGAAGCTAATTCCTTGGCAGCATGTTTGTCCTGTAGTTCTACCATTTTTATATATTTTAGAGCAAGGCTGAAAATAATGCTAACGTTTTAATTCTGGCATTCTTCCCTTAATAGCGCATGGATTTATTTTACAAAAAGAAGAAAAAGGAACTATGCTGGACATTTTGTAAACTTTAATACTTTAAGAGTGACATTTCATATTCATTTTTGCTTTAAAAAATTGTGCAGAAAGATAAATCAGATCAACAGACTAATTTACTTACCTTTTCCATTCTCATCTTCATCTTCAAATATGAGATCAGACAGTAAAGAAAGAAAACCATAAATGGAATTGGTGCTCTCTTCCACAGCACCATGCATGATTCTCAATGGATCCGTGGTAAGTTTGTTTATGGACTGTCCTAAATACAAAATAGAAAGATAAGAGCAAGGAAGGAAGAAATACTGTAAAAATTTAGTTAATTAACGGATTTATAATCCCTTTAAAAGAATACTTCTAAGGAGTTAGCCTTGATATTAGTTATAATGAGACTACAACATTAGAATAACCCTGCTGCAGGGGTGAAATCCAGCAGGTTCTGACAGGTTCTGGAGAACTGGTAGCAAAAATTTTGAACAGTTTGGAGAACCGGTAGCGGAAATTTTGAGCAGTTCGGAGACCCAGCAAATGACACCTCTGGCTGGCTCCAGAGTGGGGTGGGAATAGAGATTTTGCAATATCCTTCCCCTGCCACGCCCACCAAGCCACACCATGCCCACAGAACCGGTAGTAAAAAAAATTGGATTTCACCACTGCCCTGCTGGATATTTTGGTTCACCATTTACCCAATTTAAAGAGATATTTTTTTCAATTCTTCACAGTCGCTTTTGGGTTTTACCTTCATCCAAGAGCCTGTTTGATTCTCTTAAACAGCTCTAGAAGGTTGGTAGGTAAAGCCAGATTTATTTTTGAAAAATCCATACTGGTTTTCCTTCAGCAAGGATTACCCTTCCGTACACTTAATTATTTCTTGTATAATTACAGTTTCATTCAGAAAAAGCATTAAACTGACAAGGCTAAAATTTCCTGAATCTCTCTTGGTTTCCTAGATAATTGTCTTTTTCAAATACATTGAAAGAAGTCCATAACATTTCCCACAGTGCATATTTAATAATTACTATGTACAGTATTCTTTTTCTGACAGTTTGTGGTTCTAATGATGTTACATATAAGTAACAACTTTGTTTTAAATTTCCTGAAGGAAACCTTTCTATTTTTACAGCTTCCTGGACACTACAATCAATCTATGTTGGTTAGCTTCCTCTATTTAGCTGATCCTTTCTTACAATGTGATAGAGGTAGTTCATTTAGTGACCGTTCAAAGTTATAGTGACAATGAAAACAAGTGACTTATGACCATTTTTCACACAACCGTTGCAGCATCCCCATGGTCATGTGATGAAAATTCAGACACTTAGCAAATGACATATTTATGATGGATGTGATAGCCACATGCTATCAAGGAATTGGTTGTGTTCATTTCTTCATTCAGTTTCTTTTTCATCCATCCACTCATTTTTTCTTTTACAGTATTCTAAAGCACACTCATTTTAGTGTATCAAGAAATTTGGTTTTTTTCTATCATGTCATAAACATAAATAGTTTCTTGCATGCCTTGACCATTTTGATCTAGTGGTTGATAACGTATCTCTTGATCTAATTTATATTTCTGGCTAAAGATCTTGTACAGGTATCTTACGAGGAGACCGATCTTCATAATAGACAAGTTTTTATAACTTTACTCAGATAAAAAAGTAACATGTCCACCAGTATGTCCTGTTGTTTCTACTGAGTTGGTTTTCAGAAATGATTGTATCCAACTGATTCTCAGCAAATTTCCAATAACAATTATATCTATAGTCTCATTCACTACCCTGTTTCCCCCAAAATAAGACATCCCCTGATAATAAGCCCAATCAGGCTTTTGAGCGCAGGGCAATAAGGCCAAATGCTTATTTCAGGGTTCAAAAAAATATAAGACAGGGTCTTATTTTCGGGAAAACATGGTAGTAAGTTCTCGAATATCCCCATTTTAGGTTGAAGACTTCTATCATTGACACATAAATGTTTACTTATCACATTTTGTTGTTGTTGTTATTATTATTAAAATATGAGTATGAGATATTCATGGCATTTTTTCAAACTCTCACATCTATCCATTAATCCAGTTCCAAATTGCTTGTGTGTCTTAACATTTTTTTTCCATTTTATAACTTTATTAAAATTTTAAGAGGAAAGATAAAAAAATAACAAGAACCAACATTTACAATAAAGCACGAAGGGAAGGGAAGAAAACAGAGAAGAAGAGAAAGAAAAGTACAGAAAAGGAATAGAAAGAAATAACTTCCAATATTCTTTTACAGCAGTGAAGTGTAACTTTAAATTGACCTCTTACTCAATAGTTACAACATTGCTGACTTCCGGTATGGCTCCGCTTCGTGGAGAACAGCTATGATTTAGCTGCTAACTCCCTAGTCAGTAGAGCTGTCAGGACATCGTAAATCTGGGTCCAACAGCTTGGAATTCTCTCCTTCGGGCAAAGAAGGAAAGATGAGCATTCAGGTTTGAAGTTGAGACACCCTAATAAGCTTCTAAGGCTTACGGGGAGTTCTCTTTCCATAGCCTGATAAGCTCCTGGCTGGGCGAGGCTTCTGCCTTTATGGTGGACAAACGAAGCGTCCAATTTCCACGGCTGGAGTTGATTTATGATGGACTGTAACGTGGACAGAGCAGAAACTGGAGTTTTAACACTTGTTTGTAAGAAGACTGCAAACCCCTGAGGATATATTTGCTGCGAAGATAGGAGAGAAGAAAGCAAATGGTGGTTTTGTGGAATGTGTGTATTGAAAACGAAAGTTAAAGCTAACAGCTAGTGTCGAAATAGAAGATATATAGGAATGATTAAATGGAAGAAATGAGAATCTTATGATTTATATTTTTTCTTCTTCTTTGGGATTATAGTGATTTAGAAGAAAAGTTTTTTTAATTTTTCTTTTTTAATTTTTTTTTATTCTTCTTGGTCCATTATCAAGCTATATATATATATATATATATATTTAAAAATGGCTTTTAAGCAAATAGTGCCAAAAGTCATTAAAAACTGAAATTTCTTCAGCTCAGATTCAAAAA
Source organism: Ahaetulla prasina (assembly GCF_028640845.1). NCBI lineage: Eukaryota > Metazoa > Chordata > Lepidosauria > Squamata > Colubridae > Ahaetulla > Ahaetulla prasina. Next base: position 110,594,809 of record NC_080539.1, on the reverse strand, counting down.
TTAAAAGAAGAAATTAAAAAGGAATTAAGAAATTCTTTACAGGAGTTTTTGGAGAGTCATTTTTTAGAAATAGATCAAAAATTTGATGAAATAGAGAAAGAGATGTTGAATTTTAAGGAAGTGGTGGAAGAGCAGAAGAGGGAAATGAAAATGGTAAAGGATGCAATTGCACAAATATTGAGCTCTTGTATTCAGATGGAGGATGATCTTGCAGAAATTAATAAAGCTAATTTAGAGTTGCAAAGGAAAATAGAAGAAACTCAAAAAAATCAAAACAATTGGAATTTAGATAATAAGATGGAAGATATACAGGCAAAGGTAGATAGGGCAGATGAAGAAAGAGTAATATTACAATATAGATTAATGGAATATGCTATAAGGGTGAGGGGGTTGAAACAAAATAGGAAGGAAAATTTAAAGGAGATTTTTACGCAAGCCTTTGCTCAGATAAAGGGTGTGGAGCCGGAAGATTTTGAGACTAATATTGAAAGAATTTATCATGTTAATTCTTGGTGGGCAAGACAAAATAGAGTACCGAGGGATGTGGTTATTTATTTTACAACTAAAAAGGTTAGGTATGAAATTTTGCAAGCCTTTTATAAAAATAAATTCCAAATATTGGGACAAGAAATAAAAATTCCTCCTAAAATGTTAAGAAAGAGAAGAGAATTTGCTTTTTTAGTGGATGAGTTTAAGAAACATCAGATATATTTTAGATGGGAAGTCCCAATGGGTTTGTCAGTGAATTTTAGAGGCAGAAAGTATTTTCTTAATTCAGTTATGAAAGCGAGACATTTTTATATTAATGTTTTAAAGAGTGGGAATCCTTTGTTGTTAGATGCTAAGTTAATTGGTTTGGAAATGATGGAAAATAGAATGGGAGAGGGGAGGAATGTTTAAGATGTGAATATGATGATTATGGTTAATTTTTGGAATTGATTTGTTTAGGATATAAATTATAGGATTTTTGTTATTTGCTATTCGTATGGTATAAATCTATGGGATGATATTATTCAATTGTGAAGGATGGAAAGTGAAATTTATGAATTTAGATAATGTGGATGTAATGATTTTAACTGCTTACTGTTATATTGTGGATGTAGTTTAAATGATTATTTGTTTTAAATGATACGTTTATAGATAGTAAAAGTTACGAAGTTAAGCTGGAAATACTATATTTGAGAGATTTTATTCGAAATGATATTTGATTGATGGAGTAGTATTGGAAGATTGGATATTAAATCTTATGACAATTGAAGAAATATATAAGTGATGAAAATTTGAATTTGAGAAGCTGGATTGTAAATTAAGAAATGGACTTATGAAATTTGAAGGAATATACAAGTGGCTGGAAAAAAAATTGAACTTTAGAAGATGGACTAATTTTTAAAATGGACTGTAAGAAGAACGGACATTAAATGTTATGGCAATTGAAGAAATATATAAGTGATAAAAATTTGAGTTCGAGAAGATGGACAGTAATTTGAGAAATGGACTTATGAAATTTGAAGGAATATACAAGTGGAAAAAAAATTGAATTTGAGAAGATGGATTAATTTTAAAAATGGACTGTAAGAAGAAGTAATATGTGAAGTTGGTATTGCTTCTCTTCTTTTCTTTTTTTTTATTATTCTTTCCTATCTTTTTATTTTTATTGTGAGGGGATCTAAAGTTTTAAATTTTTAAAGGTGGGAGGTTATGTATATTTTGTATACGTTAGTTTGTGATTGTTGGTCATAATACCCGGTATTTGCTCTGGGAAGTCTGGGGGGGGGGTAAGGGGGAGGGGGGGGGGTAAGGGGGGGGAAATGATACATGGATTGATTATTAATGTACAGTAATTTTTGAAGATATGAAATTAAAAATTTTTAAATGATATTGGGGATGCTCGACTGCCATTTCAGGAAGAAAAGGAGAGAGGAGTAGAAGGAGGGAAAAAGTAGGTAGGAATGAGTAGAGAAGGAGGAGGGGAATAAGAAGGTTAGATAGGGTGGAAGAAGGGAGGAGTGGAGAAGAAGGAGAGGAAGTAGTAAAGTGAAGGAGATGAGGATGGATGGGAAAGTAGTAGAGGGTGTAGAGGGAGGTTGTGAAGAAAGGAAGTGGTAATCGGGCAGGCCTGAATCAGTAATAAATAAAAATTTAATGATTAATGATGGATAATAGTTTGTACATAAATATGATGTTGGAAAATGGAAATAAAAATTATTTATAAAAAAAAATAGTTACAACATTGTTTAGATTTCTCTATAATCTTTCTAATCATCAAAAATATATATCATAATTTTATTTTGTTTCAAATTCATGCAAAAAGTCAATAAAGGGTTTCCAGTCAACACTGAACTTTGACAAGGTTCTATCTCTAATTAAAGCCAATTTATCCATCTCAACAAGTTAAACATCTGAGCTATATCTGACAAAATTATTAAAAACTAAAACTATTATTCTAGAGTTTCTTCACCATCTATTCCTCTATTGGAGTATAGCTGACTTTTTCTACCTTTCTGCACATAATATTTGTTGTGTATAAAAACAAAGTTTCATGTTCCCCCCCCCCCCGGTTTCTACTTATCCATCAGTCCCTTAAACATTCTGGATTAAGTTCTGTACTAATCTAAATTTTTATTATTTTCTCAGTTATTATATGTGATTGAGTCTGAAATTTTCTAGCTTTTTTACAACATGAATTTGAAGGAAATCTAGACAGTTTCTCTGGTGACATGTACCAGCAATATATTGCCTTATATTATTTTCTGAAATATCTCAGCCTTCCAAACTTGATGCTGCTTAGCCCCTGTTAACTTTCCCCAGGGGGGTTACTTCAAAGCTGCTTTGGCAGTGTGTTGATGTTAAGTGTCAGCAGCTTGATTTCACTTCAGTTCAAGGAGAGTCCATCTCTCCAATTTTGTTTGTCCAGGAATGTTCCCCAAGGTCTGTCAAATGTGAATCTTTCCACTGGGTACCACATTTCATCAACACACTGATAGCCTTGAGCTCTGCCTGTCTAGTTATGCCTATGAGTAGAGCAGGTAGCATTCTAAGAATGTAATGAATTTTCTAATTTCTAGGCTTCAATTTATTATCTAGCAGCCTGAATTTGATTTTTCAGGGCAGGCTAACCGCATTTTCCAATGTCACTAGTGTCAAAGGAGACTGGGATCATTGCCTTATCCCTCGCACTGTTTGTCTGTTTATTTAAACAATGTGTAAAATCTACCAACTTTGCACTAGGCAACTTTGCACAAGTCATTGTGTGATTATAGGTACTAATGGAGCTGAGGAGGGGTAAAGAGTTAAAATGTTCATCAGGACAGGTCAATATGAACTCTGCTTCTTATGCATTTTGTGCAACACCATGATGCAAATTATAAAGGGTACAGCTTGCATCACAACATCCTAATACAGTGATGGTTAACCTTTTTGGTGCAGAGTGCCCAAAGTGCGTGTGAATTCCCATGTCCGTACCTGAACCCTCAAAATGCAATGCAAGCACCCCCCATACATGCAACCCACCCCGGGCATGCACGAGTGCCCCCTGTACCCCATTTGGGGCCTGGAAAGCCTCCTGCACCAACCTGTACCTCCTGTACATGCACACACATGTCACCCACATGCACCCAGCACATGCACAGCAGAGACCCAAAGACCATCTGTTGCCGGCAGGAGATGCGCGCACATGCACGATGGAGCTGGGCTGGGGCGACAGCTGTCATGCCTGCAGAGAGGGCTCTGCATGCCACCTGGGTCCTCATTTTACTGACCTCAAGAGGGAGGGAAAGCTATGTCAACCTGGAGCCTGTCAAGATCAAACTCTAGACCATGGACAGAGTTAGCCTGCAATACTGCATTCTAATTACTGTACCAGCAGATCTCCTATATTTATTGATATATTTATCTATTATCTCGCTTATATTTATCTATTTATTTATACCAGTTCTATTTTTCCCTTAATCAAATATCAGTTTGTCTGTGGTGCAATTCAAGACACTACTTTTTGTACTTGGTGTAACAACTAATTACTTAAGGAACCCTAAGATCCATACTAAGATGCATTGGAGCTCTCAGAGGCAGGAGTGTAGCATCTTTCTGCAACTCTTTAAAGCAGCCATATATTTACCTGATCCTGGTCCTAATCCTAGCAAAATACATTTGTATTTTGAAACCATATTAAGCAGTTGATTGCTTTCTGTCAGCAGGAGGCTACAGCTCCATAATAAACATATTCTTCCCTCCTTCTCCACATTTCAAAGAACACTTTTCTTTGCATTTCATGGCCTGAACTGAGCTGCTTGTGGGTTGCTGATACAGCTAACATCTGTCTCAAGACCCTCCAGTTCTTGGTTATTTCTCAATCTATATCCTTGGGGCATCTTCAAAGCCCTTCTTCCTCTACTGCCACTAAGGGGAACTTAACCCTGAGAGAGGAAACTTCTGACTTCGGAATTTATTGGATGCCTTTATTAGTGACTTTCAGGGCTAGGTCAATGCTTTTTAAAAGTGGCATTTTTGTCTCCCTGATGTAGTTTTAACTTTTCTTTTGGACAGCTTCTTCAGCTATTGAATATGTATTGTATTTTATGGTAAATGTCTATGGAGAAATGTCTTCAAAGAAAAACCAGAAAGTTTGGGATATTTTATGGTACTTTCACGTTTGTATCTGATTAGTTAGATTCTTTTTTTAATTTCTACTGTTTTTTATTAACTGGATATGGATTTTCTTGTATTTGAATTACAACTTCATAGAATTTTCTCACTGGAGTTCTTAAGGTATGTAAGAATTAAATAATTAATAATTAAAACTTGTATGTTATTCAGATTTAGATAGGTTTGCATCCTCATTTTTGCAGCAAGTTGGGACTATATATATTTCTAATCTGATTTACTTTAGGCTGTTTTTAAAAAGAGTTTCCACAATTTAATATTAGAAATCATCCAATAGATAGATTAAGTCAAATAATATATGTGTGTGTGTATACAGTGTGTGTGTGTGTGTGTATACACACACACAAACACACACACAGAGGATAATTAAACATCTGAGCTATATCTGACAAAATTATTAAAAACTAAAACTATTATTCTAGAGTTTATTTTGAGCATTTCATGTAATAATATCTGAATTAGTTTTGATTTTCTTTGATAATCACATTTAGTGAGCTTTCTTTAATTCTCAAACTTTTTTATAATCAGACTGGATTAACCTCTTTGTAGCTTTCCTATATCATTGTTGCAAAAACTCCAGTTCAGTTCAAAATATAAAAGCAAACTTGTTTTTTCATAGCTAGTAGAAGCAACCACATGATGAAATAGCAACTTTCTAATTCAGCATTTTCTTTGACTCTCAATTTTTTCTGTGAGCATGAACATCTAAAATATTCACTAGGGTATTTCCTTCTGTCTTTAGTTAAGGGATATGTCCTTTATGTTTTTAAGACCAAATTTTAGAGTAATTTATAGTTATTAGTTAGAGTAAAAGCTGCGTTACAGGAGTTCAAAGTTTGAAATCAAAATATATCTGTTGCTAGAAACGTATCAGAACAGCTAGGTTATAGACTTCCCATATTGGTGTTTTACATTTTTGTCTTAAATCAACTTTCTATTGGTATTAAGAACCTTGCCAGATGATGCATGTCTAGTTATTTGTTTCAATGAAGAACATGGGTTACCTCTACAACAAGGAAGTTTTTAATGTATTCAAATTATCTGAATAAACCTGGGAAATTCAAATATATTAAAATACATCATGTGACATCAAGGCTGCCCATATTGTGCAGTCTCCATGAATTAACCTCCGTGATTACTGTTCTCCTATATATCAGTATCCAGACCACAATGCATGAGTGTATAAATTTCTGTACTATTTACAATTATAGCAATGATCACTCAAGCAAATAAATGCTGCAGAAACTGTGAGAATCAAAGCCCCAACCACAGAGGAACTCAGAGATCTAAAACCTTTTGGCAAAATTATTGCTTAGTAGTGGCCCTTATCCAGGAAAGCACTTTGACCTACTCTAAAATGATTGTGTATCTAATTCTACTTTTCAAATTTAAAGAATTCATTTAAAACAAAAAACAAAAACCCTTTACCCACCGATAATGAGACAGATTCTTAGGTTCTAGGTAGTACTAGACATACAGTAGTAAACTTCAAGCAATGGCTTTATGGCAACCAATGGGGCTTACTGAATCAATTTGATGATTTTAAGGATGGATTTAAATAAGCTGTTAAATTATATGATGATTTGTTAGAAGATGAAACACGCTACTTTTATTGCACTCTATATTTTATTATTATTTATAAGACCAGGGGGAACAACCTGTGTTGTTTCATAGAAGCTCTCTCCTTTTTTTAAAAAAATATACCTCTGAGTGCTCTTTCATAATTTCTCTATGTTTCATCTAAAAGACAAAAGCCCCCCATAGACTCATTTTGTTGGAGGAATCAAAAGTAGCAGGCCACACTTGAATTATAGATATAGCTCTGAGAAGTTCCCCAACTCTGTTAGACCATGTTTGGAGAAGAGAAGTAATGTGCCTTTAGTAACAATCTAGAGCAGACTATCTCCAGCCACATTCACGTAAGTCAAATGGAGAATTTATGCACTTCTTTAAAAGCAGGGATAGGTTACTTGAAGCTCTGCAGCTTCTTTTGAATCTCTGCCTAATATAATGCAACTCTTAATCTAATATTTTTTTAAAAAAGAAAAATCTATGCGAGCGGGGAAAAAAAATTAGATCTTTGGAAAGACTGAGCTGCTTCTTCTAACCAGGCAGAAAATACAGAGAAAAAGGAGCAGGAATCAGAAAACAACAGTTCAAAGAAAAAAAAGAGGAGTCAGAAAGAATGAAAATAAGAGTGTTAGGAGAGTACATGAGATGCAAGTATACAACTACAACAGTGTGCAATGATGTCACTCTCCTTCTTATCATCCCTTATTTCTTTGATTCATATAACTGCCCATCTCAGTTATAGCAGCTATGGGCAGCTTACAGCAGCAAAAACAATACAAAACATACTATAAAACGCAGCTACACCCAAAACAATCTGGAGACTAAACCAATCTAAACAACGTGGCATGTCAAATATTGTCACTAAAATGATGATTCCCATGCCTGGAAACATGATCAGTCTTAAGGGCCTTTAGAAGGGTCAGTAGATTTGGGGTCAACTGAAGCTCAGGGAAAATGGTCTTCCATTGGCCAGAGATGTCAACCAAGGAAGCTCATTTAGCTAATGTGCAACATGCACACACTGCGGCACAGGCATGGGCTGCTGCATTTTGCACCAATTGCTGCTCCCAGATGCTAAATTTGATTTAATGAAAGTGTTTCCTATCTTCAATATCTGGAAAAAAAATAATTTAAGAGAATTCACACATATACAGTAACAGTTTGCCATTATTAGCAAAGAAGCTATCTATCCTGCCTGAATAAATTACTCTCATTTGCAGTTATTTTATTGCATTAAATATATTGCCCCTTTCACATATAATTGAAAAAATACTAAACAAATCTTTGTGCAGTCTGTTCAAACCATTAAAATATGATTCGTAGTTATTTAGCAAGCATAGAAATGAACCGGAGACCAAAGTTTAATCCTCAATGGTCCTGTTAAAATTGGAAAGCTAAATGAAATTTGCCCAGATAAATCTGTGAGTCACTTAATATAAAACAATGATAATTACAGCTCAGCTGAATTTTGCAGATTTTAGAATTGTTTGGAAATTTGCATATTCAGAAAAAAATTCTCCTCTATTACACAATGAAATAGCACCCAGATTTTTTGGTATAATAAATTCAGAAACTGAGGTGTTATAGAATAACTAGATATTCCAGGTATTTTAAAACTGAAATCAATGTTAACAGTTTATGTTTGGTTCATAACTCTGTTAACTTGTGGAGAACAATAGTTTAGCCAGTTCCCAGATGACGCTTCTCACTAGATTCTGCTGCATGCATGAATATCTTATATTTTACAGCATATATGAATATTACCTGCCAAGGTTCTGTAATCCACTAAGTCGAACATGACAATAGCCACTGCTGACCAGGTAACGATAAGAGCAACTACAAGGAGCCATGCTGCAGGTGAACTGAAGGTTGTTGCAAAATCTTCTGATACTGATCTCTTGGACATTTTCATATGCGGCACAGGAACTGATCCATTCTTGTTGTCTATGACCGTCGTTGTGGACACAGGTCCTAACAACAAGTAAAAGAAATTAAATCAGTGCACAGTGTTTTAACACTGCATTTCCACCATTGCTCTGCATTTCCACTAAGACAAAAAGAGGAAAAAGAGAAGGGGATACAAGGGAAGCAAAGTATTCAATTGATAGATTGACAGGGGAAGTAGCCAAAAGGAAAGGAATTCCTAAGACAGTTGGCAACCAACCATCATTCCTAGGAGAAGTATAGGGAAAAGGAGAAGAGAATATGAAAAGAAGTAAAGAAAAAGCACAGAATTAAAAACAAAAAACAAAGATAACATTCACAGGGCCAAGGGAAAGGAAACGGCAAACTTTTGAAAGACACATAACAGTGCCTGTAGAATGGCTCCCAATTTCTCTCTTTTATTGTAAGTAAACTCTACAGTAAAATGAACCCTTAAATGTTTTAGCTTCTTGCTGTTCTTTATATTCATATTTTATAAATGCAAAATGTATAATGGTTTTTATTCAAATTTACATTTGAAATTGGTTTTTTTTTATAGTGAACACTTAGCTCCACTGCAAGAGGTTTTAAAAATAAAGAACCCAGAAGCTTCCTTTAAGGAATAATACTGTACACTTAATAAATGCTTTATAGTTGTTGTTGTTGTTACTATTTTCCAGTATTACCAAACCATAATTTCCATCTTGCTGTTTGGGTTTGGGATTATAAATGTGACTGCAGTTTGCCTTCAATTGGACATTTGCTTTCATTACTCTTGTTATCTATAAGTTGCTTTCTGTTTAACCCTATTTTAGTTAGCCAGAATTCCAATGGCAAATTGGATGTCCGCATAAATAAGCATACTATCACACAAATACATCTTCCAGAAATGATAAGTGTTAGCCAAGTTTAAGGTGAAAATTAATTTGTTATTGCTACTTGCCTGCTGATTCAATGAAAGTTATAGCCTAAGTAGAAGACTAGCTAGCAGGCTTCTATTTTGATTGTTAAATGTATTATATTATGCAACAGTTTTTTAAAATGTATGGAGAATATTTATAGTCAAAAGTCACCTTTGCAACAAGCTGGATTCTTGGTGATTTATAGGAATATGTTCCTATAAATAACAACATCATCCCAGTAAGCCACCTCAGGATGGCACGTGAACAACTGAGATGATTCTATCATTCAGACAACCAGTTTTGGCTATGAGTTTATATAGCTGAAGGCAATGATTCCAAAATTGGCAAATTGGCATTGCCCTCATTTTGAGTGGCTTGCCTCAATTGGGCAAGATATATAAAGTAAACTTGCCATATGAGAATAGGAATAAACTCTACCTGATGTCTCACAGATAACTTCATTAAGAGTTTCTATACAAATTATTTATTTTCAACAGAAATGCGTACCTTATTCCTAATGTTTATTTTTACATCAGATAAAATATTGAGGATTAAACAACTCTACTAAATCATAATAGAAATAATTTGATTTTCTGTACAGTGTAATTTTAGTTTATCATTTTAGTGTAAATCATACCATTTACCAGTTTGGTAAAATTAGATTATAATTTAATGCATAAAAAAACTAACTGTACATTATTCTAGATTTACACAATGACATATAATCAGAAGTTATGAACAATACCTAAAGAAAGAAAAGTGTACTTCTGCCGTGATTCCCAAATGAGTGCAATAACTTCCCCTATCAATGTGACAATCAATGCTTGTTTAAGTTATTTTGCTGCAGATTTTAGGCAGAGAGTGAGATCTTTGCAGATTTAAATGTGGTGATTGAAATTTTGAAACAGTTCCACCAATTGTCAGAATTAGAGTCGTTCAGATGTGTCCTTACAATCATTCATGATGATAATACAATCTCCCAGCTTTGCTAGTGAAGATTCTAATGCTTTTCAAAGTCAACAGACATAATTCTAACTGGCTTCCTTGCCAGCAGGACAATTTTACCCATTTTGCATTGTACACAATCTCCCTTCTTTTTTTGTCCTCTTTTCATTTGCAGTTTTTTTCAAAAATTCTTCTGCTGATCAAGTGATTTGTTTGAAACTTAGGATTTCTACCTTGAAATGTCAAGCTGAACAAAATTGGCATAGCTCTTGCCACCTATATGAAATGGGTTTTATTGATGAGTGATGTATTCAGCTTAGTGCAGTCATACAGATGCAATCTGTATGCTTTTAAAAAATATTTTTTACATGTTAAAAGGCAGCACTTTTCCCATTTTTCAAGGCATAATTTTGGTTCTGTCAAATGTCTCCAGGAGACAAAGTGTGCCAAGTAACGGTTACAAAGCTCTACTACAAAATGCCAAATTCCAAATCAGTAGCATTATGTGTTCCATCAAAAGTGGAACAGTTGTGTGATTGCAACAGGTGATGCTGCTTAAACGCATTCTATTTCAGCTGCTTCTATCGTGATGACTATTATTATATAACAGTTAACAAAGATAACAGCTATCTGGAAAGGCATTATACTACAAAAGAACATCCTGCCCAGAGATCTCAAAATTGTTATGAGCATCACCTGATTTACATATTGGAAAATCAAAGGGAAAACAAATATTTCTAAAGGCATCCTGATTCAGATTCCTTTGCCCCATTTTGACAATTTTTTTGCATAAGGATGAACTAATTAAAGAATTCTTTTTCAAATTCTAATTCAAGATCATCTGCTCTGCAACACCTGGACTAATATGCAGATTGAGATATATCTATTTATCTGATTTTGCGGTTCTCTGTTTTAATTCAAAAATGTGATGACTGGCATTAGAAATATTTTGAAGAAAAATAGTGCAGATAAAATGATGTATTTCTGAGTTCTCCAAAAACTTCTGCTGCTAAATACTGAAAATGGAATATTGCTCGGTGCTCAAAAATACGGGTAGTCCTCGACTTACTTCATTTAGTGACCGTTCAAAGTTACACCATCACTGAAAAAGTGACTTATGACCTTTTTTCTCACTTACGACCGTTGCAGCATGTCTTAGATCCTGAAGTCATTAGTTTTCAGAAGAAAAGAAGGAATAGAGACATTTTGTTTGTTTTTTGTGCCTTTAGTTCAGTGCTAACTCCTGGCAATTGCCTGGATTAGAACAACGTTTTTTTTCAAAAGTGCTATGCCTTTGCCTCCTTCCTATGGCTGAGAGAGAATAAATGGCCCCAAATAGACTAGAATTTAGTCTCCCAGTTTCTCCCAGTTTCTAGTCTGATGGTTTAACCACTACACCAATCAAGCTCTTTGGGGATATTATAATGGTCTTCAAATACCTGAATCAATACAAGTACAACTCACACAACTTAAAATCTATTTTTCTTGCCTCAGTATGAAAGTCCCATAATACTTATTTTAAGATACAGAAAAAAATATTCTAATCAAGAAAAAACATCCTAGTTTGACACTGCAATAATAGTCTCAGAATATAGTTAATTACCATATTTTTTGCACTAGAAGATGCTCCAGACCATAAGACACACCTAGCTTTTGGGGAGGAAAACAAGAAAAAAAATCTGCCTCTGCCTCCCAGAATCCATTGGTAGTCATCTGGTTAGCATCCTTGCAAAAACAACCTGGTCAGCTTCAGCAGGTTATCGCAGCCTGATTTAGCACAAGCAGCTGATTGGTGGTTGCATCGGCCTCCCGGAATATTTCCAATCAGCTGTTCTAGGCTGCGGGGATCATTGCCACCCATCGCTGCTGTTGCCCCCTATCACTGCTGTTGCCACCTATCCCCACCTCCGCACGTCCCGTTTTTGGCCTCCATGTGCCCCATTTTCAGCTTCCACATGTCCTGTTTTTGGCCTCCGCATGTCCAGTTTTTGGCCTGTTCCAGTCAGCCTATCGCAGGCAGTGACCACCAGCGGTGAGCGACAGTGGCAGCAAGCAACGGTGATAGGTGGCAGTGATCCTTGCCATCTGGAATGGGCTGAAAACGAAACATGCGGAGGCCAAAAACGGGGCACGCAGAGGCTGAAAACGGCTGAAGGGTGGGGGCCGGTGGGCGGGCAGGGCTTCAGCAACTTTTGTTCTGTAAGTTGCACAGACCCTTCCATGCACTTTTTTTTTGGGGGGGGGAGTGCATCTTATAGTTCAGAAATACCGTATATACTCGAGTATAAGCCGAGTTTTTCAGCACGTTTTTTGTACTGAAAAACGTCCCCTCGGCTTATACTCGGGTCTATACGGCTTATACTCGAGTTGTTGTTTTTTTTAAGCCCCTCGGCTTATACTCGAGTATATACGGCTTATACTCGAGGGTTTTTTTTTTCCTTTTTTTCACATTTTACCGGACGGCGCGGGGAAGCCCTGCCGGTGCAGTGAGAGGGCGGGGCGGGGGAGCCGCCAGCCTTCTCAGCTGAGGGAGGGAGGGTTTCCCCAACCGGTAGGTGCCTCATTTCCCACCCTCGGCTTATACTCGAGTCCCCAGTTTACCCCAGTTTTTGGGGTAAAATTGGGGACCTCGGCTTATACTCGGATCGGCTTATATTCGAGTATATACGGTACAATACTTCTTTGCCAGTGCATTCTAGCAGAGACTGTATAGTATTCTTTGGCCTTGTGCACTGGCAAGATTTGCATTTAAAAACCTAAATAACTTTTTCTGGATAAGTGATTTGACTTTTCTAGATGACTCCATATTCAAGTATTATACCATACATATTTCATTTCTTCTAGAAGAGATAATTATTTTATAAAAATTTGGATTAAATATATGCATGCTAAGCAAAATTATGTACAAACCCATTTTCTATATGAAAATGTGTAGCAGAGTTTTGAATGAGAAAATTCTACAACAAAATCAATTTCAGGACTGCTTTTAAGGGATAAATACAGAAAATATTCCTTAAAACAGTATGTGACCTGTTATTGCTTCTGTCTTTTATATTTTAAAAATGAATTAATATGGAAATAAAGTGTCTCTTTCTACAGAGTTCTTCCCCTCCTGCTGCTTACATCTACCTGGGGTTGGAACCTGCCTTTGTGATATAATAATTTCCACATCAATCTATTGTGAAGGTTATTATTGCTTTTAACTAAGAACAAAGGACCTGGAAAATTTGAATTTTTTAAAAAGAAAAGAAAAAAGGAATAAATCCAAATATACTTCATAAGAAGAAGATAGTGTTAAGTAAGATATAGTTGTTTTCTCCTTAAATAGATTTTTCAAACTGATAATTAAAATTAATCATAAAGCTAGTATTCTTTTTCTAGCATTTCTCATTCATTGTTGTAGTAGAGGCAGCCAGAAAGTGGGACTACATTGGCCAGGAAATATCTGAATGAGGCATGTCTATATTTGTTATGGTTTCTGATTCTCAATCATTGCCAATAGCAACAATAAAAAAGTGCATTTGCTTCCTTCTATCTAACTACATATTTCAAGTCTGACAATGATGAAGACAAGAAATGATGAAGCTGGAAAGAAATTCCTGGTACCTCAGGGTCATCTCAAGTGTTTCCAAACAAATAGATTCCCAATTAAAAGATCTTGGGCAAATCAAACTGATCCATTCAAACTGGAAATTTGAGATTCAAGAAGATATAACCCAATTTGTCCTTTAACAAGTTCTAAGGGAAAGCTGATTTAATAATTTAATTCTTAAAAATATTTATCCATAAGCTATAATATGAAAGCTTCTATTTTACGTTTTACAAAATGAGATTAAAATAGTGAGGCTGGTGAATTTTTCAGACAAAACCAATCTTCACATATTTCAGTTACATGATTTGATTTAATGCACTCAAATGGTGTCTCTACTTCAATTCACAAATCTACTTCATTTGATCAAGCCTCCATTAAATCAAAGCAAAGTTTCATTATTCCTCTGCCCTAAGATGGTTCTCTGTAGAAAGAATTAAATAAAGGGAAGGCAGAAATAGTAATCTGATGGAAAAGAATTTTTTGAGTTAGTTCAAAACATCTGGAAAGCTACTGATTATTTGCCTTATGTAAGAGATAATGGGAGAAAACAGATGTTAAATGCAAATTGACATCCTCTGGATCTAATTTACCTACAGATAAATTTCAGTAAATAAACCACAGCAATTCTAAGATAGAAAAACTCTGTATTTCCTTACTTCTAAGCATAAGATGGCCTATGTTTCCTTCTGTTTTTCTGTGATGGATTCTAGCATTCTAGTAAGCAACACAAATGAAGTCAAGATAATTTGATAATTATTTATTTATAAAATTTATTGGCCGCCCATCTTACCACAAGGTTACTTGAGGTGGCTTACAATCATAAAAGATAAATATACATTTATAAGCTAAAACAAACCAATGCTACAATCCAATTAATGATGGGGAGAGTGGGGATAGGAGGTGGGGGGGAGGTGGGTTCTGTTGTTAAACAACCACCTCCACTGTGATGTCCCCCTTTTGAAACCCCAAGCTAGCTGGCAGAGCCAGGCTCTTATTTTTATTTATTTATTTTTGTCAATCATATGTAAGATAACAGGTAAAAGTATAAACATAATTTGGATACATGAAAAGAGTAAGTAAAAAGGGAATATTAGGACAGGGACGGTAGGCATGCAGGTGCACTTATGCACGCCCCTTACAGACCTCTTAGGAATGGGGTGAAGTCAACAGTAGACAGTTTAAGCTTAAAGTTTTGGGGGGTTGCGGAAGAAACTACAGAGTCAGGTAGTGCAATGCATCCAGGCATTGAAAAAGATGAGCAAACACATTGATTCCCCCCCCCACTTTGTGAATCCTCCATAGCAGACAGCGCTCACATGTAGTCACCCATCCAGATAGAAAGCAAAGCCTTTCCAGTTTAGCAATTGGGACATAGCATGCTTGCTGCCAGAGAGCTACAGAGAGAAGGATTGGGGCTGACCTCACACCGGGAGGGAGGAAATATTCCAGAGGGCAGGTTCAACAACAGAGAAGGCCCTGGTCCTGGACCTCACCCACCGGAATAATCAGGTTGACAGCGCTCACAACATGCCTCCTTTAACAGCACAGATGGGACAGACCAATCCCAGTGGGATGCGATGGTCCCTCCATTATATTATAGAATATAATATAATATAGAAAAGATTCAAATAATATTTCCAGAAAGTACTCACAACAGTACCTTGAAAATATTATGAGAGAAAATGGAAGCCTCTTAAATTCAAAGTAACATATCTATTCAGACTACACATACACATAATTGTAAAATTTTTCAAGATATAAAAATAAGGTGATACTGAAGCATATTTTTTTCTTTAAAATTTAGAAGTAATTTCATGGTACTTTTAGATTAGAATTCTGAAAACATCCTGAGTTTACTGTGAATGTATATGACAAAGAATATAGTTCCTTTTAAACCATATGATTTCCACCCCCTTCTTTATTTTTGTATTATTGGTGGTTTTTTAAAATTGCCTTTATGCATTTCAGCATTATTCAAATACGGAAAGGGGTTAGATTTTTTAAAAAATAAGACAGCATTGTTGATCCTGTCAAAATTATTTTGCATATTGTGAATGCATTATGTGGTCCCACACAAACATTTCTATTTTAAATTAATGCAGAGATAAAGGTGCAAAAGTTCAGATTGCAGATACATGGGAGAACAAAAGAGCTGACTTGACTGGTTGGTTTTTTTTCTCGTTGGGTGTACTGTGTCACCTTCAGTTTCCCAAACACCTTTGTATAGTCATTTCTGCAGAGATTGTAAAACCCAGAAGGAACAATAACTGACCTAACTATTCTTTTTGATATTGTTTCTGTAGGCTAATTATTGAATAGATTTAATGGAACAAAGAATGGGTCCCAACAGAATAAATTTCACATTTTCAATCTATAAGAATATTTTAGAAGGGACATTTTATTATAATACTTGATAATAGGGGAACCTGCATCTCATTAGCTTGAGTATAATCACTATAGATTTTGGAATGGGAGGGGATAGAACCCAAAACATTCTAGAATAAACAAAAACAACTTTGGTCTCCCAGTAAGCCAGAAAGTAATTGTCCAGACAAATTTGCTTAGGATATTCACAAGATTGTAAGAATAGCTCTTCTCATGTCATGTTATATTTCAACATTTTGTTTCTTACAGAAGCCAACCAGTTACCTCTGAAGAAAAGTCCAAACTAACAAATCAAAATAAAATACAGATTTACCCCAGAAAGTATCAGATAAAATTAAGTATTTGACAGATAATTACATATAAAAAAACAGGCTTTAGTTCTTTCTTACCACACTTGGTTATCTTCAATCTGCATAACCAAAATGTATTCACCGAAATATACACGTATTTTGAAAAAACAACAACCAGAAAAATAAGAAGGAATTCATAAATAGATTCAAGATTTCATAGGCTATTCTTTAGGAGTTTTTTGGAATACAGAATATTTTGATTCAATAATTTAATAAACTAAAAGAAACAAATGATAAATAGTAGATAAAAATAACAATGAACAGTTTGTTATTTGTTCAGTTTTCTGGTAACAAGTTTCAAAGGGGTTACAAACTGACCTGGAAAAAGCTGGGGTTAAAAATGTTGGAAAAAATTATTAACAATTTAGCAATGGCACTTAAACTTACCGTATATACCGCTTTATAGTGCTTCCCTAGTGCTTCATAGCCCTCGCTAAGCAGTTTATAGCATCAACATAGTGCTCCCAACAATCTTAGTCCTCATTTTACCAATCTCGGAAGGCTAGAAGGCTGAGTCAACCTTGAGCTGGTCAGGATCAAACTCCTGGCAGTCAGCAGAATTAGCCTGCAATAGTGCATTCTAATCACTATGCCACCACAGTTCTTATTTCATTTTAAATGTAATGGTTCTTAGCTTATTAATCTACCATGGATGATATTAAAAAGGCCTTGATTGTTTTGAAACATATTTAAAAGTATGCCTTTACTTTTTAATACCCTTTGTTTAAGTTTCTTAACTTTTCCATGCTTACCATTATATTATATTGTATTGCATTGTATTGTATTGGCTCTTAAAGCATCCCTGGACAACTGACCCTAAAAATGTTAACACCATGGCCTCAATCTCTGACTTCCCGGGTTGAGCAGAAAAATGAGGCACAGAAGGTTACGTTCGACAGAATCTCTGTAGAATCAAGGATATCAAGAAAACAGAACCTCTTGAATGTTAGGAGTGTTTTGCTCATATTCAAACGAATGCTGGAAAAGTTCCCTTTAACTAAATAGTTAATAACAGAAATAGAAATCTTTCCATCGTTCCATTTGTTTATGATATTATATATTGAAGACTTCATCACCTTTCACTGTGAGATTATACTATGTACCCACAAGCTGCCAAATACAAATATGCTAAATATAATTTGAAGAGGAACATATTCTTAATAAGATTTTATATAGAAATCAACCTTAAAGAATCACTGCTGTGGATAATTACGGAAGTTATCTTAAATAACTGTATGCTAATTAAATGTAATTTTTAAACCCTGGTTAAAAAAAAAAATCTTCATATGTTTATTTGGTTATTTTCATTTAAGATCATATTCAGCATAAGAAGAAGTAGACAAAATAATTTCTTTGTTGCTCAGCACAGTTATGGTTGTTGTTTTTTTAAAAAAAATTCTATTGTTATTGAAGGATCCAATCTGGGTCAGTCACAGGGACCAGAGATTTAGTCTTCCAAGTTTTTGGACTCATGCTGGAGTCCATTCTCATGGAACTTTTCTCTCACCAGAATGTGGATGGACTCCAACATGAGCCCAAAAGCTCAGAAGACTGAGCCTCTGTTCCCAGTGACCAACTGAGATTGGATCGTGCAACACGTATATTTCCCTTCATTCATTATTTATAAGAAAAAGGAAACTATTAACAAATACTAGCATCAATTACTGATAAATTAATACTAGTATTTAAGAAAGATTGATCTTGATATAAAGCATGATAAATGCATTTTTTTTATCCAACCCAGGGGATGTGTGAAATTATGAGTGGTACCACTATTATTAACATACCTACATTTTCTTTTACTGTTTTATTAATTTACTTTTATAGTTGTTAATGCTTTTAAAATAATTGTTAAGCAATGCTTTTAGGTTCTATGTATCTATATCTATACACACACATACTATTTTATTAGATTGGATAATTGTGCTTATAACTGTTGTAAAGAAGATTGGAAATCTCTCAATATATATATTTTCTTTTCTATTTTTCTTTTCTCTTTCTTGTATATTTAGCTTTTGCTTTCATTTCTTTTGATCTTTATTTTTAAAATTTTGATAAAATTATATATTATCAAAATATACAACTATACAAAATATTTTGTATATTATATAAACTATAAAAAAAGAACTGCCGTACAACTGGTCCAACAATCTGTCAAAGATCTCTCTTTCCTTTGAAAGTTATTTTTTGCCATCTATAAACGATCATGATCTTCTGGGATGCTAAAATCCAAACAAAACTTTTCTTTCTTCTTTTAATTTCCTATCTTTTATATTGTACCCCTCTACTAGAACATTCCAACTGAGCTTTACATTTAATAATTGCCAGACTCAAGATGTAAGTATCTGCACAATAATAATGCAGATGTTTACATGAGATAAATTATTTAGTAGAAGAGCTCCCCATAACTCTTCTCAGGAAAAAGAATTCTTAGTTACATCAGTTACTCAGTTATTCTTAAATTTTGAGAATTTTCTATACAAACTTTATTAAAACTCTACACATAAAATGGACATAAAAACACATACAAAAACATACAAACATATTCAAAAACAAAACAAACCATGTAACATAAGTAAAAAAATCCATAGTCTATTTCCACTTTCCTCAGGCATCCATTAACCATTTCTTTTATTGTTTTAATCACTGTTTACATTTCCCATGATCTCCCCTTTTTTAATCTAGAAAACCCTTTATCATCAAACTATATTTCTCTACTTTTGTAATGTAACCCCAATTTTTAATAAATCCTCTGTAGATTTCTCTCTCATTAGACAAGTAAGTTTTGTCCATCTCTGACAAGTCTGTAACTTTAAATAGTCTTCAGTATTTAAATACTCTTGCTTGCTTGAAACATCTTTAGTTTTCCATTTCTATGGATATAATAATCCTGCTGCTGTAACAATGTGCAACAATAAGACACATGCTTTTTACACAGTTCTTCTTCCATTGATTCTAATAAGTAAAGGTCTGGTTTCATCTAAAAAGGGATTCCCATTATTTTCTCCAATGTCCTGTGGATCATCAACCAAAAATTTTGGTCACTTTACAATTCCATTACATATAATAATAGGTTTCATCCACTTTTCCATATTGCCAAACTTTACTTGAAACATTTTTATACATTTTTTGTTTCATAGGTGTCAAATGACATCAATATATAATTTTATAAAGAGTGTCTTTTAAACTGTTGAGCAGAGTAAATTAAATATTTTAGTCCACATTTTTTTCCAGTGCCAATATTGGCCCAAAATTTAGCATCCATTTAATATTAAATCCCTTAACCTGTTCAAGTTTTGTTCTGTGTTGGTCACTGGCTTCTGAGCCAGCTTGATCGCTGGCTTTTGAGCCAGCTTGGTCGCTGGCTTTTGAGCCAGCAAGTAGATTGTTACCTTTTAAAGAATTTTGGTCTTTTGTATGAATCTGGTCTTGTCCAGCTTCAACATGTTCTTCTTCAAATACTTCATTACATCTACCCAAACTCTGATCAAAGTAGACAGCTATATTGGCTTTGTGCCTGCTTTTCACAAACATACCACTCAACATGAATATTAAGCATCCCAGAAATAGAAAGCAACAGATTCAGTCTCCAATAATATCCAATGCAAATTCTTTTATATTAAACTTATTTTGCTTTCATATTTCATTAACAACGGCAGAGATTTGGGACACAATGTTGGTCTGTTGAATAAGAGCTTTTGTTACAGAAAGGATGGTTATAAGCTGGGAAAGTAGAATGCGAAGATTCATAATGAGAAAAAAAATGCTATGAGATTCCATTGTAAAATTGAACAGTATATTTAAAAGCCTACATTTTAAAAATCCTTCATCATTGTACTGAATAAAACGTTTGTATACATTTAATAGTCTGGACATATTAAAATTATTCATGAACTATTGATATTTTCCAGATAACCATTTCTTTATTTATAAGTTCAGATTTTATTCTCTCTAGCCTTCATTCAGGCAACCCTCATATACAACTTCCAAAACTATATAATTACTGAAGACTTTCAAGATTAATAGCATCTAGTCTTACAAAGCACTGAATGTATTTCAAAGATTTAATTTGATAAGGCATACTGTGTAGCGTTTACATTTGCATCATGCCTTTAAGTGATTCGTTCCTCAAGGTTCAAATCCTGCATTTTACTTCCTCTGTAACAACCCATGCTGCACTTCCCTAATTAAACACAGTGGGGGAGATCAGAATCCTGACTTCTCTTTTTGGGGGAGAGATATATTTGCACATTTTCAAGGCCTGATCTGAAAACAAACGCACTATTAGAAATATTTGTTTAGCAAACAGCAGCTCACATTAAACCAAATACATTTAATATATTCCGGTCTATATATAGTGTTTTAAATATAGGTATACATCAACCTAAAATATAAAGTGACAACATGGAAAACAGCATTTGAAATTGCATTATTTCTTTCATTATTCCTGTTCGGCATACCATTGGTGGAAAGACAGTTTTGAGCTCATATAATTTGTGAAGTGGAATACTGCAAAAATCAGCAGAACGTAGAATGTATGAAACAGGAAATTAAAATTAGCCCTACATGGTATGGGGCCAGGTTACCTGCAGAACCATCTTCATCCCATTTTCCCACCCAGACAGGAATGGAATGTTGCAGACCTTGTCAGTTAAACAATTTCAACTGGTGGCACCCAGGAAGACAAGACTTTTCTCCCATTACCTCCATTTTTTGGAACAGTCTACCCAGAGGTGAGCCCCCCCCCACTTTCCTGACCTTTTGGAAATGTCTAAACACCTTGCTCTCCATCTTGCTTGGAGGTCACAGAGAAGGACGCAGTTGTGGGGCTGAATAGTGCCTAAAGGCCCTCTCTTCCACCTTTTAATTCTGAATTTTACCTATCTTTGCCTTTTATCTAAATTCTATATACAATTTTTATGTTTTAATAGTTTACTTGTACTCAGCCCTGAGTCCCTCTGTGAGGGAGATGGAGGTTTCTAAATTTGATACATAGATAAAAAATAAATAAAATCAAGCAGGAATTATCCTGCTTTAGGCATGAAAGCTGGCCGGATGACTTAGAGTAAATCCCTCTTCCTTAGCTCAACTCACTTCAAGGGTTGTTGTTGTGGAAAAAACAGGAAGAGTAAGAAGTATTAGGTATGTTCACTGCTTTGAGTTACTTATAAAAATAATAAAAGAAAGATAAAATATCTTTTAAAAAGTGCCTGAAAAGTTTGCCAGCAAATGTAAGATGGATTCAGAAAGGGATACAGTACATAAATGCCAAACAACAATATAGTGACTAGGATGAGCTTTAAAATCTACCATCCCAGCTTTATTATTATTTCTTTGTCCTTTTTATTTCTGCAGCCTCTCTGTCTAAGCCTGCCTTCCCAAGCTTTATATGACCAAGGCTATTTTTAGAGGTGACTGATGATCAGGTTTTATTAACTAGTACAAATTCCAGCTGCTAAAGAGGAGCAGCTTCTTCCCTTCAAGCATGCCCTTCAGCAAAGCCACAATTTCCTAAAAAAAATATGTAGATCACGCTGAGTGGCTGAGTCTATTAAAAATAGTGAGTAGAAATCTTTTTCAGACAATTACAACATCAAGATTGTTACAGTACCTTCTGCTGCAATCTCAGTCATAATGCTGATAGTAAGAAATGCACTGTGAAAAAAAGGTCACGTTGTATTAGCAGCTCAGAGGATCTGACAGGGCCAATGTTGACTCTCGCAGGAGATGGTGTATTAAAAGGTGGGACGTCCTCTGCACTTCTAACTTTCTTTGGGTTCTTCTTTTGAGCTACTTTCTCTACAAAGCCCTGCCTTGCCTTCCCCACCTTTGCTAGAAACTAACCCTCTCCCAAGGCAGTGTTCACAGCTACACTAAAGTATCAGCTTCTAATAAAAATAGCCATGGCTCTCAGCAGATCTGTAGCTCAGCTTATTTGGCATCCTAGGCACCACTCCGGGACTTGATCTATTTTATTCAGTTTTAAGCACCCAGCTCCAAACTAGAAAGCCAAGCGGCTAAAAGCAAAGGCAGCACAAAGGAATTGGAAGGAGCTGTCAAAGCCCTAGCCGCTTCTTTTAATATGATTACAGTTCTTTGAGGTCTATGGCAGAAAACATGAAATACAGACTTGACGGTAATCTTATCCAACCAAGCTGAAATGTATTCTTAGCATACTCTTAGCACATTCTTTCCGGGCCTTATTTGGGTTGGGAAGGACACCGTGAAGTCAGCCACAGTGACTGAAGAAGAAAATTTAACTTAGGTAAATTTTTCCCTGTTGAATTCCCTGCTGACATTTAAAATCACTGAAATACTCCATCTCACCCTCTGTTTCTTTTTTTAGTTCTTGCCCCTCAGTTTCTAAGAAGAAATCTGCTGGTTCATACCAAGAATGAATCTCTTCGAATGCATTTTCAAATCTCTGAGTATACATATTAATAGCTATGGTTACTGGTAAATGCAGAGTCCTGATGTTCGCTGGTATCAGTCTAATTCTTGATGGATAGATAACTTGTGTGCCTGTTTTGTTTTTAATTTAATATAAAATGTCTGCAATGTCAAAGCTTAGACAACTAAGAGAAGTTTGGGAATCTTCAAAAAAATTACATGATGCTTTATAATGTCTAGATCAGACTGTGAATTCTCTAGCATTCACAATGGGATATGTTTAAAACAGTATTTGAGAGATGTGTTTGAAACAGCATTTTGAGAACCTAGATTGAAAAATCCATACATTTTCAAACCCATATGCTCACTCTATTTTTGTGAAGTGATAAGGAGGACAGATGTCATATTGTTATAGAGAATGTTATAGAGGACAGAATGCAAGATGAGAATTCTTCAATGTGGCAGGACCCACTATGATTTAGTTTTCCTTTATTAGGCAGGGAGATAATAGGCTGAAAGTGAGATATTTGATATTTCTTTCCTTTTTTCAATAAAACCATGTCCTGCTGAGATTTAGTTTTCCAACAATTATTCCTCTCTGTAGGAATAATTAGGAAAAGAGATCTACTAGGACAGTGATGGCTAACTTTTTCCGGACCGAGTGCCCAAAGCATGCACGTGCACCCCCCAAAATGCAATGTGCACGCAGGCCCTTGCATGTTCCCTGCTACTGTGCATGTGCACGTGTCCCCATGTATGTGTGGGGCCACACGTGCATGCACCCCCAGGCATGCATGCATATACCACCACCCCCACATGCACCCCACATGCATGCACAGTAGAGACCCGAAGACCAGCTGGCTGGTGGGAGACATGCACACATGAGTGGCGGAGTTGAGCTGGGGCAACAGCTCACATGCCCACTGAGAGGGCGTTACATGCCACCTCTGGCACACGTGCCATAGGTTCGCCATCACTGTACTGGGATGACCTGTTTCCAGAGGCTGAATGATTCCAATGGATTCTAAAAGATTTAGCTGCATGTGGAATACAGAGGTGACCAAGATGGTTGATGCAATAATTTCTGAATTTCTTTTCCCATGACAGAGACTCTTGCCTGAAGGCAATGAAGTAGAGGTAGAGGATTATTAGAATGCAGGAGGTTATCTGATCACTAGTAGAAACTCATTATGACTATTTTATGGTCATGAGGAGTTGAAAAAGCAAGCCTCTGATATCTTTAACCAAGCTTCTCCAAATGCCTTGGTTCTTTTTGTGATCTGACCCAACCAGAGGTCATACAGAACCCCAAGTAGATTGTTGCATCACTTCTTGGCTAGACACTTTGAAGGAAAATTGATCAAATGTGTCTACAATTTTATTCTACAGTTCCAGCAGTAGAAGTGTCCATGATTGTTTAATCGCTTCTCTAAATGAATTTCAGTGTTAAGGCCTGATATAACATCACCCCATGCTTGTTTACCCTTGGCACTCATGGGTTGTCTCATTTGGTGAGAAGATGAGGATGCCTAATCAGTGCCTGGTTAGGAAGACTAGCAAACCAAAGCTCAGTGCAGACAAGATAGACTCTAAAAGATTAAGTCTGTAGCTTAGAGGTGCTTCTGGATCATTTTCTGAAATTACAGCATACATTGCATCAGTGACAAGAAACAGCTTTCATCAGTTAGGGCTGGTATGCCAGCTGCAGCCATACTTAGACAGAAATAAGCTCTCTGTGATAATTTTTAGATTGCTGCCATATATTTTATATGACCCTGAGTATGTTCCAAAACACCAATTAAAATATTGTAGTAAGAATCCTGATTAGAACTGAGTGACATACAGTAAACATAATCAGATCTTTTGGCTCTTCAATAGTTTCCAATTACTTTCCATTTAAAATTTAAGCCCTTCACAGCATGAGACCACAGTTTTGAAATAATGATTCTTTCCATGTTGTCAAATCCTTTAAGACCGGCAAACTCAGGAGTTAAAAGTCACTTTGACTTCTGAAATGAATGAATAAATACTAAAGTAACAGAATCTTGAAAGCCATCCAAAGTTATTGTCCAAATCAGCTTATACTAAGAGTGATGAAAACAGTATTACTCTCTTTCTCACAGTTTCATCGCTATTTGGGACAAAGCATTTTCAGTTGTAACCCCTGATTTGTATGCTTCCCCCATGGTAACAAAAGTGATTAGGGGGCTGGAGGCTAAAACATGAAGAACAGTTACTGGATGTATCTAGTCTAATGAAATGAAGGACTAGCAGTGACATGTTAGCACTGTACCAATATTGAGGGGCTCCTACAAAGATGAGGGGTTCAAACTATTTTCCAAAGCACTGAAAAGCAAGACAAGAAACAAGGGCTGGAAACTAATCAAGGAGAGAAGGAACCTAGAACTAAGGAGAAATTGCCTAACAGTGAGAGCACTCAATAAATGGAAGAGCTTGCCTCCAGAAGTTGTGGGTGCTCCAACACTGAAGGCTTTCAAAAAAAGACTGGACAGCCATTTGTATGAAATGATATAGAGCAGGGGTGTCCAAACTTGGTCCCTTTAAGACTTGTGGACTTCAACTCCCAGAGTCCCTCAGCCAGCAAAGCTGGCTGAGGAACTCTGGGAGTTGAAGTCCACAAGTCTTAAAGGGACCAAGTTTGGACACCCCTGATATAGAGTCTCCTGCTCAAACAGCAGGCTGGAGTAGGAGACTTCCCAGGTGCCTTCCCACTCTATTGTTCTATGGTACCATTTCTTTTATCTTTTTGGCACCAGGCAAAGACATTTGGATTTTTCTAGGTGTTTTAATGATGTGTTGATGTGACTGTGATATTGTAAGCTTTTTCTTTGCTTTTATTTTGTTATTGTTTTGTTTATGTGATAGCTTATTCTTTTTACACCCTCTTGTAATATTTTAATGTGTGTTTTCATAAACTCTTTTAATCTGTTTGTACAATTGAATACTGTAAACTACTTTAATGGCAAAATATATACTCTAGATTTCAAGAAGATATAAGAACATCTTCAGAAAAAAACTTTAGTTCTGTTGGATATCATGGCTAGGTTTTGTGTAATGACTGCTGAATTTGGAGCAATAGAGGGACAAGAACAGCTACAATGTCTACTATCAGTGCTATCGAATTACAAAAATCTGTGTCCTTCTGAAGTTTTGAACGTTGGTTTCCATCGTCTCTAGCAAGTTTGAGAAAGGTATATGCAAAATATAATCTAAATCAGGGGTCTTCAGCCTTGGCAACTTTAAGCCTGGTAGACTTCAACTCCCAGAATTCCCCAGCCAGCTTTGTTGGCTGTGGGATTCTGGGAGTTGAAGTCCGCCAGGCTTAAAGTAGCCAAGGTTGAAGACCCCTGATCTAAATCTTCTGATAGATACAAACTTGCCTATCCTTGATTGCTAATAAACTAAATTTGGTTGTCCCCTTTACTTGCGAGTTCTGTCATCAGCAGATTGTGACGTATGAGCAATACAGAAATAAATTCATACAAAGCTGTCCTGATATTCTGTTGCTTATACAGATAGTCTTCAACCAATCACCATTTGTTCAGCAACTGTTCAAAATTATCACAATGCTGAACAAATGGTGGTTACAAGTGGTCCTTTGAATTCCAGCTCTCCTAGTACCCACATGGTCATGTGATCACAATGTGGTGCTTGGCAATCAGTTCACACAACCAGTTGCAGTGCCCTGCAATCAATTGGTCACCGTCTGCAAACTTCCCTGCTGACTTTCCCAGTAAGTCAATGGAGAAGCTGGCAGAAAAGGTCACAAACTACCGAGGTGGGTCTGCCCCACCTGTTCACTCTTTCCCAGCCTGTCTGTGGTTGCAACATGTTGTCCATTTGCATATCCTCATGCACCCTCCCTGATCCACACTGCTCCTTTGTATGCACACACCACCTGCAATGCACCTTCGCACACCTGCCACACCCTGCACCTCTTACTCAATCTCTTGGAGCTTCATAATGCCTCCCGTGCACTCGTGCATCCCCTCTCATTTCTTCCCCTATTCTCATCAGAGTATCAGTCTCTTTTATCCCTAAGTATTTATATTTGAGCTCCCCTTTAGTTAGTGGAATCAAGGCATTCAGTGGTTGTTTGAACATTCGAATTTTGTATTCATTTACTAAATACTTTATTTGAAGATTTAATCCAGCCGGTTTTAAACAGAAACACAGAAGTAATCAGAAATAGATGGAGGAATTAAATATTGGGAAGGAGGTTACTAATTGCCATATTTAAGGAATAATGAAATGCTGTCAAAACAACACAATTTTTAAAAAATCAAATACATAGAAAAATTGAGTTATTTCTTTTTTTTTTTAAAAGTAACCCTTTAACAGAAAGCTTCCTAATAAAGAGGCCTATTGATCATACCTGGTGTACTGACAGGATTGGAAGCTCTACTATATTTTGTAGCTTAGAATCGAATAAAAAGCTATTTTCAAGAGGGACATTCATTCTTCTTTGTTGAAGCATAATAATTATAAACAAATGAACAATGAGGCAAATCTTCCATAAAACAGCAAGCAGGACAGTTATCAATGCATTACCTACCCAGCCAGTAATTAAAGTGTGCTAATTGCATTCATAATCTTGCTTGTGCCACGCTGTCAATAGATAAGATAAAAAAAACAGCTCAAATGAGCTTTCATTACAATGTAGAATTTAATGGGGAAAGTTTTGACATACGAAAAGATGGTTTCAGAAAGGTGTGAAATCTGATGCAAAACTACATTATGCTCAATGAGATTAGTCGGAGAGGTTTGTTTTCTCATAGAGCTATGAGCAAGAATCACATTTCTTAAACATTTCCAAACAACAAAGCTAAACATTGGTAGAAGAGGTGAACAGAGATCACATCATCTAATTTTGGCATCAATTTGTAGCCCCTCTCCCCTTTTCCCCACCAAAATGGCGGGGACAGGAGACCCTACACCTACACCATTTCTGATAAATGGCAGTCTAATCTCTTCTTCAAAGCCTCCAGGGATGAAGCTCCCACAACTTCTGAAGGCAAGCTGTTCCAGTGGTTGATTGTTCTCAGGGTCAGAAAATTTATCCTTCTTTCTAGTTGAATCTCTCCTTGACCATCTATTATTCCTTGTCTGCCCTTGGGGTGCCTTGGAAAATAGCTTGACCCCTTCCTCTCTGTGGCAGCCCCTCAAATATTGGAACATGGCTATCATGTCTCCTCCGAGTCTTCTCTTCATTTAAAGGAGAAATTGCCAAATTTTATGAAATATGAAAAAAGGCCTTTTCATACTACATTCCCCATAAAATCTGTGTCTATATATTTATGTGTGTGTGTGTTTGTGCTATTCCTATCTATTTTTTTCCCCAAAACAGAATGTGATATTTTCAAGAACTTTGCCATTTATGCCAATTTGAAATAGATAGGATCTTAGAGACAGATGGGGCATTCATAATAGGAATGATCAAAGCATTTGAGTTTATTTTATCTTAGAAGCACCATTTCAGAGTCACAATAACTGTGTAGTTTCATGCTCAAGCATGGAGTTTGAAACAATTTGACTTTAAAATATTTTGCACACCCCCAGTTCATAAGGATAATGTTACTCATTCCTGAATGAAGTTACTCTTTCCTGATTGCAAGTGGTACAGCAAGAAGAGTACATTACTTTTCCTGTGCAATAAATATTTCAAAGAGGTTATTTAATTACCTACTAATTGTAGTTTGAAAAAGATAGTTCCGCAACCAGTAGCCACTTTGAAGCAGAGTCATATCATAAAGCAAATAAACCTGCTTTACTATACTATACCTAAGGACTGCTTTACTATATTAGAACCATCATTACATCATTGTTTTGTTTCACATAACAAGTTAAATTAGAAGTATTAGATCTGGCCTGCAGAAATGTAAACACCTACTAGATGGTAGCAAAGGGCAAGAGTTTAGGTTATCTCTTTGCTTCCATCTAGTAGCCATCTATATGCTGGCAACATCTTAACCCACTGTTCCTACGGATGGTGGTTTTCCCAACAAATGCCCACAAACCCCAAAGAATGTCTCTGGAGGTCTGGAATAAGAAGGAAATGAACTCAGAGTCCCTGCTCCTTCTCATTGTGAAATTTAGCCCACTGCAATTTATTTTAGAATAGAATAGAAGAGAATTTTATTGGCCAAGTGTGATTGGACACACAAGGAATTTGTCTTGGTGCATATGCTCTCAGTGTACATAAAAGAAAAGATACATTCATCAAGGTACAACATTTACAACACAATTGATGGTCAATATATCAATATAAATCATAAGGATTGCCAGCACCAAAGTTACAGTCATACAGTCATAAGTGGAAAGAGATTGGTGATGGGAACTATGAGAAGATTAATAGTAGTGCAGATTTAGTAAATAGTTTGACAGTGTTGAGGGAATTATTTGTTTAGCAGAGTGATGGCGTTCGGGAAAAAACTGTTCTTGTGTCTAGTTGTTCTGTTGTGCAGTGCTCTATAGCATCGTTTTGAGGGTAGGAGTTGAAACAGTTTATGTCCTGGATGTGAGGGATCTGTAAATATTTTCACGCAGTATATTCATGCAGTATATAGGTCCTCAATGGAAGGCAGGTATAGAGAGAGAAGAGAAGTGGGGAGAGCACACAGCCTTGGGGGGCCCCTGTGCTAATTGTACAGGTATTTGATGTGATCTTGCTTAGCTTCACCTGCTGCTTTCTGTTTGTTAGGAAGCTTGTGATCCACTTACAAGTCTGTTCCGGTACCTGTAGCTGGTTTAGCTTAGATAGAAGAATGTCTGGAATGATGGTATTTAGTTCCAGATGTGAGATGGGATTTGCAAAAATAGTTCTGTAAATAAAATTGCACCTACTGAGCTGTAGTAAACAAAATAATGGATTTGGTACATTGCACCAATACACGTTCCTCAACGTTGTGTTGCCAGTTTGATGAAGTGTATAAGGAATTAGGCTAGAAACCAGGAAATTGTGATTTCTAGCCCTGCTTAAGCACAAAGCCAGCTGGGTGACTTCGGACCAGTCTCTTTCTGGAAACAACATTTATTTATTTATTTATTTATTTATTTATTTATTTATTTATTTATTAAATTTTTATACTGCCCTTCTCCCGAAGGACTCAGGGCGGTTCACAGCCAGATAAAACAGTAAAAAGTGCACAATAAAACAATAATTAAAAAACTTATTAAATGTAAGGCCAAATTAAAATCCATTTAAAACCATGAAACCCAATAAAATTTAAATCCAAATATTAAAAACTACTAAAAATTTCTATGCCAGTCCTGCGCAAATAAATAGATATGTCTTCAACTCGCGGCGGAAGGTCCGAAGGTCAGGCAGTTGATGGAGTCCTGGGGGAAGTTCATTCCAGAGGGTGGGAGCCCCCACAGAGAAGGCCCTTCTCCTGGGGGCCGCCAGCCGACATTGCTTGGCGGATGGCACCCTGAGGAATCCCTCTCTGTGAGAGCGCACGGGTCGGTGGGAGGCAATCAGTAGCAGTAGGCGGTCCCGTAAGTAACCCAGCCCTAAGCCATGGAGCGGCCCTAAGCCATCAACTTAATAGCCAGCCATCAACACCCTAGTTAACAACTAAAAGCTACGCACAACCAGGACCCATATAAATACAATGCATAGAATAGCCCAGCGCTCATATTATGAAGAAAAAGTTCCCTAAGGATGGCATGAGCCCAAAAGCTTAGAAGAATAAACCTTTAGTCCTGGTGACCGTCTCAGATTGGAACCTGCAACATTATCCTGGGACATGTATATTTAACCTCCATTCTCCATTCTCTTTCTCTCTTGGCTCTAGGAAGTAGACAAGGACAAACCATTGTGAAATACTTTGCCAAGAAAACAGTAGGGAATCCAGACAGTTGCCAAGAATCAATAATGATTTGAAGGTACCAGCCATCTCTCCCTCCCCAATAAAAAAACCAATTGTGGGATTATATCTTCAAAAGTAAAACATTGTTTCCACTGTAAAAATAATTGCAAATCACAAAAAGTGGAAGTTTATTTTAAATGTTATGTTCCATTTCTAATAATTGATTAGTACACAGTATACCCTCTTACAAATGTTCTGCTTATTGACAGATCAATGCTTATTGGCTGTATTATTGGAACAGAATGACATACAAAAATGATGCTTGTGGTGAAATAAACTATATGAGTAATGCCAAGACATACATTTCTTCACTTTAGATGATGAACACAGGAATTCTTTCTACACTATACTGTACTTGTGGACATTTTTGACAATCTCTTTCATTTCACTGGGCCCTGAACTGTGATTTTACTCTGAGACCTGCAGGCTTCCTTCTAAGCTGTTTGCCTTATCTAGAGGACTGAAGATAAAGAGGAAATTGGTTTCTGTAATATTTAATTATATCTTGTACCTCTAGGATGCCTCATCTCATATTTACATCTTGCCTTTAAAGCCGAAACAGTTTCTTGTGGAAAACTCTGAATTCCATTAATTCTTTTGATGTCCTGCGTATAAACCTGCATGTTGTATTTTGGTATTAAAATGTTGTAAGCAAGTAATAAATATATTCTGATAGCAGAGGGATTCAATGGCACAGAAACTCCAACTTCTTGAGTATCATGGGGAGGAAATAAGTACATCAGCTTCAAAGCTAAAACCATTTTTCAGCTTTTCTTAGGGAATGGAAAGGATTTGAATCTGACAGAGCCAAGGTTTTTAGTGACCTATCTTTAAGACCCACTATGACACACTAACCAAATACTCTATTGACAAAGTAATAGCTCAACCTCCCACTAGAGAAGCTATGTAAGAACATTATTCAGATGCGTACAGAAACAGTGCAACAATCCAGAACCCAGAAAAAGAAACAGATTGCCTATATAAAATGAATACCGATGCAACTTTATCTAAAGTGCCTGACCACTCAATCCATTACAACAGAACTACCTCAAATTCAGGGTTCCAAGTAACACCCCCAACAAAATCAAACTCTGAGGTTTGAAGTTCCTCAAAGCTAACTTTTATTAAAGGTGTCATATTGGCACGTCTGGGAAAACCCGAATCTGAGAGCTTCCGGGTTTTCCTCACCCAAAAGAAAGTTCAAGACCTTGCCCACATCACCCACATGTTTCCAATCATATCCATTCCATAACAGAAGATATCCTCCTCTTCTTCTTGGCACAACTGCTGGGCACCTTGGCCTTGATTTTCTACAAAGAATTTTATTATGGCTACAACCTACTTCCCTCTGTGCTATCCCCCCTCCCAACTTCCCATGGTAGGATTGTGGCAGGCCTGGAGCCTGAAGGCACAAAGGTAAAATATGGCTTCCGGGTCTGATACTCAAGCTATGAAAAGGGTAATAACAGAAATATCTTAGAAACAACTAGCAAATATTGCAACCACATGGGATCATCATAGCACCAACCAATTAAAGCCCTCCAAAATATCTTAAGTAAACCCAAAGACCCAAGAAGAAAAAACAGGACTCATCTACAACATACAATATAAGGACTGTAACAACCACTGTATATGACAGACAGACTGAAGATTAGCAGGCTAGCAGAGCGCATCCAAGAACACCAATTAGCAGTCAGAGACACAATGAAAGCTCCTTCATATCATAATACATGGACAGACTAAATCATACTTTCCCTGGGAAACTGTGAGCATCCTAGACCAAGCTAAATCCAAAAATATAAGGGATTCCTGGAAGCTTGGCACTCAGATACTTTAGCCATCTATAGACACATAAAGATAAAATACATTTGCACACTATTAAAAAAAGACAATTGTCAAGGCTAACTCATAATGCACCTCTACTTATAACTTGACAAGAGAAACTAAGGGAGGGAGGAAGGAATGTATTGGGAGCTGGGAGGGACATGAGAAATTTGCAGCTTGAGAAAATCCTGACACTTCAAGGCCATGTGATGGGATGTGTGGGATTGGTGGGCAATGGCAATGGGTGGCCCAAATGGGGAAAAGAGGAAATTAATTACACTGTTTTTCATCCAAAATCTTCAGAGCTAGCTTGACTTCTTTGTGCCTGTATGGAATTATCAGTAAAGTTGTACTCTTGGTAAAATAATGTCCCAGGTGTTTCTTTTGCTGCATATGCCAATGGGACAGTTGACAACAATAAAAATATTAAGAAGGAAACAAAAAGACTAGAACACATCCTCTTCAGCAAGCAGGATTTACACCAGTAAAACAATCAATCAATCAATCAGAGAATAATACCCTAATCAAGAAACTACTAAGACGCAAACAATGAAACTGAAAACAATACCTTAATCAGTACCAAGGGAACTGGTGGCTCAGTGGTTAGAATGCAGTATTGTAGGCTAATTCTGCCCACAGTCTGGAGTTCAATCCTGACGAACTCAAGGTTGACCTTTTGAGGTCAGCAAAGTGAAGATTCGGATTGTTGGAAGCAATATGCTGATGTTGTAAACCACCCAGAGAGTGCTGTAGAGCAGGGGTCTCCAACTGTCTGAGGAACTCTGGGAGTTGAAGTCCACAAGCCTTAAAGGGACCAAGGTTGGAGACCCCTGCTGTAGAGCACTATGGTGTGGTGTGTAAGTCTAAGTACTATCGCTATAGCTAATCAAATAATTACCATGGGGCAAAAAAAAAAAAAAACACCTGCACCTCACCATCACTGACAGGGCAACTACTATACATAAATACCGAGTCAACCCCCATAAATAGCGAACCACTCATTAGCGCTGATGTTATCTAGTTGGGAAACGAAATGTCTGCAAACAAATAACTAAGGTCAGAGAGCACCAAGGACTCCACAGTATCTTTAAGTGTGAGGACTGGTTGTAAATCACTTTTTTCAGTGCAGTCGTAACTTCAAATGGTTGTTAAATCAATGGTTGCATGTTGAAGACTACTTGTTTCAAGATATTCCTCCAAGGAAAAAGGTCATTCACAAGAACTCTGAAATTAGGCAAAGTAACTAGCCAGGTCATACCTTGGCTAATTACTTTGATGCAGCATCCCAGACTCTAACCCAGGAAGAGCGGGAAGATCCTCACATGAGACTTGGCACTTGGGTGCAAAGCAGCAGGGCAGAGAGCAATCAAGGATCAGCTGTCTAGGATAAGAACCAGTTGCTTTCACTAAATTTAGCATAGATGCATCTATCCCTGATAAAGGTGTTTTGGGGGAAGGGGCAAAAACATTCACAAAATAAGTATTTGGCAACATCATACCTTGCAGTGATTGGGCTTGGCTGATTTCTACCACTTGCTATTTCTAATTTAGAAATATAATCTTCTCACATTCCATGAAATTGAATTCCATTCTCATTCTCATGTTTCTTTTCATTTTGAGAAAGCCAAAACAAGATGGTATCAGTTTTCAGTATCTGCTCTCATCTACTGGTCATCCAGATTTTTGCAACTCAGATCTGGCTGCTATTTTATATATTCTCTTAAAATGTTAATTGCCATTATACCGGTATTCACTGTTTAATGACTTTGAGCCATTTACCTCTTTGTCCTGTGAGTCAGAAGGGTTAAAAGAAGACATACATACTTGTTCACTCACTGGCTATGTTCAATATTGTGCTTAAATAGATTAAATAGTGACCTAGCAGACATATTTGTACAATATACTAAGTTCATGACTTTTTGTTTTGGGGAGGCAAGGTTTTGCTTAGTGTGTTGAGTTTACCTAGCCCATTCATTAACTTGCTTTCCAGATACAATTCAAGGTGCTGGTTATCATCTTTAAATCCCTCTATGGCATAAGGCCAAGTTACATGTAGGATCACCTCTTCTCAAAGATATGTGCTCACTAGGCCAGATAGGATGGGCATGTCCCAGGTCTCTTCCTTTAAACATTGTTATTTGTTGGACTTTGGAGATGTGCCTTCTCTATTGCGAACCCTGTCACTTTGCAATAGCTACCGACATTAAGATTCAGGGATCCCCTACCCTTTTAGTCTTCCAGAGGCTGTAAAGATCTGGCTGTCCTCCAAAAAGCAAAGGGCTAGGATGGGGTTGAATCAAGGGGTCTACAGAATGAGTGATCTGGTATCTGGTGGAAGGGGTGTGATCTGTTTTTATATTTCTGTTTTTATTAGTGGTTAGCAGCTGCCTAGGATCAGTGTCAGATAGGCAGTTATGGGTTATTTCAGAGTCTGGATTAATGAGATACTGACAAAATAATAAATAAAGAATAATTAACAGTAGGATTGTTTTCACACAGTGCACAAAGCTGTTTTCTTTAAATTTGTATTATTCTGATTAGCTGAATAAAAGTAAAATCAAAAGCTACTGTCCATACAATATTAGAGGTAACATAAGTATTTAAGCTACTAAATTCAATATTTTCTAGTGATTATTCACATTTTTGCAACTCAGATTCAGAAGCCGCTGATGAAGTACCTGATGAAACCTGGCACACAATCTGCTAGGTTAAAATAAGATTGATATTTGGAGTTGATGTGTCATGTGGCTCAGGTGAATCTATATACAATAGAATCATAGTTGGGCACAGACAGTCAGGAACAGTAGATAATTTATTGAGAAAATGCCCTTTACTGGACCGCTAAGACTGGTTGCTGTCTTAGACATTTAGCAGCTTTTTGATACATTCCTTTTCCAACTGTCTGTGCTCTGATAATTTATAGCATAACAAGGAAAGGAAAGGGAATTTAGAAATGCTGGAGACTTTGGTTGGAGCTACATGCTTAATCAACTTGATCTCATCTGCATTTCCAAACTGTTCTAAAGAACAAAATATAATTATTCTTCAGGTTGTGCACATCTTTGAATTTTGTAGTGCAGTTTTCAGCCAAAACTGAGAAACAAAATTCAAATAACAGACAATGTAGTATACATATTGGGTGAAATTAGGAATGTAAAGAAATGTTTGGTTTTTGTAAAAATAACTATGCAAATAAGTAAATAAATAAAACTTC
The DNA here is from genome assembly GCF_028640845.1 of Ahaetulla prasina. NCBI lineage: Eukaryota > Metazoa > Chordata > Lepidosauria > Squamata > Colubridae > Ahaetulla > Ahaetulla prasina. Next base: position 110,559,161 of record NC_080539.1, on the reverse strand, counting down.
ATATAGTGAGCTCAATATTTCCCAACTGTTTCAGGAAGAAAATATTGGAATTGGAATTTGCAATAGATTATCAGTTGTCTCTAGACAAAACTTCTTAAAACAAAAATGTGAAACACAATTGCATCACTCCAACAGTAGTGCACCACATTTCTCTACCATTATTGATTTGCTTTAAAAACCATCAAAGAAAAGTGTATTATCTGAACAAAATATGTTATTTAGATTTTGGAGGAAATAAGACTGCAAAAAGGGAGAACCTAGAATCCAGTCCTCTCTGCCTGATATGTTTGTACTTAGTTACTCTCTGCCAGAAGTGCAGTTTTTTATTCTGCATTGTATGAGATTTGAACCATTTTATCAGCCAGACCTCAGCAAAGGCAATAGGGAAACATGAGTTCAAGGTAGTCTGCAGTGACATAGATCTGTTGAGATCAAGGCTCAGATATTTTTGCTTAAAAGAAGCAGAAATTAGCATCATCCACTTTTTGATAATACTGAGCCAAGCATTCCCTGTTCTCTCTGGGAAACACTTTACTCTTGAAAGTAACACTGGACTCCAGCTGAGAAACATAAGGCTTAACAGCTATTTGTGTATGCTTTCAGGCCCACTTCTGCACTCAAAATCAATTGCACTCAGTGTAAAGAACAGCAGCTTGATCTCATGTACATGAAATGCCAGGAGGCCAAAATGACAGACAGCCTGCCATGATATAAAATTCCCTTTCTATTTCGCTTCATGGAAGAGTTGAGAGTTTTTCTGTTGATAGTTTTGACCCTTATGGTCACTGCCGGTGATTCACAGCATGCCGGGGCCCTCAACAATCCCATCTGTCTTAAGTGACAAGAAGAATCTTGCACGTTTCATGGTTTGGAGTTCAACTGTTTTCTGAGTGCTCAATTTCCAGTACAATGAATTTATCCGTGATAGGTTTTAAAAATCAAGTATACATAACCAATTTTGAGGGATGAATTTCAAACCCACCCAATCTTGAAATATTCAGCTTTTTGCAATCACTTCTCTTTTTTTGTTTGCCAGCAGGAGGTTTCCCATAATTGGCTGTTTGCAATTCAAAGAAAGCTCAAAGGTTCCTTATTGCAGATCTTTTTAAAGAACTTTCTTTTAAAATGACAGTATCTCATCTCTTTTTTTCAACCTAGAAAAATCTGACCAATCTATTTGTTTCATTAATTGGAGCTACACATTCTCATGAATTAAGCCACCTTGCACGGGCATACACACACACAAACCAGATCTCTTATTTTTGGTACCATGTTTCCCCCAAAATAAGACCCTGCCTTATATTTTTTGGAACCCTGAAATAAGCACTTGGCCTTATTGCCATGTGCTCAAAAATCCGATTGGGCTTATTATCAGGGGATGTCTTATTTTGGGGGAAACAGGGCACATATCCATAAAGTTAGAACAAAACAAAAATGATCCTATGGATTTTCTCCATCTTAGTGTCACTTGGACATGTTGAGTATAGAATAGTCAATACTTAGCAGCAAATGATATTATTTTTCTGTTGGAAGATTTAGCATTGTGTGCATTGTCTTTCTGCATCTATAAAGTTGATGAACAAACACACTCCACATTTTTATTTCTCCCAGTTCTTCTTCAGTAGTATGGACTGTCTTTATACATACATCCAATTTGGAGGGTGCACAATGTTATTTTAAGCTACAGACTGATACAACTTAGCTTTTCTATAATTTTATTTCATGAATAAAGATTATTTTTCTGTTTTCTTTCAAATAATAACCAGCCTCCACAGTTGTTTCTACAAATATTATTCTTAAAACTTCATCTCCAAACATTATTTCCCCTGTGCAAAGCTTACCTGCTCCAATATTTTAGTCCCAAATCAGAGGATACTTTTCTGAATGCTGGTTTACAATCAATAAATTTGAAGATAATATTGCATCTACTTGATTATGGAATTTTTATGATGCTTTCATTTTGCTTAGCATATAAGAATGTGGGTACTGATTAAGTTTCTGAAAAAGAGGCCTTGTCGTTTAGAGCATTGTTAACTGTCACTAATGAAAAATAATTCTCTTGGGCATCATCTTTCTGGGTTGCATGTCCTGAAGTGAAATGTGGCGTTGAAAAGTGGATTTTAAACTGAATTGCTGCAAAACGTGGTTTACATCAGATTCCAGGGAATTGTGGTTTATGAATCTATTTCTTTTTAGCAACCACAAAATTCATCATATTAACATAGATAAATCGAAGAGTTACAATAATACAAACTCCACTGAGAAATAGTGTACATAATCTTTATGGAAACATGACTAATATTCATCAGCTATTTCTTTAGTGGCTGTTCTAGATATGAAGGATTTGCTTAACAAGCTTGGCAGCTGCATGTTATCTACACAGAGCATGCAATCACTTGCAGTTTGTTCTGAATTCAGTCTGAGCCCCAAAATACAGAATTGTGTTTGTAATCCAAGAAAAAGTTAAGCTAAGATTCAGGAAAGGAGAACTTGCAATTACTTCCATCTGCTGCTTCCCTTTTCCATTAGCTTTTATATAAATTGATTTTGCAACAGGGACTAGAAGAGTTAAATTATATTATTTACACTGAAAATTTCATTTTAACCTATTAAATTTTAATTGGAATTCACCTAAGAACAGAAGACCTATGATAGGTTGGAAGTTCCTAATAGCATTCTCAACACTTACATGAATAGACAGTTGACAGTAAAATATTACTGTGTTTAAAAACTCAGGAGCTGCCATGGTTTGTGCAAATGTAAATCTAATGACCATCTTGTTTTGTGTATGCATAAAATGAGGATTTTTATTTGTAGGGGTATTGGTTAGAAAGTCTAAGACTTCATAGCTCCTTCCTTAATCAGACATAAAACATCTATGTATTGCCTATAATTACTTGAGCCATGCTATCTATAAGCATAGTTTTGTAGGAGTTGGAAGGGCATGGTTTGAGGTTTGTATGGCATGGCTATGGTATGGCATGGTATGCCTAGTCAAGGTTGATATAGATTTTTAAAATCATTTGATGAATGTGCCACCATGAGGATTTTGAAGAGAGTAAGTTAGACTCCTAAAATTCCTTTAGGCTTATCACCCCAAGAATCCTTTTGTAGAAGAGAAATGATAGCTACACTAACTTGGCTGACCTATGCTGATTTATTTTCTCTGAAAGGAGAACCTAAATTAAAAATAGAGGAGAACTGGAAAGTGATAGTTACATTTGTCAATGGTTTACTTACCCTCAGTTGACAGGGAGATTTAAACTGGATAAGAAGAATTCTGTTTTTATGAATGAGAAAACTGACTTTGAATTGGATTTATGTAGCACTGGCAAAATTGCTAAGATGTATAAATTACTATTGAAAATGAATATGGAAGATGAATATGTCAAAGATTATATGATTAACCAGGGAAAAATATTGGATACAACATAATGCTTGATCAATGGGAAAATATGAGGAGTAAAGGGCTGAAATTTATATTGAATTTATTATTTGAAAGAAAACCTTTACAAGATGATGTATCGTTGATATTTAAATACTTGATAAATTGTCAAAGATCTATAAGGGTGTGTCAAATGTATGTTGAAAATGTAAGAAAATTGAAGGTACCTTAGCATCATAATGTAAGCAAGCTAAGAAATATGGGGGTGAGATCTATATTTTAATTCAGAGAATTCTCAAATTGAATCGAACAATTGAAAGCAGAAGTTTTTCTTCCAGGTTTGATGGAGAAACAAACTGGAAAAATATTTAAAAAAATGGAACTTTGTTCTTATATATAACAGCAGTTATCTATGTTTTCTTCATGCATAGAGATTGGAGGACACACAAATACCAACAACGAAAGAATGGATGGTGACGTTAATGGAGTTGGCAGAGATGGTGAAATTGACTGCTTTGATTAAAAAGTAGACTGTCTAGCTTAGTTTCTATTTAGAATCCACTTTTGGAATTGTTTGATAGAAATGAAATTTTAACTTTGGGATTTGATCACTAGAACTGTTTATGACTACAAAAGTACTTTGTGCTTTGGAATCCTCTAGTTGAAAGGATCACTGTATTTTATGCTGCCTCTGTACAAAAGGAAATCACGGGTTACTCTTTTCTATAGCTTTTTTCTTTTCTTGTCTGCACTTCACTATTTTTTTCCTTGACCCACTTCCTTTTCTTTTTCTGATTTTTTTCTTTGTTCTTTTGTGTTGTACATTCTTTTGAAATTTAATACAATTTTGTGAAAAAAGAATAGTTTTGTAGGACCCGAGAAACCCAGAACTCTGTCAGAAGCTACAAGGTCTCTATGTGAAAATTGAAGATTGCAACAATTGTACTCTGGAAAACACAGTGGGAACAACCAATGTTCATTAAGATCAACAGAATACGGAGGAGAAATACTGTAATATGACATATATTTTGACATTATGTACCCCCCATAATATCTATATTGGTACAAGAGGCAGGGTTTTGTCTTAATATTAGTGTAGTCAGGGGGCGTGTGATCATTCAGCGGCTAAAGATGCTGAGCTTAGCAGCTGGAAAGCTGATAGCCATGATTCAAGATCTGAGCATTGCATGACGCTGTGAGCTCCCATTACTTCCCCAGATCCTGCCAACCTAGCAGTCTGAAAGCATGCGAATGAGAGTAGATAAATAGGTACCATTTCAGTAGGAAGCTAACTGCGTTCCATGTGCCTCAAGGTGTAGTCATGCTGGCCACATGATCACAGAAGGGTGTTCAGACAATATTGGCTTCCTGGGCTAAGAAACAGAGATGAGCACTGCTCCCTAGAATTGGACATGACTGTGGACATCTATCTTTAATTTATATGACCTTTTTTAAAAAATTCTTGGTTTGGTGCAGATGCCCTTGATAGTATAGTACTGAGAAAAAACTCTGTTGAATGTTGAGTCCTCTACTTTGTACCATGTCTCATTTAAGACTAATGTTTGAAGAGTAAAGTGAAATATGGCAGTGTACAATGAAGCGTGAATAGTATGCGCAATCATCAGCATATTGGAAAATAGTTGTTCTCCAACAAGGACTCCAAGGATTTAGGATCCATTATAAAGCTGATGTCACGATTGCAGATAATAGATTTGGAAGTTTTGCTAGCAGTAATCCCAAAGCTGATTCATGAAGGTCTTGAAGAGCTGCTTTAGCAGGTCTGCTTAGTTAAACATTAGCAATAGGGACAAGAGTCTATTTATCAAATGCTTTTCTGAGGCATAATAAGCATAGGAAGTTAATGTACTACCACCTTACATATCTCTGCAGAATTATTATTCCAAGAGAAATAAAATATCAGGCTACAGGAAAAAAAGGGAATAGAGAAAGAACTTCCAAAATTAGTTATATCGTTTTGCCCTTTTCTTGTCAATGAAAAGCATATAAAGAAGACAGGAGCTCATCAATAACTTGTATAAGACGTTTTAAAGCTAAAAACACACACAACCTTCCTCATGTGACAAAGCTGCAGCAGTTTTGAGAAACAGATAATACCTAACTTACTTTTACAGGATGCATGGTGAAGGAATATGGCTGGTTCATTTGTAGACTAATAAGATTCAAGTGTTCATTGTCTAACCCACCCTGAAGAATAACATCCCGCCCCATTGTTCAAATTTGAGCCTCCTCATTGTTATAATGGAAGATTATGAGAAAAGACATAAAGTTCCTAACCTAATCTAGGGAGATATACTTACTTTTATTCTAAAGGAGAAATAATTCACTTTTTGGAATTCATTTTAACACTCCTACTTCTATCTTTGTAAAACTTGCTCCTGAGATTTGTCCTTGGGAAAGAAGATTTACTTTTGGTTTAGGCAGCTGCCAGCAGCCTGTGAGGAGCAATTTTTAATGTTAAATTTTTGGAGCATAACAAAAACCTTACTTCTAGAATATAATGAGACTCTATGGCTAATATACAGAGATTGTGGAAAACTCTGTATTCCTACAACAACCTTTATCAACCTTTTATTAGCAACAGGGTCTACAAGTCTTACTTTTCTCTTCCTGATGTTGTGCCACATAAATAATAGGAAAGTCTGAACGATTTTGCAATGAAGCATGGAAGAAGAGTACAATCCTGCAGTTGTCTTCTAAATTTTATTTTCTGTAAGTGAATAACATCTGATAAAGATATAGGGACAGAGATTTCCATAGGAAAACAGCTTTTTTTTTACACTTTTTTTTGGCACTCCCAATTTTATTTTCTGCATTATACGGCTGGTCTTGTCTCATTCTTGTATTATGATTTAAGCAATATCACCCCCAGTTTTCTGTATCACAAAATCCTTGGAAGTAACAGAAGAAACTGATGGAACTTAGGCAACACAAGGGTTGGATTCCTCTAGGGCCATGATGGCAAACCATGGCCCTAGAGGAGGTGTGCTGCAAGTGGCACACAGAGCCATCTCTCTGGGCATGCCAGCCATCGCCCATTGCTCTTCTGAGTTTTGGCCGGCTCTCTAGGAGTCTCTGGACAGCAAAAAACATCACTTCCTGTCCAACTGGAAGTTGGCAAACAGGCAGTTTTTGGCCTCCGGAGAGCCTCCAAGGGAGTGGGGAAGGCCGTTTTCGTCCTCCCCAGACTCATAGAGAGGCTCTGGAGCCAGGTGAGAGAGAAAAATGGGCCTACCAGGCCATTGCGTGCCAGGAGCAGGGGGAGAGCTGCACATACATGCATGGGGGCAAGGTGCATAGAATTATGGGTGTGGGCACGCATGTGCGCAACCCCCACCCCACCTCCTGGCACGTGATGGCAAAAAGGTTAGCCATCTCTGCTATAGCCCATCCTGGACAACACTTCACTTTCTCAAGCATGGATAAAGGTGTGATAAAGGTGTGAGAGCCAGTTCTTAAATATTTAGCAGCACACCATTGCATACTTCAGATGGTTTCAAGCAACCTCAGAAGATTATAACAGAATGCGTTTTTAACATATAATAATTGTTAATAGAGTAGCCCCACCTCACCCTAATTTCTATCCTACTTCAAGTTATTTAAGTCCTACATTAAGCCCTACTAGGCATCTGATGAAATGACTTTCACTCATGAAAGCTTTTTTTTTTTTTTTTAATAAAAAAGGGTTAGAAAAAGTGCTACTAGACTTGATACCTTGGCACTCTAGGCTCATACCAGTGGTGGAATTAATTTTTTTTTTACTACTGGTTCTGTGGGCGTGGCTTGGTGGGCATGGTGTGACATGGTGGGTATGGCAGGGGACAGGATATTGCAAAAATCTCCATTCCCACCCCACTCTGGGGCCAGCCAGAAGGGGTATTTGCCAGTTCTCAGAACCACTCAAAATTTCTGCTACCGGTTCTCCAGAACCTGTCAGAACCTGCTGAATACTCTGCCTCATACAGCTCCCTTCCTTCAATGCTTCACTAATGACTGTAGAATCAGCCAACCACAGCTCAGAGTATATAAACCTTGCTACTGTTATATCAACACAATAATGATGTGGATGATGTTAGTCCTTCAAGATAGGCAAGGTTAAAAAAAACAGGCCCAGGAAGGTTTCAAAAATGATCTTCATTGGAGTAGCATAAGAAAATCAAGCCCAGCAGTGTTTTTTCTCTCTGCCTCATCTTCAGTAAAACAAATCGAAGCAGGTTTAATTAGACATTTTTTTCCACACTTTCCTTTTTTCATTACTGAGTAATATTTTCCAAGGCCATTTCTTCATAGCTAATATTGTGAGACTACAAGTCACTAGGGGAGGAAATATCTCCTACTAGGAGTTAATGGCATAGTAGAGAGAATGTGAAAGATACCTAATGTTTTTTTTAATCTATAAAATTAAATTACTATGTGTAAGTTAGTTTTTCCTCAATTTATCTTATCCTTCCAGTGTATCTCAATACAGTCTCATCATTTTTTGTGGGTATAAATGAAGTGCATATTGTGTGGAAACCCACACTTCGGTCATGCTCCGAGAAATGCTCAAAATTTATTAACAATAATTAAACTATGAGTAACTGAGCACTCAAGTGTCTCCTTTCTGTGCTAATGGTTATGATGTGTGTGCTTCCCGTGAACTCTGGTTAAACAATTAAAAATTATGCAGTTATTTATGAATCCTCAAGAGTTTAGGAAGTGGACACTTATGGGTTTGGAAGCAATAAGGATAAGGAGGGATAGAAATAAGTACTTCGGCATATCAGTAATTACAAAATTGGCATTTCACTTTACAGGCACTATGAAGAAAAGAAGCAAAAGAAATACAATTAGAAAACCAAGGCAATTGCTAGAAATAAAAATGGGGAGAGGTTAATGAGGAAACTGTCTCAAACTATAATTCAGGCAGATTGTTGTTGAGAGAGTACTTTTAGAAAACAGTGGGTGGTATCAGTGAAAAATGTGACATGATAGCAATGGGAATTCAATTTGAGAAACATTGCTAGATTCCCCATCTGCACTTCTGTTAAAGAAAACCCATTTTAAGTCTGTTGATGAAGACAAACGTAAACTTGTGCAATTCAGAAAAAAACATATGTGCAGGGGCCAAATATCCCTTTGAATGAATTCAAATAGGAATATTTTCCCCTTTCCTGGCAAGAATTTTCGGAGAGTGTATCATTAATAAATCTTTATCTATTATAAAATTAGAATGTTGTTCCAATGTAGCATAACTGCAATACTTGGCCTTTTCTGCAATTTAATGTAGTATTTTTACAGCATGTATAGTGAGAAATTAAAGTTGCTTGTCCATATGTGTGTCTCATAGCTACCAGATGTTGCCATGTAGCAAGAAGCTGGAGAGCTATAGATAAGGAGAATGTCAAAAATGATTGTCTCAAAACATAACATTGGTTTCCAAGTTTTCTAAACTCAGTTATCTAGCACCATTTCCCCCTTTCTGAAGGTATAAAAAGCAGAGCCAAGAAGGCAGAATATACAAAAGTTAGATGTTAGGCTGTGTAGCAAAATGGTAGAAAGAACAAGTACATAACAGAAGTTATTTAAAAGTATCGATACACTCTGAAGAGTTTTCTCTGAGGCATGGGTAAATGTGGTCTTATTTCCACTAAGAAACTGATTTACTAATTTACTAAAATTCTCTGAAAGGGAGTTCTTTGAATGACTCATACATAAGCAAGGTCTGTTGGCTCTCCAACACTTTGTGACAATCTGTTGAGCAACCAATAAAATTGTGACTCAATTGAAATGGATCAGTGGGAGCCCATTTTACATGAGAGTATCTCTAGCTGATCTTTTTGTAGCAGGGGCTGCGCTCATTCCTTTCCAGATGTATTGGATTCCTGGATTCTCACAGTTCCTTGTGAGGCTTTGCTAATCTGGAAAACATCTATTTGCCTATTCCTCTTCTATGGATTGAACTGTAAAATGAACTTCGAGTCAGTAAAACCCTGTTTAAATGTGTCAATGAGGCTGGTAGGTTAAAATTGTTCAGACATGTGAAATTCCATTAAACAAAGAGGGGTGTGGAAGAGAGAGATGTTTTAAATGTGGACACATGGAAGATACCTGTTCTGTCCACAGAACAGGACTTTAGGATAGGGATTGATGGTATTATTCAGAAAAAGCCCTAAATACAGCAGGCTTATTTAATTTTAGAATCCATGCAATAATACAACTTATTTACTTGAACTAAAAGGCAACATTGCCTTCCCCACCCCATAGCTATTAGTCCAAAGATTAAGTTCACCAAGCTGTTTTACTGTGACTGATATGTGTAAAACCTAGCAAAGACAAGTAAAATCATACTTAATTCCAGTTCACTTGATGTTATTGTACATTCATACTCACTTTTAACAAGCATTGAGCATCAGGTAGATGTTTCCGAGCATTGGTGGGGAGGGTTTAAACCAGGTATATTTGCACTGAAAAAGAAGGGAAGGTGGAGAAACTGGAGAGATCTAGTCTCTTGATGTATGAAGAAACTAAAATCCTTCTTATTTGAAAATCCACTGAATAGAGATTATGTATTCCTCAAGCAGTCCGTTGCTCTATCAACATTTAGAATATCACGATACTTGCAACTCACCTTTTAATGTAGCCTGCTCAAATCCAGCTGTTCCACACCAGCAATGTAACTCACAACCCATTAATGTGCACAATATAAAAAAATATGGGAAACATGAGAAGTTCTTTCCCTCTCTCCCCCGCCTCCAAGTTATAGCAATTAAAAATATATTAAAACATAAACTTCAAAAAATGCATTCAATTTAAATATCAGAAAGGAGAAAAATAATTAAGCAATAAAATATCAGCAGGGCAGCTATTATAAGAATTCCTCTGGGAGTTTTCTGAGGTTTCTAATCCCAGCTATAAACAAGATGAAAACAAATGCCAATGCTTAAGTATTGCATGTGTGTGTGTTTAATAACTATGATGACAGATGAAGGAATACTTGAATGTCTAGAATGGTAATGGCAGAATGAACTGTACTCCTAATAAGGAAGCCTAACACAATATATTGACTGTAGTAGAATATTAAAACACTGGCTTAGTAGTAGACAGATTCATCTTCATATTCTCATTTAGGCATGAAGCTCGCTGGATGACTTTGGCTAGTCAAGATTTCTCAGACTAATCAACTTCACAAGATTTTCTTTATATACCATGAATGAGTGATGATCTTAGCACTTACAGATTTTCTTCATGATGATCCCTCCCTAACATGGTCCCTCAGATCTTCTATTGCTACTGCAATCTACCACCTTGCCAATGGTCTTCCTATTCTTCTCTTCCCTTCCATCTTTCACAACATTAGAACCTTCTCCAGAGGGCTAGGTACTCTCCCATACATAATATGGGAACATTCTGGTTACTGGTTCATTCTTCTGGATACTGGTCCAGGACTCTATGCTGGACCAGTATCCAGAAGAATGAACCAGTAACCAGAAGAAAAGTCATGAGTTACATTAGGAAATGAGGGGTATGCTATAACTCAGGGGTGTCAAACTTGTAACAACACGTTGTCTTCATGTGATGTATCACAACTTTTTCCCCTTTCGCTAAAATGGGTGGGCATGGCTAGCATATGACGCATCCAGCCCGCGAGTTTGACATCCCTGCTACAACTGTTTGAAGCTTCAACAAACAGCTTTTAAAAGCATTTATTGAGGGTTCAAAATATTGCAAATTATCTTTATAAAGCACCTTGATTATGATATCCTGACAACACAAATTATGCTACCTTATTAAGGCCCAGCCAACTCAACTATCACACCCTTTCACAAACCTTTAACAAATTCAGGGAAAACCCTGAATTTATGGAAAGAAAAAATATAAATGCTAGGACTGTTTCAAGCAAAGTACTTTCTTAAGTACTATCTTCATGTTGTCTCTGTTAAGGGTAATCTAGGTTCACAACTAAGATTGTGGACTGTTGAGCAGAGTACCCTATGCATGAAAAACGACTGAGACTGGTTGTATATAATAACAGTCACTTGCAGACAAACTGGGGTTTGATATTCCTTTACTTTTAGGGAAAAGGCAAAGTCATAGTCCAAAAACAATTCCAGGTTATACACATATAAAGTCAGTTTAGTTCAGTTCAATTCACAACAGTCAGTATCTTGAGGAATCAGTAACTAGCTATGATCAAGCAACGATCATAAAGCTCAAATATACAGTTGCAGCATGTCATCAGATTACAATGCTGTAGCATCCCTGTAATTCCTCAACAAGCTATAATTTAATAGACCTTTTATACATTGGCTACAGAGCTCAACCAATCAGGATGCAGCACAGCCTTAAAGCAATATCATGCCTTTCTACAAACATACATAGTTAGTTTATATATTGCCTGGCCAACTAGTTAGGCAAATAACAATTTCCTGACAGTCTCAACGACCTCACTCTTCCACACATAATATCTGCGCACAAGCAAGTAAGCAAATAAATTCATGCTACCTCAGATTATTTTAGATTAGAAGGAAGCATTCATAACATAGTGAAACACATTTATTGTAATAGAATATGCTTCCAATTAATAGGCATGGGATTATAGCCTTAATCTCTTTTATTCAACACATCTACAGAAAAAGCTTTCCCACATACCTGTTTTCTATTACAATGCAGATAAGGACTCTCCATTCTGACTTTAACATCCAATGAAAAGCACACTTTTTCCACCAAAAAAGCAGGGAGAACTTGTGGCCTTTTATATGTTACTGAGCTACAGATCTAAGCATTTCCAGTTCCATAATTAATTTCAAAAGACATTTATTTAGTTTTTAAAGGGATGTTGCTGTAGCTGAGTACCAAATCAGGAGATTTCTGTTGATTACTTTGAAAAGTAATCAACTTTGAAAACTTTTATTTTTCAAGTTAATATAAGAGCTATATACTTACAAAGGAGATAGTCAGATGCCTACTAAATTTAAATCTTTCATTCTTTTGCACTGCTCTTTTTATCATAAGATTAATTGGTTTACATATCATCAGGCCTCCATTTCAGCCCAGAACCTGATAGATTAACAGACCCATTATCTCTTTAGTTGTGATGGAATGTTTATCTGGAGAATCAGTGGATAAAAGTTCTGGCAGCAGATAACTTTCCAAGAGGCATGGATTAAGAGACTGCAAAACTTCAAGCTAGATGGATGGGTAAGCGGTGGGTAAGAGGTTCAGGAGAGCCACACACATACATCCAGTAGGTTAGAAGGTTACAGCTTTAATTGGACAAAATTCTGTTCTATTCTGCAAATAAAGAATTGGGCTCAATAAGATTTTACTAGGGCTAGGCTTGTGCCAGATTTGATTAAACTTTGTCTACCAGTGGTTTCATTCAAAAGTAGAATATCCAATGGTGATGAACAATTTTATGACTAGTACTGGTAAGAATGACAGCATCCATTCTGATTAATGTGCTGTCCTTTAAGGAAAATGAGAAAACAATTTATTAAACTATATTGGGATAAATCTCATTCACTTTAGTAAAAAGATAGGAATTCTTAACCTAATGTTGCCAATGGGTGCTTTGTCTGAAATTGCTTTTCCTGCCCTCGACATGAAATATTAATTATCCTATGAAATTGTCAATGAACTCAGTCATATTACAACCTATTGAAAAAAGAAGTCATCCCTAGTGGAAATGAAACATGTATTTCCTCTCTAATGATCTCACACAGAATTGCTTGAAAATTGTGGGCTCTCTGGAACCTTCTGAAAGGTAGAAGGCAGGGGTGAAATGCTCCCGGTTTGGACCAGATTGCACAATCCGATAGCAATGGGGGTGGGTATTTCAGAAAACCGTAGCAAAAATGCCCCCCCCCCCGCCCATGCCTACCCAATCACCCAGTCCCCACTTGCCTACTTGCTGCTGCTTCTTTTGGGCTCGCTCCTGCCTTGCTTTGCTTTGGCTGCTGCAATCAATTGCATCAGCTAGCAACTCAATCTGCCTGCCTGCAATCCATCTCATAGGTGAGCAACACAATCTGCCTGCCTTCAATTGGGTTAGTAAGGGGGGGAGCTTTAAAAAAATAGTTAATTGGGGGTTTTTTAAGGATTTTTTTTAGACAGCAATTTAAAGTTAAGGAAGTTTTAAATTTAGCTGCTTTTATCTAAAAATATAAATAAAATAAAATAATAAAATATTTGTGCAGCTTTGTGAGACTTGGTGTGTTTCTGTAGTGTTTTACTCTAACTACACAAAATCTCACAAAGCTGTATGTGGCATTTTGTGTGTGTGTGTGAGTCAGTTGTGTTGTATGTGTGTAAAGTATGAAAGTTAGTTTTTGAGCTTTTTGTGGCTGTGTGAGGTTTGTGTGCTTGTTGCAGGGGCCATTTTGGATGAAGTACATTGTGTGTGAGTCAGTTGTCTTGTGTTTTGTGTGTGTAAAGTGTGAAAGTTGGTTTTTGGTACCTCTTATTGTTTTGTGTACTTTGTTTATTATTTTTATTATTTATTGTTATTGGCCATGCCCACCCGGTCACCTGATCATCAAGCCACACCCACCAATTAAGCTTCGCCCATAGAACTGGTAGCGAAAATTTTTAGATTTCACCCCTGGTAGAAGGTAAAGTGAGCAGCAAGCTTCCAACCAAAAGCAGATTGATTTCATCTAGCAATAAGTTGGGAGGAGCCAAAAAGACTTGCTTTCCCAGAGGAACCTATTTGTGATTACCATTGATCTGCTGAGACCACTGCAATAGGAGTAAGAAAGCAATCAACATTAAATCATGACATTTGTCCTGTTTCTGGTTCCAACTGAACACTCATTCATACATTTGCTATGGGAATTAGTAGTTTACTCAAAATCAAAATACAGCAGCAGAAAAGTCAAAATGCAATCTCTGAAAGAAACTTGTCTGAATGGCTTTTCTTTTTTTTTCTTTTTTTTTTAAATTTGCATTTATATCCCGCCCTTCTCCGAAGACTCAGGGCGGCTTACATTGTGTAAGGCAATAGTCTCATTCTATTTGTATATTTATATACAAAGTCAACTTATTGCCCCCAACAATCTGGGTCCTCATTTTACCTACTTTATAAAGGATGGAAGGCTGAGTCAACCTTGGGCCTGGTGGGACTTGAACCTGCAGTAATTGCAGGCAGCTGTGTTTAATAACAGGATATCTTACAGCCTGAGCCACACTGCGGCCCTTCTTTTAAGAGAAGCACACAGCAGGGTAGTCCAAATCCAATCCAGAGTTCCAAGATCCAGGTCAGGGCTATCAGCTAATCCAGAGATCAGAATTTCACAAGCAGATTTCACAACAAGCATCACACAAGAGACAGAGATCAGATAGTTGCTTCAACAAGGAATCATGGGCCAGCGGTGTTTCTTAAATCAGAAGGCAGTTTTCTGTCTTTAATCAATAGATTTAGTCTCTTGCTTGGCAAGGTGCCTCACAGAATTTTTGCTCAGCTTTCCTCTCTATTTGCCAAAATAGAGCTTGGAAGCCTTACTTCATCATCTGACTTCTCCATATGCCCAGGTAGTGGGCAGCCTCATGTAATTCTTTGCTTTGCATATCCTGAATCTGGCATTTCACAGATCTTCGCTGAAATAGCTTCTTCATGGAGTCATTCTCTGATTCTTGGGACATGACAATATTTTTGTTATATGTAAAACTCAAATGTGAAATATTCTTTCAAGAGAAAATCAAGTAAGTAAAACAGTAGCAAAGAGCTTTGATGATTGAAATGGCAAGTGTCTACTGTAAAATCAACTGCCCAATCATTTCTCAAATGTAAACATTATTGAATACATTTGCATTATTTCTCATCGTTGGCCATGCTGATAGGAACAGGTGAGAAAACTGAAATTCAGAAACATCTGGAAAGCCATCGTTTGTCTTCCCTTGTTCCAATAAGTAGTTCCAGAGTGAAACACAGTGACTGGTGAAAACACAAGATAATGAAATGTTTGGAACTGATGTGATTTGAAGTCCAAACATATGGAGAACACCAGATTGTCCTCCCAACATAGATATACTTCTTTTAATACTGAGTTATGGCAAAGCTAACCCAGAGGGAAAGGTCTAAATCATGAAATATAGAGAGCACCATAAGGGAATAGAATAGAGTAGAGAAAATGAAGTAGGTAGCCTGGTGGTAGGATCAAAAGAATATTTGGAGAAATGAAAAGGAAACCAATGTGATTCTAAAAAGTAAAGCATGGAAAAATTAGAATTTGTTTCACAAGAGGAAGAAATATGAAAAAAGAAGAGGATCATAACTTCAAGTAAATATTTTGAGATTGTAAAATAGTATATTAATTGTACTGGAATAATTATGACACTCTTTCAGCTGAGCATTTAAGCTTCCTTTCCCATTTTACAACTCAGTTCAATGGTCTGTTTGGTTTGACCCAGCATTTAAGGAGAGTTTATCAGAATGGAAGTGGGCTGCAGCTTTAAACCACTATAAACAATTATTATATTGTAGAAAAATAAGCACAAAGTAGCATTTTTCTTTTCTGCTCTTTTTACCCCAGTGCTTTGTGGATTCTCAGAACAAAACCAGGAAGTGTCTTGCATTGCATGATAGATATCACCAGATAATGGAGATCCACAGCTGCAGTTATGATCTCAGTGGCTCAGAAAAAAAAGTCCGAGAAACACTTCAGTTGCAATTATCATAAAATGAAACTCCTGGAATTCTTTATGGGAAGGGGCTAATCATTACAGGAACCTATATTGGGAGACTTTTTGGATAAAACAGAAAAAATGAACTTACGATTTATGATTTTGATGATAAAACAGAATAAATTATATGAAGAGAGCTATGTTGTAACCATGGAATAAGAGGTAAACTTATAATTGTGCTTATAATTATTATAAAGAAAATCAGAAGCTACGTTACATCTTTTTTCTATTTTTCATTTTCCCCTTGTATTTCTCTTTGACTTCTTTTCTCTTATTTGTATTAGTTTGTGCTTGCTTTTATATTATTTTTAAAAATCTTTAATATACAGTATATGTATGCACAGAGACACATATTTGAAGAATTCAAACTGGAATGTTCAAGGTGCAATAAAACACCTTGAGTATTCCAGTTTGAATTCTGTTTTATTCTGTTATTCTGTTTCCCCCCACCCCTAAAAAAACAAAACAAAAACTATGAGGTGCACCTCTCTTAGAAAAGTGCAGATAGAGTCCAGAAGAGGCATGTAACTGTAAGAGTCACTTACAAGGTTACAATCAATCCATTTTTCCCAAAGTTTAATTATATTGTTTATGTTGTTAACTTGGTATTCATTGTGGTATTTGGAGTTTTAGAGGTGTATACATTAAGATTACACTAAAGATAGGTGTGATAGCAAAGGGTTTAGGAAGCCCTACTCGTATTTACATTACCAGTATATTGTAGCTGTATGAAAATTGATGAAAACTTTCTTTCTCAACCTCAATTTCTGGTGTGTTTTTTAAATAGGAATAAGAAGATGATTTGATATTGCCTTCATCCAGTATGTTCTTTCAACTTCCAAGGTTGTCAGGATGCTGGCTGAGTTATTTTGGACCAATCATTCTCTCTCAGACCACCTCACAGGGTTGTTGCTGTGGGGAAAATAAACAAAAGAGCTGTTATGTATAACCAGTTTGAGTTACTTATAAAGTAATGAAGGCAGGGTAAAAATCTAATATATAAATAAAATTACATTTCCTTGTGGCTTCCCATCGAGTATTTACAACAATTAGTAACCAGTGACTTTGTAGACATGTCTTCCATTGCCTCTTTCTTTTTTCTTTTTTCTTTTTTACTTTCCAGTCCATAATTCCTTTGTGATCTCCACTTGTTCATTGTTGAAGCTATGGTCAGAATAAAAATGCCTGTCATGAATCTGAATAAACTAATTCCATCAAAGGTTAAATTATAAAAAGATCAAACTTAGAATCTGAATTTATAAATGACAAATGACAAATGTGTCCCTATTTTTTTTTTTAAAAAAAATGCTCCTCGGAAGCATTCGGAGGCATTCAGTACAAATGCCCTAGCTAGCATCTCAGACATCAAAAACTATATTATGGCCTAGCATTTTGTGAAGAAAGAAAGAAATGAAGTAACAGTTATATGAAGGCTCTAACAGTTATGGGAAGGCTCCAAAATATACCAATTTATATTCTAGCACCTGCCAGGGAAAAACAAAACAAAGAAAACCTATTTATATTATACATTGTGATATATTAGCTAAATATTAAAACCAACCAGCCAAGTATCAAATGAAGTGTTGCAGTCTAATAATATCTGCAGGCTTCTGAAATGAAAATATTTGTATAGTAAACCACCGAAGAAAACTGCACTGATAATTCATGCTACTTTTATAGAAATTTTTAATTCATCAAATAGATGTTTTTATGAAGACTGGGATGAATGCATTAAATCCAAATAAACCATAAACTGCCATACTAACACATACATTTTCTCAAAGCTAAATCAAACTCAAGGAGCTAAACGTCTTTCTTGCAGATCCAAATATCAAAGGTTCCTAGTGGCTGGGCCTTCTTAGTTTTTTTTTTTCTTTTCTTATTTACTCTTGAGACTGATCTGACTGGCTTATCATTAGCAATAGCTAACCAGTCTACCAATGTCTATCAAAGGCTGAGACATTTTCCAAACCAGCCCTTATTGATATATAATGCTACATGAATCAAAAGCGAAGGAAAGAACAATTTGTCATTTTAACAGCCAGGTTTCCAATTAGCCTTTTTAACTATTATTTCCTGCATATGCCATGCATTTTTATTACTCAATACATTTTAATTGAATATCACAAATACTCAAAGGATTTGATGCTAATCCCCCTTTCTTTTTGTTTTTAATTTAATCAAAGAGAATGACTTCTATTGCGTACTAAGCAGAAGCCTGAAAGACGACAAAGGCTGTTTTGTTTTTTTTGTTTTTTATTTTTTGTCGCTGTTGATACCTTATTTTGTGCCTTACTCTGCTTTTGAGTGGAGAATCAGGGATGGACAGCATTCCACTCTTTCTGTCATTTCCCCATGTCTTCACTGGCATGTTCACCTTCGACCCCAAAGATAGCATATAAAGAGACTCCGAGTTGGTAATCAGTGATACCCTTTGTCACTGTTGCCATGTCTGCCATGAAAGAGGATGTTTATTGAATGTAGTAAACAAATGATGGAACCGCTGAAAGATGGAAACTTTTCCAAAGTTGGTAAGAACTTCCCCCCATTAGAGAGATCCCCCCCTCTCTCTGCAAAAGAATACTGAACCTTTCTCCCCACATCCTCCAAATGCCTCTAGTTTCTAAGTGCATGGTTACCCTTAAAGGCAGAAACTCTGAATTAGAAGATGGCTAAGCAGAATTTAAACAGGTTCTGCCTATTTACCTATTAGTAAGGTATTCATATATTTGAAAGAGGCCTTTGGGTACTGAAATCCTCCATTGGGTTCCTGGTGCTATTAAATATTTAAAATAACTTTTAGTGAGCAAAGATGGCAATTCCTTTCCTGCCAAAAGAGTAAGGAAAGCCCCCCCCCCCACACACCCTTTTTGTGATTGTTCCCCACCACCCAAATTCCCCTACTTAATTTCACAAGTCACTTCTTTGCTTCTTTATTATATACAATTTTTTTTCATAGCAAAAAACCTTGACTGTTTAGAAAAGGTTAAATTTCCCACAGCATTTTATAGAGGTAGAGAGATAAGTTGTGCATATTGTGAAAGTTGTAGTGGCTTTGTTACAATATATATGTACAAACTTTTGTATTCTAAACTTCTAGTAAATATAGAATAAGTTATAGTCAAGAATTAGGATTCTTTGTGATTGCAGCAGATACCTTATGATTGCTGGCAATCACCAGAAGACTATTGCATTTTAGAAATCACATTATATGCTGTCAGTTAGGAAATATTCATGTACTCTTTGGCCCCGTGTTGGCGAACCTATGGCACGCATGCCGGAAGCGCCACACAAAACCATCCCATACCGACTGGCTCCTTGTCGTGTTCCTGTGCTTAAATGTGCACCGGTCAGCTGGCGTGTTACTGCTCTCAAGACACAAAAGTCCTCTTTTCTACACTATATTTTTACCTCTGGTGTTCACCCCACTGTTGATTATAATTATGCTTTAAACTTCATGAGACAATAATACTGTGCCATGTATGGCAGTTCCTCCTCACACTGCTGTATACATTGTGTGATAAATCTAGGCAGATCTCCAATGCTACCATAGTGTGACTTCTATTTAGGATAGCCAGTTTGCCAGCACAGATCTCATGTTATCACTTGTAGCAAATTTTAGTTGCCCAGATGATAGTAGCTACTTTTTAAATTCTACAAGGAGCCTATCGACTGTTATTATCAAAATGCTACGGCTACTTTCTGGTTTGATGCTTCAAATCCAAAACATGTAAACATCTGGAGTGAGCTCTCCTATACATTCTGCCTTCCACTAAATAGTCTCAGTTTGTCCAGAATTGGGTATAATGTTTTTTAAAAAAGTAAAAATGAGCAATAAGATGATTATATAAAGTTAAAATAGCTGAATACAGGAAAGGGAAGTAAGGTCTCCATGAGATCAATGAGTTGGAACCATTCATTAAAGGAAAAAGACAGGAAGACCTGTCCATACCTTGACCATTTATTATACACTGGATTTCCTACACAAGGAAAGAACAAGGAGCAAGAGAATGACTGGTAAGGTCTCCCTTTGGCCTTAGTCCAGATTGAACATCAAGTCAGTGCCAATATTAACCCACTGCAATCTATACTGGAATTCCTGAAGGTTTTTTATTTTCTTTTTAAAAACAAGCTGGAGACAAGCAGTTTAAGCTGCCATGTGACTAAATCCTAAAACGGATTCAAGGAAATGGGACATGGTAAAATGATTTTATCCATATTGGCGGATTTTATATTAAAATTAAGAACAGTCAATATTTTGTCCCATACACTTTTAGTATGGGACGCTAAAGAGAGTATACAAAAAAACTCCTTTTCTTCATAGCTATGGTGGAGACATTTCTTTATATCTTTGGACAATACTTCTTAGACATTGTTTTTTGAAACAAACAGGAAATAAGAGAAGCTAGGTTTTTGTAGCTGTAGCTAGATTTTTCACCAAAAACTAAATATACTAAAAGAATGTCCCCAAACTGTTTAAAAAATGGAAAGAAGGATTGACAGTTAAAAGGATTTATAAAATGATATTAGTATTTAAACTACTCTTTTTTAGAATTGTGGCTTCAGATCATTAAGCCTTTTGATCTGACTTTACTTTAAGATGCAGCCTTTTGTGTGCATTGCAACAATCAAGTAATCCTTAAATTATCCCTCAGCCAGTATTTTCATCACAAATTCTAGTTGTTCAACTTTTTAAAAATACCTACATATACCATTTGATTGGAAACCAAAGATAAATCACTTTGGTAAACTTCAAAATCAACATAATGCAAATGTAACTTTTTTTATTTGAAATGTTTAAAAACCCATAAATTAGTTATTTATGCTATACTGGTATACAAATTGAAATGTTTGAAATGTTTCTTAGAGATGAAGATACATTTAATAGTTCAAAAGTTATTAACATTGTATGTATTCTTGGTGAATATGAGATAATAATAATAAGAGATAAGAGTGAAGAGATAAGAGATAAGAGTGAAGATGAACAATTGTGGCTAATCCAAAAGCTTTACATGTTTTTTTTAAAAATCCCTACATAATTAAGCATCTGTGTCATTGTTTTTGAATCAAAGGCTGGTACATTGATTTATTTGTATTGAAGACTTTTCACAAAGTAAAAGTAGCACGTGTTTAGCGAAAAAATAATAATAGAATCAATAGTAAAGAAATAAAAGGGAAAAAAGCAGAAATAAAAAAGAAAAAGAAAAATAAGTGGCTTCTGGTCTTCTTTACAGCAGTTATAAATGCTTTTATATATTTTATCCTCTCTAAGATTACATAATGGTACACTTCTTTCCTTATTCTATTCTTTGTAATTATCTTTGTAAAGACTGGTACCATCAAAAAGAAAAACAGAGGGATATATATATATATAGAGAGAGAGCTTTTATAACTATCTATTCCCCCTTCTGTTGATTACAGTGGCTTTAATAAATTTTGTACTGCAAAATTCAGGGTATAACATAGAGTCCTAGAATTAAATTAGCAGCAGTTTCCAAGTGTGGTTCCAGGGCTTAAAAACTAGAAAAATAGATTTGGACATTTTAATGACTCCATTTTGATATGACACTAAGTGGTGCTCTAGGCAAAATTAGATTTGAACTCATATCACTTTGGAAAGGCAAAGTCCTGAAGGCTAAAGTGTCAGCAGCAGCAATGAATTGCAGAGATTCAACAAAAATACAGCAGTAGAATGATTCCTAACTGCTAGGGCACATACAGAAAAAAATGATCTCACTCCCTGGCACAATATATCACGGTGAATAATTCCTCTCTGAACACTTGTCTCAGAGCAAGAATCACAAAAGTGGATTTGGAGAGGCAGCTGAAAGGGGTGGTATCCTCTGTTCCACCTGAATCTCTGAAGTTAACCAAGGAGAAACAAGTACAGACGTCAAGCCTGCAGATCAATAAGGTGACAGATGTCACAGCCAGATTGCCTGTACAACCAGAACAGGTCAGAAGACTTTTTATTTTTGCTATATATTTCAAAAGTGGATACACTGCCATTACTCAGGTGATTTACAACCACAAACAAAGCTCAGCCTGAATACATGGGAATCAAGATAAAGGCAAGTTGTTCTCTAAGGATTTCATTTTGTCTCCTTAGAGACTAGGTAAGCGGACATATGCCTAGTAGCCTAGAGCAATATTGACTGAATCATTTCAATATCTCTATGCATTAAAGGATCTAGTAGAGAGGAGTCTTACAAAGTAACCTACCATGCCAACTGCTTGCTATAATTGTGATTGTATTCTTCTAGAATGTGTAAAGAATTCTTCTTCTTTACACATTGGCAAAAAGAATCAGAACACAAAATACAAGCCAGGTGGACATGACCTTGTAGATGACCCTCACTCTGTCAAGGACCTTGGAATACTGATATCAAATGATATCAGTATTCCAAGTGCCAAAGCCCACTGTAACAACATCGCCAAAAAAGGCATTAAGAGTTGTAAACCTAATCTTGCGTAGCTGCTTCTTCTTCTTCTACTAACCAGAGCATACGAAACGTTTGCTAGACCAATTCTCGAATACAGCTCATCTGTCTGGAACCCACATTGCATATCAGACATTAATACAATTGAGCACGTCCAGAAATTTTTCACAAGAAGAGTCCTCCACTCTTCTGCTCGCAAGAAAATACCTTATGCCACCAGACTAGAAATTCTGGGTTTAGAAAATTTAGAACTGTGCCGCCTTCGGTATGACCTGAGCATAGCTCATAAAATCATCTGCTACAATGTCCTTCCTGTCAATGACTACTTCAGCTTCAACCACAATAATACACGATAGATACAAACTTAAAGTGAACCGCTCCAATCTCGATTGCAGAAAATATGACTTCAGTAACAGAGTTGTTAATGCCTGGAATGCACTACCAGATTCCGTGGTCTCATCCCCAAATCCCCAAAACTTTAACCTAAGGCTGCCTACAGTTGACCTCACCCCGTTCCTAAGAGGTCTGCAAGGGGCGTGCATACAGCGTGCCTACCGTCCCTGTCCCAATATTCTCTTTAGTTGTATTCATTTTATGTATTCAATTCATGCTTATACTTATATATATTATTTAAAATGTATTTGACTAAATAAATAAATAAATAAATAAATAAATAAATAATGTTCTACTACAATGGTTCTCAACCTTTTCTCTTCAACACCCTCTTTAAATACCTTTTGTGGCCACAGACCATGGCCACAGACCTCCAACACTTTACTCAAGATTTAAATTATAACATTTCTTCAAGCCTTTGTGGACCCCCTGTGACAACATTATGGACCCTCAGTGGACCACAGGTTGAGAACCACTGTTCAACTACTTGTTTCACATCCTAGCTTACAAGTTTGTAGCAGTTGACTGTACCCAAAGATATATGCTTTATTGGAGGCACCAAGTACTGATTATCCCTGAATAATGAATATTTTAATTACTTCTTATAAGGTGAATCCAGCAGTTTCCGGAGCAATCATACATTATATAACCTTAGCCTTTTCTCCATGTTTCCTGAGTTCAACCAAGTGGCCAAATTACTCCTTGATCAACTTGATGGCCTGCATTGTTCTTTCAGGTGGAAGTTTTCAACACCACACAATCGGTGCTCATGGAGGCTAGGATCTGTGCTTTTCATGACTCTTCGGTGAATACTTATTGTATTCTATTATTGGCCAGTGCAATGATTTACTGACAGTTGATGGAAGGCATATTTAGGACAGAAATCTAGACTATGAAAGGCAACGAATACTTGGGTTTCTTCAGAAGATGGGTAGAAGATACCCAACAACCTGTCCATATCATCAGGAGTCACAGGATCGAACTCAGCCCAGATAACACTCTCAAGACTCGTCTCCGCCATCCCACCTGGATCTATCCAATCAGTGTCCAGGCCGTCCCGAATCTGAGCGATTTTATCAGACAGATACTGAACAAAATCCTCAGCGCGTCCCTATAAGGGGTCCTCCCGAGCCTCCTGCCTAAGCAGGGAGCGGGTCACCCTAAACAGGGTGGCTGGGCGATTATCTGCCGATGCGATGAGTGCGGAGAAATAGTTATGTTTCGCCGCCCTGATCGCCACTAGATAGGTCTGAATATATGACCTCACTAGTGTTCGGTCAGAAGATGGGTGAAAAAACATTTGTTACAACATAACAGTACACTCTGTTCCTTAAAGAATTTCATGCAAATTGTGACATAGTTATGAAAGGGTGGAGCTTAAATTGCAATGTTGTGCAGCATATTGACAGTTTGGCATCAACATAACTTGCTGGGATGCCTATGAAAAAATCAATTTTACTGATTTCATGTATGTTGCACTGAGTTGCAAAAGTACCTTAAAATATATAGCCCTAGGCAGTATGACTGGGTTGCCCTAAGGGCCACAATCGTAATAGGAACAGAACTAAATAGAATAGTATGCAAAATGACTGCCTAATTGTTAGATGTTAGATGTTTGTTGCATTGTAAACCACGCACAGTCATTTAGGCAAGATGGGCAAGATAGAAATGTGATGTATAAATAATAAAATAAAATAAAACATGAATACTTCAATTCCCCCAAATTCAGAGGCTAGGCTTTTCCCATCCTATCAAAGGCTTTGATGACTGAAAAAACCCCACTTTCTTGGTGCATTTGATCAGTGATTCTCATTCAAACTTGAAATTCTTATCATAATTCACATCGCAGACTAGATTATTTTATAACATTTCAAACTCCTCTCCTTAAACAGATTTGTTTCCACATCTACTTTTTCAACAAATGGTTTTATGAAAGTTGTAAGCTAATTGTCACCCTGAGTGCATAAAATTATTGTTTACTTATTGAACATCATTAATAAGTATCTATGGAAAAACAAAATTCCTATAGAACACAAAATAAAGTTTATTTTATTTCCCTTTTTTCCTGAAATTAAAAATCCTGTTTTCCATCTTCATGTTTTTGTTAGACCAAACACATTTCTCTTTTCCTTTTTTCTTTGCTTTTTCAAATTTACATCTACCAACTGGTTCCCACTAGTCACAAACTGCCAGAAATCAGTCAGAACATAATTTCTTAAGTGCGGGTCATAATCTGTGATACATCAATCCATCTGAGTAATTCAGCTATAAGCAAGCATAAATATTTTATCTCAAAACTTTGACAAAATGATTGTGCTAGCTTTAAAGTAGTTTTCTTGGCCTCATAGCCTTTTTAGATTATCAAATAGTTCTGTGAATTCAGAAATAATATGTTGATTTTAGTGCTATTGACAACTCTCTTAAAATAAATCAGCGAATAGAGGTTGTCTCCTAATTAAACTTTGATTTTTGAAAAATATTGGAAAATTATCCAGTATAAAGAATTTAAACTTAAGATTGTAATCAACATAACCTTTACAGTATATAATGCCAAAAAAATAGTTACAATGTTTGGTATGAAATACTGAATAGAAAGAAACATTATTTCTGATTTGGCTCATTTTGCAAAGTGTGGTTAACTTAAAACACTTCATATCCATGTTGATAGGAAAGTACAAATGTGAACATGAAGCTACAAAGATTTATGACTAAAAAAGCCATAACACAATAGATGAAATAGAGCGAATTGTCTTTTGCAAGTTACATTCTTGCATATTCAGCACACTTTTTCTTATAACCAGCACACTTATCCATATAACCAGGTATTGTAAATGATTCATGTTATGTGATAAGTATGAGACTGCACACATTTGTGAAATGAATATAAATAAAAATGGAGCTGACAGGTTCATCCATTCATGGAGACGGGTTTTATTGGCTGACTCTTAGAATGCCCTTATGTATTTGGCTATATTTCTGATGTTAATATTGGTATTAATTTTTTGGCAGTTTCCTCATTTCTAAGAGCGATGGTCGAGACTGGCAAAGTCTAAGATAGACACCTTTCCATTTTTAGATGTTGAAAAGCTGTAGCTATTGAATTTTGGTGATTTAAGTTATGATTTATCTTCATTAAAATAAAAAAGACATCCAAAATTTGCATTTGTTCCATTAACGTAATGGAAAAGCTTACTGTTTCTAAGCAAACATGGGAGAAAGTTAAGGAGATCCATCTATCTCCTGATTTTCAATTAAAACCAACTTTCAAGGAAGCATGTTTAGGATTGCAGCCTAAATGCCATAATTACCAGTATATAAAACAGAATACAGAAATTATTTTGGTATCTCCATGAGAACCAGCTCCACAATCATACAATATCATCTAGCTTTGAAAGCCACATCATCTGTTTTCAGGCTCTGCTATGATTTATATGAAATCAGAGGTGACCAGAACAATATGCAATTTTTCCACATCTTCTTTCTGCTTCACAATGTAGATTTGTGCACTAAGCAATTGCTACTTATCTAAAAAACTTAACTGCTACCTTGAATTCCAGTAGTTTAAATGCCAAGCATAGGGTTGTGTGTACATTATTTTTTTCTGCAAGTTCTAGAAAGGATATGCTTTCTTAAATAATTGTTCAAATTCAGTCCAAATAAAATAAGGCTGGGGAGAATTGTCCACAGATCCAGCCCTATTATCAAACAAAATGAAGTTGACGTCAAGAACAGATATCATGGATAGTGAATAGAAGAATCCTATTCACTGTCTTGAAGTAAAATACAATATTTCATCTGATCAGCTTCTATGCATGTTTTTGGAGTGAGATGGACATCCTCCTGCACACAAGGCAGCAAAATATTTAAAGCTAGGCCAGCATATACAATGAAGATCACTCTTCCCTAAACTAGTCAAAGTTAAATGCATTTGACCAGAACTCCTAGCAATGCTGAACCTTGCTGGAAATTAAGGGAACTGAAATCTGAAAATTTGGAAAGTGCCTAGATTGGAGCAGCTAGTAAAAGTCATTCCTGCTCAACCATGACAAGTTTTAATCAGCCTTTTCTTTTAGCATTATCTGTAGGAGTAATAAAGTAAATGCTTATTTTCAAGTCTCTATAAGAAGCTAAGCCTTGTTGGACCTAAGTCAATTCCTTTTGGAAGCTGAATAATATGGTAGCCACAGATAACATGCCTCTGAATTTTTTTCTGAATAGTAGTGATTTCTTATTCAGATGAGCAACATCCTTCAATAAAGTCTCCCTATATTCATAATCAGTTCTCTCATGTTGCACTAAGTATATTTAAAATGAACATTAGGAATGTGTGGGTTTAGAGACTGAGTTAAATAATCTTTAAAGTCTTCTTATTTCTATGAATTTGAACTCCATGAATAACCAAAAAGGAAACTATATAAGAAGATTTTGGAGGAAAGTAGCCAAATTGTTTAACTTCAACAAAAGGTAATAATAAATAACTTCTGTTGAAAGTACAGGAATAAATTAGTTTGAATTTGAGGAGAACTTAGCGGTAAGCAACTTTACCTAGATCAGATGTAATAAGTGTCCTGAAAATATTTTTTCTACCTCACTAATGTCAGAGGGCCTCTTGTGGCTCAACAGACTAATGCAGTCTGTTATTAACACAGCTGCTTGCAATTACTGCAGGTTCTAGTCCCACCAGGCCCAAGGTTGACTCAGTCTTCCATCCTTTATAAGGTAGGTAAAATGAGGACCCAGACTGTTGGGGGCAATAAGTTGACTTTGTATATAAATATACAAATAGGATGAAGACTATTGCTAACATAGTGTAAGCCGCCCTGAGTCTTCGGAGAAGGGCGGGATATAAATGCAAATAAAAAAAAAGTAGATTACAAATTATCACATTATACAAATGCAATTAATGTCTGAGAGATCTTCAAAGTTGTAAAGACTAGAGATGTTTCTTGACCATTAATTGTCAATAAGATGGCCTGTAGAAGAAAGGCCTTTTATCAAACCACCAAAAAGTATTTAAGAGTGAAAAATATCATGCTTAGTTATCCTCTTATAATTTTTTATGGGCTAATTTTGAAAAAGAGACTTTCCTATTGATCTCTGAGTGATAAATCTTAAAGCAGTAGCCACATGAGGTCACTGTTGTTCATATATGAATTACAAGTTTAAACTCACTGTGTAGCTAAGCTGACTTGTCCCACCATGTCATCAACACAGAAGACAAATATATCATGAAGGAATAGTGTTTACATCAACTTTAATTTTTAAAAAGAGTTGTTAAAATAAAAACCAATATAATGTAAAACAAATGTTCTTGCAAAAATAACTATATTCAAATATTCCTATATTGTTCAGGTAAAAATGATTCAATTATAATATTCTGCCTAGGAAATTAACTCTGAATTTCAATAATTTAAACGAATTCCTGCTTCCACCTCATAGATATTTTACACATCCACTGAATTTTTGTAATCATACTGCACTTTATATTAAGGCACTGAATGAGTGCAAATTGCTGTCATAATATTTTCAGCCTCACAGAAGACTATTGATGTTTGTTTGTTTGTTTGTTTGTTTGTTTGTTTGTTTGTTTGTTTGAGAAATAATGCTTCTCATCAATGTAACACTGGAACCCAACATTCATATTTACTTCTCATGACAGTCATGTTACCCAAGCATTAGTTCCCTAGAAGAGAAGATGACATCATGGCAAAGATTTATTTTTAAATCTTTTAAGCCCACATAGTAAGTTTATGAGGAAGCAATGCCTCCAAGTCACATTTGTTTTATCCAAATCAGCCTTTATCCGTACCCAACCATTTCTATTATGAATAAAAAAAAGGATACGTTATCATTCAGATACCTAATTAAAAGACTATTTTTTATTTCCTAAAAAGTGTATCGCTAATGAAAACTGACAGAAACTAGCAAAAATATGAATTACATTAAATGCTTTTCAAGACACACAACTGCTTTAACTGAGTACCTCAAAACATGTACAGTGAGAATGTAACAAATCTATTGCTAAATCTCTTTTGGTTATTTTACATTATCCTGTTTGCTTTACTATTTTATATCCTGGGATATTTATTTAATGAGTATGATTATTTCTTTTTGGTTAACGATTATTTATATGATACAACACTCAGAGTTGCACTGTTTGAGTTGGACAACCTTATAAAAGCTTGAAATACATGCTTGCATACATAAAGATTGCTGATTATCATACAGAACTAGCTTAGGATGTGTTATCTTGAAGACAGATCTGTCCAAGGTGTGAAATGGTTCCAAGTCTTTCATTATTAAAAATCTCCTTGGCAGAAGGTAATCTTGGTAATCTCAAACCCCTTTTACATATAGAAATAAATTCCAATCTCTCTATATAATCTCTCTAGACCAGGGGTGTCCAAACTTGGTCCCTTTAAGACTTTTGGACTTCAACTCCCAGAGTCCCTCAGCCAGCAAAGCTGGCTGAGGAACTCTGGGAGTTGAAGTCCAAAAGTCTTAAAGGGACCAAGTTTGGACACCCCTGCTCTAGACAGTTATAGAGATGACAGATTCAAATAATTCCTCTGTAGAACTGTATCAGCAGCTCCTTGGGCAGTTTGAGCTTCCTGAGTTGGCACAGAAAAAATATTCTTTTATGTGCTTTTTTGATGACTTTTTTATGTTAGGTGTCCATTTTAGGTCTTGATATGATAGAACCTAGAAATTTGAAGGTCTCTATATTGATATTGTGTTGTCTAATATTGTAAGAGGTGGTAGTATGGGAGGGTTTCTCCTAAAGTCTACCACCATTTCTACGGTTTTGAGTGTGTTCAGTTCCAGATTGTTCCAGTCGCACCATGAGGCTAGTTGTTCAACTTCCTGTCTGTATGCGGATTCATCTTTGTTTCGAATGAGACCAATCAATGTTGTATCATCTACAAACTTCAGTAGTTTAACCAATGAATCTTTTGAGGTGCAGCCAATGGTAAAATAAATAAATAAGTAAATAAGTAAATAAATAAATAAATAAATAAATAAATAAATAAATAAAAATATAGAGAAAAGTGGAGAAAGCACACATCCTTGGAGGGCCCCTTTGCTAATTTTACAGGTATCTGATGTGATATTGCTTAGCTTCACCTGCTGCTTCCTGTCTGTTAGGAAGTTTGTGATCCACTTACAAGTGTGTTCAGGTACCGCTAGCTGATTTAGTTTAGTTAGAAGAATATCCGGTATGATGGTATTGAATGCTGAACTAAAGAGTACAAAGAGGAGCCTTGCGTAGGTTTTTTTAGATTCAAGATGTTATAGGATATAGTGCAGAGTCATATTAGCAGCAGCATCTGTCGATCTATTTGTTTGGTATGCAAATTACAGGGAGTCTAACAGCAGATCCGTGATGGTTTTCAGGTGGGACATCACTAGCCTTTCAAAGATTTTCATAACTACAGATGTTAGAGCAACTGGTCTGTAGTCATTCAGTTCCTTGATCTCCATGATTATGTGATCAAAATTCAGATGCTTGGCAGCGGGTTCATATTTATGACAGTTGCAGTATTCTGGGGTCATGTAATCACCTTTTATGACTTTCTAACAAGCAAAGTCAATGGGGAAGCCAGATTCACTTAACCACCATATTATTAACTTAACAATGATTCAATGAGTCACATATTTTCCTCCTTAGTCCCCAAACTTCTGCCTTGACAAAGGTAATCTGGAGAGGATTGTTTGAGTAAAAAGATAATTCTTTTTGCAATCAGGAAAAAAAACAGCACAAAATTGTTTTAGGCCTCCTGCCTCAAGACAGAAAGATGGAAAAGTGGGTGCAAATACCAGGTATATGTTTGCCCTTTCCTTATTCCATTAACTCTCAAGTGAGAAACCTTTTCAGGTTAAAGTCGAACCACACACATATTCTCAGTTCCACCTTCATAAGAATTCTGAGGACCATAGTATTATATGGATAAGTCACACAGTCAGCCATATGTTTCTGGGTAAAAGCGTATTATGGGAATTGGTGAACTTCGGCTTCCACTGCTTCAAAGTATGGGATAGCTAATGGACATCCAGAAAAAAATTCTTTTTTGGTAAGAACTTAATAAGAAGAATCATAAGCACTCCAGGAAAGCGAACTAAGAGAATAATGCACAATATAGCAATTAGCAAGTTTTGATACAACATAATAATTTATACATTCCATGGCTTGTCTTAAATTTCAATATAATTTGAATAAACTTATATATGCATAAACTTACCATTTAGCATGCAGCTGGAGGGGAGAGAGAGACGTTGAGGAAGACTTTGCATTCTGTCTTTGGTCATCGCTTCCTGTAGGGTATTTTTTTCATATATGAACCCATAGCATATGTTATACTTAAAGGATTTTACCTCAAAAACACTTCCTAATATCCCTTCATGCAAAGTTAACTGTGAAAAACATCTTTAGGGTATTTCCCACAATATATAATTGGGGATGTAACCCCTTTGAATTTCTGATTTAATCTATTTTAAGTTAATGCTTCAAGAGTTTCTGCCTAAATTTGTTATCTGTGTTTCATATGTAAGTTAGACCTTTGTTCATTAATAGTTTGTTATCAGAGAACTATACAAGAGTTGTAAACAATATGTGAAGAGAGATGAGGAAAGCTAGAATGCAGGACTGACTGAAGGTGCAGTAAAATGGATGATAAGTTATCTTTTTGAAGATGATCTACTGACAGGCTGAAAGCCGGCATGGGATCAATTCCCCTTTGATCCCTGCTCCCATGAATGGAAAGGGAGAACTACAGTAGGAATGTAGTTTCCACTGATTTTCAAGCTGAACCAAATAATCTATTTTCTACTGAGTATTCTACAACAATTGGGATTCTCCCTCTGGTATTTGAAGTCATATGTGAACAGTGAATCTAAAAATTAATTCTTTTTCTGTCAACAAGGAATATTGGAAAAGCTATCCAACATCACTTCTCAAATAACTGTATCAGAGGTGGGTTTCAGCAGGTTCTGACCAGTTCTAGAGAACTGGTAGCGGAAATTTTGAGTAGTTCTGAGAATTGGTAGTAAAAATTCAGACTGGCCCCACCCTCATCTATTATCTGCCTCCCAAGTCCCAGCTGATCGGGAGATAAGGGGGATTTTGCAGTAACCTTCCCCTGGAGTGGGTAGGAATGGAGATTTTACAGTATCCTTCCCCTGCTAAGCCCACCAAGCCACACCCACAGAACCGGTAGTAAAAAAATTTGAAACCCACCACTGAACTGTATCCCAAACATTTAAAGCCATGCTCTTTTCTATCCTGAATTTTGTAACAGTTTGAAGTTTGTAACTTAGCATGTTGAGATCACATCAGTTGCCCTTCATTGCCTTTTACTTCAACTTAAGAAGTCGGTTTTAACCTGCCTGACATCTAATTAAGACACTGCTAATGAGGCTGTAAAAATTGGGATCTCTAGAGAGCGGCTACTGACATCTAGTGCCCTCTTTATCTGAGAAATATATCGTTGTCTGTCTTTGAGTGTTTTCACAGAGAACAACTTCTCATAAAACTTCCAACGCATTAAAAAGAGGTTTTCAGGGTAGTTGTAAACCTTAAAGCAGAAAAAAAGTAATAACAGCATGTGAATGTGTGTTAGGTTGCAGCAATTTGCATTTTATATTCAGATAAACAGATAAGAGGGCACTTATTTGTTTCAGAATAGCAAAATCCAATACACATTTAATATTGTTGGCATTCTGAAATGTTTCGTAAGCTTATCCCAAAGGTACTTTTTCAGGAGGCAACTGGATTTTCTTGTGTGGTTTTTTTTTTTTTGAAGATGTTTAGCTTCTCATCCAAGAAGCTTCTTCAGCTCTGACTGGATGGTGGGGAATGGAAGGATTTATATTACTTGCAGACAGCTGGTCATTTACATTGTTTTAGAGCTTCTTGGATGAGAAGCGAAAGGTCTTCAAAGAAAAAAAAAAGCAAGTCCAGTTGCCTCCTGAAAAAGCACCTTTGGAACAACCATGACCTGGATGACTGAGAATCTCTACAGAGTTTCATAAACTTGCAATGCTCCAATTAGGAAAATGAAAGTTGTCTTAGAGGCAGCATATTATCTGTGCTAACAGACCATTATAGCATAATTTATTTAATGCCGTTACTAGTGCAAGCTTAAATTCTATTTCAGCAGTTTGGTATATAAAAGTTCCACAGGCTTTTGCAACTTGTATAGCAATAGCACTTAAACTTACATACCACTTCATACTACTTTACAGCCCTCTCTAAATGGTTTACAGAATCAGCATATTGCCCCCAACAACCTGGGTCCTCATTTTACCGACCTTGCAAGGATGGAAGGCTGAGTCAACCTTCAGTCGATGAGAATCAAACTGCTGGAAGTCAGCAGAACTAGCCTGCAATACTAACCACTGTGCCACCATGGTTCTAACCATATCCAAAATGCAAGCTACTTCTACTTTGGCCTCCCCCTAAAGTTTTGTTGGCAAACCCTTGCAATCCAGATCTAGTATACCTTTATAATGTAAACATACATTATAAATGCACTTTGCTATCTTAGACTAACACATTTATTACAGTGCAGTCTGCAGTTATTTTATAAAAATCATGAAATATTATCCCCATGGGATGGCATGACCCCCTAAAATAAAACATTTGCAGTACTCCTTATGAATGATAATCCTGCTACTGATATTACCACTGATGATAATGATACTATTATTTATTTTATTTTAATTTATTGGCCACCCAACTTCAGTGGACTCTGGGTAGTGCACAAAACTAAAACGACATAAAAACAGTTAAAGTTATTAAATCGTCAGGAAACACAGAATAAAAAGTTCTGATAACAAAATTCATAAAGCAAACAGCATTATTAAATCACCTGCAATCAATCCTAGGGTTTGGACCAAAGCCAGGTTTCAAAGCTTTCTGGAACCCCAGGAGAGAGGGTATCATCTTTATCTCTGGGGGATACTGTTCCAGAGGGTGATGGGTGAAACAGAAAAGGCAGGCTTTCCTAGATCACACAAGATAACAATGCTTAATAGTGGGGGACTGGAGCACATCCAGTTGGCTGGAACATTCTGCGTGGGCAGAAATGACTGAAACATCTCAAGCATCCAGACACTACAATATCTTCTCTTCCCCCTCATTCTCTACTACCACCATGATTCTTTAGTCACAAATACCTCCAAGTAACAGGCAGCAGCAAAGGTTTTTTTCTATATTTCTGGATTCAATTTCTTCCTTTAGATGTCTATGGAGATTCTCAGTCATCCAGGTCACGGTTGTCCCAAAGGTGCTTTTCAAGAGGCAACTGGACTTTCTGGTTTTCCTTTGAAGATGTTTTGCTTCTCATTCAAGAAGCTGAAGAAGCTTCTTCGATGAGAAGCGAAACAACTTCAAAGAAAAACACACTGATCTTCTCATTGGCCATTCTTCCAATCAGTTTTCCTGCCCACTCTCCCCCAATTTTCCCATTACTGTCATTCTTGTCTTTCCATTGGTCTATTGATCTTCCCAGCACCTGCCCACAAACAGTAAAAAGTCATGATTTCAGGGAAGTTATTTCAAGAGATGTCTATCTTCCAATAAATGTTCCAATTACATTTAAATACAAGGAGATAAATAAATATATTCTCTGGTGCACATATCTATTTCTATCTATCTAATGTTTTAGTTTTTTCCCACTATTTGGTAAACTTAGACATGATGGTGTCCCAAATGCACACAAGCATTTGCTTGTAACACAGGATACTCAGGCAACAGTTGGCTTCCTGTGTCTACTCTTACACCTCAGTAAGAACGGAATCATCCTTATGTGAGATGATGAGCCCTGGTAGCACAGTGGTTAAAGTGCAAAACTGTAGGCAAAACTCAGTCCACAGTCTGGAGTTCAATCCTAATGGGACTAATGTTAACTCAGCCTTCCATCCTTTCAAGCTCTGTATAATGAGAACCCAGATTGTTGGGGAAATATGCAAATAATGCTTCTATGTTGTATATCACCCAGAGAGTGCTGTAAAGCACTACAGCAGGTAGTATATAAATCTAAATGCTATATCTTTTGCTATATCTTTCAATCTTATGAGTAGGAATTTTGTTACTTATTAGAGATATTCCTTTAAAAGCTTTGGTGAATTCTAAAATACTGCCTTTTACTTCTCATCAGATTTTGTACTATTATTAATAATTATTTGATGCTTCTGCACAATATTAATATTGTTTCTCTTGCACTTCTTAGAAGTTGATACATGGTTGATTTTTTTAAAAGGAATTTCAGGGACACATCATTTACTTTCAATAATGTTAAACTAATGGAGATGTTTGAGACAATTGACCTATTAGTGACTCCAGTGTCATTTCCCCATTAGAGTTGATCAATTACCGTTTGTTTGCTGTAATTAAGCCATGCGACATATCCATTATTCTCAGTTCTTCGGCAGTTTGAATTAATTTGGGGAACATTTTGTTTAAGGATGATGCTACTACTTATCAATCAAAATGTGCATCATCCCCTTATTTTTATCCTATTGTATTATTTTGCAATGAATGGGTTTGTTATGTGCTACTGCTTTTTAAAAGCATTATTAGTAGGTCAAATTAGTTTTACTGAATCTGGTTCTCTCTTGATCTCTTGCGACTATTTCTTTGCAAATGCTAGGTGGGATCTCTGAGACCATTTACCACTCATGCAAAAATTTTCAGAGTGAATGAGAGCATCACATGGGACTGAACTGCTGTTTAAAATTGAGGGTACCTAGATAGGAAAAGAAGTATTCCACAATATTAAAATTCTTTCTGAAGAAGGACTGAAATATTTTTCACTCAGTGAAGGAGCAACATTTAAATAGGAACAACTCTAACTGTATTTGAAATATTAAAGCAGAGAAAAACAATTTAAATCTAATTGTCACTTAAATTTAAAACATTAACTTTCAATTTAAACATTAATCAATGGCAGTTAGGCTTTGATGTTATCTTCACAAAGATGGTAAACCATAAAAAATCCTTAATAAAAAAAAGGCCCAGAATGTGAGAGCCAGTTTGCTCTAATGGTTGGAAGTTAGAAATAATGAGCCTGTGAGTTCTACCCCTGCTTCAAGTATGAAGCAAGTTGGGTGACCTTGGGCCAGTCACAGTCTCTCAGACAGTGGCGAACTATTTCTGAAATCTTGCCAAGAACACAGCAGGGGCAGTTGTCAAACCAGTTATCAGGTGTCAGTACTGATTCAAATGCTCAATACACTCAAATTGACATAACTGTATGCATTATATACCCTTTTCTTTAATATCTCCCCCACCCTCTTTACTAGTATCTTTAAATATCAGAGGTTACTGGTAAATACTTAACACTAATGTACAATAACCATGAGAGCCAGTTTGGTATAGTGGTTAAGGCATCAGGTTAAAAACTGGGAGATGGTAAGTTCTAGTTCCACCTGAGGCACAAAGTAGCTGAGTGATCTTGAACTAGTCACTTTCTCTCAGCTCTAGGAAGGAGGTAAATCAGGAAAATCTTGCCAAGAAAACTGCAGGAATTTGTCTAGGCAATCTCCAAGAATAGGACACAATTGAATGGAAGAAAATGAAACAATAACCATAGTATTTGGAGGGATAACAAGCTATTGTAAAACAGCCTAACTAGAAACTAGCACAATAACAAGATCAAAGGGAACAGTTCAGTTGGGAAGATTTTTCTCATTCAAGTGCAAACAAAATATGGGACTAACTTCCAGAGGAGGCTTTCACTAATAACTGAGAACCAACCCTGTCTTCATGGCTGAGTTATCACTTTGTACTCATCCTAGACTGGGAAGAAAATTGTACTGATATGCCACCCCACCCTCACTTGGCAGAACCCTATCCTGTTTTTATTAACTTTGCTTTGATTTATTGCCTAATGGTACTACACTAATGTTAGATGTGGAAAGTAACTGGTTGATTCCTCTGATCTCCCTCATCTGCATTCAAAACTTGCATTAGTTTCAGTATGCCTCTATTGTTAAATGAAGCTAATATAAGGCTGATTTTAAAACCAGGTAAAGCTCCAAACTGTTGTGTTAGTTGTAGGTTTATTTCATTTATTAATATGGATATTAAGATTCCAATTGCATCATTGGCTAAGCAGTTGCAGGAGGCTTTATTATATATAATTCCCCTTCTGAATCTAGGTTTATCAAACATTTGATAATCTGTGCTTATGAATTCATAGGTAGGATAGAGCTAAAGATAGAATGGATTTTGCTCTACTAGTATCTCTGATGCAGAAAAAGGCTTTGATTTGGTTTGGATTAATTTTTTTTATGGAGCATTAATGGCCATAGAACAGAATAAGTGGCTTGCTTTAAGTACTTAGGAATAGTCATCTGTTTCAGTGGCTTGAAAAAGCCCATTGTGAATATGCTGCTGCTACTAGACAAGGATCTGCCAATGCCATCCTCAATTTTTTTCTCTCCAAGAGAAGATATATTCCAGCTGAGCTCTTTCAAGATAAGTCATCAACCCAGCTCCTTTTAGGGACTCTAATTGGCCATCCAGCTTCTTGTTCACTTCCTTAGAAAGGGTACAATCTAAATTCAACACAACAGCTCTCCAGATACCTTATTGTGTCTCAAATGCACATCTACAAAGGAGATAGGTATGATCAAAGTTGACCTAGCTTCTATAAATTTTTGGTTAAACCTTTTAGGACAATTCAGGACTTCAGAACAATTTTTTAATCCACATGATCAAAACTTTGAATCGAATCTTTAAAATCTAGGCTACCCTACTTCTTTGGTTCTTTCCACTAATATAGCAGAACCCCTAAGCATAATCTTTGAAAAAGCTTTCATGACCAGTTCCCTTCCCAAACTTTGGTCACTTGTCATGGTCATCTCTTTTTTTCAAAAAAGGAGACCCCAGCCTAGTTGAAAATTGCAGACCTGTGCCACCTGCAAAGTAATGGAATCAATCATCAACCAATCCATTACCCTCCACCTTGAAACAAACAACCTACTCTCTAATAAACAATTTGGTTTCAGAAAAAAATTATTACGTAATTTACAGCTTCTTCATTGCAAAAACATATAAATCTTGATCAGGGCAAAGCAATAGATGCAATCTACATAGACTTCTGTAAAGCTTTTGATTCAGTAGTACATGATAAACTTCTCATAAAACTAAAATCCTATGGCATCTCAGGACCCCTCCACAATTGGATAACAGCTTTCCTATCAAACAGACAACAAGTGGTCAAAATTGGCAATGCTCTATCAAATCCTGTTCCTGTCAAAAGTGGCATTCCCCAAGGCAGTGTTCTTGGACAAACACTCTTCATATTATACATTAATGATCTCTGTGACCATATTACAAGTAATTGTGTTCTCTTTGCTGATGATGTCAAACTATTTAACACCAACAACAACACAACTACCCTTCAAAAAGACCTTGACTTTGTATCTGAATGGTCTAAAACTTGGCAACTCCAAATCTCAACCAGCAAATGCCCAGTCTTACATATTGGAAAAAAGAACCTAAACACTAAGTACAAGCTTGATGGACATTACCTTACAGATGACCCCACCCTGTTAAAGACCTTGGAGTTTTCATATCAAATGATCTACGTGCCAAAGCCCACTGTAACTACATCGCAAAAAAGGCCTTAAGAGTTGTAAACCTAATCTTGCGTAGCTTCTTCTCCAAAAACACTACACTACTAACCAGAGCATATAAAATATTTGCTAGATCAATTCTTGAATACAGCTTGACTGTTTGGAACCCATACCACATTTCTGACATCAATACAATTGAACGTGTCCAGAAATATTTTACAAGAAGAGTTCTCCACTCCTCTGAATACAACAAAATACCTTATGCCACCAGACTTGAAATCCTGGGTTTAGAAAATTTAGAAATTCTAAATTTAGAAAATTTAGAACTACGCCGCCTTCGACATGACCTGAGTTAACTCATAGAATCATCTATTACAATGTCCTTCCTGTCAAAGACTACTTCAGCTTCAATTGCAACAATACACAAGCAAACAATAGATTTAAGCTTAATGTTAACCGCTCCAATCTTGATTGCAGAAAATATAACTTCAGTAACAAAGTTGTTAATGCTTGGAATACACTACCTGACTCTGTGGTCTCTTCCCAAAATCCCCAAAGCTTCAACCAAAAACTGTCTACTATTGACCTCACCCCATTCCTAGGAGGTCTGTAAGGGGCATGCATAAGAGCACAAGCGTGCCTACCGTTTCTGTCTTATTGTTTCCTTTTGTTATATCCAATTAATATAGTTATTACATACTAATACTTATATATTGTATAGTTATTTCATGCTTATGCTTATATATACTGTGTGACAAAATAAATAAAATAAATAATAAAATAAAATAAATAAAATGAAATACGATCAGATGAAACAAACTCTGGAACAAAAAATAAAGGATAGAGAGTAGCAAGCAGATCTAGAGAGGCTCAGACTTCCTGTCAGCAGTAGTCAATAGATGTACTGTTATTGTTGCCAGTTACTTTACATAGCTGGAGAAACCCAGTTTGTATGTATGTATGCACGCATGTATGTATGTATATATGTATGTATGTATGTATGTATGTATGTATGTATGTATGCACGCATGTATGTATGCACGCATGTATGTATGCACGCATGTATGTATGCACGCATGTATGTATGTATATATGTGTCTGTGTGTGTCTATGTTGTGTGTGTATATATATAAATATACATATGGATCACATATACTAAAAAAGGCATATTATTTCCAGGAGTGCAGGCTGCAAGAAATATTTGGCCATATCAAGGTGTAGATTAGATTTTAGTAATGAGACTCATGAATATTTAACTCTTTGGATAAATTCTACCTTAAAAATACGTGATAATTTTTTTTATTGGAAGGTATGGTGGAACAGTGACTTTAATTTAATGTGACACCTCTCCTGTGCAGACTGCACTGGCTACCTGTGGCCTTCCGGGTGCGCTTCAAGGTTTTGGTAACTATCTTTAAAGCGCTCCATGGCATAGGGCCGGGCTATTTACGGGACCGCCTACTGCTACCGAATACCTCTCACTGACCCGTGCGCTCTCACAGAGAGGGACTCCTCAGGGTGCCGTCTGCTAGACAGTGTCGTTTGGCGACACCCAGGGGAAGGGCCTTCTCTGTGGGGGCTCCCACCCTCTGGAACGAACTCCCCCCCAGGACTTCGCCAACTTCCGGATCTCCGAACCTTCCGCCGCGAGCTTAAAACATATTTATTCATCTGCGCAGGACTGGACTAGATTTTAAATTTATATTGGTTTTAATGGGTTTTATTATTTATATTGCTTTTTTTAATTATTCGGCTGTGTAGAATAAGTTTTTTAATTGTTATTTTATTCTGTATTTATTTGTACTTTTTATCTGCCTGTGAACCGCCCTGAGTCCCTAGGGAGATAGGGCGGTATATAAATACGATAAATAAATAAATAAATAAATAAATAAATAAATAAATAAATAAATAAATAAATAAATAAATAAATAAATAAATAAATAAATTCATTCAATTATAATGTAATATATTTTAAGGATTTTTAGTGACTGCAAAAAGAATGTGGTTTTCTTAGTTCACAACAACGGTAATATTTTGAATTTAAGCAAGTTTTAACAACTCAGTATGGGCCAGATACTTTGGCTACTACAAAGATCCTGGGAGTCTTTCTTATTTGATGGAATCCATGGCAGAAGTTAAACCTAAAATGCGACTTTATCAAAAGTTCAAGATCAATGGATAGGGATGTATTCAATATGGATTAAAAAAATTGAAATCTCCAATAATGTCTATCAAGGCAGCATGTCCTTAAAAATGTTATAATGACATTTTTATAGTAATATTATTAAAGATTACAAGGTACAACAATAAAAACTAATACAAAGTAAAAAAGAATTAAAAAAAAGGTGCAAAAAAGAAAAAATAGAAACACAGAAAACGAAAGATAAGAATATAATGAAAAAATAAAAGAAATATATAAAGAAATATAATCACAATCACAAATATAAACAATATTAGTAATGCATTGCCTTCTTTAAAAATGAAACAAACAATATATTCTTCCCTTATTCCATCTCTTATCTATAAACAAATCCATAAAATTTCATTTCAGTCCTGATGTCAACAAAAATCCATTAAAGGTTACCAGAACAATATATCTATTTTAATCTTAATCAAATAAACCTAACGATAAATTTTAATCGAGGGTTTGTTAGTGTGGTTTTTAATGGGGTTTAATTTATTTTTAAAATTTTACCCACTTATTTTAAATACTCAGCTTATTGAATCAGATTTTTAATGAATATTGTATTTTAAATTTTTTGGTATTTATATTTTATCTATGCTGTACACCGCCCTGAGTCCTCGGAGAAGGGTGGTATAAAAATGTGAAAAATAAATAAATAAATAAATAAATAAATAAATAAATAAACAAACCAATTTTACATTTTTTACGTCTAACAGTCTTGATCATTAATCCCTTCAAATAATGTCCTACAACTTGATTTCTTTTCTTTTTTTTCTTTGTTCCTTCCACAAAAATATTCAAAGCTTTAACAAGGTTTTTTAGACCTAAAAATATTTTCAGTTAGACTAGAACTCCTTTGAACTCATTGGGGTTTGCTTTAAAGTTCACATGTCTGGAATCTTGTTAATCAGTTAAGGATGGAAGCTTATTATTCAGCTGGACAGGTGCTCATCTTTTCTGAAACTATAAAGATGAAACAATGCTTTTTTTTTCTTTTTACATCAAGTTCAAATGATAAATGTGTTCTCAAGAGTGGATTTAAAGACAACAGATGAAAAAAGACCCGTTCCATGGCAGCTGAAAAAAAAAGTTCTTTTATTGGAAATTGGCAATCATGAAATAATTAAAAATTATGCCATCAAATTATTAGAAAACTTGGAAAGACATATGAAAATTATTACATTCTTTGACTTTTTTGCAATTTAAATCCTCTGTGAATAAATAAATAAAGTATTTTTAATACTTAAATTTGCTCATCACAATAATGTCGTTTGCCTCCCCCACCCGGGTTTTCTCTAGTTAGGATTTCAAGTTCAAGAATTTCTCAGCCTGTATAGCCAATGCTGAAATTTCCAGAAGTCAGATTCTATATATTTGAAGGAAACTAAGGTTGAGGAAGGCTGTGTGATAG
Source organism: Ahaetulla prasina (assembly GCF_028640845.1). Taxonomy (NCBI): domain Eukaryota; kingdom Metazoa; phylum Chordata; class Lepidosauria; order Squamata; family Colubridae; genus Ahaetulla; species Ahaetulla prasina. The sequence goes on along the minus strand of NC_080539.1, from coordinate 110,517,084 downwards.
AGGAATTTGGCTACTGTGGTAAACAACACAATAAATTGAACTACCTATTGAACTATGTTTGAATAATAGCTATTTATTAACCACTATGAATAAACATAGTCAAGTCAATCATAACATAGTATGAAATGTGAACCAAGATTTTTTAGTCTTTCAATCACTCAATTGTCAATTGGTAAACCATGTGGCATATGAATATGACATTTTGAACAAACAAGTACGTAATTTTTTCAACATGTAAAGCAAGAAAAAAGTTAATGAAACAATGGGTCCAATTAATGGGAGAAGGTGGCAAGAAGGTGACAACTCTATCTCTAGTTTCTATCCAAATATTGAAGAGAGATTGCAATTGTTTTGGGACAGATGATAATGAACAATCTGAGAGCCAGTTTGGTCTAGTGATTAAGGCCTATTAGTCTAGAAAACTGGAGACTGTGAGTTAAGTCCCACCTTAGTCATGAAAGTCAGCTGGGTGACTTTGGTTCAGTCACTTTGTCTCAGCCTAACCACCTCATATAGTTGTTGTGAGGAAAATAGAAGCAGGAAAGTGTATGAGATATGTTCACTGCCTTGAGTTATTTATACAAATAATAAAGATGAGGTACAAACAAAACAATAAATAAATATAATCCATAAATGACTGAAGATGTATGGATAGCAAAATATCCTGAATAGAGAGCAATAATTAGTCGGTTACAATTAACATGTATGCCCTCTTCCTGAAAAGGATATATAATTTGGGAGTTTTCATGGAGTGAGGAAATAAATTTCCCTAGAGGTGTTTTTGCAGAGTTTAGAACATATGCTAACTGTAACCCTTTAGGATATAGCAGATCTCATCTCTCTTATTCAGAATAATTCTACATTTGATTGGCTTTTTTGTTTTAATCTTGGGCAATTTATTGCTGAGATCCTCAAGTTTGCCAGAATATTGGAATCCAACTGGCACAGACTGGAAGCTCCAGGAGATGTAAACTGCTTGTTACTTAAAAATGGGTTCTTGATCTGTGAAAACTAAAAGCTTTTGCCAGGCTATAGTTATAGCATTCCAAATGGCTACAATGAATGCTGAAGAAAGCCAGATGCTAGTTATGAGCAAGATGGACCATCTGGTATTACTTGGCATTCTGGACCCTGCCTCCTTTCTGTGTAAATTGCATTGGTTTTATTTTTACCTTATTTTTTAAACCTACGGAATAAGCCACTTAACCAAAGGACACTTGGCCCTTGGCAATATCAAAATTAGGAATGGCAATGTTTCAATACACAATTCATGGTGTACTTTCCTGTTTCATACATTTTGATGGTTAATTGACAAGAATTATGGATAGATAGCCTTTTACATCCAGAAGAGTGCTTATAATATATCCACTAGCATCCTTTTAAGATGATAACTTCCCCTAGAGAATCATGATAGATCATCAATTTCTGACAGCAAAATACTGAAGCTTTTATATATATATTTTTTGTTTACATTTATACCCCGCCCTTCTCCGAAGACTCAGGGTGGCTTACAGTGTATAAGGCAATAGTCTCATTCTATTTGTATATTTTTACAAAGTCAACTTATTGCCCCCCCAACAATCTGGGTCCTCATTTTACCTACCTTATAAAGGATGGAAGGCTGAGTCAACCTTGGGCCGGGCTCGAACCTGCAGTAATTGCAGGCTTTGTGTTCTTAATAACAGGCCTTACCAGCCTGAGCTAAACCGGCCCTTATATGTTTTCTCTCACAAAGTGCTTGGACCAGAAAACTGGAGAACATTAAGTCCTGATGATGAAAAGAGGAAACTGTATCATATTTAGTTGATTATGAAATTACAGGGAAAATAGAACCCAACAAGAAGTAATGGATGGAAGATCATTAAAGAGAGATCCAACTTAGAACTAACAAGAAATTTCATGACAGTGAGAACAATTAATCAATCAATCTGGAAGTTACAGGAGCTCCATCACTGGAGATTTTCAAGAAGAGACTGGACAACAATTTTTCTGGAATGGTATAGGATTTCCTGCCATGGTCTGGGGGTTGGGCTAGAAGTCCTCCAATGTCCTTTCCAACCCTATTATTCTAACTTCTATGTTCTATTTTTGGTCAGTTTTATATATATTCTGTATGAATTAAAATGATCCTACTAAAATAGATTAATTTGGGAGAGAACATCATCTCCTTTTTCTTTGTTAGTGGTGTGGTTTAATTACTGTGAATGGGCAACTTTTGAGGGTAAGATCCTTAAACTGTGGTTCATATCCGCTCCCTCCTCCCTATGGAGGGCATGAACAATGAGAGCGGTATGCAATTTTTAAAATACATTTGTGTCACATATAGTAGTCAAGCTTGAATTTTGAGTATTACTGAGATTAGAAATTGGTTTTCCATCTGCTTCCCTTTTTGGCAAGGCCACAAAGATTCTATCAATTACCAATTCAGTCTCTAAATTATTATTTGTGTTTGAAATTTTTTTACATCCACATATCTATATTTAAATATTTTTAAACATAGATTTTAAATATAGATTTAAATATTTATTTATTTATTTATTTATTTATTTATTTTACAAAATATTTAAGTATATCCATTACTATCTACTACGTCAAAAATACCTACCATGTTACTAGCACCAAGGAATTCAACTTAATTTTTACATATAACCATAACCTCCTAGCTTTGGGTAAGCAAATGAAAATGGTTCGCACCTATTCGGGAGAACCGGTTGTTGGAAGAAATCTTATTTTGTTTTTTTTCCACTTTACAGGACTAATCCTGTAAGGAAGGCAGGAAGGAAATATTCTGGTGGTGTTTCTAGCCTAATCTTTATTGCCCTGCTTACAGAAAGTGCCTCTCTGGTTTAACCCTTTTACATTGTAACAGCTAAGGCGAAGCGCCCATTCCCCTGACATTGAGTTGGCCACATGGTCACATGACCACCGAGCCACGCCTACCCAGCTGGTCATTAGGGCAGAGAACCAGTTGTTAAATTATTTGAATCCCGCCACTGGTCTTATTCTATCTCACATTTTTAACTCCAGCTGAATGGGAACACCATGATGAGGGTTTTTATGGTTTTGATAAGAATTCTATTGTATTAGCTTTTGTTTTAATTGTATTGTTACTATTTTATAGTTTACGACCCAGAGTCCACTGAGAATGGATCAGCCTAAAAATCTGTATAAACGAACAGGAGAGTCCAGAAAGATGGTATTGAAGTAGCATCTGTTGTTAAAAGCTCCCTCTAAAGCCACTTTTTAAATTTTTAATTAACTGTTCTGCTAGAGTCCTGTATTTTTACTCTTTTTAATGGAGACCTATATTCTTTCCATTTCTGTCATGGAGAAAAGGAAGAAAAGGCAATATTCACATTCTGCTTCTTAGATTTCATTCAAGCCTACCAAACAACTCAAAGTTGACAGTTACCTAAAAGGAAAACAGCTAATCAAACCCCCTGCACTTTTCCTGATGGCTTCTCTAATAGATCCTCCTGGAATGGGATTTACAAACAGAGACAGAGAGTTCCCAACTTTTAAATCTTTCTTCTTCTATCCCTGAGGAAGCTTCTGCCTTACAGATTGCAGCCATTTGTCCAGCTGCTGCAGGACTTATACAACAAGGGGATTAGGACTTAAAAAATAAAAATGTTACTGACTTTATAAGCAGCCAATGCCTACTGATGGCACAAACTGTATTGTCAATTCTTGAGCTTTTAACAGTTAACAACCAAGTGGACATTCTAAGAGTCTCTTATTAAGCTTAAACACATTCATACACTACTGTTAAAGTCAGTCAAAACAAGCTCACCCTGATATAACCGTGTCTCAAAAACCAATAACAGATGGAAAAATGGATCTCATTTTGGAACCTAAAAAGAGAGTGAGGAACAAAACAGAATAACAGGGTTGGAAGGAATCTTGAAGGTCTTCTAGTCTAAGGTATTCTATCCCTGCACAAGCAGGAGACCCTATACTATTCCAGACAAGTGGCTGTCCAATCTCTTCTTAAAAGCTCCAGTGATGGAGCACTCACAACTTCTGAAGGCAAGCAGTTCCACTGATTAATTGTTCTCATTGATAGGAAATTTCTTAGTTCTAGGTTGGTTCTCTCCTTGAATGGGTCAGCAAGACCTGCTAAAGGCCACCATTCACCATTATCTACCAATTTATGACTTTACACTGAGATTGAGGATCAGCTTCCTTAAAGCCTCCGTCCCCTCCTAACAACCAGCCACCACATACCGCCCTGAAACTATGGAACCAAGTAAAGAGCTATTGTGAGGCACAACCACAATTGTCTGCTGCCTGGTGAAGAACAACTTTGGCCTGTGTGGATATCACTAAATAGATTGTGCACTGGGGTAGGAGGATCAAAGGACAATCTAAGAAAATGGAGTTTCCTTACAGAAGACACACTGTGAAGAATCCATCTCACATATCCTACAGTGCATATCATGTCCAACCTACAACGTATACAGGGGAAGACCTCATATTTTGCAGTATAAACCTATATCCAGAAAAATATGCAAGTATCACTTTTGGATGAAAGGCAATTACATCATAACTTTTACTTACATCCAAATCAGATAATAATAATAATAATAATAATAATAATAATAATAATAATAATAATAATAATAATAATAATAATAATAATAATAATAATAATAATAATAAAAATAAAAATAATAATAATAACAGAATAAATAGAGGAAAATGGGGATCCAGAAGTGCAACCATTCTGTCTCTCAGTCAGCTTCCACACTGTGAAAGGCAGTACACTGATTTGCAAGGTTGCATGGCTTCCATCCAGGAGAACCACTAAACAGATCCTAACATTTGAATATCCTACCAACAGGCTGTTCAAAGTGAAGCCTTTTTTGAGCAAGTTTGTGATCTTCCCATTACATGTGTTTCACACAGAGGGAGTAAGCTCATTAATAACTCATCTTGGCAATAAGAGTGCTTTTACTTTAAAGTTTAATTGTAGCAAGATAAAAGTAGGTAACTCCAAGGACATTCTATCACCACAGTCCTGGAGAAGAAAAAGTCTGAGCAAACAATCTGTACTTCCCACAGCAAATCAATTTTCTGAAGAACCCTTAGAGACGAATTTGATTAACTCTTTCAGTTCCTTGCCAAATAATGAACAAGTGGGTGTTATAAAAAGGCTAGATGATCTGAGGGAATTATTACCGTAGCTATAACATACTATACTGTATGTTATACTGTATGTTATATTGTACACTTTCCTGTACTATGTCGGAAGCACTAAAATGCTCCTGTGGTGAAAGGATCAGTCAGTGACATCACCATTGGTCTGGTGGGTGCCCAGTTGGGGTTCCTTTCATGTCCCCATTAACGAGCCGACCGAAGTGGTACCTATTTATCTACTCACATTTTACATGTTTGTGTAACATGTAGGTTGGACTGCTAGGTCGGCAGGAATTGGAGCAAATGGCGGAAGCTCACCCTATCACACAGCAGCACTCGGGCTTTGCATGCGGGCCTGCAAATTGTCAACCCAGCGTCCTATCATGTGAGCCACCACATTCCTAGCAACTTCTTCTTGGAAATATTTTGAAAATGATTTGTTTTTAGTATCTGTGGTCCAGAATGCCCAATAGTCTCTCCTATTCCCTAACACTCCTCAAATTTTCCCCCTATTTTAGTTCCCACCCATTTCATAAAAATGTCTTCTCCTGCTCCATTTTGCCACGATGCCTTTGTGTCCTGACTAAAATTTCTCATTTTACTTAATCTGTTTAAGTGTGTAAAGTCCTGCTATCTTTGTTCTTATACAAATGCGGCTATACATTTGTTCAAGGATAACCGCAGTTGCTTCCAGCTAAAGGTCACTATCACAGTTTGAGCTCTCATAAGTCAATTCCTTATTTTTGGTTTATATTCTAATCTCTGCTTGATTTCATGAACTGATTTTAATGTGATCCTCCTCTCCCCCAGTTTATTTCCTAGAAATTCACCTAAGATTTTACAAGGTGTTGTTTTCTTAATGTTAAATCTAATCTCCCCAGCTCATAATCATATCTTATGAAAGTTTTTTATATAGTATAAATAAAGAATAGTGTATAACCCCTGCTTTCCCACCTGCTTCCAATAATGCAGAGATGCAGGCTTTCTCTTTCCACAAATTTAAATTCTAAATTCCATATGATCTTGAAGTTGGGCTATCCAATTTCAGTAATGAGTTAATTAACAAATGCAGGAATGTACCTGATTATTTTGTGCTGATGCCACAGCTATGGCTAATGTATAGCGTAAGAAGAAGAAAAAAATAAAACCTCTTAAAATATAATTTTATTTTGCAATTTTATCCTATCTAACAAACCTTTCATTCTTTTACACTCTAGAAATTCTTCCCTCCCTCCCTTTCATTTTCTATTTCAATTCTCTCTTAATCTAACATAAAATAGCTTAATATAAACAAAATTATATTAACATTAACCATTTACTATAAAAAGAAGTTACTTATATATGTCATCTATTGCCTTTCCTTTTGGTAGAAATTTTACATTTCTTCCATTTTTATGTGCCTTTAGACTTGTCTGTAATCAATATTTCATTTTACAACAAACCTTGTATATTAATCCCATTTTCACTGTTTTGGAATAAAACTATGCATTATAGACATCATTGGGATAGATTTTTACACAAACTGCTATTTCCCTAATATAGTATATTTTCAATTTACTTTTTAGATATAAAATCTCACCATTCTAACTGAAGTAATATATAAAGATATTGGGTTTATATGACAAAAAGAGGTTCATTATAATGTATCTAATGTATTAAACATCTTTCTACTATTCTAATGAAATAATATAGAGGGCAGTGATTTTCCTAATGTTGTTGGACTTTCATCATACCTGATTATTGGTTCCTACCCCAAAAATTAAGTGAACAGAGCAACAAACTATATATCACACATAGTTGGCTACTAGGGAATTTATATGTTAGCGACACTGGAGGGGATTAAAGATTTCTACCATTTAGTTATCATAGAGTAGTAAATGGCATATGTTAATAATATATTACAGAATTTTTGCAAACTTTTCTAAAACAATAAGTAAATTTCTTGCTTGTAATCTTTATAAAGAGATCTTCCTTTTCCATGGATTTCTGTGTTCACAGCTAATTCTGTGGAAAGTTCCATTTAATACATCCTAACATTTAGTTAAAGTCTGACATAAGGCACTTGTAAATCAGTTTTACTGCAACGAATTACATTTTTCCACTAGGAACTGTTATTTAGTTAAATGGTTTTAAGACATCAGACTATTATATGACAGATGATTTTGTCACTATGCAAAATATGAACCCTCTAATCAACTTGTTATAGCATTTCACAAATGTATATGACAGTAAAGTAAGTAAACTGTCATTTGGGCAATCAATCCTTGAAATCCTTCAGGACCAGGAAAAGGGTGTTTGACATAGTCTTTGAAGCAGCAATAGGGTTTACAGTCATACATGAATGCATTACTGAACAGTGATGCAGTAGAAGATATGTAAACAGAATTGCTAAAGATAAAAATGTTACCTTCATTTTCACATGACATTTCATTTTCCTTCAAAGCACAGTTTTTCTTAACATTTCATATATCAGTTAAATCTAGAATGTCTTTCTCATGAATGCATCATGGGGAGGTTCTTAGAAAAAGCTCTTTTTTTCCCAATTGCCCAATATCATCTTCATGTGTTTTCATTTGAGAATGGGCAAAATCAGAATTTCATTTTTTTAATGTGTGCCAGTGTGTTCACAGAAAAAAGTGACAATAAATAATAATAATAATAATAATAATAATAATAATAATAATAATAATAATAATAATAATAATAATAATAATAATAATAATAATAATAATAATAATAATTTAATTTGTATATCGCCCTTCTCCCGAAGGACTCAGGGCGGTGAACAGCCAGACAAGTTTATCTTGTCTTGTCTTGTCCTGTCCTGTCCTATCCTATAGCCTATCCTATCCTATTCTAGAAATTTCCCTAGGTCTCAGAAGCAGCTTTTCAGCCAAACAGAAACCTTCATGGTGAAAGAGATATTTGCAAGATGGTCTCTCCTTCCAGGTAGGATGCTTTAAGTAATACATCACCAGAATATTAAAATCCATACAAAACCTAATACAAGATCAAATTTCTGAATTATGGTAGTAACTGCTGTAGTCTATTACTGACCAGATGTACAAATTTATAGATGTGATGCTGGTCAAAGACAGCTTTTTCATTTGTTTGTTTATAAAATTTATTTGCCATCTGTCTCATGGACATGTTCTTATTTATTTATTTATAAAATTTATTTGCTATTTTGTTATCCAATAATTATTTACCTTACAAAACTGCCACTATTCTTTCATAAAAAGAATAGCTGTACAAAGAAAATGCTATAGATTATCATACCTAATACTGTTATTGCCTGAAATAGGTTCACTTTGAATTGATAAGGCCTCTGTGAAAAACATAAGCTTGCAAAGAATGTGTGGATGGAAAAAGACTGAGAAATGAAAACAAGGGAGGCGTAGATCACAATAAGCTATCTTCATGTTAAGCTTACTGAGCTTAATCTGAGCTTGAAATATTTATTATATTTATAAATTAATACTATAAAGTTATTGTCTGACAAAAGTGTTTTTAAAAAATGAGCAAAACCCATTTAGATTTCGGTGTTTACTTTATATTTATTTAATTGCTATAAAATGAAATTCCATTTTGTAGAAGCTGGTTCTATGTAAGACACAACACATACTCTTCACTCTTATGCATGCATCCTAGAAATTTTAAGTTAAAGCTTACCTTTAATGTCAATCCGTTGTTATCACATATAGAATCTTTGCTTATATGTCAGTCCCTAAATATCCACCCATAGAACCTGCTGTGGAATACATCAGTACAGTTATTAAAGACAGCACAAAAGACAGGTTATTTTGAACACTTTGACACATGAAAGGATAATTATGCCTCAGTTACTTTATGATCATCTCAGCAGATGCCAACATCTCCCTCACTCTGAAGGTTAAGCAGGATTGGGTCGGCTTAATGCTTAGAGAGATGGCAGGGACTTCCACATTACAAGAGGAGGGAATGATACAATGCGCACTTTTATATGCTAATGCAAATCATGCCCCTTAAATATTTGCGTGTGATGTTATGATGCAAATAAGAAATGGCAGGTCTTGTAAAACATGCACTGTGATGTCAGAGCTGATCTTAATAAATACAGTTAATTCATCTTGGGTCTTTGCCTCCTCATAAATGAACATCATACCATTTAGTGGTTATAAGGAGTTTTGCAGGCCAGATCCGGTAGCTCTGATTTTATTTGCTACCTTTCTAAATACAGCTAGTCCTTGAGGTATGACTGGCCACTTAACAGCAGCTCAAAGTTACGACAGACCCCTTAAAAGCTACCTACGAATCTTTTTCAAACTTACGGCTGTAAGATCCTTCTGGTCATTTTTCCTTATTATTTGCCCACAGGGATGCTGCAACACCGCCACGTCTCTCCCCACCATCCCACCTCAAACAGGACCCCATGCCTCCTGGAAGCAGCCAGCATTTTCAGCGCTCTGACAATTACTTGTGGAAATGGCAGCTGCTTTTGGAACTTTCTGCCCCCATCAGCTGGCTGTCAGGAGATTGCAAACCTTTCCTAGGCTCAAGAGTGGCAGCTTCAGGACAAACTTCCCCAAACCTTTCCTTTTCTTAACCCCGCCTTCCCTCCCTCCCTCCAAAACTGACATTTCTTCAATAAAGAAAGCAAAAGGGCTGGGAGGAACAGTCTTGATCTTTCTCTCCCAATTAACTGAAACTAAAATCTCTGCCTCTAACTCTCTAATCTCAGTCTCTTTTAACCACTTAATTTGTTAAATTTACTGCAGGCCTGGAAAGAGGGTGACAAAATCTATAAGTTATTTATCTTGATGAGTCACTGCCAGAACCAAGATAGAAGAAAGCAAGCAAGCAAGCAAGCAAGCAAAGAAAATCTTTCTGTGGCTTGTTTGCCTTGAGGATCCGAAGAAAAAGTTCAGGTCCAAAGAAAACGTGGCAGAATCAACATGCACCAAATGGCTACAGCAGAAGCTGGGTCCCAAAGACAACAAAAAGCTTGGAAACCTCTGGAAGCTTGTCCTGAAGCAGTTGCTTTGCATGGAGGCAACAGACTTCCCCAGAGCTAGCAAGAGCCAGGAGAAGTATGCAGTTTCCCAATGACTATATTATTGGGGCAGAGGCCCCACCCACAAGCATGGCTTCATCAGTCAAGCATGGAGGCTTGTTTGGAAACTTCTCTGGCACTGGAATGCAGTGCTAGGTCCTAATTTGCAAAGTTTTTCCTGCCCCCTTTATGGACCCAGTTGGGAGGCCGGCCTCCCAGGGCCTTCCTCTCCCATGCAGTACCCCATGCTCACTTAAAGACCTGTGCATTTAACAGTAGCATCAGGGAGCGCAAAAGATGGGGGTCATTAAGCCAGATTCTCTCATAATAGTTGTCACCACTTGTGATTGTAAAGGGCAGGCTCCGTTACGGTCATAGTTCGAGGACTTCCTGTATTCTTGTTCTTAAAACAGAACCAGAATATAGACTGCCTCAATAGCATCACCTGTCGTGTCCCACTCCTCCGCTGATGGCCAGGTCAGGGAAATCCGAATCAGGTGTGCCTCTGCAGCTCTGCCAAAGTCCTAGCAAAGTCCTCAGGGCAGGCAGGAGACCAGAAAGTGACTTCAGCAAGATATGTTTAGACTTTGCCTGACTCAGAGAATGCCAGAAAGCAGATCCTTTATATAGGCCATGGGGTGTGGCTCCATGACTCAGCACTTATCCAGGCCTGCCCCTCCCTTCCTTCTGTTGCCTCCGCCTATCAAGTCTTCTGACGCGAGGGTCACTCCAGTCGGCAGCTGTTGGCAATAGACCTCCCTCAGGCTCACATGCTGTGGAGGAGGAGGAGGGGTCTAGTTGCTCCGTTTGCCTGGGCATGGAGCCAGGGCTGGGGCCGGGAGGCATACTAGGACATTCCTCTGTGTTCGGAAGCAGATAAGAAGGCCCCGGCTGTGGTGAGATTGGGCGAGACACAACACTCACCATTGCCAACTTCTAATCTCTTTTATTTGTTAACAAACTTAACATTTTTTTCTAGTTACTGTATTTTTCAGAGTATAAAAACCTTAGTTTTTGGGGAGAAAAATAAGAAAAAAGCTGATTGGCAGGTGGATCGGCTTCCCAGAATACCCCCGATCAGCTGTTTCCAGAGGTGAATTTTAGCAACAGGTTCCTTGGTTGTGAGCTCTGTGCCTGCTTTTTTTTGGCTTTTTTTTGGCTTTTTTTTCCCTGCCTCTGAAAGCCTCCAAAACAGAACTTCAGAAAAAAAGCCTCTGAAGCTCTGTTTGGGAGCTTCTTTTCTGAAGCTTCGTTTGGGGCTTTTTTTTTCTGAAGCTCCTTTCTGATGCTTTTTTCAGCCTCTGAAACCTCTATTTGAGAAGCTGGGCAGGGCTACATTTGGAGTATAAGACGCACCCAGATTTTCACCCTCTTTTTTTTGGGGGGGAAGGTGCGTCTTATACTCCGAAAAATACAGTAATATTACATTAAAAACTACAATTCCAGAGTAATATTTTGATGGAAAATGCTAAACAGAATAGAAAAGATTGTTGGAAAAATGAAGCTTTTTATGTTATTCATCATCTGCTTCATACAATACACTATCAACATTTATTTATTTATTTAGAAAATTTATATAGCCACTTACTCGCTCACTGAGACTCTAAGCAGCTTACAAACAATAAAAACACAGTATAGAAAGAAATATTGTAGTTATTCTATGGATTCAACTTTTCATTAAAAAAATCAAATAACTTATTCAGTTGTATATTAGTGCCTTCAGTGTAAAGTCAGTTGCATGTGAACCATGCCTTGTAATCCAATCAGAATCAGAGGTGGAACAATAATTGTACAGCGTTTGGAGACAAAAGCAATATTGTTTACCTCATGTTGTATCTCTTACATTAATAACAATCTAGCTCTTGATGATCAGGGGCCATCATTTCATGATATACAGTGAGACAGTCACTCCAGCTGTAATATACCCAGAAGCAAAGAGTGATTTTAAAAGTGCTGCAATTTTTTAAAGAGAAATACAGGGAAAACAATATATAAAAACAAATTAAAAAGAAAAGAGTAATATCCCACAGGCAAATAAAGAAGCAAACAAATAAATGGGGAAAAAACCCTAAAAGAACCTAATATACTAAAAATGTAAATCATCTAAATGTCATAAATTTATCCCATCATTTTTAAATGCATCAAATTGTGTTTTAAAAGTACAATTTTTTTATAACACATCACGGAATCTACACCAAAGGAACAGGGGTGGGTTCTACTTATCTTTACTACTGGTTCGCATTGTGCCCACATGCACAGATCACTTTTGATGACGTTCGGGTCAGGGGCCGGAGCCTCCCGTCAGTTTTACTACCGGTTCTATAGAACCAGTCCGAACCGGGGACAACCCACCACTACAAGGGAAACAGACTGTATTATTTTTTGGACATAGCTTTTTCAAAAACTGGATAAATATCTCATTTCCTAAATCCAGTCGTGGATAATAGCACTATTTCAATTTCTCATTCAATTCTTTTGATTCTTCCTCATTCCCAATATAACCAATACTCCTTAAAATAATCAGATTTCACAATTTTGGAACATAATTAAAATTTACATTGACATATTTAATTTGAAAAGATGTAGTATATATAAAACATCTACTTGCATATGTTATGTATTTCCAAAAAGAAATCAAAATGGGACCTAATTAGATCATACATTTTAATGTACCTCTTATATTATCAACACACACACACAATTATATAGATACATTTTTCAGAAGTCTAATAGAGTTAGAATTTAAAAAATTGATGAATTTAAAATTCAAATCCAAAGAAGCAAAATTTTAAGATGCTGATTCATGTTCAATTATTGGGTATTGAAAGTCTTCCATAATCTTTCAAAAATCAAAAATATCAGTAATTTCAGCTTTAAAGATATTTGCAACATCTGACATATTTTCAAACTCAGTTGCAATTTCAGAACTAGATTCAATTTTAAAAAATGATAGCATCTCAAGTTAATGCATATGGTGCATATTTAAAAAATCAAAACACGCTTAAGTTAATTATATTGCTATTGATTTGCATCAAGCAAAGAAAGGTCCACATTAATTGTTGAAAAATTGTAAGACAATAATTAAAAAATAATTGAATTAATGTGTCTATTTTAGTATTTGCCAATTCTTTCAAAAGACTATCTTATCACCTATTTTTAAAGCAGAGATTTTCCATAAAATTAAATATTCATGAGACCCAGCATCAAAATCCAATCTACATCCCCTTAGGGCCTAAACATGTTTAGCTGCATGTAAGACAGGAAATGAAAAAAAGTTTTTTCTTTGGCTTATATTGATCTGAGTATTTGCCAAGATCTAAACAGGGATACATAATAACTTTTGAATAGAATCCATAGAGATTGACATTCAGTTAAATTCTCATTCCACATAAATATAGACAATCAAATAAATACACAATATTTTAAAAAGTCTGGCAAATTAAAATTTCCTTCTTTGTGACATAGTACCAATTTAGCCAATAACATTTTTGGCAGCCTGACTTGTCATATAAATTTCCTTAGATCAATATGAATTTTTTAAAAAACTATTTTGAATTAACACCAGGATACCTCTTAAAATTTATATTGAGGAGTAATATTAATTTTGGGACGTGGTGGCTCAGTGGCTAAGACGCTGGGCTTGTCAAACGAAAGGTCAGCAGTTCAGCAGTTCGAATCCCTACTGCCATGTAATGGGGTGAGCTCCCGTTACCTCTCCCAGCTTCTGCCAACCTAGCAGTTCGAAAGCATGTAAAAAATGCAAGTAGAAAAATAGGGACCATCTTTAGTGGGAAGGTAACAGCGTTCCATGCACCTTTGGTGTTTAGTCATGCTGGCCACATGACCATGGAGACGTCTTTGGACAGTTCTGGCTCTTTGGCTTTGAAACAGAGATGAGCACCGCCCCCTAGACTCAGGAACGACTAGCACATATGTGTGAGGGGAACTTGTTGCTGGCAATCCTTATGATTTATATTGATATATTGATCATCAATTGTGTTGAAAATGTTGTACCTTGATGAACGTATCTTTTCTTTTATGTACACTGAGAGCATATGCACCAAGACAAATTCCTTGTGTGTCCAATCACACTTGGCCAATAAAATTCTATTCTATTCTATTCTTTACCTTTAATATTAATTTCATTAATATTGATTTTACCCACCGATTAAGTGGACTTTTAATCCACCAACTACAGGTGGTTCTCGGTTAATGACAGTAACTAGGAATAGAATTTCTGTCACTGAGCAATGTGGTCAGAAACAGCAATGTCACATGACCACATTGCTTAATTCCGTCACTCCCAATTTCCATTATTAAGCAAGAACTGAAAGTTGTTAAATAAGTCCCTGGTGGCTTTCAATCAGGCCAGCAAATAATTAAGGCGGTGTGGCTCAGGTTGTAAGAAGCCTGTTATTAGAACACAGCAGCCTGCAATTACTGCAGGTTCTAGTCCCACCAGGTCCAAGGTTGACTCAGCCTTCCATCCTTTATAAGGTAGGTAAAATGAGGACCCAGATTGTTGGGGGGGCAAGAAGTTGACTTTGTAAATATACAAATAGAATGAGACTATTGCCTTACACAATGTAAGCCGCCCTGAGTCTTCGGAGAAGGGCGGGATATAAATGTAAAAAAAAAAAAAAGGCCTGGTGAGCACAGCAGAGCCAGAAATGGCTACTGCCTGGCAGGGGATACATGGCCTGTGATACATGGTACAAGTGTAGAGGGACTTGGATAGGCTGTTGCTGGGTAAGAACAGTGAGTGATTTCCTGTATCACAAGACATTTGCACACTTTCACCCAAAGAAGTGGCTTTCAATCTTCCCTGACAGTTTCCCCATTGCTTTTGCTTGTGGGAATCTAACAAGAAAGATCCCAAATGGTGATCATGTGACCATAGAATGCTGCAACCATCATACGTGCAAGCTGGTTATGAGGCATCCATATTATGACCACATGAGCACAAAGATGCTATGATAACTAGAACTTCAAGGATTAGTCCCAAGTGCCATTTTAACTTTGAGCAGGCACTGAACGAATGTCAATAAACAAGGGCTATTTGTAATATCCATAGAAATCTTCCTTTCTACATATTTAGAAGTATTTTGGTATCTTTAATCCTAAACATTTAATGTATTTGTACATGCAACAATAGTTACATGTACAATTTAACATATAGTATGTTATATTGATCTAGCGATCAGAAAAGAAAATGTTTTTTTTTCATCCAATTAATCTTATATACCAAATATTTCCCAACCAATGGAACTTATCTATACCAGGGTAGACAATAACATATAATAACGATCCAGAATTGGCAGAATTGGCATGTGAATTAATTGATACTGTGAACCCACCACTGTAGTATCAGAAGCAAAAGGTGATGATAACATGTTAGCAGAAGAGGAAACTGTTAAGTGCTGTGTAGGTGCTCTGTGGCTTTGGTTTTTGCCTCGGAAACCAACTTATGCCTTCAGAGATAGGATCTTTTGATCTGTTGCTGGAAGATTCAACGAGCATTTTGATCAAGTAAGGAATTTCTATTTCACAGTAGATGGGCTACAGAAACGGGACAAAAATGTCAGTAAGCATTTACTGAAACTGGCAAATTTCATGCTTTTGTTTTGAAATATCATAAGAATTTTGACTGGGTGATTTTTTTATTTACTGTATAGTTAGAAAACAAAAGATAACACTGAAATCCAAACTACACAAAAAGACCACATACAAAGACTTCATAAACCAATCTATGTATCAGAATCTATTATGGTCTGTACATAGATCAGACTCAACATCCTCTAAGGGTGATAGTAATGATACAGATTTTCAAAGAGATTTCTTCAGGCTGATCTCTTAATAAACAATGTGGTCTGTAGAGCTAGCTAAGAATCTGCTACTAGTGAAATAAATCAGTTCTGTGTCCCAGTCTTAGTGTAGAAGAAAACTCAATCAAATATTCAATTAAAGTTCTAATGCCTCACCCTGTGTCCCATCCAGGCTGCATCTAAATCCCACTTTCAGTATCCATATCATCACCTGAGAATAACCAGTTTAGATATGCCTTTTCCAATATGTTTTTCTAAGACTTCTGAGTTACATCAATTGTTTGCCACCCACACTATGCTGTTTGGGATATATTGAAAAATGCAGTATTTTTTAAAAAGATCTAGAGTAGGAGTTTTCCAGGTTGTGGAAACCTGGTGAGAATCCCAGAACAGTCAAGAGCAAAGTTCTAGTAATAGAAAACTGACTTTAAGTTTCCTCCTTAATCTCTCATGAATCTCACCCAATTTAAAGTTTTAAAGTTTAAATTTAAAGCAGATTTAAAGTTCCACAGAATATAATTTTAAAAATGCTATTCTACAGGACACTATACTATCAACTTTGTACTTGAGTGTTTGTTAGATTGTTCTTCCATTCTTCCTAGGGCTGAGAAAGAGTGATTGGTCCACAACTCCCACATAGCTTTGTGTCTGCAGCAGAACTAGAACTCACAGTATCCTGGTTTCTAGCGTCATATCTTAACCATTTCCCCATGGCAGGCGATGTATATGACTTTAAATGAATGGGAGAGATATGCCCAGTCTTGCCAAAGCATTTTTCTCATTTTAGCTTGTTCTTGAATATACTGAAGAAGTTGTAGCATCTGCTGACATCCATCAGATGGATATTGACTCATTCTAGTCACAATGGGTAAGTAACAAGTGTTTTAATTATCTTTTAAAAAGAATAGTGACTTGTAATACTTGGAGAAAGCTGAGAAAATGATCAGAACAAAACAGATAGAAGTTCTCCTTTCTTTGTTTCTTTCAGCTCAACTTTCCTTTCCTTTCCTTTCAGTTCAACTTCTAATGCTTGTACAGTAAATGCTACCTGATGACTGTTAAGATGCTTAAATACCCAACTACCAATTTCCCCACAAAAAGGATTGCAGTAAACCAAATTAAGCTGATAGCCACAGCATCCATCACAAAAGTATATTTTCATCTTCCTTTACCATTGTTGCTTCTATAGTTGAAATGAAATAAATTGCAATAAAATGAATCTATCTTCCCATTTCTAGGTGTGAGTCATGTAGGGCATGTGGGGCACACACAAGTGGAGATATATATCTGTATGTACGCATAATCTAGGAAGGGTTGATGGAAGTTCCTTTCTCTCCCCCTTCCCTTCTCAGCAAGCGACTGCTGGGTGGGAACTGAGTGAGTGAGGGATTGTGAGAGTGGCTGGGAAACTGTCCCAGAACATTAAAAATGAGAATCACTGGATCACAAGAGCCACCACTTCTCTCCCTCCCTCCCTTGAATCCCTGCTAGCACAACTTTCCCCAATTTCATTCCCTTGGGAGTCATTTTGGCGATATTTTGCAAATTCACCTATTTGAGGTACCTTGGTTCGAAAATTGTTCAATGATGCTGTGTTTCACCCAGGTAAAGATTATAGAGAGTTTCAGTAGTATATAGAATAGAATAGAATAGAATTTTTATTGGCCAAGTGTGATTGGACACACAAGGAATTTGTCTTGGTGCATATGCTCTCAGTGTACATAAAAGAAAAGATACGTTCATCAAGGTACAACATTTACAACACAATTGATGATCAATATATCAATATAAATCATAAGGATTGCCAGCAACAAGTTATAGTCATACAGTCATAAGTGGAAAGAGATCGGTGATGGGAACTATGAAACGATTAATAGTAGTGCAGATTCAGTAAATAGTCTGACAGTGTTGAGGGAATTATTTGTTTAGCAGAGTGATGGCCTTCGGGAAAAAACTGTTCTTGTGTCTAGTTGTTCTGGTGTGCAGTGCTCTATAGCGTCGTTTTGATGGTAGGAGTTGAAACAGTTTTTGTCCAGGATGCGAGGGATCTGCAAATATTTTCACGGCCCTCTTCTTGATTCGTGCAGTATACAGGTCCTCAATGGAAGGCAAGTTGGTAGCAATTATTTTTTCTGCAGTTCTAATTATCCTCTGAAGTCTGTGTTTTTCTTGTTGGGTTGCAGAACCGAACCAGACAGTTATAGAGGTGCAAATGACAGACTCAATAATTCCTCTGTAGAATTGGATCAGCAGCTCCTTGGGCAGTTTGAGCTTACTGAGTTGGCGCAGAAGGAACATTCTTTGTTGTCCTTTTTTAATGATGTTTTTGATGTTAGCTGTCCATTTGAGATCTTGCGATATGATAGAACCCAGAAGTTTGAAGGTTTCTACTGTTGATACTGTGTTGTCAAGTATTGTGAGAGGTGGACGTATGGAAGGGTTTTTCCTAAAGTCTACCACCATTTCTACGGTTTTGAGTGTGTTCAGTTCCAGTCTTAGAGAAAACTTGAATGTAACTCTTAAAACCAAGTGTCCTTTTCCATCAACACCGAGGGGAAGTAGACTTGCTTTTGTTAGAATGAAAGTTGCATTCTCCCCCGGGGCAGAAACCTTATTCTCTTCAACAACTGTGGGGCAAAAGGACCTTTCAAACAGAAATACAGGCAGGAAAAGATGCCCATATTTCTTTCCTTCCTTCCTTTTTTAATTTCTCTTTCTCTTGAGAGAGAGAGAGAGAGAGAGAGAGGGATTTGCAGTCGATAGGAATGGATAAAGAAATCCAGCAGGGTGGATGAGAAGCGCAGTACAAAGAGCAAGCAACCACACTTAGCAACCTCTTGTGTTTCACGGGCCGAGGTGGCCGCTAATCAAGAAGGGGGCCTGATTCGTTGCTGGGCACGCCTGCCTGCTTTCCCTTTACCTGAGCTTGCCTCTGCAACAAAGGTCCAGCAGCCGGCAGTAGAGAGCGCCGCGCCGCTCGCCTGAGCCCGCGTCCACTTCCAGGGACACAGCCCCCGCCGCTTCCTTAGTCGGGGAGGAAGGTAGCAGAAGCAAAGCCGGCCAAGCTCCCTGACGTGCCCCGGGGAGAGCAAGCAGGCGGCGGCTCCCGGGGACCCTTCCTCCCGCCAACCGAGGCCGCCCCTCATTTGCCTCTGACGGCCGCTGCCGTTGCAGCAGCCCAGCCAAAGCACCCGCCGTCCGTGGGCTACTCCCCCTTTCTCTCACACATCTCCTTCCTCCCCCGAGATCCTTGTGTGCAATCCCGCTCAAAAAGCGCCGCTAGTCTTCTCAACTTCACGGTTTGCGCCGCGACGCAGGCGGGGGTGGACGCGACGCCGAGGTGCCATTTCAGAAAAGAAAGCAAAAAAAAAAAAAAATAGGGGGGGGGGAGCGAGGCGAGAAGCTGGGTGTGCGCGTGAGAAGGAAGATGTTCCCGAAGCCTAGGGCAGAGCTAAGGTCATAAGGGGACCAGGCGGTCTCCCTCCTATCCTTCCTCTCCCCACACCAACCTTTCCTTTCAGCCTCCCACCCCGCCGCCCCGCGTGCTTCAAACTGGGCTGAGCAGGGAGCGGCGGCGGCTGCTGCCGTTGCCTTGCAAACATTGAGAGACAGCGCCTGTCATGCTTCTGAGCAACAGCCAGCTCCCTTCTCCTCCTCCTCCTCCTCCTCCTTCTGTTGCTGTGCTGCATTGGGAATAGCCGCGTTGCCATTGAACGGCGGGACCGAGGCAAAAAGGAGCCCCGACCGAGCGCTGACAAGAGACTTGGGCTTGCTGTTGTCTTCAGGCGAAACAAAACAAGGAGCGGAGGGGGGTGGTGGTACTGGTTAAGCGGGGCGTGAGAAAACAGCCGACGCGGGAGTGAGAGAGAGTGTACATCAAGACTACAGAAGGGGCTGAGCTCGCTTGCTTCTCTCCTTCCCACCTGCCCGAATGGCTGGATGGATCAAGAGCTGAACCCGGCTGGCGAACAAACTTGCAAAGGCCGTCGGATGCCTTTGGGAGACGCCGCCTTGCTTGCTGGATGCCGGGACACCATTTCCGCCCGCGCCGCTTTGCACGAGGGGCGGGAGGGCGCCGGAGGCGATTGTTGGCGCGGCGGCTGCTGCTGTTGCTGCTGCTGCTGCTGTTAAGGCGATCCTGATGTCCGCCCCTTCCCGGGACGCAATGGCGGCGGCGGCAGATAGGAGCCCTTTGAATCCTGCCCAGGCTCGCTTAGCCTCTCCCACCATCTGATTGGATACGGCTGGGCTCTGCGTGGGACTGCGGGGCTGCTGCGAGGGCTCGGGGAAACCATGGGTTACTGCAGCGGCAGGTGCACGCTGATCTTTATCTGTGGCATGCAACTGGTAAGTGAGTAAGCCGGCTGCTGCTTTGGCTTCCTTTTAATTGTCTCTCCCGATCCCCTCCCTCCGATCCGGAGACTCCCTTGCGAAAGAAAGTGCAAAAGCGAGGTGGGGGCTCAGGGTGATAGGGCTAATGCGAGGAGAGCAGAAATTGGAAGAAAGATAACCTGAAGTGTGGCAATGCTGTTAGGTATTGGCCAAATGGATTTCACCTGAGGACGGGGTAGATTTTTGTTTGAGGTTCCGGTTCTGTGCTCTTAACTCGGGAGCGAGTCTCCTTGAACGGAGTGGGCTGTTTTCCCGAGTGTGGGAAGCATTGTTGTGGCGTTTAAAAAGTGAGACCTCTTTTCCATTAGAAGGCCCGCCAACTCAAGAGAGATCTGGGATCTTTCTAAAGCTGAACGATTTTTGAAAGGGAATTGGACTTCGGGGTAAATTGCCACAGAAGGTGTAGTTTAGGAAGGCGTGAAAAGTTAACTTACCTTCAGGGGAGGCTTAAAGCGGAGGCTTGGAATTGGTTCTTCTTAATTAAAACGGGTGAATGCTTTGCGATCATGATTATAAAGCGGTTTCAGATTATCAGGTGAGAGGCTGTGTTTAGGGATTAAGTAGCGTATTGTTTTTAAGTGTGTGGTAAAAGCTCAGATAACCGGATCGTGTAATTTTATTGGAGTGATGAAACTGCCTTGGCCACAGATTGAAAAGGAGATAACTAGCAAATCGGTCTCAGTCTCTGACCTTGTGTGTCCGAGATTCCAACTACTGTAGTTTTGCTGAACACTTTGACTAGTAAGTGAAAAGGTGTTTCAGATATGCAATTCCAATTAGCCAAACGGTTTGTGAAGATCCCTTGATTGAATTAAGTGGAACAGGTTGTGAAATAGTTTCTTACAATTGCAATTCTGTCCTATTTGCATGGGAGTGGATGATTTGAACCTCTGCATAGAGTCTAGTTATAAATGAGTGAGAAAAGCAATTAACCTTGAGAACAGCAACAAATTTTCTAATAGTTGGTAAGATACCATTTAAGGTGCTTTATTTTCTCCGAATGACAGGTGGTTAAAAAGATAGTCTGGGAGTAGAAAATGGCCAATGGTATTGCTTAGCCTAGGAAGGTGTTTCAGTGAATCTATCAACTCTTCAGTTGTGTGTGGTGGTATCTAAATTTTGTCCTTCAGAATAGTATTTGTTTTACTTACTTATATGCAATTTCTTAGGGGGGGAATGCTGTCTTGAAAGTATCAATATTTGCTTTTATATTAAACTGTTTGAAGAACCTGGAACATTTATCAGTAATGTATTAGTTGGCTATTTCAAATCTTTATTTTCTTCTTTTGTTTCATGTAACCAAAGAAATCAGTGTTCAGGACTTGTCCTATGGAATCAAGTAGAAGGATGAGTTAGTAACCAGATGTTTCTGGAGAAAAAAAAGAATTCTATCAAAATGCTACATTTCCTTCTTTGTCCCAGACATCCAATGTTAACTGGGTTTGGTTTCCTTGTCTTTTTGGCTCAACGTAGAAGGACCTATGCACACAACCATTAATTAATTTAAAATGTGCCAAAGTTTACTTAAGCTGAAATGGGGCATGACATAAAGTTGTACAGTTTTCGTGTTTCAAAGTTTACGAAATAGAATATAAGGCCAATTGTAAAACTTAATTCTTGACTTCATGACATTAGTTTAGCTCTCTTGACTCCTGCTAAGCAAACCATAATAATATATAGCTCTGATCTATTAAATGAGAGGAGAAAACTGACCATTTGATAGTTCAATTGCTTTATATCCTTGGACAACTATATGTTACATTTATTCCAAAATATTAAATACTGTTGAGAAATGTTTTCTTCCTTATTGGATCACTTTTCATTGTTTGCTCATAAATCATTTTGCTGTGATTGATCTGTGCAAAACATTGATGCATATGAGTGTGTATTGTATTACGATGTTTATTAATTTTTGTTAATGATCCTGGAAAGGTTGAGAGAAACTTAAGAATGTTATTGAGTTTACTTTTTTTCAGTATGCCCTAAGAAATTAAAAATGTGTTGGTACAGGAAACTTCAGAAGCATACATACATTGATTCAGAGACATACAGTAATTTATCAGGCAGTTTTAATTAATTGTGTTTTTCTGGTGGGTTTTTGCATAGTTGCTAAGTGCATTTCAGAATTTCTGGACTGAGAAAGGCCACCTTCACAGAAAGAGTTAAACATATAATATTTACCATATCCCTATTTGTGGATTGTACAAGGTACAAATATTCATGTATTATGAATACTGTACTTTTAGACCAAATGTTTATGATGCAATAATTATATCATCGTTATATGGGTGGAGATCAAGAAATTATAATCTTTTACTTACATGTTTTCCCACTGCATCTTCTGCCTTCTTTTTTCTTGCTGTTAAAAATTCATTAAGGGAAAAGAGGAGCTACAAATTGACACTTGATTGATAGTGCTGGTATGAAATCAGCATACCTAGGGGTATCAAGGGAGCTGGACCAGGTCATCTCTGCATTCCTTCCACTAACACTGCTTGCTATGTATTCAGTTCATGATCAGTTGCTGAGAAACCTACCCCTGACAAGACAGATTATAAAATAAAACATAAGAAATAAAAATAGTTAAAGATGAAGAATTTGGAATTTAAAGGAGTTCAAACATTCTCAAGTTTGCATGCAGTTTATCATGATTGCATTTGTTAAAAATGTACTTCTTAGTATCAAGATATTGATTATGCATAATTGTATAATTGATCAAAATTTTATATTTTTATTTTTTATATTTTTTTAAATACGAACTAAAAAAATTAGAATAAAAATAATGTTCATAAAACAAAAATAGAAAAGGAAAAACAAAAATGAAGCAAAGGAAAATAAATAAATGTATAAACAACTCTAGTAATTAATCAACGCTTAAAATACTACAAATGATGCCTTCTTCCCATATCACTTTTTTTATCCGTGAACAAATTGTTGAAACCTCCTTGTTCAATCCTGATCAGCAAAAGTCCATTAAAGTTTACTAGAGATAATATATCTATTTTAACCTTGATCAAATAAACCAACTTCATCATTCTTCCTTTTACTATTAACAATCTTGATCAAGCAATAGCCTAGAATTTGATTTCTTTTCATTTTTATCTTTGTTCATTATCACAACATTCTTCAGAGTGATAACAAATAAATTTGATAAAATTATCTAGGTCACCATCTTGATTTGTTATTTGTATATCCCTTTTAATTTTTAAGACATCAGTTGGTTTCATTTATATATTCAATATAGCATCTTTTCCTATGTAATTCTTGTAACCTATCATTTTAAAATCCACTTTCAGAACAGTCTCAAATAGTCTCTCTATAGAGCCAGACATTCTTAAACTTAACTTCTGAGGTCATTGTTCAAAGGTATCTTTCTATGTCTAATTTTATAATATTTTACCTCCTTTTTTATTGGTCATATTTAGTCAAATTAGTGACATTTTAGTATTCTTCTCTTTTAATTGTAATCTTTAATTCCTTCTAGTTTTCCCGACTTACAACCATTCATTTGAAAAACATTAAAAGTAATGATGGTGCTTAAAAAAGTGACTTAATGACTGGTCCTCGCATGTATGACTGTTGTAGCATCCATCTGGTCACATGGGCAAAAATTGGTAACTAGCATGTATGTACGATAGTTGTAGCATCTTGATGTCATGTGATCTGCATTTCCGACTTCAGAGCTTCAAACAAGCAACATCAATGGGGGGAGACAGATATGCTAATGACCGCAGGAGTTCCTTAACAACCATGGTGGTTCACTTATAACCCCAGCGAAAAAGGTGGTAAAATTGGGCACAATTCACTTAAACACTTGGCAATGGAAGTTTTGGACCCATTTGTGATTGTAAGTTAAGAATTACCTTAGTATCCAACCTTCAAAATTTCGTCAGGTTTTTTTAGAGAATTCAAAACAACACTATGTTCCTATGGGAAGGATTCCTATAATAAATTGCAAAATGTTATTTCAAGTCCATCTGGACCCTCACTCCATCTGTAACTTTCCAAAATTCTAATCACCCTTTTGCTGTTCATTCCAAAAGATTTTTTAAAAAAATCCTTAAGCTTGTATTTAAAACTTTTTTCACTAAGAGTTGAAGGACACTCATCTGGTGCTGTAAGGCAAGTTGATCCAAAGTTTCCTAATAGCTGAAAAACAGTTAACAAGCAATATTGAGAAGTGATTAGAAAAGGAAGTATGCAAACCCAGTATCTCTTTTGAGGGCACCAAATGTGGTTTTAGCAAGATGGTTATTCCCTCATCTCCTAAAGCTCTAAGCCTTCCAGAGATTATTACTATGTTGCCATTTCCAGTAGCAAGTGTCTGGAGCACGTATGGATAACCAAGTCCTTTCCTTGTCCAGAGAATGGATAACCAAGTCCTTTCCTTGTCCAGAGAAGAATTACTGCAAACTCTTCATTCTCACCAGCTCTTCATTCTTTTAATAGTTCGTCATCTTCTGTTTGCCATTTCTTCCACCTACAGTAAGTGGTTACAGTATAGATTTCTCTTTCCTTGTTGGTTTGATTTGTTTTGTTTTTTGTTTGTTGTTTTTACTTTTCTGCTCAACTGCATTTTGCTTATACTGGCTTTTAGTGGTAAGTTGCCCAGAGTCATTTAGTAAAATAAAATAAAGGCATTTTTGGAATAAACCAAAAGGCATTTTGGTAGAATTATATATAAGAAATTGTCAAAAGAAGAAAAAATGCCTAAGAGCATGCTTCTGTCCATTTTGAGAATTGGGTGTGTCAAGAGAAACATAAAAGTTGAATTTGGTAGAAATTACTATTGTACTGTAGTAAAATAAAAAGAGATGGGCTCAAGAATAAATGGGTGCTGAAGGAATAGAAATAAAATAAAAAATTAAGTGACCAGTACAAGAACAGGTACACCAAGATGATTTGGCCACATAGAATAAGTGAGTGGGAATTGTACCGCAAATTGCCAAATCCAAGAAGAAAAAGTGAATGGGTTGAAAGGGAGGGCAAAGACTGAGTAAGATACAATTGAGAGAGTGAATCAGATTTTCAAAAAAGGGGAGAAGCTAAAGAATAAAAGGCAATGTATGAAGTGGTACATGAGCCTAGTAGAAGCTGAGATGGCTTGTAAGACTAGATAGTTATGGAGAACTATAGTGAATGAAGTTGATGTGAACTGGTTTTAGTTAATACTGGTAGTTCCTTTTCCTTTTCTTATGCCTTTCCCCCCCCCCTTGATTTATTATTTCTTTGTTCTTTTCTGGGTTCTGTGTATTGTTGCTTATCCTGAAAGAGAATAGATTGATACGGTTATGGTGGCCATGTCTTTTTTAAGTAGAGAAACCGCTAGTCACTGAGATCCTGTGAGTGAGTGTGTGTGTGTGTGTGTGTGTGTGTGTTTGTGAGAGAGAGAGAGAGAGAGAGAGAGAGAGAGAGAAAGAGAAGATATATATATAAATATATAAATAAATAAAATACTGGATTCAGAAACAATACTGTGTGTGTACCAGTTTGTTTAAAGTAAGTTTATCCTTATCCGTAAAAGTTGTGAACCTACATTGAAATCAACAATGTTTCTACTTAGTTTTAAGTTTATATTTAGCTTGTGTTTCCATCAAATGTCTATTCATGATTTGCTACCATTCTAGAACTAGCAGATGGAACCTAGAGGTAGAATTATATACTGTGTATTATATATATTTGTAAGATATTCAGATTTCTTCAAGTTGTATATGGCCCTTCAAAAGCCCGGATATCAAGCTGGGATATTTATATTGTCCAAATATCAGAACCCAAGGGATAAAATTGATCTTAGAACATCCGTGGATCAATTCATCCAAAAAAGGACAAAAAGTATTAAAACATTTGTTTTTTTTTTAAAAACAGTATTGGCAAATCTAAGTCAATGCTATACTGATACTACTGGCATTGAAGATAATTGGCACAGGGTTACACACCTTACCTGTAGGTAATTTTTCCACTAACTAATCCAAATTATTAATTTCAATAATGTGGTAATAAATCAGACTAAGCCAGTGGTGGGTTGATACTGGTTCGACCGTGTTTGAGCAAACTGGTAGTAGTGGTGGCAGGAGGCTCTGCCCACCCACGCAGACATCATCAAATACGCTCTGCGCATGCACAGAAGCTCATGCACATGCACAAGTGAACCGGTAGCAAAGGTAAGTGAAACCCACCACTGGACTAAGCCCAAACAAGCAGTATCATCCAAAACTGCCTGGAATTGAAATGTTGCTGTAGGTTGAAAGATATATCCAGCAAAACAAACTAGACATTTTCTGTAATTGTATAATTGCTGGGAAAGTAAGTGCAAAATGGTTCGCTTTTAGGCTGAAAAACAAAATTACGATGTAAATGCTAGGTCAGTGAAAAACTATTGTCTTCCTGTATATGGAAAATCAGCACAATATATAAATTACAGTAAAGTCTAATTTGGTTCAGTTTTAAGAACATTGCTTTGGTCAAATGGCTTGTGCTAAGAAGATAATGAGTTTGGGTTGTGATTATCCAGGCCAGAATTTATTTCCATCTACTAGGGGTACTGCTGATTAGTTGTCAGTAGGTTTTCTGCATGTCTCCTGTGATCTGGCTTCACCTCATGGAGAAGCAGAGAGTTGAGGTGGGCCCAACTTCCTCTGCTCCATTAACAAGGCATTCATGTAAGCAGGACACAGGCATTGAAGCTGCTGTTATGAGCGAAGCAGCTGTTCTAGCTTGGCAAAGAAAAGCAAGGTGCTTCATTCAAAGCCTCATTGAAATAGAACAACTCTTCAGAGATCTGCATACTCCCACAAACAGTTATTGGCCTTATGTTCCAAGAAATAATTGAATTATTTGAAGGAGATTTTAGTGTTCTGCAAGTTGCTAACCACTATGATATCTTGTGCTAGTAGATTATAGCTTAAAATTGGAGATTAGTATAGCTTTCCTGTCCTTGGTCCATTATCAGTAAGCTTGATTGTATCACCTTGGCTTCCAATTATGAGAATTTTCCACGGCGTCATAATTTTACATGCCCCTGTCATATCATGACTCATACAGGATTACTTAAAAAAAGTTAAAAGCCCTCAAAACTATACCTTTTTCTCATCATGGTTTATTTTTTCTCCCACATTGTTGAATGTTGAACACAAACCTTGAGCAGAGGTTTTCAAACTTGGCAGCTTTAAGACTTGTGGACTTCAACTCCCAGAATTCTCCAGCCAGCTAAGGGAGTTAAGTCCACAAGTCTTAAAGCTGCCACATTTGAAGACCTCTGTTCTTGAGGAAGCCAGCTAGGTGACTTTAGGCCAGTTACTCTCAGCCCAATTCATCTCATTGTGTGGTGATTGTAGGAAAAATAGGAGTGAGGTGTGTTAGATACATTTGCAGCCTTGAGTTTCTTATAAAAATAGCAAAAAGGTGAGATATAAATTAACGTCCACAGTATTCTATACAGATTTGAATAGAGATGCTTTGATATGAGTAGTTTTATTTTTTTTATTCCTTTTCTTATTATCAGGTTTAGAATTTCCCTTTTTTGTAGAAGCTGTACATTTATTTCAGTGTCTCCACTAGATATTTGTCATTTAGTGACTATCCGCAGAGACTCTATTATATATGTGTTTTATTTTAAAAATGCCATTATGATTCACTTTGTACTCGTCAGTCCTTAATGATTACACTAGTAAGAAGATGTGAATCTCTTAAGTGTGTTATAAAGTCTATTTTGTCATAGTGAAGCATCCTCAAGATGAAATATAGAGGCAGCAGGACCCATCTACTTCACTTCCAGTACCTTCCTTTAAATGTCAGTTTGAGATAGAGATCCACTGTTTATTTTCTCCAAGGGAGGAAAATTCAAAGAATTTTTGTTTTTTTGGAGGGTCCACAACTTATATGAGGGTGCATGTTGGTGAACAGTAAATAATAAAACCATGTGGGCTGCTCATTTTTATGAGATTATTTGGAGACTGTTATATTTTTTTTTCATGATCTGTAACCTTTGTGTAAGGGCTATGCAAATCCTTCAGACTGATTACTAAGGAATGCGTGGGAGAGCATATCCAGCACCTCTCTTTAAATAATTAAAGCAGCCATGTCTTTTTCCAGAATCCCTTGGCTACTTCAAAAGCTTTCCTTGTTGTCTCCAAGTGACTGCATGGACAACCACTTTGTTTTCAGCAACTAACAATTATATAAGTGAATGAAGCTCAGTTACCATTTTTGTGGCAGCCCGCTCCTTAACTGTGTCTTTAAGTATAGGTTACATAGAGACATTAAGAGGTGACAATATTTATTTCCAAGCTGTGAAAATCTTTAACTGCTGATATCTGTAAATTATATTGCTATTAAATATACTGAAACAGTCCAAGTTAGAATTTCATGTCCTTTTTAATCATTTAGCTTGCAACTTTTTTTTAACCATAATTCGTTCTATGATCCATATGTTATCCTTACCACTTTATTTTTGGATAATTGTACTTCTGTGTTTCTGGGCAATATATTATTCTGATTGAAATATATCATACAAAATTGAATTCAAAAGTTCTAAAAATCATCTTTGAAAAATGTTTTGGTTATAGCTTTTAAAATTAAAATTCTTTATCTTTAGAAACTGTTCTAAATATGTTTGTAATTTATCCCTGATTTAAAATTGACTTGGTAATTATTTTATAGATAGTTTTTAAACTTTTTTGTGATTTTATTTGCTTATTAGGCTTATGGCTCAACAGTCATTTCTGACTCTGAGAGAGCTTACTGGTCTCCAGAATAGTATGAGATTAAAAATAAACAAAACAGCATAAATACCACACTATAGTAAATAATAGCCCAAGGAACAATCATTACAGAATTGCATTTCAGGAGAAACTAGGATAACCTTCTCAGTCTTTGAAATCTTGGTGTTGAAATATTGTTTCAAAACATATTTTGATAAAATTATGGAAGATTGGTAGAAGCAGACCCACCTGATATCAGGTGGAATGGTCTTCCAGAGAAGGTGGGTAAGTACTGACAAAGTCCAATCCCAGGATTTCTGCAGATGACTTTTTGTGAGAGTTTGAAGAAGGAGAGGATTCCCTCTTCTCCTTCTCAGCAAAGGATCAGAGATCATTGGGAGAAGAGGATCCTGCAGTCACCAAATCCTGACCCATGAAGGGCTTCGAGGATGATCGCCTGCATGTTCAATGTACAGTATTTATTTTAGATCCCTTGGAAATAAACAGATAACCAGTGCAGTCCTTGAAGCAGAGATGTTACATGGGTAGATTGGCGAACAGACAATTTGCAGTCTGATGCAATTTCTGGGAAGTCTTCAAAGGCAACTCCATGTGGAGCATATTTCATTATTCCAAACAGGAGGTGAGTGACAATGAGCAAAGTCTCTTGATCCTGCAATTGGTGCACAAGATGGATCTTTGTAAAGGCCCTTCTAGCCACAGCTGCCACCTGTTCTTCTTGATAAAAGCTATGAGCCCAGAGATTCCCCAGCTTACAAATTAGCTTTGCACAAGGAAGCATAACCCTATCCAGAGCCAAAGATAGAGTATCTCCAGTTGAAATGCTTCTGCACACAAATATATTCAGTCTTGTGAAGTCTAATGTTTATTCCCATCCAGACCCTCCTAGCCTCCAAACATCAAAGAAAGAACTTTGGCCCCATCTTCTTTATGGCTCAGAATTGAGATACATAATTATTGTCATCTATGTACTGATTCAAATCTGACTTTATATTATTAGATGATCTTGCCCAGTGGCTATAAAATGTCAACCCCGGTGTCATCAGGATCCACAATTGGGGGATCCGAAGGGTTGATCTCTACTCCCCTCCACTGATTGCAGCCACTCACTTAGTTTTAAAAGGTGTCTTCTTTCTTATTTTCATAGATAGTACAGAAGATTGCCATAATCATTGATATTAAACTGCTGAGAAATCAAATGAGTCCAAAAGAATTACATTCCCCTTATTGTAGTATTTCCATATATTGTCCACAAAAGCATTCAGTCTGGATACAGTTTAATATATGAGTTTCTACCTGTCTGAGAAAGGTCTAGAGTCCTGATTTTATTAATAAAGTTATGGATTAAACTTTGCATAACATTTTGCTTGCATTGTGGAAGGCAAGTCATGTTACATGATTTGATTTACAATGTCCTAGACAAGTAGCAGAGCAGCTAATCATGGCTGGCTAGTTGTTATTGTAGAGACCTGCTTCTTCTGAAGCTTCCAAATGCTCATTTAAACAAGTAAGAGTACAAGTCTTGCTAACTATTGGAAGAACTTTATTTTCTTTTTAGTAGCTTTAGTACAAAATATATACAAAATACAACTTACAACAGTTCATTTAGTGACCGTTCAAAGTTACAGCAGCACTGAAAACAGTGACTTAAGATTGTTTTCCACATGACCATTGCAGCAACCTCATGTCACGTGATCAAACTTCAGATGTTTGTCAGCTGGTTCATGTTTATTACAGTTGTAGTGTCCCAGGATCTTGTGATCACCTTTTGGGACCTTCTCACAAGCAAAGTCAATGAGGAAGCCAATTTCATTTAACAACCATGTTACTAACTTAACAAATGCAGCAATTCACTTAACATCTGTGGCAAGAAAAGTCATAAAATGGGGCTAACTCACTTACACAAATGTTACAACATAAATTTTGGGGTTGTAACTTGAGGACTACCTGTACTATCTTTATCTGTTTGTTGTTGTTGTTGTGAGTGAGAGTACAACCTTGTGAATTCCCATAAAAGAAAGTATTTTTGTATGTAATGTAATGAATGTCTGTGCAATTTGGGAATATCATCAGAAGGTTTTAATTTGCAGAGAAGACAATTCAAGTATTTTTATAATACAGTACTTTTGTTGTAATTCGTGCATTCTGGACAATGGCATATTTAACACAGAGAAGAATAGTTTATTCTCTGTACACAATAAGTATGTTTTAGTGTCCACTTGTATAAGAGCTATGACATAATCCAGTTTTATTTGAAGTGTACAAACATCTTCATTTCTTTAGTTTCTTTCATTGTCATAATCAACATTTTCCATCCTTGAATCCTTGAGTCTTCAGACAGCAGCTACATTTTACTATTGTATTTGTTTATTGAAGAAAAAACAAGTATACACCATCTCATTAGTCCTTCATTCATTCACATGGATAAGAAATAATTTGCAACCAAAATCCATATATAATATAAATAAAAACAAAAAAGCTAAAATACTTTGTTTTGGAGTTCTGGAGTTCTAAACATTTTAAAAGTAGCTTAGAAAAGTGGACTCCTAAACTATTCAAGCCCTGTTGTAGATTGCAACCTGCACTGAAATCTTCTAGATAATGGGTAGGCTATAAATACTTTAACTATATATAAATTTCTGCTTTCCTATGAATGTTTAATTAGAAGTTAGACACTTAGAAGTAATCCAGATCTCTTCAAAAGGTTGTATCACCCAGGCATGTAGCGATTTCATGTGTACATATTGCTTCAGCTTTCTTGTTTAGCATATCTTGCTAGCAGGTGAGGTTCACAATGTGGATGGCTATGACTGTGGTTGTGATACAGGAACTGGAACTTGCTAGTCTCTTCGTTTTGTAAGCAAGAACCAGAGTCATTGCTCTTAAAGGTGCATATTCAGTGGCGCTGACTCCTTGTGTTTATGTGTATGTGTTTTCCAAAACTTTTATTAAATTTCAAAATAAGATAAAACACAAAGACACAGGGGAAAATGTTTATTTAAGAACCACATGGAGTGGTTGTCTTATTCTGTGAAATGTATTTTCTTTATTCTTTTTAAATATAAGCTTCCTAGAGTCTTCCTGTAAGCTTCCTAGAGTCACTTGACAAGTGGATAGATTTTAAAGTAACATAATAGTTAATGACCTAGAAAGTGAGGAATTTATTTTATGTCCCTTTGTTTTATTGATACCCAGAGGACATTTTCTTTTGACTCTATTGACTCTTCTCCTGATGGTCTACAGTTAGCTGGGTGCTAAGATTTGCTTATCCCTGTAATGTATTTTCTGTGAATCTTTCTTATATAGTTGCAAAATGTACATCATCAAACATTGCTTGGTTTTGATTCCTCGTAATACTTTCAAACACAACACATACACCACCCCCATGGGTTTCGACTCTGGCTTATTCATAAAGAAATAAGTGCCTAATGTGCATGTGATGAGTAGACATGGAGATGCTAGATTCTTTTTGGTCATCCCCGCTGGCAGCATGATCGAAGGAAGACAATCAAATAGCATGAATAAGTAAACTAGAGCATGCTGTTTCCCAGGTAAGTCGAAGCCTGAGGAATTCTGGATTTTCATTACATGCAGTAGTAACTCTAGCTCTGTTCTGTTACTTTTTTGTAAGCATAGTTTGGGTAGCAGCTTGTATTAGTATACTGCTCTCAGACTAGACAATGTCAGATCTCATAGTTTTAAACATTTGATTCAAATGCTGTGAATCCTTTATTTGGCCTAGATCAGGGGTGTCAAACTCAAGGTGCTTAGATCTGGCCTGAGCCCCACCCCCAGCTCTGTTTTCGCTGGCAGAGGGCTGCAGGAGGCCATTGTGGTTGAAAACGTCGAGCTGGCCATGCCCACCTTGGTCATGCCCACTCTGTCCCCCCCCCCAGGTCAAACACAACCCTGATGCGGCCCTCAATGAAATCAAGTTTGATACCACTGCCCTAGATTGTTAGAGCGCATAGTATCTTATTAAATTACATTTTAAAAATGAAAGGGCCCATCTTTTGTTTTCACTAGAAAGTAAACATCCATAGTGAATCGATCTATTTCCACATATATTGCACTTAATGCATCTTTAATAATTTCTTGATTTCAGTCCATCCATTGCTTATGAGAAATGTTTGTCAGTTTACAACTCTGTGAAGGTTCCAGCCAAACCTGTATGCATATCTTATTGTATATTTTTAGAGTCCTTTATTTTATATTTTAAAAAACTTAATTTTTCTATCACACTCTCTTCTTTCATATAAAATTGTGGTATAATCAGAGTAATGATAAAAAAATCTTAATGGGAAATAATATGAAATAATAATATACAATAATATTATACAAAGTATATACAAATATAATATACAAAGAATTCCAACTTCCTAGCTTATTCATTTTTTTTTTAATTGGGGGAGAAGATTGGGACATCAGCATTTTGTGTTGGAACAGATAATTGCTTGTTAACCTGGAGAACTGTGAGTAGGGAAAGTGGATCTATAGAGTTAGGTGATGTGAATATTCCAGGTTTCTTTTTTGGACAAGGAGAGAACTCTGGATGTATTTGAATATGATGCCAGGCACAACATTTTGTGTAACAGGCAGCTCTTTAAAACTGGTTTAATCCTTAGCTACATTGTGGTGTTACTGTGTCTGGATCTGTGGTTAGGGGAATGGAAATTGCATTATCATTTTTATTAACTTTTAAAACTTCACGGACTCGCTTCCACTGGAAAATGCAAGCCTTTTTTCACGTGAATTTATTTGTGCTTGATTTGATATGGTTCTAAACATAGAGCATTTTCCTCTATCATAACTGGTTTTTGTATAATTTAAAAAGAAGAATTGTATACTGTAACAGTCCTCATCCATTTTAATGTGTGTATATGTGGGGGGTGTTAAATAGCCTAGGAAAGAATGGAGAAAGATACCTAGATTTCTTTTTAAGAGACTTTCACATTTCTATTCATGGCATAAATACATTGTGAAAGACTCAGACAGATCAAGCTTTATTCTGATTATTTACTATAGAGTAAAGTAGAGTTGCCTTGAAGTGCGAGATAGGTGGCAAATAAATCTAAAAATAATAATAGAACTTTACATCTCAGTGAAGTGCATTTGAATTATATATGCATTGTATACAACTAAAGCTTGTAGTTTTAGTATGGAATGACAAGTAAGCTTGTTTTTTTTTTAAATGGCATATAATAGGAAAATCTCAGCTATTAAGAAACTTAAAATAGATATCACTGCAAATATTTTTAAACAATGTTTCCAACTGTTTTCTTGCAGTATGCTTGTTTATATGACTAGAGTTTTCTATCTGAGACAAAACAGTTTTATTACTTAATAAAGTATACAAAACATTTTCGGGAGTTTTAAATGTTGTGAACTGAACAACATTCAACATAATTTTATGTTGAACAAACTGAATCTAGGAGATTATCAATGCCTCTCTTTTTAGGAAGCCGTGGTGCGCCTAATTTTTAAGAAGACTTCCTTGGAACTAATGCCACTTTATAACTATTGCACGTTTTACAGCTTTCGATTTTTAAGCAAAATTATTGAGTAGGGTAGGGAATTCGCTGCAGAATACAATAGGGGAAGCAGATTACCCAAACTTATTTTCAGTCAGGACTAAGTGTGGGCATAGCGTGGAAATGACATTGATGATATATGATATTTGTTGGTACCTTAAAGGTGATAGTGCATCCCTTTTGATCCTATTAGACTTCTTGGTAAGGGCTTTTGATAGTGGCAACCATGGTATCTTGTTGGATCTGTGCAGGCTGGGAATTGTTATTATATGCAGTGGTTCCATTCTTATCTTAATGAGAAGTTTCAGTCAGTGGCATTAATTTTATGAGGTCTTTTACCCTTTGCTGATTATGCTTAATGAAGGTGCTGGGAGAGATTGTCCAGTGGTTCAAGGTCTGGTATTTTGATAACATTTACGTCGACATTGCTCCCCTGGCCCTAGATGAAGATACCATAGAAGCTTGACTTAATGTGTAGTGCCTATGAGAATCTAGATGGGACAAAGCAGGCTGAAACTGATCTCTAGCAAAAATGGTTACTGTTTGTTCAGTAGAATTCTCTTTCAACTGCAATGCTGTGTTTCTAGTGCCTCTGAGGTCCATAACTTGGAGTTCTTAGACCCATGCCTGTCTTTAGTTGATATATCCATTGCAGCCTTTCCTGGAGTGGGAGGCATGGCTACTGGGACTGCAAGCTTTATGAGCTGTGGTGGTGCAGTGGTTAGAATACAATACTGCAAGCTAACTCACAGTCCATTACCAGGAGTTCGATTCTGAGCAGCTCATAGTTGACTCAGACTTCCATCCTTATGAGGTCGGTAAAAT
Organism: Ahaetulla prasina; assembly: GCF_028640845.1. Classification (NCBI taxonomy): domain Eukaryota; kingdom Metazoa; phylum Chordata; class Lepidosauria; order Squamata; family Colubridae; genus Ahaetulla; species Ahaetulla prasina. The sequence continues at coordinate 110,481,620 of NC_080539.1, read as the reverse complement.
GAGGATCCAGATTGTTGGGGGCAATATGCTGACTCTGTAAAACTGCTTAGGGAGGGCTGTAAAGCACTGTGAAACGGTATATAAGTCTAAGCTATTGATATTGCTATAACACAGACTTCTGCAATGTGATCTTACCTGGGATCGGAGGACATTGTCACAGCAACTCTTAGGCTTAATGCTCTACTCTTTTGGTTACTGTAGGTACCCTGTTTAGGGCTGCCATTAAAGACTGAGTGGGAGTCAGTCCTATCAAGACTGAGTGTGGTTCTATCAAAAGTAAGCTACAATTTCTCCCAGGTAATTGTTAAAAGCAGTTGAAAGATAGTAGAAGTTTTATGGAATCATGAAATAATGAGATTTCAGATTTTTATCTGAGTTTCCAAGTAAGAGAACGTAACTTTTGAGATGTAATTCCTTTTTGTCCATTTTTAGCAATATTTAATGTGTGTGTGTGTGTGTGTGTGTGTGTGTGTAAATATGTATAATTAGTTAGATTGAAGGCTCCTCCCTAGAGATGTAGCTATGTTAATCATCATGGCTGCTGCATTTCTAGCACTTTCTAGCACTTTCTTCTTTACAGAACTGCTATTTAAGATAAGTGTTAGGAAAAGATCCCACTGCAATGTCTTCTCTGACATCAAGGCTCTTTTAAGGCAACTACGTTCTTCAATTTCAGTGCCTTCTTGTGTAGTATGAGAGGAAATAATATTGTTCTCCTGTGCGCTGCTTGGAGAGTCCAAGCATGGGTTTCAATTTGTCTGATTGACTAGAGACTGAGTTGGAAAATCTTTGGGCACGCCTCCTCCTCCTGGCCGAGCCTCAGTTTTTTTCAACTCACTCAGATAGAGAGATTTGTTTAAGTTAACTGCTTTTAAAAGAAAAAAAAAAGAAAACCCTCTGCTGATGGTCCAGCTCAGGAGAGGCAGGGGAGGCAGGGCCAGGGATTTTTGCCATCGGTTGTCCGAACCAGCAGGCACCATCGCTACCGGATCGGGCAAGCTGGTCCGAACCGGGAGCATTTCACCCCTGCAGCAAGACCTCGCTGGAAGGAGAAGTAGAATTAGGGGTTTTGAATTTTCAGATAAGGAAGGGATTTCCCCAGATAGTCCCACATATTCGGGTCTATTCAGGCCCAATCTCTTTAAAATGTTGTGGCTTAAGGCCAAAGCGACAGCTAATATGGGTAGGATGGAGAGTTCTACCACAGATCCTAAGGAATCTCAGGATCTTTGTGCTAGCCTTTTTACAGAGCAGGTCACAACTCAGGAAGTTATTCCTTCCCCAAAATTTTTTGTTGATGTTATTCAAAGGCAATGGGAGCAACCTGCTTCAGTCCCTGCACCCAGTGGCATGGATAAAAAGATGTACACAGCTGAAAAGGAGCTTGAGGAGCTTCTTCAAGTATCAGCTGTAGATGCCCCTTTGGCAAATTTGGCTTCAGCTGCTCTTTTTCCTTCTGATACGGCTGAAGGGTTGAGAGCTAAGCATAAGAAAGCGGAGTTAGCTACACACAAAACTCACCAAGCAGCAGCTTGGGCAATTAGATGTGCCACAGCAGCTTCATTTTTTCTAGGACAACACTTTTATGGTTAAAGCAGATGCAGGCCAAGGCATCTCCTGAGGATACCCATCTCCAACAAGACATCAGTAAATTGATTGCTGCAAGAGAGTATACGGCGGATGCGACTCTTAATGCAGCCAAATTTGCTTCTAGAGCTGTAGCATCTAATATCACCTTTAGACGTTTATTATGGTTACACCAGTGGCAGGTGGACATGAAGTCCAAATGGCGGTTGGCTGCAGCCTTCTCTTAACATCAATAGATCTCAAGGAGGCATACCTCCATGTTCCCATCAGGCTGTCCCACAGGAGGTTCCTGAGGTTTGCATATGCAGGCCACCACTGGCAATACTGAGGGGTGGTGATCGACAGTTATCGCAGGTCTTCCTATCCCAGGAATGCAGAGACAGCTTGAGGGCGATGGTAGTTCAGGTCCAGTCCTTACAGCTAGTTCCCTTGTTGATTCTTTTCCAGTTATTAGGGAAAATGATTTCTGGCCTAGCAATAATCCCATGGGCTTATTTACATATGAGGGCCTTACAATGGCTCCTCCTGCCCAGTCAGAGGTCAAGGCGCAGCAATTCACTTTGTGCAAGATCAGGGTTCCTCTACCGTCCTTTGCTCCCTGGATTGGAGGAAGTCAGCAGCTGTAGAGAAAGGATGCCTATTCTGAGAGCCTCCCAGACTGATGTCAGACTGCTGACATCAGATGTAAGCCTGTTTGGCTGGGGTGCCCACCTGAATTCCAACGTGGTGCAAAGGAGGTGGTCCCAGAAGGATCTACTCAATGACATCAATTGGTTAGAGCTGAGAACGGCTCATCTGGTGCTGCACCACTTTCAACCTGAGTTGTCGAATCGTCACGTGCTGTTGCTGATGGACAATGTCACCGCCAAGGCACACGTCAACAGGCAGGGAGGCACTTGATCCAAAGTTCTCATGCGCAAAGTGAGGACTTTGTGTCTCTGGGCGGAGAAACATCTGCTGTCATTGCAAGTGGAGCACATTGCCAGGACATCCAATTCCACAGCGGACTGGTTGAGCAGGACAACCATCGATCAATCCTAATGGCGGCTCCATCCGAACCTCTTCCATCTCATGACAGCTCAATTCAGGACACCGGTTCTAGACCTGTTTGCCAGTCCGCAGAACACTCAACTGCCCCGGTTCTTCTCCTGGTGCTGGACACCAGCGGCTGAAGGGGTCAATGCCCTTCAGTGCCCGTGGCCAGCCGGTCTACTATATGTATTCCCTCCCATTCCTCTGATCCAGAGAATCATACAGAAGATCTTGGAGGAAGAAGCAGAGGTGCTGTTGGTAGCACCTCACTGGTCTCTGCGTCTGTGGTTTGCAGATCTGATGTCCCTGTCTGTTTCCCATCCCTGGACAATACCACCACACAGGATCTCCCTCAGCCAAGGGGCCCTCCAACACCCGGACCCTCAGTGGCACAGGTTAGCTGTTTGGCAATTGAACATGAGGTGTTTGGCAATCCTCCGAAAAGGTCAATTTTCTCCAACAGTAATTTCTACCATTCTTGCTTCTAGGAAAGCTTCAACAATAACACAGCTGCTTGCAATTACTGCAAGTTCAAGTCCCACCAGGCTCAAGGTTGACTTAGCCTTCCATCCTTTATAAGGTAGGTAAAATGAGGACCCAGATTGTTGGGAGCAATAAGTTGACTTTGTATATAATATACAAATGGATTAAGACTATTGCTTTATATAGTGTAAGCTGCCCTGAGTCTTCGGAGAAGGGCGGGATATAAATGCAAATAAAATAAAATAAATAAAATAAGTAAATAAACAATTTGGATTTATGATGCTACCGGGCATCTTTCTGTCATTGGTGTACCAGAAAGAACATGGTTCCTACGTCTGCCACGGTTCCATGAGTTTTGGATTTTCTTCAACAGGGTCTAGAGAAAGGATTGTCCACCAATACATTGCACCATCAGGTTGCGGCCTTGGCAACCACAGCTATTTGAAAGGGGCTGTCAACCTGTTGCCACCAACGATCCACAGATATCCTACTTGGGATCTGTCTGTAGTTTTGCAGGTGCTCACCTTACCTCTGTTTGAGCCCTTAAGGACTGCCACTCTCAGACTGTGCATGCTCAAAGTTGCCTTTTTAGTTGCGATTACATCTGCACGCAGAATATCAGAGCTGGCTGCTCTTTCAGTGCGTCAAGATTTGTGCATCTTTCAACCGGACAGTGTAATTCTTCGTTTGGACCCAACATTTGTGCCAAAGATAAATACCTGGTTCCACTGGGCTCAGGAAGTTTTTCTACCTGACTTCTGTCTGAAGCCGAGACATTCATGTGAGAAACGTTGGCATACTTTGGATGTATGCAGAGCTCTGAAGAGATATATTAAGCGTACAACATTCTTCCGGCATACGGAATCTTTGTTTGTGTCATTTCAGCCCACCTCGATGGGGAAGAAGGTGTCACCATCTACCATTGGATGTTGGCTCAAGGCTTGTATTGCTTTAGCCTATGAACATCTGGCCCATCCCGTACCGTGTCGTATCACGGCGCATTTGACTCACAGTGCTGCCACCACAACGGCCTGGGTTACGCAAGCTTCGATTCTAGAAATTTGCAGGGCAGCCACTTGGGCTTCCCCTTTTCCATTCGTGAGGAATTACAAGTTGGGCCAGTTTGCTTCTCAAAAGGCAGCATTTGGGAGACGTGTCTTACAGCGAGTCCTGCCGGCCGAGGGACCCTGGACCAATCTGTCTCCCGCCCAACAACAGTTTAGCTTGGGTATATCCCATGCTTGGACTCTCCAAGCAGCGCACAGGAGAAGGAACATTGGACTTACCTTGAACATTCTTTCTATGTGCGCTGGAGGAGAGTCCAATCCCACACTGGCATATTGTGGTCTGCGGTCCAGGAGTAGTCGATTCTTCGGATGGACTGTGTCTTTTCCAGTTCCTGGTCTTCATTGAAAAAAACTGAGGCTCGGCTGGGAGGAGGAGATGTGGCCAAAGATTTTCCAACTCAGTCTCTAGTCATTCAGACGAATTGAAACCTATGCTTGGACTCTCCAGCAGTGCACATAGAAAGAACGTTCAAGGTAAGTCCAACATTCCATTTCTTGTGCAATGATTTGATTAGATTTCAATTAGTTAATGCATATGAAATCCTCAGTGCATTTGAAAGCACTACCCAGTGTTAAATATTACAATAATTGAGCTAAAGTATATCCAAAAATGTGTTTTAACTTAATGTTTAAACATTAGAAATTTCCCATTCCAACCCCCCAATCTTCCAGAATAGTTTTGAAAATATCTGAGTTGATACAGGACAAAGAGATAATTTTTCTGTGGCAAAGGCACAACAGTTAAGAGTTATACAGAAGATAACTTTATTATAAGCAAATGTAATACAATTTAAATTGAGAATCTTTATAAAGAAGTACTTTCCCAGATAGTTACTTTTTCCTATCCATGAATTTTCACAAAAGCTTTCTCTACAGCACTGTTTCTGTTATTGTTTTGTAGATAATTTGTAGCATAATGCATAAAGAGGTAATGCCCTAGATTATTTATTAAACTAATTTTTCATCTTTTAAGAATCTCCTTCATAGGTCTGATAAATGGATTGTTTTAATGCATTACAATTTTCAGTTATCCAATGCCACAACCCCCTTTTTTCTTTTATACTTTATTTTTCATTGAAAACTGTTTCTTAGAGAACTATTATGATGCACTTTTAGCAGCATATATTTTCTTCAGTGTTGTAACATACAAGACTATGAGATCCTAATCAAAATTAAACGTGAAGCAACCTATGCAGCTCATGACACAGCAATGAACATCAACATATTAAACTGAATGCTCTTCTTATAGATTGTTCTGCCCCCTCAAAAAAAAACCCTCCATAGTTAATATTGAATATTTCTTACCTAATTATGTGCATAGCAGAAAAGGACATAGTGATTTCATTTTGATAAATGTGTGAGCAGCGATATTAGCGCTAATGCTGGCATTCATGATCATCTAGCAGCCAGTCAGAACCCCCTCCCAAAAATTGCAAAATAAAATGTTAATTTAGAACTGATGAAAGTTTTACAGCTTCTTAGTTAATTACCATCTTGGTAATTGCTGATAGTTCATATTATCTTAACAGGAAAATCCGCTACAAGCTTCATGACTGACTGAATAGCCCAATCCAATATGCACATATAGTCCATCCATAGTGTTCAATTGTGTCCTGCATATTGGCTGACTATGCAGCTTTAGTACACAAAAGAAAAAGAAGCTACACAAAAGAAAGAAGCTAACAGTCTCCATATATTGCTACTGAATTGCCTGTTACTTTTCAAATTACAATATTCTGCATAATAACTAGGACCTTTGTATGATTTAGCCTAAGCTTACTTTGTAGGAAAAGAAAATATTGTAGGAAAAGAAAATATTGCAGGCTAAGGGAGAGAGGTCTTTTGTTTCTAACAAGAAAATTATTTATGACTTACAGTATTTAGTATGAATATATATTTATATATTTTTATTCATTTGTGTCAAGCTTTGCAAGGTATTATTTGCAACATATGTGAATTTGATTTGAAAGCTGGCAAGTAAGGATTAGAAAGGCCAAGTTCATGTTTATTTCCATGTAAAGGCAAATTCCACGTTTGATACCACAGTGCTAAAATCAAGACAAGCTATATAGTAGAGATAGCAAAAGTCATGATACAAATCAGGAATTGGGAAGATGCATTAATTCCTAAGCAGATTCTTCATAACTTCAAAAACCAAGGAAGATGGAGGAAAAAGTCTATCACAATCTACAAACTGTGATGGACTTCTTTGATGAGTTCATTGCTTACAAAGGCTGATATTGCAGTCTGTCTAGTATACTTGGACCTGAATGTTGGTGAAGATAAAGATTTAGAACCAAATTATAGGAAGCTTAATTTCTGTCCACTATAGGTGCACTGTCCCAGCCATATAGCTTGGTTAATAAAATAATTTTAAAAATTCAAGAATGAATACATTTTATGTTGAATGTGTGTTAATCAAAATAACACTAACTCCACTAATCTTCCTGTAAAAATCTAAATTAATAAATAAATAGGATTTATTCCATTGAAATTCAGTACGTTTCATGTGAAGGAGGACTGAAAACTAAAATGTCCATCTTTCAGTCTGAAACTATGCTTAATAAGTACTTCAATTGCAGAAGCTTTGGAATGAATTAATAACTGTTTAACACTAATAAATATATCTGCATTGTAAGCACAATTAGATACAATGTGAATTAAAAATTTTCTTCTGTTCTTTTACTTAAATACTACAGTGTTCCCCTTGATGACTTCCAATAGATTATGTGCTTGTCCTTTTTTAAGTATAAACTATATGGTACAAGCAGATACATACCATGGTAGCATAGTTGGCAATTCCCTTTAAAGTAGAAAAATTGCTGCCCGTAATGGCAATTAGAACTAAAATGAGGCATGGAGCACGGAAATTGATACTTAAGCCTTTCCTTGTCACTTACTCCAAACCTCCACACAAGTATCTTATTTTTCCCAAATGTAAAACTCTTGGGATAGAGGCCAAGCACTCAATCTGGAATAGAGAAGTTACTGGCAAGAAAAGATTGTTCCTTGGATTTCTTTCTAAATCATACAATAGGAATAAGAAGTGACATTTTCTCAGTTGAAGGGATTAGTGGCCTACTATCCATAGTAATGGGTGCTCTGACCTTAGTATTCTGTTACAAAGGATTAATTGAATTTCCTTTACTGTTAAGCCGTAATAGAAGCTTTTGTTGTGCAGCAGTGAAAGGAGAATGTGATGCTAGCTACCCCTTAGTGTCCATTACCATCCTCATGAAGCTTTTGTTTCCTTTGTGTTTGTTGAAAAGGAAGAGTGAGTTTTATAAACATGAACTCTTGAAATGAGTATATATTTGGATGGTCCAAGACTTCGAAGCTCTCCCTGTTCTTCTTTACAATTAAGTTGTTTATTCATGTACATCCCCAGTAAATGACTATTTTAACTGTTTAATCTTCATTCGCTTGTAATGTCACATAATTTTGCCATAGTTTTCCTTTTCATAGAAATATTGTTAGTGTCGTGTCCCACTCCTCCGCTGACGGCCGGGTCAGGGAAATCCGAATCAGGTGTGCCTCTGCAGCTCTGCCAAAGTCCTAGCAAAGTCCTCAAGGCAGGCAGGAGACCAGAAAGTGACTTCAGCAAGATATGTTTAGACTTTGCCTGACTCAGAGACTGCCAGAAAGCAGATCCTTTATATAGGCCATGGGGTGTGGCTCCATGACTCAGCACTTATCCAGGCCTGCCCCTCCCTTCCTTCTGACGCCGCCGCCTATCAATTCTTCTGAAGCGAGGGTCACTCCAATCGGCAGCTGTTGGTAATTGACCTTCCTCAGGCTCACATGCTGTGGAGGAGGGGGAGGGGTCTAGTTGCTCCGTTTGCCTGGGCATGGAGCCAGAGCTGGGGCTGGAGATACTTGCTCTTCTTCAGCCTGTCTGGGCATGGAGCCAGGGCTGGGGCCGGGAGATGCCCCCTCCTCAGCCTGTCTGGGCATGGAGCCAGGGCTGGGGCCGGGAGGCATGCTAGGACATTCTTCAGTGTTCAGAAGCAGATAAGCAGACCCCGGCTGTGGTGAGATTGGGCGAGACACAACAGTTAGTTTATGTTTGGAATGAAGTCTGAAATTTCTCAGAGTCAATATACTGTATTTTTCAGACTATAAGACATGCCTAGGTTTAGAGAAGGAACAAAAGAAAAAAGTTTTGGGCCTCTGTGCATCCCGTTTTTGCCCTCTCCGGCACCCAGAAATACTCTGCCAAATCATCTGTGTGTCCCATTTTTAGCCTCCCTGATGCTGGGGAGGGCAAAAATGGGACCCGTGGAGGCCTCCGGAAGCCAAAAACGGGCCCATTTTTAGCCTGTACTTCTGGATGCCAGAGAGGGCAAAAACGGAATCCATGGAGAGTTTGGGAGACCAAAAACAGGCCCATATTCGCTCTATAAGACACAGTCCGAAAAATTTGGTACTTGTTTTATTTATTATGGGAGTTATAAACGCCTCAGTGTATTTGGCATATAAAATCAGTTTTATCACAAAACATAATAAATTCAGTGTAGAAATCAAAGTCACTTTACAACCAAGTTACTAACTTAAAAATGGCAATGATTTACTTAACAACTGGCAAAAAAAGGTTGCAAAATGAGGTAAAACTAATTGAACTACTGTCTCAGTTAGGAATGGAAATTTTGGGCTCAGCTGTGGTTGTAAGTCGAGGACTACCTGTAGTTAAAATAAAAATTGTACTGAGAGGACGTAATGTCATGTATCTTCAATTAGCTGCTTTTGTGCCCATTGCTGACATCTTTTCCATGAGATGTGCTTGCATGAATATTGAATATTCCCTCTGATGCTATTAGTGCTAAGTAGAATTTTTCTACAGCTGTCTTTACATAGACATGTACTGTACATAGAGTTTTTGTTTTCATTTATTCTTAAATTATTTGGTGCTCTGCTCTCTCCTACTGCTGGAGCTCTCACTACTACCGTATGTACAACGAATAAGAAAGTGAAAAGGTCGATAAAAGATATTCACTGTAATCATTGCCTCATTCTCACAGCTCTATTCAGCCCAGCTCAACTTCCTACTCAAGGTTGTGAGCTCATGCTTTCCAAAAATACTTTCATAAAATGGTCAGTGATTAACAGCAAGAAATTAAAATGTACTTTGGTAGCTCACCGATAGATGTTATTTGATCACTATTCCCCAAAATGGAAATTATTGGATGTACCTAATTCCAAAATGATAATTACTGCAATTGAAACATATAATAAAGGCGATAATTTCACAGTGACAACTCGGTTTCTTAATGGATACACTTCATTTATGAGGATCTTACGTATTCAATATATCACATGGCACTATGTGTATTGCATTCATATATCAGTATTCAAAAGCATTTTGTTCATATATTTTGAACTTTGCCGAGTACAAATCCCAATTCCCACTTAACCAGAAGACTCAAGGCTAGATAGAGATCAAAAGGCAATTATTATACTATCAGGCCCAAGCCCAAAGATGACACAGTGAGATCCAATCAAGTCCAATCCTTTGTCTAATGGACAGAACCTTGTCAAATGACAGCTATAACATTCTGCCTACATCCTTGGAGATTCTAGGGTCATGATGGCAAACCTATGATACTCATGCCCAAAGCGGCACGCAAAACCATGTCACCTGACATACACAGCCTTGCCTGTTTGTCTTCTGGGTTTGTGGCATGCATACATGCGCAATGAGCAGCTGTCCTTTGCATGCGTGGCAGTGCGTGCCGGCCAGCTGATTGTCAGGCGCGCATGCATGCCAGAACCCAGAAATTTGGCTTTTCTGGAGCGCGATCCCTTTGTGTGTGTAGCAATGCTGAAAAGTGATGTGCGCATACGTGCCGGCAAGATGATTCCTTTTTCAGGTACTTATAAGTGAAAGAGGGTTCAGTGCAAGTGAATGAAGGCGAGAAGGAGGCCATGATGCATTTGTGCGAGCTAAGGTGGGAAGGAGGCTATGATGCATGCATGTGAAGGAGGCGAGGGCATAGTGAGTGCAAGTAAACAAAGGTCAGCATAAGTGGGGGAGACTTAATCTGAGCAGCTTGCAATCTCTCCTGACCCCGTTGACTTTGCTTGAGGGATGTCAGCAAGGAAGGTTGCAAATGTGATCATGTGATTGTAAGGTGCTTGGCAACTGTTCATAAGTGTAAACAGATTGCCAAGTGCCAAGATTGTGATCATGTGACCATGAGGGTGCTACAGCAACTGTAACTTTGGCCACGAGTCATAAATCCCTTCTTAGTTCAGCCCTATTGTACAGTAACTTTGAACGAACCCCGAATAAGTTATTGTAAGTTGAGGATTACCTGCAGTCAAAATAGGTATTGTACTTTAGTTAGTATTTGCTATGGTGCTACAAAGTATATAACTAAGCTTCTGAACTTTGTAACATTTATTACATTTTTATAAGAAAATATTTTCAAAATACAACTGAAGGTTGTTTTCTGATAGCTTTTGGATGTGATTAATTAACAACTTGGGAATACATCCTGAATATTGTCATTTATGACTACAGTATATACATGCACCATTGGTAGAAAATATATAGAATGGAAGAAAGAATTCACAGAAAAAAAATAAAACATTTCACTGATCAGAATATCAAACTGTTGTGTTTTTTGTTTTCCAGGCAAATTGTTTTTCACATTTTATACAAGCAATGTATGTTTTATTTTTATTTCTTCAATTATTATAATTGGAGTTTATTCTGTTTGAAATCTCTTTTCATTATTGTTATGGTTTTAATGTATTGTCTGTAGCCTAAAGTAGAAATTATGTAAATCTATGTGTAACTATGAACATAAAAATCTTAATTAATTAGAATGAGAGATACATGACTTTTTAATGAAGATATTTTCAGTCAGGTGGAAAACATTTTTTTTATTGAATGTGGAAGCAAAAAAACATTTTCCCCTTACAATTTTATAAATTTAATTAATGTGCTAATTTCTGTGATAATCACAAATATTTTTATGTTATATACTGGGAATTCTATTATTTTATTAAACATCTGAAATAGAAAGATTATCAATAAACGTTCATGCCAGAAATGATTCTATTCGAAGTTTGCATTTCAATGCCAGTACCAGGCATTATAATTTCAAGATAACAGGTTTTGGATAACTTCGATATTTCTCATAACAGTATGTAAATAAGTTACAAACCAAAGAAGTATTGGCTGTACAATTAACGTAAAAGAAGTATTTTTTTTGCTGTCTTTGGAAGTATTTGGTTCACTTTAATCACTATCACATTTCTAGTTGCTTGTTTCGAATCCCACAAAGTCTTGCATTTATATAAATAAAGCATTTCAATTAAGGGCGAAGTAAAAGGGAACCATGTAACCTTGTGTCAGTGCACTGGAAAATACGATACTTATTTATAATAATAATAATAATTTATAATAAGTTAGTGGTAGACAATGATAAAAAGTTAATATTGATTGATTGTATAGAAGTAGACCTTGCTAAACAACTGCCTAGTTTGAAGTTTTGATAGCAATGAAAAGTAACTGGGTGATTTCTTTTCAAATGTACAACTATTGTACTATCTGCATGATTATGTGGTTGACATTCAGGTACTTCACAACTGGTGACCATTTATGATTGTTACATGTCCCTTGGACATGCAGTTACCATTTGTATGCTGTATAATCAGTTTCTTAAAAGCAGAAACAATGGAGAAGTCAGCGGTAAACTCACAAGCCGTGATCGCATAATGCCTTGCTGAATGATCCAGAGTGATTCACTTAATGACCACAGTAGAAGTGAAGTTGTAAACCCATTGCAGTCAAGTGATGTTTCACTTAATGACTGTGTTGTTTAGTGACAGTTGCTGGTCTCAGTTGTGATTGCTAAGGGGGACTGACTACCTATAGTCTTTGCCTATGACCATTTGTTAAGCATCCTTTAGATGTTACAATGACACTGAATGAAGAGACTTAATGAACTGTGCCCAAAATTTCAGTTATAGCAGTGACCACAAGATCAAATAATCAAAATTCAGACACTTTGACAGCACAGAGGTGCCTCAATTCCCTCCACCTAACTCTCCCCATTTATGTCCTTTTGGCCAAGCTGACCTTCACCGTCATCTTTCTCCTGCTGCTGCTGAGTCATGCCCAGTCTGACCCTTCCGATTTGTCACTGGTTTCAGGGCAGCCAAAGGCCAGAAATGTGGGTAAGATGGGTGGGTGGAGGGAGAGAGAGACATCCTTTACCTTACTGAAGCTCAGGGCTGGGAAGGACCAAGCCCAGAATGGCTTGAATTGGGATAGATACTTGCTTAGTGATCAGCAATTCTCAGTTAATGTCTGCAGAAGGAAGTGCCAGGATTGCTGTTGTAAGTCATTGCGGTCAAGTGACATTTCACTTTATGACCTCACAGACCCAATTGTAGTTATAAGTCAAGGATTATCTGTATGAAAATACCTTCTTCCTATTTTGCTGAAATGGATGTTATTTTCTCTCTATTTTGGCACTTTGTTGTGAGACAACAAAATAGCCCAAAGGAAGTACCGCACAAAGATTTCTGGTTGTCAAAACAATAATGTGAATATGGTTCCATTTTTCTTATGCTCTGACCTGTCTTTCAGTTTAATATCAGAAAAGAGGAAATCTTTCCTAGGATGTCCACTTCAGCTGCATAACTCTTCTTCTCTTGATTTTGAAAGGACAAGTAATTAAATAGATTTGGCTATGTAATGGCATGACATCATTCACCGTGACATCATATCTCTAGTAGTTAGTCAAAATTTGTTTTCATTATAACTCTCTTTCTCATGCCATGGCCGAGCTGAGATTGGCTTTCTTGATATTACATTAATCCTGAATACAGGTGGCATGTGTAGCCATATCAGTGGGCACGCAAGTTCAGCTCCGCCAGCTGATCTTTGGGCCTTCTGGGCCCACTGGAAGTAGGGAAACAGGCTCCGGAGGGCCTGGGAGGGTGGTGAGGAAGATCCATTTTTCTCTCTCCCCAGACTCCAGAGCCTTTCTGGGAGCTTGGGAAGGGCGAAAACGGCCTCCCCCACCCCCCCGAGGTCCTCTGGAGGCCAGAAACAGTGCATTTGCCAACAGTCGGCAAATGGGTTGTTTCCGGCCTCTTTTACTTTTATAAGGCAGGGAGGGAGAGACAGAGAGGGAGACTAATAAGTGTGGAAGTAATTTCTGGAGATTAGTGTGTTCATTTAAAGTTCTCAGCTGGTTGAATCTCTATTATAAACACTGAAATGTGATAGTTTATATAGGCTATCAAATAATGGTTTCCTGCTGGCTGTGTTAGATTGTTTCACTTCAGATTCATCAAAACTTATAGAATAGTATGATTATAATGGTTGTAATTGAGTTTTCACACTCTTAAACCTGTAATTCTCAAGAGTATTAAATTTCTGTAGTATATCTTTCAGAAATAAATTTAGGCTTAGAATTTATTTTAAGAAGTTATTTCTTCCCTGTGAATAAATAAATAAGTGTCCTGAAGTTGCACATGTCTTTCTTCTTGTCTTGAAGGAAATTCTCCTTATAATGATGTGCATCTTAATATGCTGCAATTTATTCAACCTTTCTCCATGTAATTATTAAAGTTGATGTGAGCCAAGTTTCATCCCATGGGTAGATAAAGATAAATATTTGTTATACTTTACAAAATTGAACTTTATATAGTAGTATATAATGCTCTATTTCAAACTGTTAGGTTAGATTGACTGGAATAAATTGGATCTTCGTCAACCTAAGACCTGAAAATAATAAGGTAATGCTTCTGGGGTGGAACTTCAGTGGGGTGAAGATCAAATAATTAGATTAGGTTTACCATTATCATTACCAGAAGGTGTTAAATAGTAGTATTTGAATTGAAACACTTTTTTTACATTTAGATGTAGATCGGCAGTTCTGAGGTTTTCAGCCTCCCTTTTTACTTTTAGATGATTTAATACTTAATATTCTGCCAAAGTGATCTGGTTGCCATCTTTTTTTTTTTTAGTAAAATTACCAGAAGGTTGATGCTTTTTACTTGCCAATGTAGGAATTAACAATGCTTAGAACTTCAAATTAATTAATTGTGCAGCAGGTTAGGATATTGGATTTAAGCTCTCCAGTGCAAGTTTATGCTCAGCCTTGAAAGCTTATGCATGATTTGGAGATAGTAATTCTCATCCCAAGCTATCTAACAAAATTGTTGTGTTGGGAAAAATGTAGAAAGGAGTGGTCGTAAAAGAAGTGTACCATAAAATCAGAGTCCCTTAGAGGTCATCTAATCCAACTTGCTGCTCAGTGCAAATTCTACTAAGAGTATCACTGGAGGATACCATTCAGGCTCTATATTTGAGGATTTCTAATTTTACCATTAATTTTGCACTTCAAGTGATAACTTGTTTTGTTATCTGACAACTCATATTGTCAAGATGTTTCTCCTGGTGTCTTATTTCTTTGTAATTTTAATTCATTACTTCTAGGCCCTGGTCTCTGGGATAAAAGTTCTCTTCCTATTTGACAACCTTCAGTTATTTGAAGAAAGCTATTATATCCCCCCTCAATTCTCTTATTCCCATTTAATTAGCCCTCTTCTGAACATGCTCTCATTTGTAACTGATGTTTTTGAACTCATTTCCCCAAATCTGGACTCAACACTCCAAGTAGAGTCTGAACAAGGAAGAGCATAGTGGAACAATTACTTTCCGTGATCTAACATTTATCACTTTTAGCCAGATGCATTGCAGTGCATTGCATCTTTCTGTTGGCTCATGTTTAACGTCTGATTAATAGGTTTAATCAGATCATTTCACATGTACTATAGGTAGTCTTCGACTTACGACCACAATTTGAGCCCAGAATTTATGTTGTTAAGTGAGAAATTCGTTAAGTGAGTTTTGCCCCATTTTACAACTTTTCCTGTCACATTTGTTAACTGAATCACTGCAGCTATTAAATTAGTAACACAGTTAAGTGAATCTGGCTTCCCCATTGACTTGGCTTGTCAGAAATTCACAAAAGATGATCAAATGACCCTGGAACACTGTAACCATCATAAATATGAACCAGTTGTCAAGCAACTGAATGTAAATCACGTGACCATGAAAATGCTGCAATGGTCATAAGTCTGAGGTCAAAAGTCACTTTTTTCAGTGCCATTGTAACTTTGAATGGTCACTAAATAAACTGTTGCAAGACAAGAACTGCCTGTAGTACCAAGCTGGGTTGCCTCCATTGTCCCTGCTTTAATTCATCTCATAGTTGCATTTTAGGATTTTATTAATGAGGACTATTCTCTGTTTGCTGAAATCAAGTTACTCTAATGTTTACAACATCTCCTCTACCCCCACCTCCAATTTATTAAGCAAATAACTTTGTCAAAAAAGGAAAAACGGTTAGGGTGGTGTGACTTGCTTATGACAGATCTATAATGATCAGAATACCCCTTATACAGACAATCTCAAAATATAACATGCATTATATTGTGTGGCAACTATCAAGCCATCTGACTCATTAGTATTTTAAAACATTCACTGACATTTTGGTGGAGTGATTTTAATTCAAAACAATCAATCTGATTTATTAAAAAATGATAGGGACCTGTTAACATCTGCCAGCTGATTGATCTGGTTGCTGGAATGAATGAGATACAGCTTCTTTTTAAACCTGTGGAAATGTGTACAGTTCTGAAAAAAAAAATCCACAAAAGGTTCCATTATTTAGGGCTCTTCATAAATATGTTTTTCTAAAAGTGAACAGGTTAGAAGTAATTTAGAATGCCCAATAGGGTATTATCAACCACATGTTTTGTCAATTTGTGCTTTGTTCTGGTACATATTAGGAGTGAATGGGATATTAGATTTGAAGGTGTTTCAGAATATAGACCAGGGCATATTTGAAAGATCTCCTACAGTTCCTAAAAGCAGCTGTAGTTTTTTCCAGGATCGTGCAGTTATCCTACAGAAAAAGATACATTTGTTTTAAGAAGTTGCAGGCTTAGCCCTTTGAGGTAGGCCAGGTCAAGAACTAGATGACAGAATTTTCTAGAACATTGTATTATTGATATAGACCTGTCAAACTTGATTTCATTAAGGGCCGCACTTGGGGTAGGGGTGTGGCTGGGGTGGGTATGGCCAGGGTGGGTGTGGCCAGCTCGACGTCCTGCAGCCCTCTGTCAGCAAAAGGCCTCCATTTTCAGTTGTGATGGCCTCCTGCAGCCCTCTGCCAGTGAAAACGGAGCGCGGGAGTCCATTTTTGCTGGCAAAAGCACTGCGGGCTGGTCCTTCGTTGTTTCCAGGCTGGCACCACGAGCCAGATTTAAGTACCCTGCGGGCTGGATGCGGCTCGTGGGCCTTGAGTTTGACACTCCTGATATTTATTTATTTATTTATTTATTTATTTATTTATTTATTTATTTATTTATTTATTTATTTATTTATTTGTCACAACAATATACATAGGTATCACACAAAAAGATTATACAGTATATAAACATATATATGAGGAGATATAAGGAAGTATAAGCATATATATATATAAGAAGAAAAAGAAAAACAATAGGACAGGAACGGTAGGCACGTTTGTGCTCTTATGAATGCCCCTTATGGTCCTCTTGGGAATGGGATGAGGTCAATAGTAGAAAGTTTTTGGTTAAAGCTTTTGGGATTATGGGAAGAGACCACAGAGTCAGGTAATGTGTTCCAAGCACTGATGATTCTGTTACAGAAGTCATATTTTCTGCAATCTAGATTAAAGCGGTTAACATTAAGTTTGACTCTATTGGTTGCTCTTGTATTATTGCAATTAAAGCTGAAGTAGTCTTTAACAAGAAGGACATTACAATAGATGATTCTATGAGTTAAACTTAGGTCTTGCCGAAGGCGACTATATAGGCTATTGTACCAAAATCTTTAGAACTTGGCAGCATTTTCCTCTCTCCCTCTTATCTTAAAGATAGTTAAAGGAAGAAACAGTTCCAGTTTCTTTCTAATGTTCTCTTTCTGCCCTGGGCTTAAATCATATTTTGCTAATTGCTATTATTTAAATTCTCGGAGCTTATCTCTGTAGTTCTCTCCATAGATAGATACTCCAGGTAAACTCTTGAATCCTCGAGAAATACCATTCTGTTTCCAAATCAAATCAAAGCCTTTAGTCTAGTGAAGGCTGCAGTAAAAATACATAAACCTATAATTAATAGAACTAAAAGGTAGACATAGAATATAGTGGTTTCTTATTTAAGAAAGCTAATGAAACTTTCCTGTTGCCTTCCAACACAAAATTCTTGACTTGCCCTTGCTTAACTTACACACAACAAAAATCCACATAAAAATGAAATTAATTTATCTGATTGAGAATATAGTACACTTTTATTTTTAAAATGCCCAGTTAAATTAGTGGCAAATAATCACAGTGACAAATTATGGAACTGATACTACAGCGTGATCTGCCTGGGACTATCTTGTGGCAGCATACCTCACTGAAATAATTTATGTTTAAATTTACATCTGATGCTTCAGATACTATTCCTCATTGTCTCTGAATACCTTTTTCTCTCTCCTGCAGTGCATGTTCCTAGAATAAATGACATCTTCCTTAACTGTCACAGGTAAATGCTGAGCACATTTGGCAGAAGAATGAAGGTCAGGCATATAAAAGACAAAATGGGAAATGGTATGATCAATTATTAAACAAATTATTTCTTAACTTAGATGAAGACTGATCAAAAAACAAATGAATCTGGAGAGTTACTGTACTTTGCTGAGGCTGCATCTGAAAGCTGGGTACATGACAAGTATTTGGGGGCTTCAAAAAGGGCATTTTAATTTTTATGCCCTGATTCCGTCAAGCAATTTAGTTCTTCTGTATGGAAATTTATAGAAATTAAAATGTAGTTTTTGGAATATTGTCCTCCCTTGAAACAATTGTGTGCTGGAGAGAAATTGTATGTATATGCATATGGCATATGTTTCTGTTAAAAAATTGTGTGGATGGCTATTCAGAAACGCAGCAACCTTGCACAAATTCAATTGCTGCTTTTATGTTTAAATATAAGTCAAAATGAGATTGTACCCTTCCTGTTTGGAAGAAATTTAGACATTTTTAAATAAAGTATACTTAACAACATGTAAGGTAATCAGGAATTAATATTATTTAAACATGTACTGTATTTAGACAATTTAGGCTTTATTCCTTGTCTTTCTAAAGCAGGGGTGTAAAACTCAAGGCCCGGGAGCAGAATCTGGCCCGCAAGGTGCTTAGATATGGCCCATGGGGCCGCCCTGGAAATAGTGAAGGACCGGCCCACAGCCCTCCCAAGCTCCTCTTTCACTGGCAGAGGGTTGCAGGAAGCCTTTGCAGCTAAAAACAGAGCTTGGGAGCCCGTTTTCTCTGGCAGAGCACTTGGGCCACTACAGGCGTCCCTGACACGAGGGATGTCAAGCGGGCCATGCCCACCCTAGCCATGCCAACTCCAGCCCCGCAAGGTCAAACTGATGCGGCCCTCAATGAAATTGAGTTTGACATCCCTGTTCTAAAGTAACTTCTTTCTTTTTCTCATCTCCTTTCTTCTCCATGGCTTCTTTTCTCATTCCAAAGACTTCTTTAGGAAGAAGTGAAGAAGCAGAAAGCAACCATTAAGTATACAGTTGCAAGAGTAACTTTTATACTAGCTATCCAATTTGGTCAGGATCGTCCTATTTGGATAATTTATTACATATTGGGGAGAGGGTTCCTTCTCCCCAAGTTCGTTGATTCCAATTTCACAGTCTCCTAGCTTTGAATTAAATTTCAAGAACATGAATGAAATTTCTGAACTTGTCACAGTGGAAGAAAATAGCTAATTCCTATGCCTTCCCTGTTATGACTGACACAAGAAGAAGTTAGGAGACTCCAAGGAGGACTGTCACCAAGCTGGGGTGGAGCTGATAAGCTTATTGGTGTATTAAGAAAAGGAGTCCTCAGTCTCTTCAATGCAATTATGCAGAATTCAGCATGCATCCTATGAGAGATGCCATATGTCACTCCCTCCTGTAATACATGGGGAAAATTAAGAATTGTCAAATTATTATATTAAGATTGGGATGGATTTTTCACCAGTATATTTGGAGGTAAAGTTAAAGGAAGCAGTCTCCTTTGCCTTAAAGTGTTGACGGAGCTTGATAGGTACACTAAACACTATCCGTCTGCATTGTTTCAAAAATATGCCTGTGTAAGCTGTTGACAAAAATAAGGATTGTTGGCAATAGCAGTAAATTATGTTGTGACTTCTTCACTGGGACTATTCATTGTATTTTAGTGGAGAAACATATTTTAAAATCTGAATAACTTTTAGGTAAAAAGAGAACTTTTCAGTTCCATTTGATGATAAAGAGATATAACACTCTTTTCCCCTTTACTTTGGTCTGGAACATGAAGAAAATTCCAAATGAAGTCTTTGTGTTATCCTATATATGTCTCTTAAGAAACTTTGCTAATCCTAGTGGGATTCAGTCCTAGATTCAAATAATTACAGCCTTTTAATGGATTGCAGAGTTACTATTGTTTGAAGACATTCAAAGGTTGTGGTATTGATCATTTCCACTTGAGAGACAAAGGTATATAGAGCTGTGAATAGGGTTATGTTCATGGGCATTGCTTTAATAGGGAAGATCAAAACTTGCTTTCACTGACTGTATTTAATCTCTCTGAATTGATGTCATCTATATCTGCTCAAATTTATGTGAAATGCAGAAATGATGAAAATTATGGGATTGAAAGAAAGGCCTGATTTAACTGCCATTGATGGATAACAGATATTTTTTCTGTTTAATTATTTTTTAATTTTCATCCTGAACTACAATTCTATATCTTATTCATAACAACTCTTAAAAGGTAAAAGTAATGATAGATTACTTTTTGCTGGGTATATGCTGGGTATTGTTCTGAAGATCAGATGGGTAAGGCCGATCATATCCCACGTCAGACTGATGGAAGTGTAAGACAAAACAAAGTAGAATTGTTCAGTTGAAAAGAGCTCTTTAAAACAACAAGTCCATCCCTTTGTTCAGGGCATAAAATCAAATTAAAGCTTCCCTGGCAGATGAAATCTATCTTCTTGCACAAATCCATGAAATTTAAACACACCATCCTTCTTTGTAATTGTTCCTAATTGCAAACTACTCTTACTATAGTGGTTTTTCCCCCCTAACAATGAACTAGAATCTGCCTTACTGCAGTATAAGACTACTAGCTGGATACCTGTGCTTCGCTACGAAACTGTGTGATCGGGCTTGATAAATCAACACTTATAGTTTGAAAATTAATGAGTAGTTATGATCTGCCTCTCCTCTCTCCTTCTTTCCCTCAGGCTTGCTCCACAGAAGCCTCCCCTATTCTATCCCCTTCTCTCCTTCAGCCTTGCCCCACAGAAGCCTCCCATATCCTATCCCCTGCTTGCTGCTGTGAAAGTAAAATTTAAAGTGAAATTCCTCTCCTCTGCTTGTTTTGAATTTGGAACAGATTTTTTTCAGGTGGGGAGGGAGAGTAGTACTCCTTAGCATCAGAGCATGGAACAGATTTCTTTTCAGGTGAGGAGGGGGAGTAGAACTGCTTAGCATCAGAGGCTGTTTGGAAAGTAAAACAGTATTTGCTGTGTGAGCAAGGAGGAGACAGAAAGGAGACTGGTTGTGGCTTAGCACAAGTGTTCTGTATTAAAGCTGCTTCCTGCTGTGAAAGTAAAAGTGAAAGTGAAACGCCTCTCTGCTGCTTGTGTTTTGCATTTGGAACAGATTTCTTTCAGGTCAGACAGAACACCTGTCTACCCTAGACGAGTTCAAATCACCAGGACCGGATGGATTACACCCCAAGGTTCTGAAGGAAATGGCAGACGTGATCTCAGAACCACTGAACTATATCTTTCAAAGATCCTGGAGCACAGGGGAGCTGCCAGAGGACTGGAAAAGAGCTGATGTAGTTCCCATCTTCAAAAAAGGAAAAAAACAGATCCAGGAAACTACAGACCTATCAGCCTGACCTCAATACCGGGGAAGATTCTGGAAAAGATAATCAAGCAACGAATCACCGAACACCTAGAAGCAAACAAAGTAATAACCAAAAGCCAACATGGGTTTGTCAAAAACAGATCATGCCAGACTAATCTTATCGCATTCTTTGACAAAATGACAAAATTAGTAGACCAGAGGAATGCTGTCGATATAATTTACTTGGACTTCAGTAAAGCATTTGATAAAGTAGACCATAACCTACTACTAGATAAAGTAGAAAAGTGTGGGTTAGACAGCACCACTACCAGATGAATTCGTAACTGGCTGACCAACCGCACTCAACGTGTAGTCCTCAACGGAACTACATCCACATGGAAGGAAGTATGCAGTGGAGTACCCCAAGGCTCTGTTTTAGGCCCAGTACTCTTCAACATCTTCATCAATAACTTGGACGAGGGGATAGATGGGAAACTCATCAAATTTGCAGATGATACCAAGCTGGCAGGAATAGCCAACACTTCAGAAGATAGGCTCAAGATACAGAAAGATCTTGACAGACTAGAACATTGGGCGCTATCTAACAAAATGAAATTCACAAAGTGAAAAAAGTAAGGTTCTACATTTAGGCCAAAAAAACAAAATGCACCAGTACCGTATATGTGGTACCTTGCTCAATAGTAGTACCTGTGAGAGGGATCTTGGAGTCCTAGTGGATAACCATTTAGATATGAGCCAGCAGTGTGCAGCAGCTGCTAAAAAAGCCAACACAGTTCTGGGCTGCATAAACAGAGGATAGAATCAAGATCACGTGAAGTGTTAGTACCACTTTATAATGCCTTGGTAAGGCCACACTTGGAATATTGCATCCAGTTTTGGTCGCCACGATGTAAAAAGATGTTGAGACTCTAGAAAGAGTGCAGAGAAGAGCAACAAAGATGATTAGGGACTGGAGGCTAAAACATATGAAGAACGGTTGCAGGAACTGGGTATGTCTAGTTTAATAAAAAGAAGGACTAGGGGAGACATGATAGCTGTGTTCCAATATCTCAGGGGTTGCCACAAAGAAGAGGGAGTCGGGCTGTTCTCCAAAGCACCTGAGGGTAGAACAAGAAGCAATGGGTGGAAACTGATCAAAGAAAGAAGCAACTTAGAACTAAGGAGAAATTTCCTGACAGTTAGAATAATTAATAAGTGGAACGACTTGCCTTCAGAAGTTGTGAATGCTCCAACACTGGAAATTTTTAAGAAAATGTTGGATAACCATCTGACTGAGATGGTGTAGGGTTTCCTACCTGGGCAGGGGGTTGGACTAGAAGGCCTCCAAGGTCCCTTCCAACTCTGTTGTTATGTTATGTTATGTTAGGTGGGGAGAGGCAGTAGCATCAGAGCATGTTAAACATAATATAGGAAATACTAATGATCTGATGGTCATTTTGAAAAATCCTTTCTTAGTGAGCACCTAGAAGCCAAGACGAACATACGTGGCAATTTTCAAGTTTGTAAGCTTTACGATTCTGGAGATTTTGTGATAATGGCATGAGTGGTTTTTGCTTTTTATATATATAGATTATCTGTCCTGTCCTTTCTGGGAGTATATCAACTGGTCTTAACCTCTGCATAACACTCTTTAGGAACTTGAAAAATGTTGCTCCTGTATCTCCTTAATTTTTTAAAAAAATAAATTATACAAAATTCCTTCATAATTGCCTTAATATGATCTAGAGCACATGTCTTTATGGTAGTTACTGAAAAGTTTAGGCCTGCCAGGAGAGGTTTTAAAGGGGTTTTGCATTTAAGTAGGCAAAAAGCCTAAATAAGTAAAACAGCTTAAAGTGCTTAAATAGGTTCCAAAACAACAATCCTAACATCATTTGGAATAGAAGAATTTTCAATGAAGTGCTAACAATGTCCATGCTAATAGAGAAATACATTCATACATCTACTGTAGATAGCAAAAAGAATCTTGGTTTAGCCAAGGAATAATATGGCTGGCACAAAGGAGATAAGGTGTTACAATTTTTACTAATACATTATCAAAAGCATGCAATTTTAAAGATTGATTTAATGGTTTTGAATAGTTTGTGACCAAAATATAAATCTTAAAGTCTCTGCACTTAATTGCTTATTGTGAGGAATACTAAAAACTATTCCAGTATTGTAGAATATTGAATAATATTATGCCAGAGTTAATTTCTATATGGCTCAAATCTGGCAATTTATACTGTTATTTAGCTTTGAATGAATTACCTGCTTTTGCAGAACATAGCATAAAGAAATAGAAAGCAAAAATTCTAAATCCTTCACTATATTATCTTATTCTAGAGGACTTAGTAAAGAAATTATTTTATCTAGCTATCTGAAAATACGAATGATCCCAATATCAGATAAATATCTGCAGTTCCTCACCTGAATTACTTATACAATAATGGCAAGGTGGAGATGATACTACTGCAGGTATCTCCTCCGAAAAAACTTCCATGTCTAATAGCACAGTTGAAGGTTTTTGCCCAAAAAAGTTGCATTTGTATAGAGGCAATATAGAAATAATATGGGTGGGGGGGGGGGAAAACACTGGCTCTCTTGGGCATATAGTTGTTATTAACACAGAGACATAATTTTTGTTGACTTTATTTTTGTCTTTAGCCATTTAAGTTCAAGGGCTGGCTGATTGCTTAATTTATTGATAGTCATTTTCAACATTGTTTGCAGAAATACTGAATTCTTCTTCTACCTCCTGCTGTATATCTTTGTGCATGTACGGGAGCCGTATTTATGTTTGGGTTAGCAGTCATCTCCTATTTTAATCAATTGCAATTATTAATCAACCACATATATAGAAAAACAAAAACTTAGAAGTGCCAAATATGGTTAAAGGTATCATTTTGAATTGGTAGTGTCTTGTAGTTGGTAACTTTTATAACAGTATCTAAGTTAGAACACCTCACCCAACCCCCATACAATCCTGCTGTGCTACCATATCTTGGTGGGATGTTCCCAGGAGGGATAAACGAAGAATGCTGAGAGTATATGCCAAGACTATATAATCCCAGGATAGCTACCCAAGATATGAGGATCATCCCAAACTGCCCAGCTAAAGAAGGAGACACCTATATTGGGCAACCACAATATCGGAAGATCACTCTGGTATCAACAGCAAAGACACCATTTCATACTGCATAAGAGAAGGTCTCATTCCTGTATTTTACCCCCCAAAAAGCCCACCCTGCATTGATAGATAAAATAAAATGTGGCTGCATTATCATGGAGGAAAAATATATTGTGATATGATTTAACATTGAGTTGATGGCACATAATAAACTAAATAACACCCATCCAGGCCAATGTTCAGTCCTTCAAGTTAGGCCAGGTCAAGAAACAGATTCCACAAGTTTCACTGGAACTATATTTTATAGATGTAGACTATAGTAACAAAATCTTGAAAGCCTGATTCTGTTCCTCTTCTGTTCTGAGCTTCTTTGTCATGCTCTCTTTGGTTCCTGGGCTTAGCGCAGATTTTTGTTTTTATTTATTATTTCAATTTGTATGGTTGTTCATCTCAAATTCATGACTCTGGACGGTAATCTGCAGCTGAGGTAAAAAAACCACACATCAGCACATCCATTGCATGTCTTTAAGCCTTGCAAAAGGGCGATAGAATCAGGGATAATCTAAAATTTGGAAGAATAATGTTCTAAGAAGTGGATTTCTAAGCACTTGTATTTCTAAGCAATGTATGTTTGGGAGAACCCAAAATACCACAGAAAAATTCGATGAATATATTTTTATGAAGAATTTTGATTATAATCGTAAAATCTAATACAAGAAATAAGAAGAAACAAGTGAATAGAAAGAAATAAAAAGAGAGAAAGAGAAAAGAAACATAAAATAATGACTTCCAACCTTGATCACAAGTATAAGCAAATGTACCTCTTTAAAGTTAAAATATTTGTTGTTTCATCCCATATCCAACCTCTTGTCAATAAACAAATCTTAAAACTTAAAACACATTTTATGTGTCAGCAGAAAAAAATGTAAAGGGTTGCCAGAAATAACATATCTTCTTTTAACCTTAAACAAATAAAACCAATTTTATATTATTTTCCTTTATTTCTAACAGTTTTAATCTTTAATTAATTCTAGTATCATTTTAGGATTTGATTTGATTTGATTTCTTTCTTTCTTTTTGTCCTATTGCACAAAGTTCTTCAAGACTTTAAAAGCCTTTTTTGTAAATCCAATGGGGAAAAATTATTCAGGTCACTCTCTTGGATTTTCACTTTATTTCCCTTTTAAATTTTAAAGCCTCAGCCATTTTTTTATTTTTTTTTTGTAGACCTAGTGAAACATCTTTTTATAAGTTGTTCTCTTGCCATGTCAGTTGCAAATCCTCTTTTGATACCATCTCTATCTTGACAGCTAAAATTTGTTCTACATCTGTAATTCCTTCAATAACATCTTTTGGACATAGTTTATCCATAGAAGCAGATATAACTACTGACATTTTTGATAATCGTGGCATTTTCTGATTCTATTGTTTAAAAAATCATCTTCACTATTTTCACTGTTAGAATGCTTTGCAACATGTTGCAGGCTTGTAAATAGTTCCTCTACCTAAAAACTTTAGACCTCTTTCAAAAACCAATTTTGAAATCATGGAACTGTTTATTTTGTCTTGTAATAACTAAAACCAAATCTATTTCCCATG
Organism: Ahaetulla prasina; assembly: GCF_028640845.1. Classification (NCBI taxonomy): domain Eukaryota; kingdom Metazoa; phylum Chordata; class Lepidosauria; order Squamata; family Colubridae; genus Ahaetulla; species Ahaetulla prasina. The sequence goes on along the minus strand of NC_080539.1, from coordinate 110,455,789 downwards.
AGAAACTGTTTGTTCTTTATAGTTAATTTCAAAATGTTGTGCTCCAATTTTTATCTGGTCCCTTAGTCCATTTATAAGATCAAAATTTTATTTAGTTTTCTGTTGTTTATTTCAGATTTTTAAATTCTTAAGCTTATAAATGAGAATTTTATTTCATTCAGGATTGAAGGCAAATGTACTTGGCTTTTCAAACTTATTGGTCTAAAGGTCTCTAATAAGTTAGAAGTAGTTAATGTGCAATTTCCAAAAGTGATTAGAAAGTGAACTTTGTGAACTTAATATCCTTTAAAATAGGGGTTTCAACCCCCCAAGCCACAGCCCAAAACCGGGTCATATGAACACATGGGTGAGCGCACAAGTGCGCAGAGCTCCGTTTGTGCAAGCGGCAAATGTATACATAAAAGGAACATTGGCTTACCTGAAGGTTCCTTCTATGTACGCTGCATGAGAGTCCAAAGCAATGGGTTGTTAACTTCAGCTGATTGACCAGAGACTGAGTTGAATTTGTTTAAACACGCCTCCTCTTCCTGCTTAGCTCCAGTTTATTAACGAAGAACCGGTACTTGAGAAGACGAACTCAATTGGGAACTGGAAACGGACCAAGCACCTCCAGACCCCTGCATAGAACAAGGAAAACAATAAAGGAACATAGGGCGGGGTTGGACTCTCACGCAGCGTACATAGAAGGAACCTTCAGGTAAGCCAATGTTCCTTCTCCTGTACGCTGCTTAGAGAGTCCAAAGCAATGGGATATACCCAAGCTAAATATCCCTAGGGTGGGGAACAGAGGAATCCAAATTTTCAGCAGCAGGAAGAACTCGCTGCAGGACCCTCCGTCCGAATGAGGCCTCGGCTGAGGCAAATTGGTCCATCTTGTAGTTTTTGATAAAGGGCGAGGGAGAGGCCCATGTGGCCGCTCTGCAGATGTCCAAGATAGAGGCTTGAGTGGCCCAGGCGGCTGTGGTAGCTGCACTGCGGGTGGAATGAGCCGTGATGCGGCCTGGAAGATGGTGTTTCTGCTGGTCATAGGCCATGGAAATACAGGCTTTTATCCACCTGCCTATGGTGGATGGAGATACTTTGGTGCCCAGGACCCTTGGTTGAAATGAAACAAACAAGGATTCTGTCTTCCTAAACGGAGCTGTTCTGTCGAGGTAGATATGTAAGGCCCCGTGTACATCCAGCGTGTGCCATCGATGCTCTGAAGGATGTTTGGGATGAGGGCAGAAGTCCGGGAAGATAACCTCCTGAGACCTATGGAACCACGTGTTTATTTTTGGAAGGAATGTAGGGTCTAAACGGAGAATGACTCTGTTAGGGTGAAAAATGCGTAAGTCCTTCCTGACTGATAGAGCAGCCATTTCGGAGATCCTGCAGGCGGAGGTTATGGCTATGAGAAAAGCTACTTTAAAGGTTAAGAGCTTGAGGCTGGAGGAGCTCAAGGGTTCGAAAGGGGATGAAGTAAGCATCTGAAGGACCAGGGTTAGATCCCAGGTCGGATACTGGAGGGGGACGCAGATTGTAGGCTCCCCTTAAGAAACGGTGGATGTTAAGAAAATGTGGAGGTCCCGTCACAGAAAAGGACAGTGGCAAGAGCTGCAACCTGCCGACGGATAGTGTTGGTGGCCAAGCCTTTGTCCAATCCGTCCTGGAGGAATTGCAGGATCTGCTGAATAGAAGCAGAAGTGGGGACTATTTGATGTCTAAGACACCAGCGGTGGAAGGATGACCATGTGGCCTCATAAATGCGCGTTGTGGATGGGCATCTAGAAGCCAGGAGGGTGGAGATGACCCCCGCAGAATGCTTTTCCTTCCTTAGGATCTCCCGGTCAAGTGCCAGGCGGCCAGGCAGCTAGTTGATAACATTGAGGCTCTGGATGAAGAATGGCTCCTTGGCGTAGTGAAATCTGATCTGGTGGAATTCGCCAATGTGGAGTGATGGATAGGCTCATCAAATTCGCAAACCAACTCCAACGAGGCCAGTAAGGGGCTATGAGGAGGACCTCTGCCTTCTTTTCCAAGATCTTCTGAATGACCCTTGGCAGAAGAGGGGTCGGAGGAAAGGCGTAAAGAAGACCCTGGGGCCACTGACATTGTAGGGCATCTGTTCCTTCTGCTCCTGGGGTGTGGAACCTGGAGAAGAATCTGGGCAGTTGGTTGTTGGTCAGGCTGGCAAAAAGATCTATTATGGGCAGGCCGAATTTGTTTGTGATGAAAAGAAACAGATCCGGATTTAGTTGCCACTCTGATTGGTCGATGGTGGTCCGGCTCAGCCAATCCGCTTGTGTGTTGGCGACTCCGGATATGTGTGCTGCCTGTAGTGATAGAAGATGCCTTTCTTCCCACAGGCCCATCGCTGCTGCCTCGTTCATCAGGAGGCAAGAGTGGGTTCCCCCCTGACGGTTTACATGAACCTTTGTGGTTATGTTGTCCGTCAATAACAACACATGATGGCCTGCTAATTGTGCTCGAAAGTGTTTTAGAGCCAGATGGGCTTCCCTCAGTTCCAACCAATTTATGTCGTTTTTGAGGTTGTTGGGAGTCCAGCAACCCTGGGTCATCTGATCTAGGAGATGAGCACCCCAGCCGTAGAGACTTGCGTCCGTGGTAAGGACGAGGTGGTGATGTTCCAGAAACGAGCAGCCTTTTGCTAGGTCTGGGGACATCCACCACTGCAGGGATTTCCTGACCTTTGGGGGCGGGAGGATCCTGGTTTCTGTATGACTGGTGCCTGCCCTTTGGTTTGGCAGAAGTAACCATTGTAAGGGTCGTGAGTGGAAGCGTGCCCAGGGAACAATTGTAAGACAAGATACCATCTTTCCCAGTAACTGGGATAGCAACGATAGTGGGATCCGTCTGAGTGCCCTTACCTTCTTTATCGTGTCTCTGTTGTTGTTGAAACGGTCTCGAGAGAGGAATACCTGGCAAGATCTGGTGTTGATTCTCGCCCCCAGATGGACTATGTCGAGTGATGGCACCAGATGGCTCTTTTCTCTGTTCACAGAGAATCCGTGACCCTGTAGGGTTTGAATCGTTACCTGTTAGTCCAGTAGCGCCTGTTGGAAGGAAAACGACTGGATTAATATATCGTCCAGGTAACACTGTATTTGGATGGGAATTGACCGTAGGTGGGCCGCCACTGCATCCAGAAGCTTGGTGAAGGTGCGAGGAGCAGATGAGAGGCCGAAGGGAAGAGCCCTGTATTGAAAATGGGCCCCTGCATAGCTGAACCTGAGAAAGTGTCTGTGGGCTGGCCTGATGGGCACATGTAAATAGGCCTCTTTGAGGTCGATGGATGTTAGATAATCTCCTTTTCTGATGCTTCCCAAAATTGAACTGAGGGAGTGCATCTTGAATCTGCAATACTTGATGTGCAAATTTAGTTGTTTTAGGTCCAGGATGGCTCTGCTTCCTCCTGATTTCTTCTCTACTAAGAATAGAATGAAATAGAAGCCAGTCCCCTGATGAGGTAGGGATACCGGTTCTATGGCTCTGATGGACAGCAGGTGCTGAATCTCTGCTTCCATTTGAGCCCTTTTGGTGGACTCCTTGGGAATGGAGCACTGGATGAACCTCCTTGGGGGTTCGGAGTTGAATTCGAGAGTTAGGCCTAGTGTGAGTGTCTGGAGCACCCAGGCGTCGGTGGTCGTGTTGTGCCAAATGGAAACGAATTTGGCGAGGCAACCGCCGATGGGATCCTGATCGGTATAGTCATTTGTTTCTGCGATAAGGCCGGAAACCAGATCCACGGAAGGGGCGTCTGGCCTGTGGTTGTCTAGACCTGTCTCGGAAAGACTGTCTGTCAGGTGCTCTATCGGGGGGCGACTGGAAGGATTGTTGGTAAGCCGGGGATTGAAACCCGGGATCCTGGGAATGAAAGGGCTGCCTGTGATAGGGGAGAGAAGCCCGTCTGTCGAATCTTCTGGACATATAAGGGAGGACCTTCCGCTTGTCCTTCCCTTTGACTAAAATTGGGTCTAGGGCCTCCCCAAAGAGGGAACCGCCCTTGAATGGGGCAGCTGCCAACCGCCACTTGGTTTTCATGTCGGCTTGCCATTGTCTGAGCCAAAGCAATCTTCTGGAAGTGATGCTGGAGGCAAGGGCTCGAGATGCAAATTTTGCCGAATTAAGGGTGGCATCAGCAGTGAATTCAGCAGCTGCTACCAATTTATTTATGTCCTGATGCAATCTGGAATCCTCTTGAAGAATCCTTGCTTGCATTTGCCTAAGCCAGAGTAAAGAGGTCCTTGCGAAGAATGAGGCTGCTGTGGCTGATCTAATGGATCATGCAGCCGCTTGGTGGGTCTTACGAGTGGAGAGTTCTGCCCTGCGATCCTCGGTTCGAAGTCCCTCTGCTGCATCTGAAGAAATTATGTTGGAGGAGGAGGCCATGGTGGCTACGGGGGTATCTATGGTTGGAACCTTAAGAAGGTCCTCGAGCTCCTGATCTGTTGTGTACATTTTCTTGTCTGAACCACTAGGGGTGGGAATGGTACCTGGGTGACCCCATTGACGCTGAATGATGTCTAAGAAGAGCTTAGGTGATGGAATTACCCGTTGCTCTGAAACTGGTTCAGTGAAAAGGAATTTGGTGGGGTCAGATGTATCTGAAACACCTTCCATTTGGCGTGAAGCAACCCCCATGTTGGCTGTGATTTTGGCCTTGTGTAATAAGGTATAAAAAAGTTCATGGCGAAAAATCCCAGTGGGGGCAGGCTTGTCTGGGGCAGATTCCTCATCCTCTGATAAGTTAAAATCTGCCATGTCTTCTTTTTCCCCCAAAAAGGAATCCTCATTTTGGTGGGAAGGGATGGGAGAACGTGTGCGTTGAACGCGTTGTCTGGTGTGATGGCTTTCAGAGTGGGATCTCTGGCCTGAAGAGCCAGTTGGAAAAGGGGCTGGAAAACCTCTCTGAGTAAAGGCTGAATCAATGCCTTGAGAAATAGTTTGAATAATAAGATGGCATATGTCCTAAGGAATACTAGGATTGCTGTCCTCTCTCTGAAGGGTCCCCGCTGCTGTGGGGGTAAAGGTGGCAGAAGGTGCCTGATGAGGTGGTTCTGGCATAGGTCTGGAAGTGTCCCCAAACACTGCAGTGACTGTCTCCTGGTTTTCTCCTGAACCACTTGGGAGAGTGGGGGAACCATCCAGGTTGGTTTAACAGGGGCTGATGAAAAGCCTCAGTCTGCTGAGGTGAGGTAAAGTCTCTGATGCCCACTGGGGGGACAGGATCTTCCCTGCAATCCTCTGCTAATTTTTGTTTGGCCTTATCAAATTGCCTATCCAGGGCACGCTGCCTTCTTAAGGCATCCCTTTCTGCAGCAGCAGGGTATGATGAGAGGCAAAAGATTTGGATCTGGTAGAGGGTACCCTAGATTTGGATCTGCTTCTATGAGGGGCTGGGGCCACGTTGGAATGGTGTCCCTGGGAGGGTGAGGAAGAAGCCTGGGAAGAAGACCTGCTGCGGTCAGCCATCTTGGAATAGAGGCCTGGAGTCAGTGGAAGCCTCAAATAAATTTTCAAGTCACTATAGGCCCGATTCAAGAATCCTGGAATGAGATGAGAGGAAAAGGGATGATTAGCACCAAGCCGACACCACGGCTTGAAAAGTGCCTTTAAGCTGCGTGGAGGGGTGCAAGGGGGTGGTCCCCAAATTTATAGCGCGAAGCAGACACCACTGCTTCTCAGGCACCTAGTCACCGCAGCATTGGCAAAGGGAGCTTGCATCCGACAACACGGATCTTTCTCCACCCCTGCAAGCGCGAAGCCGACACCACGGCTTCTCCTGCGCTCCGCTGGCTGCAACTCACGATTTTGAAGGTCCAGCAATGTCCCAGGCAGTCCGGATGATGCTGCGAGGCTTGGATTCGGCAAAATGACCCAAAAAAAAATAAATGGCCGCCGTTGCTCTAGCAGCTCAGCTCATTTCAGGCTCCCAGCAGTAAGGAATAATAAAGAAAAGGGGTTTTTTTTTGAGAGAGAGGTTTGAGAATTTTTTTCTTTTAATTTAAGGTCCAAATATGCTGATTGAAGAGTCAAAGCAATGGAGCTAAAGGAGGTAGTCTCTCTATGGCCGACTGAGTTAATAAACTGGAGCTAAGCAGGAAGAGGAGGCGTGTTTAAACAAATTCAACTCAGTCTCTGGCCAATCAGCTGAAGTTAACAACCCATTGCTTTGGACTCTCTAAGCAGCGTACAGGAGAACCATCCCCTCTCTCCCTCCACTGCTGCCACTACTAGTCCTCAGAGCTGGAAAGATTGGGAAACACTGCCTTAAAAGACTTTTCCATGGATTGCAAACAAGATGACTACTCCTTTCCCTTTCTGACACTCACACCTGTCGAAAACTGCTATTCTGAAATCTCTGTCAGCTTTGGAAGCCATATTAGGCCAGAAGCTTCCATGCGCCACCTTCTCATGTGTGGGAAAGTAGGAGGGGGGAATTTAGTAGAGGGATTGTCTTTAGACATAATAGCATTCTTCCTGTCGGTCAAGGTCAGGCCGATCCTGCATCTGGAGAAGGAGTGGTCAGAGTGCTGTCTCGAGATGGGATGGATGGTGATTGGAGCATGTGATCGACTGAGGAGTGAGGGGATGGTTTTGGGTGTTTTGATTTACTGAGGGAAAACCGGAACCTCTCAGATTTGGGTTTTTCCAGATGTGCCAGTTTACCTATTCTAGTAAATAGAACTTTGAAAAATGCTTGCTTAAGAGTTTTTACTTGGAGTTTTTATTTATTTTTATTTATTTTATTCGTCATAACAATATAACAATATATATATATATACAAGCGTTGCATAAAGGGTTATATAATATATGAACGTATATACAAGGAGAAACGAGGTACTAAAAACATATATATACATAGGGGAAGAAACAGTAGGACAGGAACGGTAGGCACGTATGTGCTCTTATGCACGCCCCTTAGAATCCTCTTAGGAAAGTGGTGAGGTCAACCGTGGACAGTTTTTGAATAAAGCCTTTGGGGTTATGAGAAGAAACTACAGAGTCAGGTAATGCATTCCAAGTATATACAATTCTGTTACAGAAATCGTGTTTTCTGCAATCTAAACTGGAGCGGTTGACATTGAGTTTAAATCTATTGGTAGCTCTTGTGATATTGTTATTGAAACTAAAAAAGTCATTGACAGGAAGGACATTACAATGGATGATTTTATATGCTAAACCCAGGTCTTGTCGAAAGCGACGAAGTTCCAAGTTTTCTAGACCCAAGATATCAAGTCTGGTGGAATAAGGTATTTTATTAGTTTCGGAGGAGTGGAGAATTCTTCTCGTAAAATACCTTTGGACACGCTCAACTGTGTTGATGTCAGATATATGATATGGGTTCCAGACAGGAGAGCAGTAATCGAGAATTGGCCTAACAAATGTTTTATATGCTCTGGTCAGTAGCGTGGTGTTTTTTGAAAAGAAGCTACGTAAAATTAAGTTAACAACTCTTAGAGCCTTCTTAGCTATATAGTTGCAGTGGGCTTTGGAACTTAAATCATTAGATATAAAAACTCCAAGGTCTTTGACAGGGTGGGGGTCATCTGCGAGGCAATGTCCATCAAGCATGTACTTTGTGATTGGGTTCTTTCTTCCAATATGCAAGAGTTGGGGTTTTTCTGGAATGCTGACAATCTCATTTTGAGGTACTGCTGTCTGGTGTCTCCTATCCTGTCCTCATCCAGAGAGGTTCCAAGGAATGACCATAATTTATTCACTGGTCCTTTGGTCTTTGCCTGGTTGTCAGTTCTGCTCTTGCATAGCTGTCTTCAGTTCACCATAACCTCTCTTGGAAGGCCGAGAAAAACATTTCTTGCAATTTAAGAACCCAAGTTGGCTCTATTTTTTTTAAAAAAAAGAAACAAATTTGCCATCTTGGGTTTAAAAAAGAGAATGACTTTAGAATAGTATTTGCTGTTTCCACAATTTCCTTGGATTACCCATTTGGCAGCATATGAAGGCCCAAATATCTATGCATGAATGAGAACATCAATTTTAAACTACTAGAATGGACTACATTTTAACAGAATTGTTTCATTTTTCTATATAATAATAACATGCATGACTCGGTCTCAAGTAAATCTTGGATAGTTCAAGATTCACAGAACCAGCTCTGCTGATCAAATTGTGACACAGAAAACAGTTTTGTCTTTTTCTTTTTAATGGATATGTGGAAAAAAATGGTGAGAAAATGTGAGAGATTTACAAATTGAAAATAATGACATCTGATCTTCCCTGTACAATTGTGTCACAGAGGAAAAGTAAATGCATTAAAAAGTATATCTGAATATACCCATATCCTAGCATGTTGTTGTTGTTGCATTTGAAGACTTTGGAGATGCATGTAGATACTTATCGTTGCTTAGGATGGCTGCTTTATTTCACCCCTTAAAATGCCTAAAACTCCTTCCCAAAGGTCCTTGGCATGTTTACTTTTGGAATATGCCATTGACCTACCACACTAAGCTTGGTATAGCTCTTGAACTGCTGGAAGTTTGATGTTACAGCTGTAAGTGGATACATTTATACATTGCTAAAGACTATACTTCGCTTATACTCTTCAGCACTTTTGCACCGGTGTCTGAATAGTATTGTTGTTGCTCTTGGATTGACCTGTACAATAATTATTTATAGAGAGTGAACAAAATGGCATATAATGTAAATTCCTCCAGCATATTAATGGTACTAGCCCAGTGATGGTTAACCTTTTTTGGTGCCGAGTGCCCAGTGCGCGCAAATTCACATGTCCATACCCGAACCCCCAAAATGCAATGTGAGTGCCCCACAAGCATGCTGTTGTGACCCAGGTTCCTGGACCCGGACTCCTGGACTCGGATGATTCAGAAAGTGAGGGAGAAGACCTGGCCAGCCCTGCTTCTCTTGAGCCCTTTCCCTCCCTGGCACCCACTCAAAGGGAGGAGGAGGGGCCGGCAAAGCCTGATTCCATGGAGCCTCCTTCTGATTTGGCAACGCCCCAAGAACAGTTTTGGAGTGATGCAAGGTTACGTAGGCGTGATCGGCGTGCGCAGCAGCGGAAGAGTTGGGACAAAGCCAAGTCATAATTGTCATGCAGTGACATCTGCAGAGACTATAAATAGGAGGCGGGACTTCCTGGTTTTTTGTCTTGGACAAAGTAATGAATTTGGGCAGGCAATCTGTATCAACGGAGGGAAGAATATATTCGTGAGTAATTCTGGCCTTATCTGTAATTTCCTTGTTATCTCCAGAAACTTGGCAGGCCCGTGGGTAGACGTAGCCAGGACATTTATATATATATAAATAAATCAGAAAAGGAGGCCTCTGACTGACTCTTTGCTGGGAGTATTGGGGGAAGGGAAACAGAACACATGCACTCCACCCCCGTGCATGCACAAGGGCCCCCTGCACCTCATTTTGAGCCTGGAAAGCCTCCTGTACCAACTTATACCCTCCACACATGTGCCCCACCTCTCGCACATGCGCGCACACGTCTCCCACATGCATCCTGCACATGCGCGGCAAAGATCCAAAGATCATCTGGCCAGCAGGAGATTTGTACGCATGCATGGTGGAACTGGGCTGGGGCGACGGCTGGCGTGCCCGCAGAGAGGGCTGTGCATGCCACCTGTAGCACGCGTGCCATAGGTTTGCCACCACTGTACTAACCTATTCATCTGTATTTAGAAATGAGCGCCATGGGACACTGGGACTTATTCTTCGGAAAAGGATTTAGATAGATAGATAGATAGATAGATAGATAGATAGATAGATAGATAGATAGATAGATAGATAGATATATGTTGTCCACTCTGATAATATAAATTGCTGGAGGAAGAAATCAGTGTTTCTGTGATCTCTTTGAAAGTGATATGTATGTTCTGTGGAAGATAATACCTTAAGAAATAATATTGCTTGAGCATTACTTTATTTCAAAAAAGTTAATTAACATGGTTTACCAAACAGAATAAACAATTTTAAAAGCTAGTGAAAACATTTGAGATTTATACTTATTTATAAACCACTTCAGTCTCAGCAACAAGCATTACTCAAAAGAAAGTCTTAGCCAGTGCAATAACAATAAAATATAGTAATATATAATAAAAGAAGTATATATAATTACAGTTTGAAAATTGCAATTAAGGTAGCATTCCTGGCATTATCTACAGCACTCAGTTCTCAAAGACCTTCTGGAACAGCCCCATTTTTATGACCTTCTGAAAAGCTGTGAAAGCTGTAACTTCCATTGTCTGCTACTAATCCTCTCACAGAATTAGATCTGCATGTGCACAGAGTGGCTGCTATGGGGCCAATTGGTAGTAAAAAAAAAAGGCTTAAAAAAATAAACCAACAAACGGATAAGGACATTCTTTGTGCCCCTCCTACTCCAGGTCACTTGTTTATTTCTCTTAGAAGACTTAGACAAATGTTACAGAACATTTGGAGTCTTGGAAATGGTAATGTAAGTTGGCAAAATATTGCAGGATAGTAATATGGACACTTGTCTTTTCGTATCAGGCATGCAGATAGCAACATCTCCCTTATACCAAGAGGCAGTTAGAAAGAGGAATCAAAGAAGCCCTGCTTTTAACAAACTTATTGATAGATGGAGTTCTCAAGCATACATATCCAGCTTCTTCTGTAACTTAATTCTTTTTCCCTTTCAATGAATCCAGATAATGAGATTCTGTGAGAATTGAGTTTTCTTGGCTGCAGTCAGCTTTTAGAGACTTGACAACACACTTTCAAACAAAATACTTGGCAGCAGCTACTTGGCTTTTTTAGTTGTTCACATTCTAACAATGGACTATATATGGGGCAAAAACACCTTGTAAATAAAAGAGCACTGGAATTTGGCACTTCACAGTGTTCTCATTGTCTCCTCTGTCTTTTGTCTTTTAACACAAAGTTGGGTGAAGCTGAAAACCAGTAGGCACTAACGTGACTTTCTAGTGCCTCTGCATAAACCCTTTGATATGTCCATTTTTTTCTTTTGTATCAGTGGTGTGATATATTAGTTCTGCAAACAAAAGAGAGAGGCACTTTTGCCATTAATCTGTGCTGTGTTTTTAGGGGGAGTTAGGGGTCTGTTGTAAGCAAGCCTTTTTTCCATGAAGTACCACTAAAAGATTTTCAGGCAAAGGAGATCTTTTAAGATAATTGGTTCAGTGTTGTTAATATTGTTAGGGGCTCTGCCCCTACTGTAGGAATTTAGCACCCACCCCCCTCCCCCCCACCTTTGTCAATGGGTCAGAGGTAGAAACTCATTCTCCCCACCTTTGTCAACGGGCCATCATCTGCAACATAATAGGACCCATCTAGCAACTGAAACTCACCACATGGCACCTGGGAAGATTACATCAGCCAGCAAGGCTAGCTAAGACCCCCACCCCCTGGGAGTCTTGACAGACAATCAGGGTACTCTTCCTGTGCCCCAGAAAGTTCAAAGCTCAGAAAAAGCATAAAGCCAGGGTGTGCACAGGATCTCATCCCTTTTCTGTTCAGGATCTCAAGCCATGTGATCCTGACCACCATTAAACCATCTTTCCAAGCAGCCTCCATGTTTCCAGTGTCTTTGTCCCCACTTGGAACTGAACCCAGATGGATATTTCTTCCAACACTACCCATTTCAGCTTTGTTGCTCCAAAGAATAATTTCTTTCTTTCTCTCAAATTAAATTGGGATGTGCAATGTCTTTTTGAAATGATATATTTTCAATAAATTGGAAAAGTATTCCTGTAGGCATTAAAACTTTCATTCTCTTAGGCAGCTGGCAGTGAAAGGTGCTTATTTGATATCAGCATTGTGGTAACTCCCCCACCCCACACACATACACCAGAGGTGGTATTCAGTAGGTTCTGACCAGTTCTGGAGAACCGTTAGCGGAAATTTTGAGTAGTTCAGAGAACCAGTAAATATCACCTCTGACTGGCCCCGCCTCCATCTATTCTCTGCCTCCTGAATCCCAGCTGATTGGGAGGAAATGGGGGCTTTGCAGTATCCTTCCCCTGGAGTGGGGAGGGAATGGAGATTTTACAATATCCTTCCCCTGCCACGCCCACCAAGCCATGCCATGCCATGCCCACAGAACTGGTAGTAAAAAAAAATTTAATCCCACCACTGCCCTACACACACACATACACTGCCGTTTAAAAAGTTAAAGGGCTGTGGTAGCTCAGGCTGTAAGAAGCCTGTTATTAAAACACAACAGCCTGCAATTACTGCAGGTTCAAGCCTGGCCCAAGGTTGACTCAGCCTTCCATCCTTTATAAGGTAGGTAAAATGAGGACCCAGATTGTTGGGGGGGCAATAAGTTGACTTTGTAAATATACAAATAGAATGAGACTATTGCCTTATACACTGTAAGCCGCCCTGAGTCTTCGGAGAAGGGCGGGATATAAATGTAAATAAATTAAAAAAAAACAGTGCTAAGAGAGCACTGTTGCTTAAAAATAAATTTGAGGGAAGACACAAGTACCTAGCCAAAAAACACAGCTAAATTATGTCAGGATAACTTATTCCTAAGTGAAATTGTGAAAAAAGTTCACAAGGAGAGCCCTAACAGATTTGCACATACATTTCACAGTCAAATACAGTCTGTGGTGTTAAAGTCATGAGACAGCCTGTATGCCCATAGTACTTTTCCCTTGAAGTGCCATATTTGACATAGTTAAGACTGACTGGATCCCAGCAATTGGGAAGCAATACCAACAACACAACTACCCTTCAAAAAGACCTTGACTTTGTATCCGAATGGTCTAAAACTTGGCAACTCCAAATTTCAACCAGCAAATGCTCAGTCTTACATATCGGAAAAAAGAACCAAAACTCTAAGTACAAGCTCGATAGACATTACCTTACAGATGACCCCCACCCTGTTAAAGACGTTGGAGTTTTAATATCAAATGATCTAAGTGCCAAAGCCCACTGCAACTACATCGCAAAAAAGGCTTTAAGAGTTGTAAATCTAATCTTGCATAGCTTCTTTTCAAAAAACACTACACTACTAACCAGAGCATATAAAATATTTGCTAGTCCAATTCTTGAATCCAGCTCGCCTGTTTGGAACCCATACCACATTTCTGATATCAACACAATTGAATATGTCTAGAAATATTTTACAAGAAGAATTCTCCACTCCTCTGCATACAATGCCACGAGACTTGAAATCCTGGGTTTAGAAAATTTAGAACTCCGCCGCCTTCGACAGGACCTGTGTTTAACTCATAGAATCATCTATTGCAAAGTTCTTCCAGTTGAAAACTTCTTCAGCTTCAATCACAACAATGTTAACCGCTTAATGTTAACCTCTTCAATCTTGATTGCAGAAAATATGACTTCTGTAACAGAGTTGTTAATGCTTGGAACACATTGCCTGACTCTGTGGTCTCTTTTCAAAATCCCAAAATCTTTAACCAAAAACTATCTACTATTGACCTCACCCCATTCCTAAGAGGTCTATAAGGGGCGTGCATAAGAGCACAAACGTACCTACCGTTCCCTGTCCTATTGTTCCTCTTCATTATATCCAATTAATACAGTTATTACATACTTATGCTCATATATATGCTTATATGTTAGATAGTTATTTCATGTTAATGCTTATATATACTGTTATGACAAAATAAATAAATAAATAAAAAATTATTTTTGCATATCCAGATAACAGTTTTTAATGTTATGCTGTAAATATATTTAATGTTTTTTTAAATTTCAACCCTTTCCTCCCTCTTTTTTCTTTTTTAAATAGAGCTCTACATAGCATATGTAGTCCTCAACCAATCATTTGTTCAGCAACCATTCAAAGTGATGATGGTACTAAAAAAAGGTGACATGGCCAGTCCTCACACTTATGACCATTTTAGCATCCCTCTGGTTACATAATCAAAATTCAGGCCTTTGGCAATCAACATGGATTTATATCATTATATCCATGATCATGTGATTATCAAATGCAACTTTCCTAGCCAGCTTCCAACAAACGAAGTCAATGGGAGAATTCGGATTTGCTTAATGGCTGCATGCTTCACTCAATGACCATGGTGATTCACTTAACCATCATGTCAAAAGACGTCATAAAATCAGGTACGTCTCACTTAACAACTACTGGACTACTTGTAATTCTATATATAGAAATAGGTGGCTGCATCTCGTTTCTTTTGATGGATCTTAAGAGCCATGTTGGCGCAGTGGTTAGAGTGCAATACTGCAGGCTACTTCTGCTGATCACCAGCTATCAGCAGTTGGGCAGATCGAATCTCACCAGGCTCAAGGCTGACTCAGCCTTTCATCCTTCTGAGGTTGGTAAAAACCCCAGATTGGTGGGGGCAATATGCTGACTCTGTAAACTGCTTAGAGAGGGCTGTAAAGCAATGTGAAGCGGTATATAAGTCTTAAGTGCTATTGCTATCTTTAAAAAAATCTGCAGGGTTAGAAGTGGTTGCTCACTAGGGAATTCTGGGAGTTGAAGTCCACACATCTTCAAGTTGCCAAGGTAGAGAAATACTGGTCTAAAACATCTCCTGAAATAAGATAGTAGCAAACCATTTATGCTTGTTGGCAAGAAAACTGCATGGATTATGGCCACAAAGACATCAGGAGTTTTCTTTTTATTTTAAGCATCAACCATTTTCACTAGAAATACAACAAGTTTTTGAGTTCTTTTCTGTTTGTAATTTTTTGTGCTTGCTTGTTAAAACTGAAGGGCCTTATTACTTATTTCATTTCAACCTATGCCAAAATTTCCTTTGGAGGCATCTGCATTGTACCAAATGATAGAGCCAAAACTTAAGAAGTCAGTTTTGTTTTCCACTGCTCATTGAAATTTTATGAAATTTGATCATACATGAATAGGACTTCCATTTTCTCCAATTCCAATAGCTCAAAATTAGTTTCATCTTTCACTTGGAAATAAGAAATGCTTTCATGAGCAACAGAATTCCTGCAGAGGTTTGTCAGATGGGGCCAGTTGTTAGGGCATGGAGTTGCTGCTGATTTCTATCCAGAGCTTGCTTTGGTTCTAGTGTCTTGCAGCTGCTGTTGAAAAACTGTAAACAAGAAGTGACTAAATTTGCTGGTACTGTTGGCTTGGATGTTCATACTGGGCATGAAACACCTAAATCTGGAGTGAAGTTCCCAGATTACTATAATAGTAGTTTGTCAATTTGGGCATTATTCATTACAGAAAGAGCAAATAATAGTTGCAAACTTGATCATATTAGAGATTCTAATTCTCCTTTCCTTTCCAGTTTTTAAAATTCTGTTTTGTCAAACTCTGGCATTTTGAGGAAGATAAAAACCCTCATGGTGAAGAATGCATTCTATTAGTATTCTTCAAGAGGAAATGGATTTTCATCATGTTGCCTCTTAAATGATAATGGGTGCCATATCTCTAATATGATTAACTATCTTGCTGTTCAGAAAGAAAATACAGAACAGAAGGAAATTGGTGACATTGTCTTTATTAATGATTTAAAAATGGGAAACAGCTTATTAATTCCTTTTGTCAGATCATACAAGTCTGCAAGACTTGAACACCAGCAAGGGATACAAATAGAGACATTAGCGCCATAAGAAAAGTAATGAAATACAACATAGAAAAAGATAAATTAATGAGCATACAAAACAGTGATTTCTTAATACAAAAAAGTTCTGTGTAAATCATAAAATGCTTGAAGATGGCTATAGGGATAGTAAATTAGGTTTGAGTTGTCATGGAACTCCAGGAAGGAAGTCTACAAACACAAGACATTTTAAAACTTTTTGAACAATTATGTGGCCATATTCTGGCTATAACAGAGATTAGTTTATCTTTATTCAGTTATTTTGTAGCAATAACCAGCAAAACCTGTTTATGTTAATAAAGTGTGTGGAAGGTTGCCAAACGTCTTATGTGCCAGAATGAAGCTCTCTATAGCTACAATAGTTAAATATACAACTCTATATTAATCCCTAATATGAATCAAGTTTGCAAACTATTATTTGCTCCTTCTGTAATGTATAATGTCCAAATGTCCAAATGACTATTACAGTAATCTTTGTATCTGGGAACTTCACTCCAGGTAGCACTTGAATAGAGTAAATTCTAAGAGGATGCATCATTTTCATCCAAAGTTCAGAATCTGAAGTTGCATTAGAATAATTTGGAATAGATTTTAATTTATTTGAAGTGAAACCAATGGATCTGAAGTTGCTCTGTTGATCTTCATTAAGCCTTTACTTCTCTATTTTTCCAAAAGACTAGAAATGCTGCCCCACCCCCCCAAAAAAGAGGGTGTAATGGGAGGAGGAGTGTAGCAGCTGTGCCCAAAGAAAGAGATCTGGGCAGAAGAGTATTGGATGCAATGACTGACAGGTTTGGCCTCAACTAAGAATAATGAGAACAGCCATGAGATCAATATTTCATTTTTCTATTACAGTTATGTCAGTATTGTATCTGGTTCAATATTGCATCTAGCCAAACTTGGGGAAAAAACCTACAAAAATAAGCATAGCACAGCAAGAGTTAGTTTATGTTTGGTTTGGACCACATCAGGAAATCCTAGGGCCCCTAGGCTAGTCTGGGAAGTTGAAAAATGCCCAATTGTTTACTATTTTTGCCAAGAAAATTATATGGATGCGCCCATGCAGTCAAAAGGAACCAAGGTGAACTCTTGGGAGTTTTAATCTTTTTACCTTCATCTAAGTTTAATATGGCTTAATTTCTTGTCAGCATGTTCTTGCCTTTTTATCCTTCAATTAAAACTTTGTAGAAAATAGTGTCCCTTTTTGCACGTTGATTTATTGGCTCATAACAGCATATTATTTTAGCATCTTTTTCTTTGTATTCACATGTTGAAAGTACATATTGTACGTGTATATTGCCAGTAATTCAAGATTGTTATAGTTTTGTAATCATGGTTAACTGTTCCTTGCTTTAGTCAGATATGACAGTACAATTTTACAGAGGAATTATTGAGTCTGTCATTTGTACTTCTATAACTGTCTAGTTTGGTATAGCAACCAAATGGGACAAGTACAGACTCTTAAAACTAGCAGGAAAAACAATTGCAACCAGCCTTCCATAGAAGACCTGTATATTGTATTAGAATGAGGGCTGAGAAAATATCTGGAGATCCCTCACATCCTGGATATAAACTGTTTCAACTCCTCCTCATAATTTTGAGTACGTATTATAATGTATATAAATATAAGCATGAATTGAATTGAATACATAAAATGAATACAGTTAAAGGGAACATTAGGACAGGGATGGTAGGCATGCTGGTGCTCTTATGCACACCCCTTACAGACCTCTTAGGAATAGGGTGAGGTCAACAGTAGCAAGTCTAAGGTTAAATTTTGCGTGGTTTTGGGATGAAACCTGGCATTACGTGACATTACAGGGCATTGCAGATCAAAACAACTAGACACAGACACAGCTTTTTCCTTGTGTCATCACTCTGCTGAACACCTAATTCTCACAGTACTGTCTTGTGTCTATGTGTATTTACCCAAGTAGAATGGTTGTATTGTTTATCTTTCTTACTATCTTCTTTACTCCCCCCTCCTCTTATTAGTATTATTATGATTATCATTATTCTGTTGAATGAACGAAAGGAATTTTATGAGAGATTTTAAAAATATATACAACTTGATCCATGAAAGCATTTCAAAAATGTCAAGACAACCAAATCTTCAGTGAAAGTCAGGAATCAGAAATCATATTTATTTATATTCAACGTGAAGAAGCTACCATATACATTTCCTTCTGTTTACGCCTGCTTTGATATACCACCTTTTAAGTATAAAAATCAACAGATATGGTTGTGTCTCCAATATTTACAGAATTATGCTTGCTAATTATGCTTATTTTATTGTCAGAATTGTTCCTATGTTACTTATGACTGTGCTTGCAACCCTAAGCAAAGCATCAAATGACTTTCTAGATCAGTCTTGCATGACATACAGCCTTAAGCAGCATGTGGCCTGCCAAGCAGCCTTGTGCAGCCCATTGGCACTTTTTAAAAAGTAATAAATTCTCAGCTGTCTCCCCAAAAGATGTGCATTGGTATTGCCTCCAAGCCTTATTGTCACTGCCAGCTCTTGTGGTTCCACCGCTTTACTAGCTGTGGAATAGCTGATCTGTGTGCCAGGTATTCCTTTGTGGCTTGTGAGGATTTTTAATTTATCAGTGTGGCCTTTTTCTCCCTATAGATTGTATATGCCTGTTCTAGATTCTCTGAGATGAAATATGCATTCTGATGGTGAGGCCAGGTTTTTGACACTTTATTCCTTCTAGCAAGTATTAATTCGCTTACCAAGAATCATTATGAAACTTTTCCTGCTCTGGGAGGGATCTTCATACCAGGTAGTATCATTTCTATATTATAATATTCTGTTATTTTCTAGAATAGAATAGAATAGAATAGAATAGAATAGAATAGAATAGAATAGAATAGAATAGAATAGAATAGAATAGAATTTTTTATTGGCCAAGTGTGATTGGACACACAAGGAATTTGTTGGTGCATATGCTCTCAGTGTACATAAAAGTGAACTACTACTGCCATCTTCTATCTCCCAGCGACCGGTGTATTCTCACAGAGAGAGACTCCTTAGGGTGCCATCAGCCAAGCAATGTTGACTGGCGGCCCCCAGGGGGAGGGCCTTCTCTGTGGGGGCTCCTACCCTGTGGAACGAACTTCCCCCCGGACTTCGTCAACTATCCGACCTTCGGACCTTTCGCCGCGAACTTAAAACCTATTTATTCCGTTTAGCTGGACTGGTTGATTTTAAAATTTTTAATTTGTTTTATGGGTTTTAAATTTTTGTAAATTATATAGGTTGTTATTGTATTTTAAATTTTTGGCCAATTGAATAAGTTTTTTAGGGGTTGTTCTTAATATTATATGTATTGTTCTTTTTGTATTTTATTCTGGCTGTGCACCGCCCTGAGTCCTTCGGGAGAAGGGCGGTATACAAATTAAAATATTATTATTATTATTATTATTAAAAGAAAAGATACGTTCATCAAGGTACAACTTTTACAACACAATTGATGGTCAATATATCAATATAAATCATAAGGACTGCCAGCAACAAAGTTACAGTCATACAGTCATAAGAAAGAGATTGGTGATGGGAACTATGAGAAGATTAATAGTAGTGCAGTTTTAGTAAATAGTTTGACAGTGTTGAGGGAATTATTTGTTTAGCAGAGTGATGGCCTTTGGGGAAAAACTGTTCTTGTGTCTAGTTGTTCTGGTGTGCAGTGCTCTATAGCGTCGTTTTGAGGGTAGGAGTTGAAACAGTTTATGTCCTGGATGTGAGGGATCTGTAAATATTTTCACGGCCTTCTTCTTGATTTTGTTTGTCACTTTATTCTCATGATGAGTTGGAAGTAGACTTTTTTCCAGGCAGGTACAACCAGTTTGAAAAATCCACAGTGGTCTGTGATATGCAAGTCAGTCATTTTCCTTGATTTTCATGTGGGTTTTGCAAGTGTTTGAGCAGTCATAATGCAGCAAATGCATTTAAAGAGAATTCAGTCTGTAGTTTAGCCCTTCCATTATTTTATATTGAAAGATACATAGATGACTATTGTGCACTATACCTGAGCTTTCTACAAACATAAAATTTAGTTATTTGCATTATAAAACTGCAATTGTTGCTACCGATGACATTGCAATTTTCTTTGTAGCGTATAATTTGAACATTTTGTACTCTTTAATTTCTCTCTCCCTTTAAAATGTATCCAAAGTCACAAAGAAAACTCTCTAAAAGCAAAATGCCCTTCTAACTACTTTCTATTGTTCCAATTGTACTTCACTTAACCCTACTTTTCTGGAGATTTCGGTATCAATAATGGAGAGAACATTTTGCCCTCATTTTAAGTCAACCCTGCTAGGACTGCTGCTTTTTTCTTTCCTTTCTGTTTGTCTGTTAGGTAGGTTTAGATCAGGGCTGGGCAACTATGGCCCCTTTATGACCTATGGACTTCAACTCCCAGAATTCCTGAGCCAGCATGCTGGCTCAGGAATTCTGGGAGTTGAAGTCCATAGGTCATAAAGGGGCCATAGTTGCCCAGCCCTGGTTTAGATTGTAGTTCTCTGCCGGCTTCTTGGCATTGGCAGTGATCGTAGTGATATACTGCCCTCTTTCTCCAGCTTTAATTCCATGCAGTATTGACACTATGTGAAAGCTGAGTTAATGCTTCCTACATTTGAATAGCATTTGTTACTTAGTTCTTAGAGGCTTAAGGAATTAGCCAGAGATAGCACTCTTCTGATGGTGTATTTTATGTGTAATTTAATTCTCATCTAGAAAGAGTTGGAATAATAATAATAATAATAATAATAATAATAATAATAATAATAATAATAATAATAATAATAATAATAATAATAATTTAATTTGTATACCGCCCTTCTCCCGAAGGACTCAGGGCGGTGAACAACCAAATAAAATACAAAAACAAACACATACAATATTAAGAACAACCCTTAAAAAACTTATTCAATTGGCGAAAAATTTAAAATACAATTACACCCTATAAAATTACAGTAGATTCGGATATGTGAATATAATCTAATCCTTTCTCTATAACTGGAAATACTTGCATAATGAGACATTCATCTTGAATTTATACAGAATAACAGAGTTTGGAGGGACCTTGGAAGTCTTCTTTTTTTTTTTTTCTCCAACTCTTTTTTTTTTAAATTTTTTATTACTTTTTTTGCAACAAACAAACAAAAAGAAAATACATTATTACACCCTTGTGCTATACATAAAAGGAAGATTTGGGTCTTCGGATATATCCTCATGATTGCCAAAATCCACGTTCTCGAGGTACAGGTATCCTACTTGATAATTTGAACTCTCCCCTCTAAACACCGCTTTCATCGCATCCCAAACAATTTCAAATTTAACCTCCCCGTTATCATTTAATCTCCAACTTTCCTCCAATTTTTTAAGTATCCATTTTTTATCCTTTTCATTTTTATACAATTTCTCGTCATATCTCCAATAGCTTCTTTTTTTCTCAAAATTAAAATCTAAGTCCACCATAACTTCTGCATGATCAGAATCTTTAAAAATTCCCACATCTACCTTATCCACATTGTTCAACAAATCTTTAGAAAGAAAAATATAATCAATTCTAGAATATGTATTATATATCTTAGAGAAAAAAGTGTATACTCTCTCAATTCCTTTAACCTCTCTCCACACATCAACCACGCCGTTTCGAAGCATCCACATATTTAAAATCCCCATTTTATTTGCTCCTCCACAGCGGGTGGGATTAGTACTGTCTATTTTATCTCTGATTAAATTAAAATCCCCAGCCACAATTACTTTCCCTACACTTTCATTCTCCAAATTTTTGTTATTTTTTCAAGAAATTCTCTTTGTTTTCATTCGTAAATATAAATTAACAAGTGTCACTTTTTCCTCATTAAGATTTCCAACAATTATTACATATCTTCCATCTTCATCCAAAATTACCTTATGTTTTTCAAAGTACACCCTATCTGATATCAGTGTTGCAACTCCTCTAGCTTTTGAAGTTCCAAATGCTTTTTCATATATTTGCATACCTTTTATATACATTCTATTTGAATCTTCAGATTTCTGATGGGTTTCTTGTAAAAATAAAATTTCTGATAAATCCCTTTTAATCTTAAGCTCCAATCTTCTTCTTTTAATCTGATTCCCTGTACCCTTCACATTCCATGACATTATTTTTATAACTCCCATTTAAAATATAAATATATCTTCAAGACCAGGGCTCTCCAACCTTGGCAACTTTAAGATTTGCGGACTTCAGCTCCCAGAATTGCTCAGCCAGCAAAGCTGGCTGAGAAATTCTGGGAGTTGAAGTCCACAAGTCTTAAATTTGCCAAGGTTGGAGAGCCCTGGTCTAGACCAACTCCCTGCCCAAGCAAGAAACCTTATACCACGGGTAGTCAACCTTTTTATACCTCCGCCCAGTTTTGTATCTCTGTTAGTAGTAAAATTTTCTAACTGCCCACCGGCTCCGTGTATCGTCTGCGCATGCCTCTCGCACATTGTGGATTGGGTTTGTGGGGGGCGCCGGCTACTAGCTCTGCTTGTCTATTACAGCTGGGTGGTGTGGGGGGAGATGCGCAAGCTATTCTGGGATGAGGCTCTTTTGTTTGCAGTCGCACTATAGTGCCATTTAGTTTCACTTACATAACGTGAACTAAACTTATGCGCGGGCGATACACATACGCTGGTGATATTTTCAGAAATTTAAATTGTCACGGGAATTTTATGAAAACCTAATGAAAATGTTTTTAAATAATGCTATGAAATTTGTTTTAAAAATCAATTAAATTTAAAAAAAGGAAAGTGCTTTAGTATCAGATAAAACCCCTATCGCCCACCATGAAAGCTGTAACGCCCACTAGTGGGTGGTAGGGATCAGGTTGACTACCACTGCCTTATACCATTCCAGACAAATTACTGTCCAATCTCTTCTTAAAAACCTCCAGTGCAGAAGTGATATTCAGTCGATTTGGAGCAGTTCAGGAAAACCGGTAAAGGCGACTGCAGGTGGGTCTGCCCAGCTGCCCCAGCATAGTGCTGTCCTATTTAGCCACATTATTGAGGCCAGGCTTGTGCACAGAAGGCACGCGCACCTGCAAAGTGCATGCACGGAAGGCCGGGTGCATGCATGGAAGGCGCACACGCGAAGTGAGTACAAAATGTTCAAATTATACGTTACAAAGAAAATTGCAATGTCATCGGTAGCAACAATTGCAGTTTTATAATGCAAATAACTAAATTTTATGTTTGTAGAAAGCTCAGGTATAGTGCACAATAGTCATCTATGTATCTTTCAATATAAAATAATGGAAGGGCTAAACTACAGACTGAATTCTCTTTAAATGCATTTGCTGCATTATGACTGCTCAAACACTTGCAAAACCCGCATGAAAATCAAGGAAAATGACTGACTTGCATATCACAGACCACTGTGGATTTTTCAAACTAGTTGTACCTGCCTGGAAAAAAGTCTACTTCCAACTCATCATGAGAATAAAGTGACAAACAAAATCAAGAAGAGGGCCGTGAAAATATTTACAGATCCCTCACATCCAGGACATAAACTGTTTCAACTCCTACCCTCAAAACGACGCTATAGAGCACTGCACACCAGAACAACTAGACACAAGAACAGTTTTTTCCAGAAGGCCATCACTCTGCTAAACAAATAATTCCCTCAACACTGTCAAACTATTTACTAAAATTGCACTACTATTAATCTTCTCATAGTTCCCATCACCAATCTCTTTCCAGTTATGACTGTATGACTATAACTTTGTTGCTGGCAATCCTTATGATTTATATTGATATATTGATCATCAATTGTGTTGTAAATGTTGTACCTTGATGAACGTATCTTTTCTTTTATGTACACTGAGAGCACTGAAGTATAATTGATCATTGACAACATAGTCCTATGCATGTTTGATAGGGCTTATAATCAGGTAAGTGGATCAGCTTTGGATATCAAATTGTTCTGAAATGCTTCACCGCTTGAATACAGGAACAAAGTAAGTAAATTTTCTGAAAAAACCATTAGTTTAGGTCCTCCATAATCTTTTAGTTAGTATTATCTGCTGGAGTCATATCCTGAATTATTTAGTTGGAACTTGACTTCAGATAAATGAAAACAATTCAAGAATTTCTCCTTGAATTCTTGAAGTAGTAAAAATGGAATTTAATTGACTTTTGTCATGTACATAGTTCTGATATTGTCAAGTGTGGTAAAGCAAGAATGTGCAAATGCTCATAGCAGTCTATTGCTGTTGACCAGCAGACAAAATCTTACCAGACTAAAGCACACTCTGCATAACTAATTGATAAATGCTGGGCAGAAATTAGGGGGATCCTTTTGGTGTAGATTCCTGCATAGCAATGACTGAAGGCTGATATTTTTCTTTACTATTTACTATTTACTATATTTAAATATTTAAATAGATTTAAATATTTACTATTTACTATTTTCCCTGCTATAGCTTAATGCTAGATTCCGCCACAGATATTTAGCAATTGAAGCTGTAAGATTATGAGTGAATTTTCTATTTTTTTTTCTCCTTTGGGGAGAGGAGTTTTAAATGATGGGGGTTATTTTGTCAAAAACAGTTCAAATTACTTTTTTCTCTGGGAGCTTTGTTTAATCTAGTATCAATGTACATTGCAACAGACTTCATCATATTTTATATTGTATAGAAGAATCAGAATTTTTTCTAAAGTGTTTTGGGCTGAAAATAAGCTATTTATGGAATTCATCATTTTCTTGGTAACCCTGGAAATTTCTCTTTCTTTTCAGTATAAGATGCAACTGATCAGTTTTCATTACTAGTTGGTAGTCATTGGGAAATGCATATACACACATATACATATATACCCATCCATAACTAACTTTGAATATGTATACCTTGGATATGTATTTAGATATAATATTTAATGCATTAAATAAAGAGCCACTTTGGTGTGATCGTTAAGGCATTAGGCTGGAAACCAGGAGACCGTGAATTCTAGTCCTGCCTTAGGAACAAAGCCAACTGGGTAAAAGTCATTCTCTTTCAGCCCTAGGGAGGAGCCAATGGAAAACCACTTCCAAATACATTGCAGAGAAAATTTCAGAGATTTGTTCAGAGATTTTCCAGGACTCAATGTTGACAAATGTATCAAATGGTTTATTGAGGGTGGCATTTAATTTTTAGGTGCACTTTCCTATTTTATGTTTGATTTCTATGCTGCAGTTTTAAGTATTGTATGTTGTTAATTAAATTTTATAGGGGAAGAAACAAGGAAGAAGGAGAATGACCAAAAAAGCAATGTGTTTTAAGGAACTGTGAGCTCAGCTGTAAGGTAATCTTCTGATTGCAAGGGGATTTGTTCTGAGATTGCTGATTGCCCTTTTTGGGTAACTTGATCACTGTCACTTTTGGGTAAACAGAGACTGTAAGAAGAATATAAAAATGCTTAAAAAGTAAAAAAAAAAAGTTTTGAAGATTAACTGTGCAACAATCAGCTGTACTGCGCGATCGTCTGAACTTTTTTTTTTACTTTTTTTTAGCATTTTTTACTACCGATTCAGGCAAACCAGCCTGAACTGGTAGCATTTCACCCTTGGTTGTAAGTGTGAAAAACAGTTGTAAGTCATTTTTTTCATTGCCAATGTAACTTCAGTCACTCAGTGCATTGTTGTAAGTCAAAGACTGCCTATATTAACATGTGACTGTATGAATGGGCAGAAATAGAAATAAATGCTTTCTACCAGTGGTATCTTAAGAACCAAAAGTAAAGATGGTCAAGATTCAGTCTTCATGACCTGCAGCGATGTTAGTGATGCAGTCTGACCTTGAGTCATACTTGAAGGAAGTCATAGGATTGGAGCAATTGGTGACCATATTTAAGTTTATAAGCAGATGAAGAATTCTGTAACGAGCTGATAAAGGAAGCAACTAATTCCCAAGAGAGGCAATAAGCATATATAGTTTGGGAAGAAGTTTGAGAATATTTTTTTCTTCAGTTACAGTGTTCTAGAGGTAATAGAATATTTCAGAGTTTGTTCTCTGGGAATGGGAATACATTCTGGCCTTGAAGAAGAAATTTGATGTCAGGCACCCACTATTTCCTACTTCTTTGTGGCAAGCTATTTTAGTTAGCTATTCTGATGGCAGAAAAAAAGAAAAGAAAGACAAGACATCCTGTAAGGGCTGTGAATTGTATGGACCAAATTATTTTGCAACTCTCCATTCTAATTACAACCCAAATAAATGTTAAGATTAATTCTGCAACAATAAGAAGGACTTTTTAAAAGTTCAAAAAGAAGAAAGAGATGTAGTATTTCTCTGCCTAACATCAAGATCCCCAAAGACTCTAAAATTGGAGCAAGTCATGAACTGTGCAGTAGGTTTGCCCTATATACTTACTTCACCATATCCATAATCGTTTTCCTTAAGAAGGGAACACTGAAGTTATGAAGGGTGGAAATTTAGGACTGCATGATAACTTACTACCCTTAATGACTGCAAATGAGATTTTCAGATATATAATATATAATAAGATATCTACCATTTCCTTTCATTAATTTTAATCCATTCTTAATTCACTATCAGAATTCTGTCTTCAGTATATTAACTAAAACTAAATGTAATACTCAAATAAACTCTCAAGTGTCTTTACAGCATTGATTAGTCTAATTTTGGACATTTTTAACTACATAAGATAATATTGTCTCCCTTCTCTTAATTTCTCCTAACTTAATTTAAGATGTTTTCATCATTTAATGTTCTATTATGGTCTTAAATCAGAGTTCCCCAACATTTCTGGCTTTGCAGACTGGCGGGGTGGAGAGTGGATGGTTCCACACAAGCAGCTGGTAAGCGTGCACACACAACACACAGCTCCATTTGCGTGAGCAGTGTGCAAGTGCACCTGCCGCTCATGCAAATGGAGCACACACACTCACCTGCTGTTTGCACAAGAGAAGATACACATGCATGTGTTTGCTGGCTGTTTTTGCAGCCCAGTTGCAATTCCCTCATAACCCACTAGTGGGCTGCGACCCACAAGTTGGGGACCCCTGGATTTAAGTGTTTTAAGACAGTTTTCTAAGATTTGGTCAAAAGAATGATGAACTGCTTGTTAGTTGGAGGGAATTTAAAGGAAAATAGATATTTTAAAACTATTACGTTTCACTTTTTAAAAAAAGCCAGAAATCATATAATA